>NC_091462.1:75099754-75702254 GCF_027789765.1 Dendropsophus ebraccatus
TGAATTATATGGAAAAACCTCCCACTACTACCACCTCTACCGACCTGATTGATCCTGCCTGCTAAACAGTGACTTTTTCGATCTAAAAACAAAAATTGATTTTGTGGCCCTTCAGAGTATTCAATTTGCAAAACACAGCAATCACTGAGCTCAAGGAGATCAGAGAAAAAAACTCCAATAAAGTATTCAATCAAGAGTCTCCACTGATGCGCCCAAAATTTAAATATGCAAAAAAGGAGTTAGTGGAGCCTCGGTTGCGAGTCTCAAAACATGGGAATAGCCAGATATCTCTAGCCTGTTGCCACGGGGTTCCTCCTGATGGGGATAGCACCACACCACCCTGATAGATGACCCCTTAAGTCCCACTCGGTTGCGAATATTGGAACATAAATAGGGAAACAACAGGGCGGCCTCTTTTGTGTCAAAGTCTAACTCAAGGTGCGAGTATTGCGACATGACAAGGGCTTGCCAAGGCAGGCATCTATCCACAGACAGCCGTGTCGGGGTATTTTCCCCTCGCCAGTGTGGAGCAGGATTATAGCTAGTTGGGGCAATGACAAATCAACCAACAAAACGTAGCAATCACTGAGCTTAAGGAGATCAGTGAAAAAAATTTCAATGAAGTACTCAATCAAGAGTCTCCACTGATGCCCCCAAAATTTAAATATGCAAAAAAGGAGTGCGTGGAGCCCGTGGAGTCTCAAAACATGTGAATAGCTAGATATCCTTAGCCTGTTGCCACGAGGTGCCATAAGTATTCAACAATTCGATTAAAAAAATAAAAAAGAATAAATGAAAGATTGAATTGAATTTGATGACTTATTAACCACACTAGAGAATCATTATACTCAACTCCCTGAGTTTCTACAGGAAATTAATTAAATGGATAGCTGTTACTATTTGTACCTGAAATACAGAAGAGAACTGCCAGAATGTGAAGATGTTCTAAAGCATCACTATGACCATGCTGCATTTTCGCTGTGTTTTTTTTTATTTGATTGGAAATCAAAGATTTAAAAAACAGCCAATAAAGTGGCCTTTCCCGAGCTGATGGATTCTGCCTTTGAAACAGCTACAAAATTAAAGGAAGGCTGAGGACACCCCTCAATGGGAGATGTTTGGGTTAATTTTGACACCTATATGTAGGATAAACTGTAATTATCCTCCAGTAAACTGTAAACAAGGAAGAACTCATAGCCTAAATTTTGTTTTTAAGAACATACATCTAACAGATGAAGAGATTATAAAAAAAAAAAAGTTGTTCTGCAATGCACACTGTCAAATATACGCTTTGTACCCACTCAGGATAAATTTAACCACCAACTCCTCTGTTCGAAACATCGATTCATGTAACAGATGAAGAGATTATTTTACAAAAAAATTGTTCTGCAATGTAGACTGTCAAAAATTGTTTTTTTACCCACTGAGGATAAATTGGTACCACTTGTGGCAGCGAGAAGAGCCCAGCGGGGAGAACGGAGGTTGCGGTTCAACTAAATTAGGTAGCAGGAGAGAAAGAAGCATTTAAAAAAAATAACCATTTTGCCATTTTGAGGCCTACAAAGAGAATGAGGAGAAAGAGGATGTATGTAGTGCACATCAAATTCATACAGGTGTATTTTTCAAAAATACATTCCGTTAAAACACTTGGAACGCTAGCTGTGGGCAGCAGTAGAATCCAATTTTTAGAAGCAGCAGGCATAGGAACTACAGACGTGAGATGTAGTGCAGTGGAAATGTGTATTTTCAAGAAGACATGTTACCGTTTACTAGTCAGTAACGTCGGCAACCGGGGAAACAAAATGGTCAGAGATCCACACTTTATTCTTTTTTTTTAAGGTCAAACAACCCACATTGTTAGTGGATAGACGGATACGTTTGTCAGTTATTACCCCGCCAGCTGTACTGAATGTGCATTCTGAGATAACACTGGCTGCTGGGCAAGATAACACTTCTAGGTGTCTTCTTGGATCGCCAGGTTTTTAGTACCCAGCCAGTGGTCGTTCTGAGTGTGCAGATCCCTCCACAGCTCTTGACCTGTGTGTTGCCGGTCTCCAAGACAAATTCAATTAAGAATGGCCTGGTTTCTGTTAACATGTGATGCTACCTGTAGAGGTTGTGGTTCCTGGCTGTGCACCATCCCAACAGTTTTGAAGACTATCAACGGAGACCCATAGGCAGTGTCAGCCACCAATGTCACCCAGTGAGCAGTCAGGGATATTTAAAGACCTTGACCGTGCTAACTGGTCCATGTGTCTGTAGTCAGATTGACTTTTGTGGACACAGATGCAGCCTATGCGCTTGAGATATTTTCTGCAACATCCTGGGCCAGGGCAGGGACTGTTCTTCTTGCAAAGAAATGCCTGTTAGACATCTGATACTGGGGACATGCCAGGGCCAGAACGTGGCGGAAGCACTACCTTGTGCATTATCTCTATCTCTTATTCCTACCCTTGATATTGCTTGCCTTCTACCTCTGGTTCTCACCATGTTCCCAAGATAGATATTAAATCTTAGATAGAAGATACAACAACAAAAAATCAACAGATCTACCCACTCTCGATAAATACACATACACAAATCAGATGTACGATTAATTACTGGGTATAACATAACAGAAAATAGAGAATACTTGACAACAGACAGAGGACATTTTCAGCTGATAGGAATACATCTGTAATCACTGAACAAATGCACCTACCCAAATGAGATTTAATTACGTTTTATTACCGTATAAGAGATGTCAAGTATTTCATATTTTTGGTGACGAATAGAGGACATTTTTCAGCTTATAGTAATAGAGCTATAATAACTAAACAAATGGACGTACACAAATTAGATATATGTTTAATTACTGTATAACAGATGTCTACTATTTCATATTTTTGCTAACGGACAGAGGATGTTTTTCAGCTTATACGAATAGAGCTGTAATCAGTAAACAAATGCACGTACATAAATGAGATGTACGTTTAATTACTGTATAACAGATGTGAGCAGACCAAAATACACTTTTGGGCATTATGTATAAATTGGCAAATTAAATATGCAGCCTGCAATACCAAAGCTAAGTATTGCTGTGACTGCAATGTTGTCTATGGCCTGGAAAATGCTTGTTGCAAATATGCTAGCCTAACCTTGATAAACAACCCACTAATCTCTAATCTCAACACCTATCTCAGTAATATCACTAATCTCACTACCTATCTATCTAATCGAAATGGCTGCATGCAGGGAGACAATGATACACTGAGATAGCAGTCTGTACAGTACAGTGAGTGAGGAGAAAATGGCATCTAGAACACAGCACAGTGACTAATTGAAATGGCACCATGCAGGGAGACGATGATAAACTGACATAGCAGTCTGTACAGCACAGTGAGTGAGGAGAAAATGGCGTACAGAACGCAGCACAGTGACTAATCGAAATTGCAGCATGCAGGGAGACAATATAAAACTGAGATAGCAGTCTGTACAGCACAGTGAATGAAGAGAAAATGGCATCCAGAACGCAGCACAGTGACTTTAATATGAGATGGTCACGTTATTTTAGCAGCCAATGAGACCCCTAAACCTCAGCAATGACATTTCTGACACTTCTATGTGCTCTGCATGGATTGACTGGCAAAAAGGCGCTCGAATGCTAACTCGAATGAACAGTAAATGTTCGGTTCAAGTTTGAGAAAACCGAGATGTTCGTCTCAAACCTAACTTTTCTCGAACACTTTGATCAACACTAGTGAGGAAGAGATCTTGGAGTAGGGACAGTTAGGATTTAGCTGATTTTAGGAAGGCAAGATTCCAAAAGCCCTTCTTAAGGCTAATATACCACACAACCTACAGCTCAGTATATACAGTAAATAGGCTGGCTACCAGCACATCAGCTACCCTTTCTTACAGACAGGCAAGCAAGCAGGTAGCTGCTAATTGTGAAGAAAATGCTTTAGTTTAACTATTTGCTGTTACATTCTGTATAGCTCCATCCATACAGTGAATAGGCTGGCTACCAGCACATCATCTACTTACTTCTAATTGTTGTAGGACAAGTTTTTGCACTCTGTGTTACGTTAAAAAAAAAAAAAAAACATGCTGTGTCATGTACAGACCGCTACCATATATGAAAGGTCCTAATTCTCATAAATACGTTTGTGTTGACCTACATGCTGTTACATTCTAATTGTTGCAGGACAAGTTTTTGCTACAGATTTGCTGTTACATTCTAATTATTGCAGGGAATTTTTTGTGCTTTGCGCTAGTTAAAAAAGAAAAAATAAGCCTCAAACTCAAATATTATTGAGGGCTCACCTCAAGGGCCTCAAGGTCCATTTTTGGAGGGCTCACCACAAGCTCCTCAAAATACATTTTTGGATGCCTCACTTCAAGAGCCACAAACTCAATTTTAACAAGGTTCCCATGAGACTCACACTCCTTTATATGTAATGAAGGGCGTATGGAAGTGCCAGATGAGTTTCAAAATTTAAACAGGTAGTGTCTGACCACATCACACACACGCAATGACAGTTAGCGGTGGGTGCTGCTTATTTCCCCATTGCCCATGCATTCTGTGGTTGTCATAGGCAATGTGATTTAAGGGATCGTTATTTTTTTTTTTTTTTTTACAATTTTGGTTTTCTGTCCATGGTAAAGTAGAGTAAAAACAGTTTCCTTGCGTTTTTTCCACTTTAAATATAGGTTGTGCTTTGAGTGTATTGTTGAGAGCCTGGCATAATACTGTGATTTGGGCGTGTTAGATGCCCCTGGACATTCTCCCCCTGTTGTCCTAGTTGCATTCCAGAGGTGTTTGCATTTTGTGATTGTCATTGTCGACTTGATGACCTCCAAGTGGTCAAATTTAGGAACTTCTGGATCACTTTTATGTTAGTCAAATTGAAGAAGGATAAGCTTAAAATATAACTTTTATTTCTATCGATAAAATAGGTATCCAAAATAATAAATTCAAAGGTATATACAAAAGACAACAAAAATCTCCCCAAAAATATATATATATACTGTCACACAAACCCCACTGATATAGTTGTGGGAAACTTTGACTAACGAGACCAAAAGTATTGTCACCATAAGTCTCTGTCCGTACAGTAAGTATTGTGTACAGTCGTATAATGAATGGCATATACGGTTTCCTAATGCCCAAAGATACCAACAGGCAAGGCGCCTCAAAGATATAGGTGTCGGTAGGGCTATAAACAACCGATTTCCACAATGCAGGACAAGAAAGTCACAACCAGAATGCCAAATTGTCTAGCCCTGTCACCTGGCTGTCCATGACAATCGAGTCCCATATGCATATCACAACACCTATCCCTACGCGTTTCAATCACCAGTATGGTGAGATCATCAGGGGCTGGACAGGTGGATATGTACTCATATGCAAGTGATAATCAATGTGCAGTGCAAAATTTATATGACGCAACACACACATAACAAAAAGGATGATGTAAGGCAAGGGCCACTGTAGCTGGGTACTCACTGAACCTTAATGTATAGCGTTCGCGGATGAGGTCCTATGTTGGCAGTGGCTGACACAGGACGCTGAGTAGGCAAAAAGCAGGGTATTAGTTTCCCATGACTACCACCTAAAGTATTGTAAAGTGTAGTGGAAGCATAGTACTTACTCTATCCACGTAGTGCTATTGGTATATAGGTGAGAATTGCCCCATCAGTATGCCTACCTGTGAGAGTAGGAGTTAACCATATTAGCTGTGATAATCTCTATTAGCTTAAAAGAGAGATGACCACACAGTGTAATAGTTATTACTTACATATATGGTCCTCTGCCCGGAGTTGTCATCCCCCGACTCTGCAGTGGCAGAATGCCGGGAGTGCTAGCCGCGGTCCCGTATTAGTAGCGGGAGCACGAGCTCGGGCGCGTCTGACGTCACGGACGAGCCTGGAGCGCGCCAGATTAAAATGCTCCTCTCCCAGACACACCCACCGTGGGAGTTAACCACAATAGTAAACAAGTGGAGAAGAGCGCTGGCTGTAAGAACAGCGCTCCAGGATGTCAGTGATTAAAGGGGCATGATACTAATACACATCACGCTCCTTAATTGTACTAGGCTCTATGATAGTGAGAACTGGTTAAGATGTGAAGGATACTATGTAAAGGCAAAGATGTATGTAACTTTTATGTTACAAAGAAGCTTTAAAATGTTTGTGAATTCTGCCTATTCTGTTCTTAAGAGACTGATTTTCTATTGTTTTGGTAGAGCACCACATTATTGCACGTGTTGAAGTGTTTCCTGGGACTTGTGGTCTGCAGGCCAACAACTTACATATATTGGCAATGTAAGCCTAGGCACTGTAAAGGGCGTACGATTAGGAAACCCTATGTTATCAATGGAGTGCTTACTGGTACATAATTGTGAACCAAAGAAACTCCATGTGCAAACATACAGACATATTCATTTGCTTATTTATCAAGCACAAGGCTTAATAAATTTACCAATATGTCAGCTGGTGTAACTCTAAGCCAGTGGTAGACTTGAAATTGAAATATCAAAAAAGTGAGCATCCATTGACAAAATGTCTGCATCATAGGACTGAATAGAGAGATATAAATTTATCCCTTGGGGGTCTTTTTCCTTTATGTATAAAATAAAGATCAATCAATGGAAATGCAATTAAATGTTATGGTTTTTTGTGTTATGCTGTACCCCTCAGGAAATCACCAAGATTGACAAGTAACAATGTCCTCTTAAATTTGATTCACTTCTAACTTGATGGTTGTAACACACACACACACACACACACACACACACACACACATATATATATATATATATATATATATATATATACCAATACATTGTATGATGATTTCATTGTAAAATAATGTTTCAATACCAAAACAGAAGAGGATAACTTACATCTACCCTTATCTTTTTAATGTTTATTAAAAATCCAGATACTGGGAGTTAGATTGTAAAAAGATTTATATAGTCTTCTAACATGGTAGTACTGGTAACCCAGAAATTAATCATTTAAAGTAAAGGTGTAAGGGTGAACTGAAAAAATTTGATGCTGAAGAAGTTAGAGCCCTAGGGTGTCCTGGATAATATGTATACAGCCTATAGCCGGGTTCACACATCGTAAGACACCTGCTGTTCTGTGACCTGGCCCAGTGACAGAACGGCCGGTGTCAGTGAAGATCATCACGGCCAGTACTGCAGTACCGACCAGATGATCTTCGTTTGTGCTGAATTGGGATGTGGGCGCATCCGTGTGCGCCCGCATCCCAATTCACCATAGACGACAATAGAGTGTTCGGCCACAGTCTATTGTGTGACCTGTCAGGCTTGTGTGGCCGCTATTCAATGAATAGGCCACTAGGGATTCCAGCCGGAGTGAATACTATATATATACATTCCAGACGGGATTCCTTCAGCCTACAGTGCACGTAAGTTTTGAATTAATCATGACCATTCTTGTGAATCGGCAACATTGGACGTGATTAATTCAAAACTTATGTTGTGTGAAAATGGCCTATGGCTGCATCCATGTTTTTCAGGCAGTCTTAGAGCTGCATCCAACTTCTTCATCCACCAGTGATCTACCAATTGCCGCATGCTCCGACAGACCTGAATCCCATTATCTCTTATGATCAATGATAACTTTATTTTACATACCCCTTCTTCATTACTTTTTGTGGCTTTCTTAAGTTCTGATAAACCCTTTCTCTAATTGTGGATTATCTGATGATCAGCTGATAGCTGCAGGTGCAGAAGATAAAACCCCTGGGAACTATAGGGGGTCCAAAACAGGCATACTACGATTATCATATCCCCCTATAGATATGAGGGATAACCTCTTTTACAGAAACAAAAAAATCACCAACAAATCATCTCTGCTACGTCTATACTTTTACTCATCACACTTCATGGGTCATTCATGTGTACTATCACTACTTGTATGGATGAAGTAAATCCTATGAAAAAATGTACACTGTTCATAATGACAAACTTGTAAATGCAATTAATCACACAAATGTTCACACATTTATTTTACATTAGATCATTCTAAGTGAATTTATGACGGGTTGCTACGGGTTACTGCACAGTTGAAATTTCTGCATAATGTATGTTAGCAAATATTCCTGACTGTGATAAGTTGATACGAATAACAATTTGAAATGCCATTTTCTTGTCTGTTATAAACCTGCTAATGCAGGCTACACTTATGATCGTCTTTTACATGTCATGATAATTAAATCATATAACGTGAACATGGCATACATGTCATGTTATATGTCTAAAATCCCATAAACTTTTTTTTACATTAATTATGATGTATTACGTGTTTTGGAGACCGGGATATAATATTTTGATATAAATGATATAAGACATATATATATATATATATATATATATATATATATATATATATATATATATATATTAGTATATTGCTATAGGAAAAAATTATGCAAAGCAGATTGATTGATTAAGTACTCTTCTAGATATAATTAATTTATCTGGTATTGAAAAGTACTAGGGGTTCAAATCAATAAACAATACAATCAGCAATTAAAAAATAACACATTTTGATTTATTAAATTGTTACCATTATATTGTGAAATTGTTTATGTAATTTCAAGTGATGACAAGGGAATTATAGTGTTCTCACTGGTGTTATGTAGCCACTAGTGGAGTGCCCTCCATAGAGTCTGCTTTCCACCTCTTTTTGTCAGAGGAAATCTGTCTCTAGTAGCAGCTACAGTACATGAAAACAAATTAAAGAAAATGGGGGCAAGGCTTAACATGCCTTCTTTACATTTTAAGGGGCAGGACCGGAGATGGGCAGTTCATATCTTAAATCTCACAATATAAGAAGATATAATAGAACCAGCAGCAGAATGGTAGGAAAAAGGCAGCACTAAGCATTGAGCTGTTACTGTTGTTTCTCTTGCTAAAAAGCTAAAGGCAGGAGGAGGATTACACAGTGGGACTGTGGACACACAGCAGTAGATACACTGGCAGTTACACAAGTGACAGCTGCCCAGATCTTTATGGGAGGCAAGACATGAAAGGAAACCCTTTATTTACCTTTGAGGAACATTATAGATCATCTTATATGAGCAGATTAACTCAACTTGCAAATACACAGCCCAGGTTTTCTCCAGCTTGTTCCCTCTCTCCTTTACATAGCAAATGTTAAGCCTTGCCCACATTTTCTGTAATTTGTACTCCTGTAGCTGCTACTAGACCAAATATCCTCTGACAACAAAAAGTGGAAAGCAGATTCCAAGGATGTGAGACACACAGCGGTCAAGATTTCTTTCTTGGGGGGTAAGAAGTATTTTTGGTTAAAAAAGAAAAGTGTTGAGAATCACTGTGGCTATTGCATGGAGCACTATTTAGGCCAACTCTACCTGCTGACCTGTGTCTAAGCAAAATTATTGTTCTGCCTTAGCAAATGTGTGTGTTCCTATCTTGCTATCCTGCATTTGACCTGTGCCTGTTTACCTCTGCCTGACCCTTGTGTACCTTGCTGACTTAACTGTGCATGACTTAGGCTATCAACACTGTGGTAGTTCCTGCAAATCCTTAGCCACTACCAGAAGATTTCTAGCTTTGCTACATCTTCACTTGCAACTGGCTAACCGATACCTTAATATGCCTAACACCGCATGAAGCTATTCATTTAACCGGGCAGAATCTCCTGCCCCAGATCAGTGCCTCCTACTGGACCTTCTTCCTATTTTTACCCACTACCAGGCTGCTGGCCTACTGCACTCACCTTACCTTTAACCCTTTAAGGATGGGGCCTATTTTCGTTTTTGCGCTTTCATTTTTTCCTCCTTGTGTTTAAAAGGCCATAGCACTTGCATTTTTCCACCTAGAAACCCACATAAGCCCTTATTTTTTTGCGTCATTAATTGTACTTTGCAATGATAGGCTGAATTTTTGCATAAATTGCATAAGGTCTATCTTAAAGGGACCCAGGTCGCTCTTAAAGAGACCCATGTCGCTCTTAAAGGGACTCATTTAACTCTTAAAGGGACCCAGGTCACTCTTAAAGGGACCCAGGTGGCTCTTAAGGGGACCCAGCTCGCTCTTAAAGGGACCCAGGTCTCTTTTAAAGGGACCCATTTCGCTTTAAAAGGGACCCATTTCACTCTTAAAGGGACCCATTTCGCTTTAAAAGGGACCCATTTCACTCTTAAAGGGACCCAGGTCATTCTTAAAGGGACCCTGGTCGCTCTTAAAGGGACCCATTTTGCTCTTAAAGGAACCCAGGTCGCTCTTTAAGGGACCCATTTAGCTCTTAAAGGAACCCAGGTCGCTCTTTAAGGGACCCATTTCGCTCTTAAAGGGACCCAGGTCTATCTTAAAGGGACCCAGGTCGCTCTTAAAGGGACCCATGTCGCTCTTAAAGGGACCCAGGTCGCTCTTAAATTGACCCATTTAACTCATAAAGGGACCCATTTATCTTTTAATGGCACCCAAGTCGCTCTTAAAGGGACCCAGGTCGCTCTTAAAGGGACCCATTTTGCTTTTAAAGGGACCCAGGTTGCTCTTAAAGGGACGCAGGTAGCTCTTAAAGGGACCCAGGTCGCTCTTAAAGGGACCCATTTTGCTCTTAAAGGGACCTATTTCGCTCTTAAAGGGACCCAGGTCTATCTTAAAGGGACCCAGGTTGCTCTTAAAGGGACGCAGGTAGCTCTTAAAGGGACCCAGGTCGCTCTTAAAGGGACCCATTTTGCTCTTAAAGGGACCTATTTCGCTCTTAAAGGGACCCAGGTCTATCTTAAAGGGACCCAGGTTGCTCTTAAAGGGACGCAGGTCACTCTTAAAGGGACCCAGGTCGCTCTTAAAGGGACCCAAGTCGCTCTTAAAGGGACCCAGTTCGGTCTTAAAAGGACCCATTTCGCTTTTGAATGGGACCCAGGTTGCTCTTAAAGGGACCCATTTTGCTCTTAAAGGGACCTGGGTCGCTCTTAAAGGGACCAAAGTTGCTCTTAAAGAAAGCCAAGTCGCTTTTAAAGTGACCCAAGTCGCTCTTAAAGTGACCCAGGTCGGTCTTTATCTCTTAGGGACATATGACGTACCGGACGTCATATATCCCCAGGAGGTGTTGAGAGCGGTGCCGCGCATCGACCCTGCTCTGAACCGCCGCGATCCTGGGGGCCGCGTGTAGCCCGGAACCGCGGCTATTAGCGGGCACGGTCTGATCGCCGTGCCCGCTAATCAGGTAATCGGAGGCAGCTGTCAAAGTTGACAGCTGCCTCCGATTATCGGATGCAGCCATTCCCTGGTGTCTAGTATCTTACTATTTGTAAGCAAACAGATGCAGTGTGAGCTGCTTTGAATCCCCATAGAGCCGTGGCGAGGTACAAAGTGCTTGTGGTAGATGCTGGTGAGCTATCAGAGGTGGCTGCTATGAGTAGGGTCACATGACCGGCCTGAGCCAATGGGAGGAGAGGGTGTTCCCAGTCTCCTGGTTCAGAGAGATGCAAGTACAGGATTCTGAGCTCTGAGTGATGGCCAGTGGGAGAGGAGGGTGTGCTGCCGTCTGTCCAATCAGAGGATTGCAAGCACGGAGTGTAGTATACCAGAGCATGGTTCCTGCGGCTGGGCTGAGGATGGCACCTGTCCACAAGTGTTCTATGATATATTTATATTATATATATTTGTCACTGATAAGTAAAGTTACTGTGTGTACCAGTAAAACATATTTCCAGGTGACATGCTGTGAAGCACAGGGACTTTGGCTCAGGGTATGTCATTTTGAGTTGTTGGGTTGTAGGCACCTTTATTATGCGCAAACATGCATTTCAGTACAGTACAATTTAGGGTAAATTGGTGTTGGAGTTGCTTTTCTCATTCGTGCATTTGCTGTATTCTGGGGAGCCCACCCTGGTACAGTACATGACAAATAGAGGCCAGTTCGCGCTAGCAGACTCACACTCACACTTAACCACTAACATCCATACAGACCAGACAGATGCAGAGGCCCCCAATACAATAACTGTTACAACCACAGGATATACTATTACAACCTAAAATATAAGAATTTTTTGAAAGTTTAATTTATGTTTTCTTACCATGTTTAAGCTATTTTCCCGCATTGTCTTATTTTGTCCATTTTCCTCCTCTTCTTTCTGTCCTGCTCCTACAGCTTCTCTCCTGCCCCTGTCATTTCCAGAACCTTTCCAGGGGCAATGTACTACTCAAAGATGGGCTATGCTTTCAATCATTCAAAATAAACCAAACCTACATGTCTCCCTCTTCAGCCCAAACTTCTCTTAATAACCAACTGAATGAGACAGGAGAAGCATGTGCATGGGTTCTTTTAAAGGTTTTTGGAGTCTATCTCCTAGAGCAGGGGTGTCGAACTGAGGACCTCCAGCTGTTGCAAAACTAAGTCCCATCATGCCTGGACAGCCAAAGCTTTAACTTTGGCTGTCCAGGCATGATAGGAATTGTAGTTTTAAAACAGCTGGAGAGCCTGAGTTTGACACATCTGTCATAGAGTGAGAGAGAGTCTACAGGAACCCAGGAAGTAAACCACACAATCACATGCTTCTTACACCTCATTTTATTGACCATCGAGGGTTGAGCACCCAGGTCCTGACCAATCAACACTTATATCATGTATTTGTTACATATTCAATGTTTTTGCAAATGGCAGGGACACTTTAACAAATGGATGGAACCATTATAGTACATGCTTCTACCGCCCCATTGTACAGCTCCTTATTATTAACTATTAACTACTGGCGTATAGGAGAGAAAAGGTTTTATAACACATCAAGGTACAAATACCCTCTTCCCCACCCTTATATGTACATATACTCTCTGCATTATTACAACCACCATATTAAACATGCAGATGTACTCATAAGCTTTTCAGCTACGGCTGTCCCCACATGGGCAAAAAGTATTCTGAAAAAAAAAAAAAAAAAAACTTTAGGGTGCCTCCACACGTACCGTATTGCTGCAGATTTCCTGCACAAAATCCGTACAAAATCCGCATGGCACAAATAAACACACATAATATGCTGCTGTGGAAATACATTGCCATTGAGTTACATAGTAATCATATTCACAGTGGATTTCATTGCGATAAACTCGCAGTGTGAAATCCGCTGCCATATGGTACATATGAAGGCACCCTAAGGCTATGTTCACAAACAGTATTTTTGCTCTTTTGTAATAATGAATGTTATTTGCTGTTAAATGATGGGCATCCACAAAATTTCAACAATGTGTGAATATAGCCTTTCTGGGTTTTCAATCCCTTCCTGGTTTTGTTTACAAAATACTGAGCAAAAATACTGTGTGGGAACATAGACTTAAACTGACATGAAATTTGTTGCTGATTTCATGTGCTCTTTTGTGTACTTTGTGTTTTGTTTTTTTCCAGTTCCTGTTGGTTTTGGTGTAAACTTCCATGTGGAATCACTCTAAAAACTGACACCAATTAGCAGTGTGTGTATGCGTGTGTGTGCTTTTACTGGATTTTTTGAAAACCATATAGTTTTTTTAACCCTCCCTATTTAAGTCAATAGGAAATGTGGTGACTTTATGTATTTTTTTAGCAAGTTTTTACCCATATTCCCAAACTCATAGGGGGATATGTATCAAGCAGTATACCTTGTGCTCCTTAGCAATTTTTGGCGTACGTGTGATGTGCACAGACCTTCGTCAGATTTACTAAACAATGCAGCTCGGTGTGTGTGTAATTATGACAGCTTACGCCTTTTCTTTTCCTTCTTGACTTATGTGGGCGTGGTTATTCTTAAAATTTTTCTTAGCTGTGATTTATCATGTGCACATTTTGGAACATTTGCATATTCATACGCAGTCCTATACGCAGTCCTAATGCAGCTTACAGTCTGAAAAAATATGCTACTGAGTTGCAGTCAGCTATTGTCTGAGGCGACAGGTCCTACTTCTGTGCACTTATCTCAGAAACAGGAAGAAAAGAGAAGATCGGGCCATTAGACAGAGGGGAACAGGAGCTGTTGGGCACAACAGGAGACCAGCACTTTTTTCCCTTTCCCCTTTCTGCACCAGCAGCATAGTTCTGATGCAGCATTGCAGGGGAGTGAAAGGATGAACAGGTGAGCTCACTTCTGGGACAGCCATTTTGGGCACACTCCCTTCTTCCGGTTAATGAAGGGGATCAATTCAAAGATCTGTTTTCCTCTGGCACTTTGTTACTTTGTTGGAGGGAAACTTTGCTGGATCACTGGATGAGTGTAAACCTAGCCTAAGAACCAGAGCCATGTGTGACAACTCCAGTTCTTAGTGCAGGAGCAGCCCCAGGGCCATAAACCCCCACTCTACTGCAGAAAAATTAACAGACGTCACTGCAGGACCTGCACCGCCCGCAGTCAAAAGACTATGGGCAGTTGTTAAGGGAATAAGATCTACTGTACCATGAAGTTTTTTTTTCCTTAAGCTGTAATTCTGCTGAAACTGTTCTCAGCCTTCCATGTTCTTTTATACTGTGTTGATAGGGATTGTTAGTTGCTCTTTTTATTGAACAAATTCCGGTTTCTCACCAAAATGCTGCAACCTCTGTGCTGTTGTCCCTTAACAGAGAAAACTTAATGTAGCACGAAAATGAAAAGCAAATCCTAACTGACTAGCGCAAATAATCCACTAATCAGCATTTGCCTATGTTTAAGAATAGTACTGTTATATATCTGCTGGACTTTACTCATTAGTAAGATTTGTTGGTGTCCAAAGGAAGAGACCCACAAGTACCATAAAATCTTAAAGAGGGTAAAAGAAGAAATTCACTTTAAGATCCTCTGCTTTTCAAAAATTAGAATACACATTTTGAGCATAAACATTTAGTATTCAAAATAATACAATATGGAAAAATATGTCATCTTGTTCCATGAGTTGGATGGAATGAATTTATTTTCACATTTATTGACGGCATATCTCTAATTTGTCAGCTCATGAGTGTTTGCACAGAATCATATTAAGCAAATCAATGTTTGTTATGATTAATTGACATTAAATATGAGGGATTCATTGATTTTCTACATTATTGCTAGCTTTAATACATTTACAAAGAAAAATGATTAGCAAAAATGCACTTTCAGATGCATAGTTTTTGTTGAACCAATAAGTCATCCAACCCATACAGCACAACTGAGGTAAAAATCAGCTCTACATTCACAAATTGTGAAATGAATATTTAACTAAATATTTCATGAAATGTAAATAAATGTGACAACTTAAATGGAAAATAACTTTGAATCAATATTCTAAGATTTAGAAAAAGACGCATATGTGCCTAAAATAGAAAAGTAAAAAAAACTTTTAAAAATTCTTTTAAAATTCTGCTCCATGACCTCCTTCATAAATAATGTTCTATATGGAATCTGATGCAAGATTTTGTCATCAGCAGCATCAATATGTCTAGAGACCAGTAACAGTTTATTTTCTTTGGTTTGATTCCCCTGATGGATTTTAAAGTGACTCTGTACCCACAATCTGACCCCCCAAACCACTTGTACCCTCGGATAGCTGCTTTTAATCAAAGACCTGTCCTGTGGTCCGTTCGGCAGGTAAAATTGCAGCTCTATGCCCTACGGGCGTATCTGTGCCCTAACTTTGCACCACCCCCTCCGTCCCGCCTCCCCACCCTCTTCATCATTAGAAATGCCACTGAAACATTTTCTTCTGTTTGAACATTGCACAGGTGTCTTAATGATCCAGCCCATGTGCTGTGGTAACACAGGTGTTGAATAATAGGCAATCTTCCTGGAGCATTCCTAATGATGAGGAGGGCGGGGAGGAGGGACGGAGGGGTGGTGCAAATTTAGGGCACAGATATGCCCGTAGGGCACAGAGCTGCAATTTTAAAATATTTTTTTTAATGACAATAACTGCATCACCTACCAAACAGACCACAGGACAGATCTTGGAATAAAAGCAGCTATCCAAATGTACAAGTGGTTTGGCGGGGGGGGGCTTGCGGCTGTGGGTACAGAGTCGCTTTACATATAGTTATTTCTTTTTTCTCATTATTTTCTTATTTTTTAAAGTGTGAAAAATTCCCCATCAGGTCCAAATTCACTTTTTAATACAATGATAAGAAAAATATTTTAGAGCTGTTTGGAAATTCTTTGCACTTTTAAAAATGATACAATAATGAGAAAAAAATAAAAAAATATATTTCATTTCCATCAGGGGACTTGAATCAACGAAAAGAATCAACGAAAACAATCTGTTACTGGTCTCTAGACAGGTCATTTACCCATAAACCAAAGCTCCAACACAGGTTAGAAAATGTAACTATATATGATTGCAGATCAGTCCTCTGTTGGCAAACACTGACTGACAGCATAAATGAGAAGGAGGCCAGACACCATTGATTATTCATAAAGGAGAGAGAAGAGGAAGGAATGATGAGGTGTGCCAGAGTGAGGCACAAACACTGAGCCACAACTCCTCTTTGACTCTTCATTACAGTAGGAGACACAAATTGAGCATAATCTACTGCACAGATAAATTACCAAAAGATAACATAATTACTAGGGGACTGCCAACTACAGCACACTGTCAGCACCTCAGGTAGGGCTCAAGTATTGACACATTCCCTTTAACATGGCTATGCTCTCATTCAGGATGCAAGGCAAAATTAGGTCAGATTTTTATTTCTAACTGTCATTGATCACCAGAACATTACTGTAGAAGAGGATATCTAGCTTACAGTCTCTTCAACATCATTAAAGTCTGCTGTACTGTTATCATTACATTAGTTATTTTTACGAGACAGAATGCACGTCAAGACTGGGGACTGTGCAGATGACATCCACTTCTCTCCAAATCCCTAATAAGTGGTGACCAAGTAATGCTTGTTCCAGGGGCGTAACTACCACAGTAGCAGCCATAGCTGCTGCTATGGGACCCACCGCGTAAGGGGGCCCCATGGCCTGCTCCTTCTATACACTGGGCCATTTGAGCGATCATTTGCAGCACCAGGTGGCCGAGCAGGCCTCCCAGGTTCTGCAAATGTCCCTGTAACTCAAAGCACTCCTGACAAGCGCTTACAGTTATGACTACACTTTACAGCTTAGTGGTCAGTCGGGAAGGGGGGGGGGGGGCAATCAATAGTTTGTTCTGGGGCCCAGCCATTTCTAGTTACACCCTTGGCTTTTTCTAAGCACACTTTCCTGCTTACAGAAGTACAAAGCCATCAGGCAGCAGCTCAGTTCTGTGGGTTTTAAATTAGAAATTGGGCATAAAAGAGACCTAAAAGGCCAGTAGATTACATATTGTCTCAGAATTTAGTGCCTCCTTAATAGCCCTTCACACTTATTTTCTCTTTATTGCCTTTTTGTGACAAATACAGTAGGTGTTTCAGAGGTATTAAATACCACATGAACACCAATGAGACAATAAAAAAGGCATAAAAGGGAAATGGCAAACAGGCATAGAAATTAGAGCCTCCTTAGTGGATATTTGTCATTTGTTGTATTACTATGTCCTGTTCACATCATTATAGTGCCCATGTTAACCCTTTAACCCCATACTGAAATCTGGGCAGGCAACATTGGATACATAATACATAGGATTAACCAGGGATGAAGTCAAGAAACAGTTCATGAGTTCATATACTGAAAAAATCCACATGTTGAGTTACAAAGTCAGTGGAACACTATGAAATATATATAGCTATATATATAGCTGCTGATAAGTCTTTGGCTTTACCCAAAAAGAAATAGGAAGACATAGGAAGATGAAACGTATCCATTTATTCCACATGCTCTTCATTGATGTCAACACCTTGGTATTATAGTTCTGTAAGCCTTGCAAATACAAGGGTTTTAGTTGTGCCCCAAACCAGTCAGCTGTAGCAGCCATGGCATCAGAAATGGTGTGAAATTTGGTACCTTTGAGGTAATTGGAAACAGATAACGAATAAGGTGGGTGGTCAACCAACTGGAACAACTTCAACAGTTTTGCCGTTGTCACTTGTGCAGTGTGAGCAGAGGCGTTTTCTTGCAGGAACAAAATTCTTTTGGGCAGAGCTGACTTCAATTGGTCCGAAAGTTCAATATAATACCTTGCATTTATTGTGGAACCATTTTGAAGGTAGTCCACTAGCAGCATACCCTCCTTATCCCAGAACACAGACGCCATCATCTTAGCAGCTGATTTTTGCACCCTGAACTTCTTTGGACCAGGAGGACCACTGTGCCTCCACTCTTTTGACTGCTCCTTGGTTTCAAATAAATCCAGGTCTCATCCATAGTGTCCAGAAAGTTCTTATCAGTCCAGAAACTATGACAAATGGACTGTGAAGTTTTTACGGACATGCTTTTCTGATCTGTTGTCAAACATTTGGGGACCCAATTTGCAGATAGCTTCTCCATGTTCAAATGTTAATGAATAATGACACAAACACGTTTACGTGAAATACCCATGATGACTGCTATTCCTTTAGCGGAAATTCGCTGATTCCCCATTATGAGGTTGTGCATGGCACCAACCATCTCCGGAACAACAACCACTCTCGGTCATCCAGGACGTTCCTCTTGATATATATATATATATATATATATATATATATATATATATATATATATATATATATATATAAAATCCATACAACCGATTTGCAAAATTTTGGGTCACCGATTTTGTTTGTTCTGAGTTGAATTGCCTAAAAGTCATGTTTAACCCCTTAAGGACAGAGCCAATTTCGATTTTTGTGTTTTCGGTTTTTCCTCCTTGTGCTTAAAAGGCCATAGCACTTGCATTTTTCCACCTAGAGACCCACATGAGCCCTTATTTTTTGCGTCACTAATTGTACTTTGCAATGACAGGCTGAATTTTTGCATAAAAACCACTGCGAAACCAGAAAAAAATTCAAAGTGTGGTGAAATTGAAAAAAAACCCGCATTTTGTTTATTTGAGGGAAATGTGTTTTTACGCCATTCGCCCTGGGGTAAAACTGACTTGTTATATATGTTCCTCAAGTCGTTACGATTAAAACGATATATAACATGTATAACTTATATTGTATCTGATGGCCTGTAAAAAATTTAAACCATTGTCAACAAATATACGTCACTTAAAACCGCTCCATTCCCAGGCTTATAACGCTTTTATCCTTTGGTCTATGGGTTTGTGTCAGGTGTCATTTTTTGCGCCATGATATGTTCTTTCTATCGGTACCTTGATTGCGCATATACGACTTTTTGATCGCTTTTTATTACAATTTTTCTGGATTTGATGCGACCAAAAATGCGCAATTTTGCACTTTGGGATTTTTTTGCGCTGACGCAGTTTACCATGCGAGATCAGGAATGTGATTAATTAATAGTTTGGGCGATTACGCACACGGCGATAGCAAACATGTTTATTTATTTATTTATTTATTTACTTTTATTTATAACCTGGGAAAAGGGGGGTGATTCAGACTTTTATTAGGGGAGGGGGCTTTTTACTAATAATGACACTTTTTTTTTTACTTTTACACTTATACTAGAAGCCCCCCTAGGGGACTTCTAGTATAAGTGCTTTGATCTCTCATTGAGATCTCTGCAGCATAGATATGCTGCAGAGATCCATGAGATCGGCACTCGTTTGCTTTCGGCTGCTGCAGCCGGAAACAAACGAGTCCCGAGCCGGGGACGGCGCCATCTTGGAGCGGTCCCCGGCCGGCTTCAGAAACGGAGATCGCTCCTCCGGGATAACATCTCGGAGGAGCGATCTCCCCACTAGACACCAGGGATGACGCTGTGTCCGGTAATCGGATGCAGCTGTCATGTTTGACAGCTGCATCTGATTACTGTATTAGCGGGCACGGCGATCGGACCGTGCTCGCTAATACCTACGGTCCCGGGCTACAAGTGGCCACGCGGCCCCGCTCTGAACTCCCTTACCGCCATCAGGGCGTAAATTTACGCCCGATGTCGTTAAGGGGTTAACAGTGTCTACATTCGAAAAAAGCCCTGTAACAAAATGTTAGAGGGTTTACAGCAGAAGGAGTTGTCTTAGGGACCCCACAGGGCCTACAAACGACAGCAGAGGGTGTTAGTCGAGCAGTCTCAAGAATGACAGCAGAGACTACACCGCAGGAGGGGTGGTCTCAGGGACCAAACTGGCACAGAGGCCCCACAGGGCCAAGAATGACATCAGAGTGTGTGCAGACAGAAGGGTGCACAGCATGAGAAGCTGTCTCACGGAACCCACAAAATGCAAGGCCTTATCAAATATGTATAAAACAATTACTATTGCACAGGCCATCATATTCCGTCAGACTTTTAACCCCTAGACGACCCTGGTCATACCCATACATCCTGGGTCACCTAGGGGACTTCAGAGCGGGGCTGCTTGGTGGCCCCGCTCTGAACTGCCGCAGTCGCAGGTGCCGCTTGTAGCCCTGAACTGTGGCTATTAGCTGGCACGGTCCATGCCCGCTAATTAAGTATTCAGATACAGCTGTCAAAGTTGACAGCTGCATCTGAATACTTCTTGCAGCCTATTCCCTGGTGTCTAGAGACATTGTCGCAGAGGAGCGATCACCATGTGTGGCACCGGCCGGGGTCTGCGCCGTAATGGCGCTGATCCCGGATCGGCACTCGATTGCTTTTGGATGCAGCATCTGAAAGCAATAGAGTGCCGATCTCATTGATCTATGCAATATAACTATACTGCATAGATCTCAATGAGAGATGAGTGTACTTACTGTATACTAGATGTACCCCAGGGGGCTTCTAGTATAAGTGTAAAAAAAAGAGTGTTATTATTAATAAAAAGCCCCCCTCTCCTAATAAAATTTAGAATCATCCCCATTTCCCCATGTTATAAATAAAAATAAATAAATAAATATACATGTTTTGTATCGCCGCGTGCGTAATTGCCCAAAATAATGCAACTGCTATGGCCTTTTAAGCATAAGGAGGAAAAATTTAAATTGGCCCGGTCCCCTAAGGTTTAAAAAAGGAAACTGGCTTTGCCAAAAAAAATAAGACAAAAAATTGCCATGTGGTGGCTCTACGACAGTGAGCCATTACTATCCAGAGGTTTGGAGATGGCAATTTAAAATGTTCTTGTCACAAATAATGTCTGTGCTTGTGAATTCATATAGAACAAGAAATTCCCTGGGTCCTGAGGTGCTAAACACAGCTGGATGGGTGGATATATAGAGTAATGGACTACTGGCGCTAAGAAGTCATTCTTTTTGTCTGCCTTAGTATATACCCACTGTGACAAAGTGCCTGTAGAAGCAATAGACGGAGTCTATATTTGCTCAATTTAAAGGCAACCAGGAAATAGAAGTGGGCAGAGATATGGGGTCTTTGCAGTTAGGGTTTGGATAAAACCTATTATTTGAGCCTGTGTTCTTAGAGTGGAGCAAGAAGGGTGGGCCCAGGTCTTGGGCTGTCCAGGGTAATTCAGATATAATAACCTTATAAAAGGCCAGAAGTGCAGACACACCTTTGCTCTAAGCCTAGGAACAGGTAATCTGCCAGGAACTTGTAAGAGCATGGCCAGTGGTATAGACTTTAATGCTATGTTTGGTGCCAGGTATTAGGCCTACTTAGGAGATGCCCAACTCGATACCTCATCCCAATCCCTGATCCTGATCATTCAAATGAGACTTCTCTGCCTGTCCAGTTCTGTCCTTTGCTGCATGCTGCTGAAAGGTATACACTGGTGCTGAGACAATAAGAATCAGCTACCTTTCTGCTGGTATGGTCCCTTACAATAGTCTAGCTGCACAGCTACACAGAATCCTTCTCTCTCCCTGCTGGTCCAACTTTGTCCCTTGCTGCTGAATCTGGTACACCAGTGACTGATGAAACAATGAGATGAGAAGTCATATAGAATGCACACTGTGGTGCTGTTCACACTAATCTTTCAAGCTGGAAATGGTCGTTGCCAAGAGGGCCACAAGCTTATATACAGCCTTTGACATCTATCCCATGTGCTTCCCGATTGACTAAGGGACAAATTAGATGGCCCAAGCTCTATAGTAAGTGAGCACCGATCTGCTAGATTGATTATCGTGCAGCAAGGGCTGCACGGACTTCATTAGCAAAGTCCGTGCAGCCCTTGCTTTAGAAGTGTAAAATAAAAGTTCTGACATTACCTCTCCATGCTTCTGGTGTTCTCTTTGCTTCTCCTTTTTCCCTGGAGCCGCAGCTGTAGCTTCTACTCCGGTCTTTGAAGTAACAAAGCCGCTCAGCCAATCACTGGACGCGGTGAGCAGCCTATCACTTCAGAGTTCGGCTCTGAAGTTGCATCGGTGGCTACGGGAAGCATTGGGAAGCAAACACTGGGAGCGTGGAGATTTAATGTAAGAACTTTATTATCTTTACACAGCCATCAGTCGTAGGCCGCACATCACAATTTCACATAGCGATACGCACCCAGTGTTAAGTCAGGACCTAAAGACACAATAAGCCGATAATTGTTGTCATCGGCTAATCATTGTCTTTATTACAAAGAGTGATTATACAATATGCCGAACCGGCCCGATATGGAAGATTATCACTCCGAGTAATAGGGCCCTAACTCCCCTCATGTGATTTGTGTGCTAGCTGAATGTACATAGCTAAAATCTTGGAATGCAGGAGGAAAGAGAATCCACATCAATCTCCATATACCTATATAAAATTGTGAAGTGAATCAATGATAACTTTAGATAACTCTGGATTCCAGGTTTAAAATAGACAAAAGAGCCCCTATTCTTAATAAGTGATTGCAATGCTGTGGACATTCTGGTAAAGCCGTGTCAATTGTTAGCAGTAAGAACACTAATCATCAGCAAGATTATGAATATGATTTGCTTCTCTGGCAGTGGCAATTTTAAATATAGTCTGAAGATAGCAGCACAAGATTTACACATAATTGCCGAATAAAACTAGAGGTCCATCACATCACAAATGAAATATCCCTGTACAGAATTAGGATTGCTCACCAAAGTCTGTAAATCCTCTGTGGCGAATTGATTGCATTCATAAACAAACCTTCCACCAACCATATTAAATAATCTTAACATTTATTTTCCAAATGTGCAATCAAGGAAAAACATTTCATTTAGCTGCCTTTATATCAATTGTTCATTTTTATTTTTCGCAAACTTCTGCTGTTTTCATTCCCAGTCCCATTATAAATTCCTGAGTAAGAATGTTTCCAATTTTGCCGCATTCCCCCTTGAAGCTGACAGCTATTCTTGAAATAAATGTCCAAAGGCAATGATGCATGCAGATTTTCAGACCTATAAATTAACTGAGTGTCAAATCTACAACAAGCAGTGGCTGGACAGGGTCAGCATAAGGTTATGCATGTTACTGAGAGTGTAAAATTTAGAATTAATAGTAGAATACACATTGTATCTCTGTTCTGTCTACACTGAGATGTGTGAAAGGTAATTTCAACACTCAACAATATCTATCAAGAGTGAATCTCTGTTTGCTACTATTTATGTCATGCAGCATGATACAATATATCGTAGCCAGCAGAGGTATGTCTGCTATTACGCAGCTCTAGATTCCATCAGTGTCTGTTTTTCCTATCTTAAAGTGTACTTGGAAAAAAAAAGTAGATATACTGTACATGGTTTTAAGAGGTGGTGTGTGTCTATTAATATGTATGTAAATGACAATGCAGGAGCTTGATAAACAATGCATTCCATTTTTGATAATGTAGCCAAGATCCTGAACACTCATCACAAGTAAAATACACTAACAAAAATATGTATCTACATTTGACACATAAAGCAAACTGACTGAAAGCTGATGAATGCACTGACAGACAATCTCAAAAGTATTTTAAAACGTTATATAAGAATAGTTATGTTTAGAACAACTACATAAAGGCGTGTATATTTTGTATAGTAGATTATTAGGGACAATGTGGAACCCTGTGGAAATTCCATCCAGTGAAAATGATGGAAACTTTAGGATCTCTTATGATTAGAGATGAGCAAACTTTTCAAAAGTTCAGGACAACAGGTTTGCCAAATTTTGGAACAAAATTTGGGTTGGTCACACCTGAACCATAAATTGACTGTGCTAAAACTGTTAAACTATGGCAGCTACACTAGTGGGACTATTAAGGCTCTTTTGAAGCAAAACCCATGTACAAAATATGCACTTTTTTGTGACCCAAATACTTATTTTTTATTTTAATGGGAGAGGCATTTCTTCTTGCATTTTTGCAGCATGACTGCCCCCCCCTCCCCCAATAAAATAAAATAAAGCATAAAAATACCAATGTTAAATACCATTAGAAAGCTGCATCTCTGCCCCTAGGGAGCTGTGTCTATGTTCCTTTCCACCACCATCCAGCTACTGGGAGGCTATCAAGTCCAGCTGGGAAGAGGAGACAGTTCCACTGGGAGTCAGCATGGAGCACAACACTAATGTAAGTGATGCTCCATGGAACCATATACCTTCCAATAAAAAATCCACCATTTAGCTCTTATTATAGATCTACTTTTTGTATAATGGAAATCTTGTTGATATACAATGCTCCATGAGAAAAAATATGTGCAAAGTAGCTCTTCTCCAGAATTAAAAGAAATGACTCTCTAGTACCACAAATTGAGGGTAGCTTTACAATCAATTTTTTACTCCTTAAAGGTTTAGAATATGTACAGTACTTGCATTATCAGTCAAATGAAAATCTCCTCTAAAAGCAAGACTCAACTTTAGACAGTTGTATAGTGACTCTTGTCCCTCATCAATAAAGAACAGGGTTGTGTGTGGTATAAAGAGAGAAATATCTTTGATGTGGTTCTGATGGAATATTCCGGCTTCTTAAGGAGACTATCATGCCAGTATAGGTTGTCTCCTAGGTCATGGAATGGGTTCTAAGAAACAAAAAGATATGTGTTTAGTGCTATTTATTAAATATGTATTTTAATCTATTATAAACTTTTATTATTTGATAAATAATGCAAAATTAAGCAATTAGGAAAATGCTTTTCATTCACATTCACTAGAAATGAGGGAGTACTACTTGATCGAGTAGGTATTTGATTGAACAGTACACTATTCGAAATACTCGATTTCGATTAAGAATTTAATCAAAACCCCACTAAAAAATTGATTCCCCTCCTACTTTCCCCAGTGTTTTTTTTTTTCAAGCCAATAGTTATGCACACAGGCAGTAAAAAAAAAAAAAAAAAAACATCTACATTCATTGGCTGGCTAAACCATGTGACCTTCACAGTAATCGAATAGTGGATTTGAGATTCATTTTCAAATGAGACATGGAGCTAAACAGGTAGACAGTGTGTAGCAAGGACAGTCAGGTGTTAGGTGATTTAGGCAGGAAAGACCCCCAAAAGCCATTGTTTGGGCTAAAGCTATAGAAAGAACACATTTACCCAAAGATACACAGCTATTAAACCAGCTAGCAGCACAGAGGTCACATAGGTGTGTTCAGACAGGCAGCTGGAGTGTATTTACTGTGAGGAATAGGCTGCAGTGTATCTGTTTGTATAGGGTATACAGCTGTATGCTCCTTGTGTGGCAAGGCAAAAAATATAAGCATGGTGCTACTGTTCTATGTGATGTGCGCCACATTATAAAGTGAAACACCTGTTGCCTGCTGTAGGGCATTCTTGTAAGAGGACATGTCTGACCGCTGCACGCACACACACACAGTTAGCGGTGGATGCTGTTTGATTTCCCCCTTGTCTATGCCATCTGTGGTTGTCATAGGCAACATGATTTTGAGGGGTGCATTAAAATATTTCTTGTGGCTTTATGTCCATATTACTGTAAAGGAAAGAAGGTTTCCATGTATTTTTTTCACTTTACATAGATGTTACTTATAATGTGTTTGGAGTGTATAGTTGATTGGAGTGTATAGTTGATTGGAGTGTATAGTTGATAGGCTGTGATAGTGGCGTAATACTGCGACTTTGGCGTGTTAGAAACACCCAGGCATGCTTCCCCTGCTGTCCCAATTGCATTCCAGAGGTGTTGGTATCATTTCCTGAGGTGTCATTGTGGACTTGGTGACCTCCAAGTGGTAAAATTTTGATTTCCAAGTGTCGAGCAATTTTCTCCTATACACTTTAATGGGATACAATATTTGATCAAAAAGTTGAGCATCAGGGTCTACTTGACTTGATATATGAAAATTCTAATATTTCACTACTTGCTCATCTCTAGCATTCAGTATTTTGGCCCTATCCGCCTACCCTATTGTATACTGCTCTCCCCCCCAAAAAAATAAATAAATATATATATATATATATATATATATATATATATATATATTGGATTTTTCAAAATTTATCAATAACAATACAGTTACATATCAAAGGAAGATATAAATAGGAAACAATATAGTAAGTTTGAAAAAATTTTGCTATAAAGAATAATAGAATCTAAAGAACAAAAATGAATGCTATACAGGATAGAAAGAAATGTAGATAAAGAATCTCTATCTTTAATATAATTAACCCCTTAGCGACCCATGACATACCTGGTACATCATGGTGCCGCGGGGGGTGTTCAGCCGGGGGGTGTTCAGCTCTGAACGGCCCCGCTCCCGGCTGCAATCTGCAGCCAGGCAGTGCCTCTATTAGCCGGCGCGGGTCCCGTTGCCGCACCGGCTAATTAAGCACTTCAATGCAGCTGTCAAACCTGACTGCGGGGGTCCCGATGTAACAAGCGTCATTGCAAACGGCGAACGGCGTACACGAAAAGAGGGAAAAAAGTGCGCAGATTACCGATTTAATGTTACATTATATATTAAAAAAATAATAAAAAGTGATCAAAACATCCGATCTTCACAAATATGGTATTAATAAAAACTAGAGATCATGGCCGAAAAAAATGACACCCCATACATCCCCGTAGGTGAAAAAATAAAACTGTTATAAGCGTCACAATAGGGCCATTTTATTTATAATTAATTGCCAAAAAAAGGATTTCATTTAAAAAAAAATATATAACATTAGAGAATCTGCGTAAACCTGCCTATGGTTGTGTTTGGACTGACCTATAGAATAATTGTATCATGTTGCTTTTACCATATAGTGCATTACGTAGACACAGGAACCCCCCAAACGTTACCATATTGCATTTTTTTTTACGATTTCACCAATTTATATCTTCATAAATAATATATTTGGGGTTCCAGCATACATGTTATGGTAAAATGAAAGACGCCATTACACAGTACAACCAATACTGTAAAAAAAAACATCCCTTACATGGCCCTGTAGATAGAAAACTGAAAGTGCTAGAGCTCTTAGAAGGGGAGGAGGGAAAAACGAAAGCGCAAAGATCAAAATTTGCGCGGTCCACTGGGTCATTTTGGGCTTGGTCCTCAAAGGGTTAATGAAATTTTTTGTGGAAACATCTTTGTTGCAGATTGCATCCAGCATTTCCCAATGAAGAGTTTCTTTAAGCGAGGTTGATAGCTCAGAAATAGTGGGAAGTGTGTCAGAGATCCAGTGGTTTAGTAAGCCTTTTAAGGCCAATAACAGAGTAAGATGAATACATTTTGAGGCTATAGGTTTTTCAAAGGGATCTCCATCCCCGCCACCACAACATGAAAAACATAACTGAGTAGAGTTAGAGGTATGGATTCATTCCATGTATTCTGAATAAAGGTTTGTACTAATTGCCAGTATGTCTGAATTTGAGAACAAGACAAAACATAGTGTAATAAATCTGCTCTAGGTTCCTTACATTTTGGACAATATGTCAAGAAATCATCTGGCATGGTCGAGTAAGAAAAGTTAAAAGCGTAAATTGCCTTATGGAGTAGCCGGAAGTGGATTTCCCTCAATTTCACACTGGGAGTGGCTGCAGTAACATATCGGATGCTATTTAGCAATTTTTGTTCCAAATTATCTGTTTGTATTTCTGCAGCCCATTTCCGGAGAAAATGGGGAGGAGATTTGTGTAAGGAATCAACACATATCCTACGGTATATTTGTGAAAGAGATAAGGTGGGAGAAGAATTGGAGCATAGAAAATCAAAATCATTCGTTTTTTCTGCCGTCGCACAAGATTTAGAGTAACTCTATTAATAGCAAAAGAACACAGTTGTTCAAATAAAACCTGGTGATGGGGAGGGATATCATACATGTCTCAAAATTTTTCCCAAGACAACAACTCTCCCTTATCTGAGTCCAGTAAGTTACTTAAGTGAGTGATTTGTTTTTGTTTCCATACCATATAATCAGGATTGGTGTTACCGTGTAGTAAAAGGGGATTGTCCCATAATGGGAAAAACTAAGAAAGACTAAACGAGCAGACTCCAAGGAATAATTAGAAAAGAAAGAAGTACCGCCAATCCAGTCTCTGATGTGTCTGAAAATGGAAGCCAAATTATAGAATCGGATATTAGGTAATTGAGCACCACCTTTATGTTTGGGAAAGCTGAGAGTATCGTATGCTATTCTTGGTCGTTTTGACCTCCAAATAAATTTGGTAAAGGCTGATCTGAGTCGGGAAATATCTTTATGTTCTAGTAGTAAGGGGATCATTTGTAAGGGATACAATAATTTAGCAAATGACATCATCTTAATAAGATGAATACAGCCTAAGATTGAAAGGGGTAAATTCTTCCACCTATCAAGATCTTGTTCTATTTTTTTGAACATTGGGATATAATTTAATGAGTAGAGAGAAGAAGGGGTATGTCCAATTTTAATTCCTAAATATAAAAGGTGTTGTTTTGCTATACTTATACCTTCAGGGTAAATATGGGGAACCAAATGTGGTATTAACCCCTTAACGACATCGGGCGTAAATTTACGCCCTCGCGCCCTGGTACTTAACGCATCAGGGCGTAAATTTACGTCCGATGTTTCCCCGATTGGGGAAGATGGCCTGCTATAAATCATAGCAGGCCATCTTAGCTTCTCGGCACGGGGGGTGGTTAACACCCCCCGTGCTTACGATCGCCGCTATTGGCTGATCAATTCAGATCAGCCAACAGCGGCGATCGGAACCTTTCCGGGTCATCGGTGACCCGATGACCCGGAAAAAATGGCGGTCGGTGCTGTCCGAGGACGGCACCGACCGCCATTACTGTAAAAAGTAATGGTGGTCATGGTGCCACCGGCCCGATCGCCGTGAACGTCCACAAAAATAGTAAATACCTGCTCTGGACCCATCAGCTAGGTAGCTGAGGGGTCCACAGCAGGTATTTGTATATTACTCACCTGTCCCGGGGTCCTGATCGGCGTCTTCCGGGTTTGCGGCGTCCTCCGTCATTCCGTCGGGTCTTCGGCTATTTCCGGCGGTCCCCATCCTCTTTTTTCGGCTATTTTCGGCTCCAGCCTCGTCTTTTTCTGGATTTTGCGCTCTGCTGCCCCCTAGCGGCTGATAAGTGTAATACACTTATCAGCAGCTACAGGGATGTTCAGAATGTAGAAAAAGTTTTTTTTTTTCAAATTTTTTTTTCTATTTTCCGCACCCTATCGCCGCTGAGTGTTGATCAGCATCGCACGAAAGTGCGCTGCTAATCAGCAACTCCTCATTTTTGGCGTAGGGTGTTTTTTTTCTATATTCTACTGCCACGGTCTGCTGATAAGCATTTATCAGCAACTCCTTTGTTGGCGTAGGTTTTTTTTTTATACTTACTGTAAAAAAACACGTAAAAAACACTACATTACACCACACTACATTGAATAAGGTTTGACACTACACCACTACATACCCCATATACTAGTCCCCGTATAAAGATGGCCCCCAGGGTGTTTTCGGTGTTGGACGCATAAGTTATTATTGCCTCCAACACCGAAACAGCCAGTGAGGATGAATGGGGGGATCCTTCTTTCCTCCATTCATCCTCATCATCCTCATCAGCCAGTGACGTTTCTGGGGGTAGCGTAGCTTACGCTGCCCCCCAGATACGTCTTTTCCGCCAGTACCGTCCCAATAAGAGATGACGGTATGAAATTCTCCAAACTCTGTGAGAGTACCCCAGGGTACACTTACAGATATAGGGTACGTGCACACTGCGGAATGGCGAAGGATAACCCTTCGTGCATTCCGCAGCTGGCACCTGCCGGCAGACTGATGTGGGCGCGCGTCTCCACCCGTGTCATAGACTCCAATCTATGCATGGGCGGATTCCATCGTCCATCCAAAGAATGAACACGTTGGACAGAGAGCGGAATCCGCACGTGCATAGAATGGAGTCTATGACACGGATGGAGACGTGCGCCTGCATCACTGCGCCGGTGGGTGCCAGCTGTGGAATGCACAAAGGGTTATCTGTCGCGATTCCGCAGTGTGCACGTACCCTTAGAGTGTATGATGGAAGGGACACTCGAATCCAGACCCCAGATGCCCCCCCCCATCCTCGGAGTTAGTGGGGAGATGGTTTGGGACCTGATCTTCCCACTGCTGGATAAAGGTTACCACCTGTATGGGGATAACTTTTATACTGGCACCCTCTCTCCCGGTCCCTCGCTGCCCGAGCTACTGTAGCTTGCGGCACGATCCGAAAATATCAGAAGCAGTAATAGAGCCCTAATATTTAGCAGCCATGGAGCGGACCCAGCGCTTCTGGATATGTGGGACCCCGTATCGCACCAGGACAACATTCTCCAGGTGACGTCCCCCACACTGGAGAAAGGGAGACCCCAGAAGAAGTGCAGAGTGTGGCGTAACAGGGGGATCAGGAAGGACACCATTTTCCAGTGTGCCACCTGTCCTGATCACCCCGGCCTCTGCATACTGGGTCGCTTCAAGGCGCACCACACGTCATTGGGGTTCTACATTATCTAAATTATGTCCCTTATTTCTATTTTAGGGGTCACGTTGATCCAGGGATTATTCTGATCGCCATTATGGAGTCGGGAAGGAATTTTTCCCCTGTGATGAGGCTACTGTTGTCTGCCTTACAAGGGTTTTTTGCCTTCCCCTGGATCAACACAGGTTGAGTTTGATGGACACCTGCATTTTCAACCTTATAAACTAATAATTGGCCTAATACTCCCAATTAAATTAGAATTGTCCCTTTTCCCCAGCTAAATAGATATGTTCGCCAATCCCATTAGAGGATGCCATGATGCAATTACAAAGCCTCTGTGCGGCCAGGACAGTAGAAACCCCCCACAAGTGACCCCATTCTGGAAACTACACCCCATAAGGAATCTAACAAGGGGGGCAGCCACATTTGGTGACGGCCACATTTGGGACGTGAAAATGAAAAAAATGGTATTTTTTATTTTCTCGGCACATGTTCTACGTAAGTGCCCGTCAAAAGTGGGGTCCATATGCTCACTGCACCCCTTGTTAGATTCCTTATGGGGTGTAGTTTCCAGAATGGGGTCACTTGTCAGGGGTTTCTACTGTCCTGGCAGCACAGGAGCTTTGTAATTGCGACGTGGCCTCCATCCTCCATTCCAGCCTCTAAATGGAGCTCTGTCCCTTTGGTGGCTTGCCCTCTGCCCATATGGCACATTATATCCACATGTGGGGTATTTCCGTACTCAGGGGAAACTACCCTACACGTTTTGTGTTCATTTTCTTTTTTAAGCCCTTGTGGAAATGGAAAAAATCAAGGCTAGACCAACATTTAGTGTAATTTTTGTAAAAATTTTTACTCTAAATCATTAATCTTGTCATGATTTTTTCATTTTCACAAGGGGCTAAAAGATATAAAAAAAACACTAAATGTGTAGCGCAATTTCCCCTGAGTACGTAAATACCCCATATGTGGACATAAAGCGCCATGCGGGTGCAGGGTAAGCCTCCGAAGGGAAGTAGCGCCATTTGGTTTTTGAAGGCTGGATTTGGATGGAATGGATTTCGAGGGGCCATGTTGCATTCAAAAGGCCCCTGTGTTGCCAAGACAGTTGAAACCCCCCACAAGTGACCCCATTATGGAAACTACACCCCTCAAGGAATGTAAAAAGGGGTGTAGTGAGCATATGGACCCCACTGGTGACGGGCACAAATGTAGAACAATGTGGGGTGAAAATGAAATATTACATTTTTTACACTATAATGTTGGTTTAGCCTTGAATTTATCATTTTCACAATGGGGTTAAAAGAGGGAAAAAAAACAAAATGTGTACAGCAATTTCCCCCGAGTCCGTAAATACCCCACATGTGGACATAAAGCGCCATGTGGGCGCAGGGCAAGCCTCCGAAGGGAAGGAGCGCCATTTGGATTTTGGAGGTTGGATTTGGCTAGAATAGATGATGAACGCCATGTCGCATTTACAGAGCCCTCGTGCTGCCAAAACACTGGAAACCCCCCCACAAGTGACCCCATTCTGAAAACTACACCCCTCAAGGAATCTAACAAGGGTTGCAGTGAGGATATTGACCCCTTGATGACGGGCACATTTGTGCCATGAAAGTGAAAAAATTAAAATATTCCCTTTCACGTCACATTGTTCCACATTTGTGCCCGTCACCAGTGGGGTCCATATGCTCACTGAACCCCTTGTTAGATTCCATGAGGGGTGTAGTTTCCAGAATGGGGTCACTTGTGGGTGGTTTCCAGTGTCTTGGCAGCACGAGGGCTCTGTAAATGCGACATGGCCCTTGAAATCCTTTCCAGTGAAATTCAGCTTCCAAAAGCCAATTGGCGCTTCTTCCCTTTGGAGGCTCGTCCTGTGCCCCCTTAGTGCTTTATCGCCACATGTAGGGTATTTCTGTACTCAGAAGAAACTGCGCTACACATTTTGTGTCTTTTTTTTCCTCTTATCCCTTTAATAAAATGAAAAATTGAAGGCTAGAACAACGTTTTAGTGTAAAAAATTAATTTTTCTTTTTTCACGCCATATTGTTTGGAAAATCTGTGAAGCACCTGTGGGGTCCAGATGCTCACCGCACCCCTTGTTACATTCCTTTAGGGGTTAAGTTTTCTAAATGGTGTCCCTTTATGGGTGTTTTTTAGGTTTTGGCAGCCCAGAGCCTCTGCCAACCTGAAGTGGTACGGTCAAAAATGACCAAATATAACAGAGGCGTTGAAATTCACTAGGCGCTCTTATATATCCTTTATATAGCGCAATAAGGCCACATATAGGGTATTTCTATAAACTGCAGAAACGGAGCAATCAATATTGGGGTGCATTTCTCTGGTAATAGGTTTATAATTATGAAAAATATTGGATTACAATAAAATCTCTGCACAGAAAATTAAAATTTTTAAATTTCTTACACACTTAGCTTTTATTTCTGTGACTCCCCTAAAGGGTTAAAAAACTTTCTGGATATGCTTTTGCAGAGTGTGGGGGTACAGTTTCTGAAATGGGGTGCTTTGTGGGGCTTTCTAACATACAGGCCCCTTAAATACACTTTATACCTGAACAGGTCCCTAAAAATATCTGATTTTGAAATTTTACTGAAAATTTGGAAATTTGCTGCTAATGTTTTAAGCTTTCTATTGTCTAAAAAAAATGAAAGATCGTTTAATAAATGCCGCCAACATAAAGTAGACATGTTGATAATGCTATTTAATATATAATTTATGTGGTATAACCACTTTCTGTATAAGCAAAAAAGTTTCAAAGTTGGAAAAATGCATTTTTTCACATTTTTTCACATTTTTTCACATTTTTTCACGTTATTTGGTTTTTTTCCATAAAGATTCGTTATGAGTATCGACTGCAGTTTTCCAGAAATGTAAAGAACAATATGTCACGAGAAAACAATCTCAGAATCAGCCGGATAGGACAAAGCATCCTGAAGTTATTAATGAATAAAGTGACACTGGTCATATTCATAAAATTTGTCTCTGTCATTAAGGCCATTTCAGACTCTGTCCTTAAGGGGTTAAAGGTAACAGTTTCAATGCGGCCGCACACGTAAAATTTATTTCGGCCAAATTAAACTTGATTTTAATGTAAAAAATTTACTGAGTGGTTTATTGGGCTAGTCGCAGTATTTCAATTAAATGACATGTTTCAGCCCGATTAAAAACATGCTAGGAGGCAATATTAAACAACGGCCGTTGCTTCACGACCAGCCCGTATGCACGTAATTCTACGGCCGTTGTTTTGACCTCAAAATTCCGGCCAGTGAAAACAACGGCCGTTGTTTTATGTATTGTGAACATAGCCTTAGAGATATCCTCAGGAGAGATGGGGGCATTTAATGATGCCAGAGAAGATTCATCCAATTTGGGAAGATTCGGAGACTGGAGACACTGTTGACCTGCTGAAGGATCTATAAGATCAGAAGGGTAAAGGGATCGGTAAAATTTTTAAAGAATATTAGAAATAGTTTTTGGATCAGAATGTAATAAACCATTATGATCTTTCATATTTTTGATATGGGAAATAGGGCGTTTACTCTTTGCTAAGTTAGCTAATAATTTTCCTGTTTTATTACCATATTTATAAAGATGAGAAAAATAGTGATCCTTATATAAATTATTAAGTTTTTCTTAAGCTAATTCAAATTCCTTTTTTGCTATACACCAAAGGGATTTATTTTGTTCAGAAGCTAAAGATAAGTAGGTAGTGTATGCATTACGAAGTTTAGTAGTAAGAGTATTGTAAGAGGTGGTCACTTCTTTTTTACGTGCAGAGAGATAAGAGATTATATTGCCCCTTAGTACAGCTTTGGCAGTTTCCCAGAACAGTATAGGAGTTGTGGTATGTTGCAAATTAGTGTCGCAAAACTGTGACCACCATTTTTGAAGAAGATTTTTGAAGACTTCATCTGAAGCTAAAACTGCTGGAAATCTCCAAATAATGTCTGTTCCTTTAGGGTAAGAATCACGTAGGGTTAAAGTAATCGGAGAATGGTCAGATATAACCATATCATTTATGACAGAGTCATCTAGTAGGCTTAAGGCTCCCTGTGAGACTAACATATAGTCAAGTCTGGACCAAGCCATCTGAGAATGTTAGAAAAAAGAAAATTCTCTTTCTTCAGGATGAAGATGACGCCAGGAATCCACTAGATGAGTTCTAGATAACAAATTTGTTAAAAATAATTCAGGAGGAGGAGAATTCCTTGTCAGAGGAGTGGAACGTTTCCTATCTTCATGCGGGTGTAAAACTGTATTGAGGTCACCTCCTACTATTATTTTGGATTCACCATCTTGAAGAAGGAACGATTCTAAGTGTTGGAAAAATGGAGCTCGTTTGTTATTAGGGCCATAAACATTATATAAGCTTATATGTCCAGATGGAGAATCCAAAACCATGTGGTGAAATCTCGCTTCTGAGGTTTGAGAAACAATAGAGTGGACACAATTTCTATAAATAAGAGTTACCACACCACGCTTTTGAGCAGCAGATCCAAAGCCTTTACCTACCCAAAACCTTTTCATTCTAACACAATCTGATTTGGACAAATTAGATTCCTGTAATAACGCTACATCCGCTCTTAGTCTTCTAAGGTGTTTAAGGATGAGCGCTCTTTTGGAAGGAGAGCGCAAACCTTTTACATTCAAGAAACGATTTTCATAAAAGCCAGGAGCGGATAAAGTGATAAGAGGCAGGCACCCCAAGAGCACACAGCAGTAGTAGGGATAAGAAAAATATAGATGAGAGATTCATGTAAAAATTAGACCTGAGAGCATTAAAACAGAAAATAAAACTTACATAATATATACAGAGAGCAGTATAGCAATAATATTGCTATATATCTAAATCTTACAACTAAATAAGCGAAAAAAATTTGGTATAAGACTTCACTTTTTTCACACAGAAACATACGTAGTACGTAATACATAAAAAAACATGGCGATAAAACGTAACTCGCTAATATCAATAATTCTACATAGCAATGTCTGTTCCTATACATTTTCCTATTCAAGCAGGATTTGTACAAGTAAACAAATTCCATGACTAATTTGGTAAAGGAAAACTCTTTCTTTAAGGTGAGACCTTAAGAAGTCATAGTAGAATAGGAGGAGCTAGAGAAAAGGGAGAAAATAATGGAATATAAAGGAATAGGAGATATAAATAAATATCTGAAGTAAGATGATGACTCTTGTTAGACATGTTAGTCAGTATAGTTCATCACTCCATATCTACTGAAGGAGATGTAGGACTATCAAGACGTCTTCTCTTGTTCTTATCCACAGGAGGAGTAGCAGAAGTCGGGTCTCTCAAATTCTCTAGGAGAGACGAAGCTTCTTCAGGGGTCTGGTATACACTGGTAGATCCATCTGATGTAAAGACTTTTAGAGTAGCAGGGAAGAGGAGTGCAAATCTAATTTGCTGCTGTACTAGAGCCGTACATATTGGTGCAAATGCTTTTCGTTTTTGGACTACTGTAGCAGAATAGTCATTGAATATCAGAATTTTGTGACCTCTTATAAGAACTTCAATTTTCATTTTCCTGAACGCCTGTAAAATAGCAGCTTTATCTGCATAATTAAGATATTTGACTATCACTTGTCTCGGTTTGTTAGTAGTAGCCTTTTTAGAAGGGGTTAAAGTGTTTGCTGGAGGGCCTATACGATGTGTCCTTTCTACTTGACAAGAGCCTTGTAAACCTAGGGTCTGTGGTAATTCTGAGGTACAGATGATGGATAATTGTGACAATGGTATGCTTTCAGGCAGACCTATTATGCGAAGGTTACTCCGTCTTGATCTATTTTCTAGATCATCTGTCTTCTCCCTTAATGTTGCAGTAAGTTTCATAGTTGTTTGTAGCTTAGATTTAGTCATGGCTAGTTCATCCTCCACTAACCCTAGGCGCTCTTCTAATTCATGTATTTGGGAGGTATGATGAGAAATGTCTCCCTGTATAGTAGATAGTGAGGTCATTATAGTGGCTTCCAAGGAAGCAGTAATGTCTGGTATTATTATTTTGGCCACTTCTATGGCTAGTGATTTACAGGAAATTGACAGTCCAGGAAAAAAAAAGATTCAGTGTTGGGGTCATTTGTAACCATTTCTGAAAAAGCAAGAGGTGAATAATTTATATTTGTGTCTCCTGAGGTGCTGTGTGAGGAGACAGAGCCATCTTGGATTCGGTAGAGAGAAGGTCGTGTGAAAACCTGTCAACCTCAGAAATTGATGGAAACACAACGGAAATGGACAAGAAACAGATGGGACAGCATGTATGCATGCCTCTGAGGCTGCCTAATGGCACCATTATGCCTAATTATGTGCAACAGCCTGGTTAAAACAGAGGTAGGCATAGGGACCACCCAAAAACTCAACCTGACACAGCATGGCAGTGAACACAGGGAACCATTAAAACAGATGTAGCTTATCATGAACCATCCAAAAATTCAGCCTGACACAGCATAGCGGTGGGGACAGAGTAAACAAGGTAGAAGCGGTAGCTAGTCAGCCTTCCAAAAATTATACCAGACCTAGCATGGCAGGGAGCTCACAGAGAACAAATAAAAGTGAGTGAGGAAGAAAGTGAGCCTCCCCAAAATTAGGCCAAACACTGCATGGCATTGAGCACACAGAGAACTGCCGGGATCAGCAGTAGCCAACATGGAGGCCAGGCAGGAGCAACAGTAACCAACATGGAGGCCAGGCAGGAGCAACAGTAGTTAACATGGAGGCCAGGCAGGATCAGCAGTAGCCAACATGGAAGCAAGGGCAGGCACACCAGTAGTCAACATGGATGCCAGTTAAGGCCCAGCAGTAGCCAACATGGAGGCAAGGGCAGTCAGCAGTAGTCAACATGGATGCCAGAAAAGGCTTAGCAGTAGTCAACATGGATGTCAGTTAAGGCCCAGCAGTAGTCAACATGGATGCCAGTTAGGGCCCAGCAGTAGCCAACATGGAGGCAAGGGCAGGAACACCAGTAGTCAGCAGTAGTCAACATGGATGCCAGTTAAGGCCCAGCAGTAGTCAACATGGATGCCAGTTAAGGCCCAGCCGTAGCCAACATGGAGGCAAGGGTAGGCACACCAGCAGTCAGCAGTAGTCAACATGGATGCCAGTTAAGGCCCAGCAGTAGTCAACATAGATGTCAGTTAAGGCCCAGCAGTAGTCAACATGGATGCCAGTTAAGGCCCAGCAACAAGGATGCAAGGGCAGGCCCAGCAGTAGTCAACATGGATGCCAGTTAAGGCCCAGCAGTAGTCAACATGGATGCAAGTTAAGGCCCAGCAGTAGTCAACATGGATGTCAGTTAAGGCCCAGCAGTAGTCAACATGGATGCCAGTTAAGGCCCAGCAGTAGTCAACATGGATGTCAGTTAAGGCCCAGCAGTAGTCAACAAGGATGCCAGTTAAGGCCCAGCAGTAGTCAATATGGAGGCAAGGGCAGGCACACCAGTAGTCAGCAGTAGTCAACATGGATGCCAGTTGACTTGCGGAAATGCGCACAGATGCGGTGCACCTTGTTAAGCAAATCAGCCACATTGGGGTACGTTTTAAGGAACTACAGCAACATTAGGTTGAAGACGTGGGCCAGGCATGGTACATGTGTGAAGTTGCAGAGCCGCCACCAGGTTCCGCCCCTTGTCACACGCAACCAAGCTCACTGCTAATTACACACAAACCCGGGTGCTGACAGCTAACTGGCTAGGCCAGCTGTCAGTCACCATCAAAAAAACCACAGCTAGACCAAAAAAACAAAAATAGAACAGCTGGCTTGTTGGCGGGGGCGCGATCGGCAGGCCCCCGGCAACCAGTCCCGCTCCTCCGCAGATGTAGTGTGATGTCAGAGCATGGCAGGGAGGACACAGAGAACAATACAGTCTGCTTAAGAGGCCACGGAATTTGATCGAATACACTTTCAATCCTTTAAAGAGTCTCTAAGAAATGCAAGTGCGGTAGCCTGTCTATTAAAAAGACCTGGTCAATCCTGCCTTCAAAAAGGCTACTGCAACATCCAAGGAAGGAAAGAAGCTACTGGTAAAAGGCCTGGTCAATCCCGCCTTCAAAACGGCTTAAACATCCAAGGAAGGTAGAAGGTGCTGTTCAGCAGTTTGAGCACCGCCTGTTGGCGCTTAACCACGGCAGTGCTGCTGCACCTAAAACTAAAATAGCCAGATTATGGCTAGATTTAGCTTCACACCCTCATGCAGTTGTGCGAGATAGGCATCTCTTTGGAGGTAGGGACGAAGAATAACAACACAGTCTTCTTAAGAGGCCCGAGCTAAAAAATTAAAGGACAGCAGAGAACCCCCGCAAGTTGACATACACAGATTTTATGGTTTGAAATGGATAACACAAGGATGCTAAATTAGGATCCACCATTATCACTGTCTGTTCCTTTGAACAGTGGCGTGCATCTTGGAGATACAATAGATGACCAGACAGCCCTGCTAAATTGCACTGAATTGAAGTCGATTTGATTTTAAAATTTAAATTTAAGGTTGGAAAATAAAATACATAAAGTGGCCAGTACCGGCCTTTAGATGAGGCAGGCGTGGAACCTCACAAAAATTAGGCCTGACACAGTAGAGTAAGAGTAAAAAAAATTTAAAAAATAGCTGGCTGGTTGGCGGGGGTGCGATCGGCAGGCCCCTGGCAACCAGTGCCGCTCCTCCGCAGATGTAGTATGACGTCAGAGCATGGCAGTGAGGACACAGAGAACAACGAGGCAATGTCAGGCACACCAGTAGTCTACATGGATTCTAGTTAAGCCCCAGCAACAACGAGGCAAGGGCAGGCACACCAGTAGTCTACATGGATGCCAGTTAAGGCCCAGCAGTAGCCAACAAGTAGCCTTCTACCCCCAGAACCCTTTTGATTTTCAATTTGACTGTAGGAGTTGGGGTAATATTCCCTGCATAATGTAATTACTCACTTCTACCCCTGCCACCACCCTTTCAATTTTCAATTTGACTGCAGCAGTTAGGGAAACATTCCCTGCATAATGTAACTATTCACTTCTACCCCCACCACCACCCTTTCGATTTTCAATTTGACTGCATTCCCTGGATAATGTGACTCACCACCTCTCTCCTTGAGGATCTGGCAATTGTCTCATGCAAAGGGATCATCACTTGAGGGATAGTGTACTACAAATCCCCGCAATACAGTGTAGTACTTACTAGTTTAGGGGGGCTGTAAGGTACATTCTGGTAGTGGCTGGACCTAGACACACGCTGGGATACCCCCTTACAATGAGCAGTGAAGTTTTATGCAGGTGTACTACAAATCCCAGCAATACAGTGTAGTAACCACTAGTTTAGGGGGGGCTGTACGGTACAATCTGGTATTGGCCGGAACTAAACACACATGCTGTGACACCCCCTTACAATGAGAAGTGAAGTTCTATGCAGGATGTACTACAAATCCCAGCAATACAGTGTAGTACCCACTAGTTTAGGGGGTGGGGTGGTTGGTACAATCTGGTATTGGCCGGAACGATACACACTCTCTGTCACCCCTTTACAATGAGCAGTGAAGTTCTATGCAGAATGCACTACAAATACCAGCAATACAGTGTAGTACACACTAGTTTAGGGGGTGCTTGACGGTGCTATCTGGTATGGGCACCAACTGTACACTCTTTCTGTCACCCCAATACAATGAGCAGTGAAGTTCTATGCAGGATGCACTACAAATACCAGCAATACAGTGTAGTACACACTAGTTTAGGGGAGGCTTGACGGTGCTATCTGGTATGAGCAACAACTGTACACGTTTTGTCACCCCAATACATTGAGCAGTGAAGTAAGTTCTATGCAGGATGCACTACAAATTCCAGCTATACAGTGCAGTACACACTAGTTTAGGGGGGCCTTGATGGTGATATCTGGTATGGGCAACAACTGTACACATTTTGTCACCCCAATACAATGAGCAGTGAAGTAAGTTCTATGCAGGATGCACTACAAATCCCAGCTTTACAGTGCAGTACACCAGGACCACCATCCCCAAAATCAAAAAGGAGTACACTGAGCACTTCTTAGGGGTGTGTATGCAACACCTAATGCCCCCTTTCTGCCAGCAGCCGGTTACCACTGTGTGCTGGTTAAATCGTGGTAGCAGCACTGCAACTCCTCCTTCTCCTTCTTCTCCTTCTCCCTTTTCTGTGTTTTATTAATATTCATGACAACAATTAAAAGAATTCAGAAAAACCTGAAAGAATCCACACCAGAGGGGGTCAATAGAGCAGTACTATCTTAAATAATATAAATTATACTGAACACCAAACACTCTGATTATAGACAAGATAGGTAATTCCCAACAAGGTTGGTAGGAAAAATAAGGTCTTCCTCAAAACAAGGAAATATGCTCAGGCAATACGGCTAAATGAATGCTAAACACACTGAAATAAAACACATAATCAGCAAAGTGGCAAGTCAATCTGTCCTGCGGACCATTTGGCAGGTGATGCAGTTATTGTCATAAAAATTTAATTTTAAAATTGCAGCCCTGTGCCCTATGGGCGTATCTGTGCTCTAACTTTGCACCACCCCTCAATATCTCCTCCCCACCCTCTTCATCATTAGGAATGCCACTGGAACATTTACTTCTCTTTGAACATTGCACAGGTGTCTTAATGATCCAGCCCATGTGCTGTGGTAACTGGAGCATTCCTAATGATGAGGAGAGCTGGGAGGAGGCACGGGGGGTAGTGCAAAGTTAGGGCACAGATATGCCCTTAGGGCACAGGGCTGCAATTTTAAAAGTAATTTTTTATGACAATAACTGCATCACCTGCCAAACGGACCGCAGGAAAGATCTTGGATTAAAAGCAGTTATCCGAAGGTACAAGTGGTTTGGGGGGGTCAGATTGTGGGTACAGAGTCGCTTTAATGCTATTGTGTTAATCCTTTGTATCTTGTAGGGTGATGCAGGTTGCGATGATTATGCAGTGACCAGTGACCAATGACCATTGACAATGAAGCTGTTATGACAGCTTTATGCTATGCCACAAACAATCTGGAGAAAACAGTCCCTCTTACAAAGATATTAGAAAGTGCCCATTTTAAAGACTTTTTTTATATATTGCTTTAATAAAACTATCTTACAATGTAATATAAATTCATTAACCCCTTCACGTTAGCCATGTGGTTATATACGTTCCTAATGCAGATGTCTGGTGCAGTAGGAACATGTATAAATGTTTTTGGCGTGAAGGGGTTTTTAATGTGTGCATGGCTGCTTCAGCCCCGCACACTTCAGTGTCCCAGGAGCCACCTGCCATTAACTCCTTAAACAGCATGGAATTCACAGAAGGGGGTGCACAAATGATATATAAAACCTAACGTTTATTAAATACGAATAAAATTATACCCCACATAAACAGACCAACACACAACACAAAGCAAATCTGCAATCGCTGTTCTCAATAGTATACACCTAGAGCCATCAGCTGTTGTCTAAGTGTGCTGCTTCAGCTATGGTCATAGGTAATTAATGACACCAGGGTAGAAGGATACACTCGGAGTAGGGACCATATAACCCTATTATGCCCTAACCGTGTGGTATGTGTATACTACCCCTACTCGCACAGGGGGGAACGGGGCACTCGCCCTAATAAGGGCGACCCCTATTCTGGTCTACCCCTTGGTGAATCAACACCCTGTTATGCCCTAAAAGCAGTAACGCTGGTCCCTTACCCTCCGACGCGTTTCCTCCAGATGGCCGGATTTCTCAAGGAGGCAAGGTACAAAGCAGGGAATGGTTATGGCTGGGGCTTACCGGCTGCTGCAGTGGCAAGCAAAAACCGTGATACACTCCGTGCAAGTGTGCACGCTGAGTGTATGTCTTGGAGCAGTGGCTGCAGACCTTAAACAGCATGATCTATAGTGTATACCATGTTTAGCGGAATAACTGACAAAAGATGTACCTGTCACTGACTGATTGGGACACCTGCAGTCAATCTGACAATCACTTTTCCTGACAGGTGGAGGAGTAATACCTCCATCCTGTCTGATTCGCAACCTTCTCATAGAGTCTGCCTCAAGCACACTTTGTGAGAAGAGTGTTGATAATACTGATAAATGCTATACAAAAGTATAGCATTAATCAGTATATGCAATCTAACGTTTTCTAATATATATAAAGAAAATAAACAACAATCAAAAAATTTCTTTTACACCAATATGGTACCAATAAAGACTATAGATCATGGCACAAAAAAATGAGCCCCCAACCAGACCTGTAGTTGGAAAAATAAAAGCATTATGGCTCTAAGAAGGCAAGGAGGATCATTGCTTCAGTGTGACCTGGCCATCCGTACATCAATGACCTTTGGTCAGTAAGAGACAACATTGGGCTTTCTGCTGCCACTAGAGATGAGCAAACCTCGAGCATGCTGAGTCCATCCAAACCTGATCATTCGGCATTTGATTAGCGGTGGCTGCTGAAGTTGGATACAGCTCTAAGGTTGTCTGGAAAACATGGATACAGCCAATGACTATGTCCATGTTTTCTACATAGCCTTAGGGCTTTATCCTAGTTCAAATGCCGAACGATCGGGTTCGGATGGACTCGAGCATGCTCGAGGTTCACTCATCTCTAGCTGCCACCAATTTGTATCAGGAACTGTAGGGCTGCCCAAGCCCCTTGTGCTCACTCTCTTGCTCTGATCAAATGCTGACTTCTACATATTTCTACTGGTACAGAACCCCTTATAAGAATATACAGTACACTAAGTGAGCCAGATTGTTGTCCGAGGGCGACAGCCACTTGCTATGACACAGTCCCTCGAATGTCCAACAGGCACCTGCTACACACAGCTCTGAAATCACTCTGAAAAAAACAAAAAAAACATATGTGATTTAACAGAAGTTTGAGGTAGTTCTCAGTCACACAGTAAAAAAACAAAAACATAAATTCCCAGTGTAAATATAGCTTTAAAGTTAGGTAAATCAAGTAAAGAATTCTGTTTGGTCAGATAATTAATTTGGATCCAAACTGGATCTCTATAAAACTTCATCTTACAGTAATGCCAATTTCTTAGTAATATATGTTCAAGAATGGGATTCTGTTTAGAAGAGGACACAAAGGTAAATCTGTGTAATTGTGTATGCATTACATAATTATTTTTCATAAGGTTAAAAATATATACAGTAATTAAAGTGAAGTGTGTGCAGGAGATAGATATATCTTATATAAAATAGAGAGTGCTGACTGCTGAGGGATTCTTTCTGTCATGAGTTTAATGTACAGGATAAATGAGGGGGATTTAGAGCTACGGGCATTTTACATTAATCTGTAATATTAAATTAGTTGGCAAAGTGTTGCTGCCTTAGCAAAAATTCTGAGTACTGCTGGATGGTTGTATGTGGGGATCATAACTTGTGAAGAAGTACTGCTGTGACTTGCCATATGGGAAATAGCCATTAGCAGACATAGCACTGTGCTTGCAAGAGAAAATATAAATGCCAGGTAATTTCCAAATGTCTCTGTATATCTTGGGCTTAACTTAAGAGAAAAAAGGTACCATTGTATTTCTCCTTATTAAATATTGTTAGATTTTACCGTAATAGCATTTGCCATTCAAAGTTTAAAGGAGAAGTCTGGAATTTTTTTTATTAAAGAATTGTATTGCCCCTCAAAAGTTGTACAAATCAACAATATACGCTTATTATGGGAAATGCTTATAGAGTGTTTTATTTCCCTGTACTACTGCATCAAGGCTTCACTTCCTGGATAAAATGGTGATGTCACGACTCATGACCCGACTCCCAGAGCTGTGCGCGCTGTGGCTGCTGGAGAGGATGATGGCAGGGGGACACTGAGGGACACAGGGCCGTCACCATCGCAGTGACGCCGGTACCCACCTTTTGTTGAACCGTGGCCCAGTTCCAGTGCACACGCCGGTCTATTCCTAGTCACTGGCCCCGTCTGAAGCCCCCAGTGTGATGTTCTGCCCTCTACTCTGTAACACAAGGGGTTTCATTAAAATGGGGGTGGGCCTGCCTCCAGTGCTTTAGGCCAGGCCAGTGACTGTGAATAGACCAACTCTGTGCGCTGAAACCGGGATGAGGTTCAAAAAAAGGACCCCGGCACCATCATCCCCATGTTGGCCCCAGTCTACTGATGAAAAAATCTTAAAGCGATGTACCTGCTTGTATATTCGCTTTAAGGCCTTATTGCAAACACAGATTTAGGAATGGATCTGAAAAGAGGAGAAATCTCAGTATTTCCTTTATGACTTGTTCTCTGTTTATATTCTGTTCCTGGTTTTGGCTTCAATGATCTGTCAGATAAATCTGTGTGTGTAAAAGTGCCTTTACATATAGATAGGCAGAGCTGGATTACATTACCAAGCCCTGCTAATATTATATGTACAGCTGTATCCACTTGCAACACTGGCAAGGGCAATGATTGGAGCAACCTAACTTGTCATTCTTGCTGCATGTGCACCATTAGAAAGCAGAAACACATCTTGTTCTATAATCATAGTGTATGATGCTGACTGATTCCTCCTGAATTTACATAGTTTGCCAATTTTAGTCCCTGTCCCCATTAGGGCTCACAATCTAAAGTCAACTATCTGTATGTTTTGGCAGGAAACCCATGCCAAGGGGCCCAGAACTCCAGTGCTGCAAGGTTACAGTACTCTCCACTGAACCACTGTGCCACCATGTTTTACTATGGATTTTTGGTCACAGATAACAAACAAGCTTGAAATGAATATGAAGCTTACCTCAATTTTTATAGATTGGCCTTGTTAAGTTGTTATAAAAGGTATGCAATTAGAAAGAAATAGGTGGCATCTTCCCAGATATGTCAGGCTTTGCTGGTATCCTGATTAATAATGGTGGGGGTTTTTTTTGGTGGTGCTTAGCAGTATATAGCAAGTGTCAGTCCATAAGAGATGGTGCAGAGATGGTGTCTCTGCAGTGTTCTTTTGCATATTTGATTTCCCAGGGGGCAATGTTCTAGAATACACTGACGTCGAGACATGTGATGGTGTCTCTGCAGTGTTTTGGTTGATCTCCCTGAGGTCAACCAGCGTCCTTTTGCATGCACTTACTAGTCATTGTTCCCACTAGCCAGATTCCTAATCCACACTGATGAGGGGCAAATACCCCGAAACAGCTGTCTGTGCATGAATACCTTGCTTGGGTGGTTTCCTTGATTGGAGACATTCCTTGGTTTGGTTGTTCCTTCCCGGAGCAAGGTCTGGCTAGTTCACTGACGTCCAGACATGTGATGGTGTCTCTGCAGTGTTCTTTTGCATATTTGATTTCCCAGGGGGCAATGTTCTAGAATACACTGACATTGAGACATGTGATGGTTTCTCTGTGGTGTCTTGGTTGATCTCCCTGATTATATTACACAGATTGTTGTAGAAAAAATCTATCCTGTGTATTTTGCTTCATATAAGAATAAAGGCAATTTTTTTTTATATTGGTTAATGCCACTGATCTGTGTTCTTGAATTTATTAGGTCATAAAATATGAGAAGAAACGTTGAAGAGGAGATTTTAATTTGCTTAAATATGTAAATGGCCCCTACGAGAAATATGGGGAAAAGATGTTTCCAGTAAAACCCCCTTAAAAGACAAAGGGGCCTTCCCTCCACCTGGAGAAGAAAAGGTTCAGTCTCCGGAGGGGACAAGCCTTCTTTACCATGAGAACAGTGAATCTGTGGAACAGTCTACCACAGGATCTGGTCACAGAAAAAACAGTAGAGGTCTTCACAACAGGCTTAGACAAGTTCTTAGATCAAAATCACATAAATGCATAAGCAGAGAATCTACCCATCACCCATCCCCTTCCCTCTATCCATCCCCTTATTGTATATTCCCCCTTCCCTACATCCATTACCTCCTAAGTTGATCTTGATGGACATGTGTCTTTTTTCAACAATACTATGTAAGCAAAATGGAGCTAGAAGGTGTCTGATAAAATGTTTTTTTTTTTTTTTTCTTAATACTTTATCATTACTATTCTGATGAATTAAGATCTAAAATAATTAGTTGTTCTCCTATTCATTTGCCTTGTGATGTTCCTTTTTTTTTCTTTGGCCGTGACAAAGAACAGTTCATTGACATTAATATTATTAATAGTTTTATAGAAAATGAAACAGCATAAATTAACAAGAAAAAAAGAAAAAAAAATCATTTTCTAATAAAAATGACAAATTATGAACACTGTCATAATTGTCTTTACCTTTCTGCGCTCTAATTGCTAAATTATATTTGACACTCGTTTTCCTTAAAAGTCCTAATGGGACATTTTAAGATTGAGACATGCATATAAAGACCATCACTCCCAACTACATTGTTTCCTGTTAAAGCATCTCAGGTAATTTGTTAGGCTTTTCAAATGCAATCACTAAGCTGTCCCAATAGGTTTGCAATCTATCTTTTCAATAAAGAAAAATTAGTTAAAATCAGGCACAGCAGTTCCCAGATCAGTTAACAAGCCTTGAGGAGCCATCTTAAACAGGAGTCCTTTAAAGCTGGCTCATTTTCTTACCACTATTTTTTATCCTCCCTGCTGTTGGACAGATGGTCGATTTCTCAGAAAACAGATCTACTCTTTGTTCCTTTCACTTAGTTGGAGATTCAACAGGATAGTGAGTTTGTGGCTGAATTAATGAAACAAGAATAATTATTCTGTTTTGCAATTACATAGAGTACTGTACACACACTATACGGGATACTCAATCAGGTCGGAATGGAGAATATGAGCTCATGGCTTGATTTCTCCATGACCATTCAAAGCCTCCTATCCATGTTTCATAATTAATAACTTGAGCTTGTAGTTTTTTATGTTTTACAGAAAATAATAATAATAATAAAAAAAGTTGGAAAAAGAAAATGGGATCTTCATACTCTTCAATTTGTTAGCTAGAAACAAAGGAATACATACAGTATACAGTATGCAAAGAACATGACTAAATATTATGAAGTGTCTCACTGACTAATTTTCTTTTTAGTTTAAAGGGTTCACATGTTCGCAGTGAGAAATTTGGGTCATTTCCATGTAGATACCACCTTAAGAAAATCCAACTGGCAGCCACCTGGAACCTGACCGTTTCAATGGAAAATTATGATGATTTAAATTTTACTTCAAGGATAGCCATGTAAATTCTCTTATTTTCTCTGTGGAATTATGGCCTTGCACTTCGAAATTTTACTCTTTGATGAGGTTTGTAGTAAGGATTTTTGGCAATTTCTTTTATTATAATCCATAAAAGCAATAATCTATTTTGTCGGTTTTACCATCACAGTAGAGTCTAATCTTTGCAATAAATCGAAACTGCAAGATGTTTATTGTTAGATCTCCATATTATTAGAAACACAATAAGAGCACAGCCCCTCATGTGATACAGTGAGCATTGGTTGTCCAGGTGGCCCCGAAGAGATTAGACCTTCGAGCCCCCCCCCTGGACGCATATTGCCCCAAGTAGGGTAGTTGTGTTCTGGAGATGACTGCTAGGGCCAAATGCCCAGGTTGCCTTCACAGGACTGGTGCCCATCACCAGTTGAGAATTAGTTGAAAAAGGAGGGTTGACCGTCAATTTCAGTGCAGCCAGAAGAGTCCACATGTACACAAAAGTTAATTGCTATATTTTTTTTAACAATCTCTACACCACAGATATTGTTAGGTCATGTCAGCCTGGGACTTATTGCATTATGACGGACTGATACGCCAAAGTGCGTAGCAAGTTCAGGAGTTGAGCTTGCATTAGACTGTGAGTTTAAGTTGATCAGTGATTAAAGAAGCACTTGTCACTGAAACTTGTGTTGCTTAATGCTGGTGCCTGCGTGGTTTGGGGGTGCCCTTGGGGTTTGATCCTGTGACATTGGGGTTGCAGGGCTATTCTGTGGCCTCCCTTCCCTGCTTGCGCACACTTTGCGGGGTTTGCGTTTGCTGACTGGCACAGTGTTGTTTGGTTAGGGACTCATGTGTATCAGAGACCTGCACGTGGTACATGAGGCAATATGGTTTGATCAATTTATATACTGACTTCTGATGTTGCCCAGCAGCTCCTAAGCTCACTTCATTGAGCTGTAAGGCATTATGGCCTAATGGTACGGCATGATGCGTGAAGTCACTAACTTTCATACATCATAGGTTGTGGAGAGGTTAAGTATTAGAAATAAGGATAAGTCTTTATTATTTCTTAACTCTCTTAAAAAACAGAGGTGAATATTTAGTGAACCTGGTAATTGCTCTATTTAACCAATTTATGGTGGTGCAGCACTTCTGCTTGGGCTAGACGGAGGACATTTATTGGATAGTTTATCCCTCTGTATTTCACCTGATGTTTCATTTTTCTCTGTGAACACATTGGAGAAAAGATTTTAAATACATTCGGCCTGTTCTCATCACCCTCTGAAATTGCTCTCTTATTACATTTCAAGGGGAAATCTTTTTACTATTTATATATTTGAAGAACATTTATGGATAGTTTTACTTTTGTAATGAACCTCAGCTTTGCTGCCTTTATTTGCTTTTTATACATTTTCCTTTTTTTCCTTATAGCTTTTTATTGTTTCTTTACTGCCTTCCTGTTTCAGTACTTTAAACCCGTTCTTTTTTATATTTATTGCACACTTTACATTTTTATTTACAGCAATCAAATGGAATGACTCACAGTCTTTCCCAATTGCAATCACTGCAATGTGATGTGGTGATTATTTATTACAGTGTGATGAATTTCCTAGGCAGTCTTGTGCTGTCATTGTCCATCCATGGTAAGCGCAAAAAAGGTACAAAAGCCCAACACATCCCGGAGCACCAACTGTGGTTCTGCACTGCCTTCTTTTGGCTCCAAATTCCACTGTTCTCCAGCAATATGTACTGTACAATACAGTTAAGGACACGAAGGCGAAATTTCAAATAATAGTGTTGTGTTTATTGCATCATCTGACAATACAAATGCTAATCCAGGATAGGTAATATGTGACAAAGTATATGGAGTACACTACAATAAGGTTTCTTCTAAAAAAATAAATATATATATCATGACCAAAGGTATATAGAGGAAATCTCCATGATCAAAGACTGGTAGGAAAGGTAATATATACAGTGGTACCTTGGTTTAAGAGTAACTTGGTTTAAGAGCGTTTTGGTTTAAGAGCTCACAGTTTTTCAAAATTGTGACTTGGTTTAAGAGCATTGCTTTGGTTTAAGCGCTCCCTGTACTGGGTGGAAGGCGGAGTGGGGGAGGGGCATGTCTGGCACAGGGTGGTATACAGCACTGTACTCTGACCATGCACTGTACTCTGATCCCTCACCTTCCAAATCATAGCAGATTCATTTCAGGCTGGGTCTTGCATCAGGGGACAAGACTGTGGAGGAAATATCTTCATAGCTGTAACCCCTCTCTCCCCGGACAGAAAGCACTGCTACACTGTGCCCAAATCTGCCCTATTTATTCCTTTATGCCCCTTGCAATCTCTGTCAGCCCTTGTGTTTCCCATCCTCTCCATTACTGTACAGTAACTGATAATATCACATATTCCACTGTTTCTGAATGTTTGTTTCATTAGTTTTACATGTTATTCAGAATAATAAATCATTATTTTTGGGGTGTGGAACCAATTGTCTGCATTTCTATGATTTCTTATGGGAAAATTTGCTTTGGTTTAAGAGTGGATTTGAATTACAAGCGCGGTCCCGGACGAATTATGCTCGTGATCAAGCGCTACAAAGAAACCGTCTGATATGAGGACCTCCCCAGGAAAGGAAGACCAAGGGTCACCTCTGCTGCGGAGGATAAGCTCATCTGAGTCACCAGCCTCAGATATCACAGGTTACCAGCAGCTCAGATTAGAGATCAGGTCAATACCGTGACACAGAGGTCTAGCAGCAGAAACATCTCTACAACAACTGGTAAGAGGAGTCTCTGTGCAGCAGCCTTCATGGTAAAATAGCTGCTAGGAAACCACTGCTAAGGACAGGCAACAAGCACAAGAGACTTGTTTGGGCTAAAGAACACAAGGAATGGACATAAGACCATTGGAAATCTGTGCTTTGGTCTGATGAGTCCAAATTTGAGATCTTTTGTTCCAACCACCGTGTCTTTGTGCGATGCAGAAAAGGTGAACGGATGGACTCTACATGCCTGGTTGCCACTGTAAAGCATGGAGGAGGAGGTGTGATGGTGTGGGGGTGTTTTGCTGGTGACACTGTTGGGGAATTATTCAAAATTGAAGGCATACTGAACCAGCTTGGTTACCACAGCATCTTGCAGTGACATGCTATTCTATCGGGTTTACCTTTAGTTGGACTATCATTTATTTTTCAAAAGGACAATGACCCCAATCACACCTTCAGGCTGTATAAGGGTATTTGACCAAGAAGGTGACTGACGGGGTGCTACGAGATGGTTTGGGGTGAGCCGGACCGCAGAGTTAAGGCAAAAGGGCCAACAAGTGCTAAGCATCTCTGGGAACTCCTTCAAGACTGTTGGAAGACCATTTCCGGTGACTAACGCTTGAAGCTCATCAAGAGAATGCCACGAGTGCAAAGCAGTAATCATAGCAAAATGCGGCTACTTTGAAGAACCTAGAATATAAGACATATTTTCAGTTGTTTCACACTTTTTTGTTAAGTATATAATTCCACATGTGTTAATGTATAGTTTTGATGCCTTCAGTGTGAATCTACAATTTTTATAGTCATGAAAGTACAGAAAACTCTTTGAATGAGAATGTGTGTCCAAACTTTTGGTCTGTACTGTGTGTGTATATATATATATATATATATATATATATATATATATATATATATATATACTAGAAAATGTACCCGGCACTGCCCGGGTATAAAGTGTCAGTGTGTTAATAAGATTTATTGCAAGGTCACCCAGGAGGCAAATCTATGCCCTTGGTTTTTTTTTGTTTAAGAGGAAATAGCCAGGAGCCCTATATACCCCTTTATACACTACATACCCCGACAGTTCTGCACTGTTTATGTAAATTGTAGCTTATGCACATTAGAAATAAACGAAAAACTTTTACCCCTTAACGACCGCTGGCGTATATTTACGCCCTGCGGTTGGTAAGGGAGTTCAAACTGCTGCGGTCCCGGGTGCCGCATGTACCCCGGGACCGCGGCTATTAGCGGGCACGGTCCGATCGCCGTGCCCGCTAATCAGGTAATCAGATGCAGCTGTCAAAGTTGACAGCTGCATCAGATTACCTTCTGGAGCCATTCCCTGGTGTCTAGTGGGGTGGATTGCTCCTCCGGGACGCTGTAACGGTGCTCATCCCAGCTCGGCATTCGGTTGCTTCCGGCTATATCTATACAGCATAGGTCGTAATGAGAGATCAGGGTGCATATGCTAGAAGTCCACTAGGGGCTTCTAGTATAAGTGTAAAAAAAATAAAAAGTGTCATTAATAATAAAAAGCCCCCTCCCCTAATAAAAGTTTTAATCACGCCCCTTTTCCTATGTTATAAATAAAAATAAATAAATAAATAAACATGTTTGGTGTCGCTACGTGTGTAATCGCCCAAACTATTAATTTATCACATTCCTGATCTTGCATGGTAAACCGCGTAAGGGAAAAGAAATCCCAAAGTGCAAAATTGTGCATTTTCGGTCGCATCAAATCCAGAAAAATCAAGGTACTGATAGAAATAACACATCATGGTGCAAAAAATGACACCTCACAAAGCTGCATAGACCAAAGGATAAAAGTGCTATAAGCCTGAGAATGGTGCGATTTTAACCCCTTAGCGACCCATGACATATCTGATACGTCATGGTGTTGCGCGCTCTGAATGGCGCTGATCCCGGCTGACATGTGCAGCCGGGCAGTGCCTCTATTAGCCGGCGCGGGTCCCGTTGCCGCTTCGGCTAATTAAGCCTTTAAGTGCAGCTGTCAAACCTGACAGCTGCACTTAGAGGCTTTCTTCCGTTCATCCCTGGTGTCTAGTGGGACGGATCTCCCCCCCGCGATGCGATCGCGGGGGGGAGATCCGTTCTTCTGCCCGTGCCGGGCCTCTGCGTCGGAATGACGCTGATCCCGGCTCGGCAATAGATTGCTATGGCCTGCAGCAGGCCATAGCAATCTATCACCGATGTGATTGATCTTTGCTGTGTATATACACAGCATTGATCTCTATAAGAGATCAGTGCTGTGTATATTTAAGTCCCCCAGGGGGATTTCTAGTTAAAGTAAAAATGAAAGTAAAAATGTTTTTTTATTATTAAAAAAAATCCCCTCCCCTAATAAAAGTCCAAATCACCCCCCTTTTCCCATTTTATAAATATAAATAAATAAACAAATAAATAAACATATTTAGTATCGCCGCGCGCGTAATCGCCCGAACTATTGATTAATCACATTCCTGATCTCGCACGGTAAACGGCGTAAGCGCAAAAAAATTCCAAAGTGCAAAATTGCGCATTTTTGGTCGCATCAAATCCAGAAAAAATGTAATAAAAAGTGATCAAAAAGTCGTTTATGCGCAATTAAGGTACCAATAGAAAGAATGCATCATGGCGCAAAAAATTACTTCTCACGCAGCCCCATAGACCAAAGGATAAATAGAGCGACTTTAAGGAACATATGTCTGTTAAAAATGGTTTGAATTTTTTACAAGCCATCAGATAATATAAAACATGCATAACCAGTCAGTTTTACCATAGAGCGAACGGCGTAAATGCAAAACTCCCCGAAATCAAAACAAATTCCTTTTTTTTTTTTTTCAATTTGACAGCGCAAATGATTTTTTTCCGGTTTCGCAGCATAAGTTATGGAAAAATAATGCCTGTCATTGCAAAGTACAATTGGTTTCGCAAAAAATAAGCGCTCATATACGTCTCTAGGTGAAAAAATGCAAGCGCTATGGACTTTTAGGGTGCGTTCACACCTACAGGATCTGCAGCAGATCTGCAGCAGATTTGATGTTGTGTTCAGTTATTTAAATGAAATCTGCTGCAGAAAATCAGCTGCAGATCCTGTAGGTGTGAACGCACCATTAAACATAAAATCGAAAAAGCAAAAGTGCAAAGACGAAAATTGGCTTTGACCTTAAGGGGTTAAGGAACATTTTTTTGTTAACAATTGTTTGAATTTTTTTAAAGCCATCACATACAAGAAAAGTTATACATGTTACATATGCACGTGGTACATGACCTGCACGTGGTACATGAGGCAATATGGTTTGGCCAAATTATATACTAACTTCAGATGTTGGTTTTAAATGTAGCTGAATAAGCTTTCGTGTCAGCCATGGGTGCGATGTGCAGCCATTTCTGTCTTTTTGACTTGTGCATATTTTATGTATTCTGTCCCTTTTTTCATTGTGGCTAGCACTCGTGCTTTGTAAGACCCATGTGATCCAAATTAGCAGAAGGCACCTGTATATAAGGGGAGGATCTTCTAGTATTCTCACATTCTACCTGCAGAGGAATGGAGAGAGAGGGAAGAGCTTGTTCACACTTGTGTTGCTTGGCGTCCACTTTTTCCGCCGGTGGCGCCTGCGGGGTTCGGGGGGACCCTTTAGGGTCTGGTCCTGTGACAATGGGGTTGCAGTGCCATTCCGTGGCCCCCCTTCTCTGCTTGCGCACATTTTGCGGGGATTGTGGTCGCTGACCGGCACAGTGATGTTTTTTGTTTAGGGACTCATCTGTATCAGATGACCTGCACGTGGTACATGAGGCAATATGGTTTGGCCAAATTATATACTAACTTCTGATGTTGGTTTTAAATGTAGCTGAATAAGCTTTCGTGTCAGCCATGGGTGCGATGTGCAGCCATTTCTTTCTTTTTGACTTGTGCATATTTTATGTATTCTGTCCCTTTTTTCATTGTGGCTAGCACTCGTGCTTTGTAAGACCCATGTGATCCAAATTAGCAGGAAGCACCTGTGTACATAAGGGGAGGATCTTCTAGTATTCTCCCATTCTACCTGCAGAGGAATGGAGAGAGAGGGAAGAGCTTGTTCACACTTGTGTTGCTTGGCATCCACTTTTTCCGTCGGTGGCGCCTGTGGGGTTCGGGGCTGACCGGCACAGTGATGTTTTTTGGTTAGGGACTCATGTGTATCAGAAGACCTGCACGTGGTACATGAGGCAATATGGTTTGGCCAAATTATATACTAACTTCTGATGTTGGTTTTAAATGTAGCTGAATAAGCTTTCGTGTCAGCCATGGGTGCGATGTGCAGCCATTTCTTTCTTTTTGACTTGTGCATATTTTATGTATTCTGTCCCTTTTTTCATTGTGGCTAGCACTCGTGCTTTGTAAGACCCATGTGATCCAAATTAGCAGGAAGCACCTGTGTACATAAGGGGAGGATCTTCTAGTATTCTCCCATTCTACCTGCAGAGGAATGGAGAGAGAGGGAAGAGCTTGTTCACACTTGTGTTGCTTGGCATCCACTTTTTCCGTCGGTGGCGCCTGTGGGGTTCGGGGCTGACCGGCACAGTGATGTTTTTTGGTTAGGGACTCATGTGTATCAGAAGACCTGCACGTGGTACATGAGGCAATATGGTTTGGCCAAATTATATACTAACTTCTGATGTTGGTTTTAAATGTAGCTGAATAAGCTTTCGTGTCAGCCATGGGTGCGATGTGCAGCCATTTCTGTCTTTTTGACTTGTGCATACATGTTACATATCGTTGTAATTGTAACGACTTGAGGAACATATATAACAAGTCAGTTTTACCCCAGGATGAATGATGTAAAAACAAATACCCCCCTAATAAACAAAATGTGTTTTTTTTTATTATTTCACCACACGTTTTTTTTTTCTGCTTTTGCAGCGTACTTTATGAAAAAATTCAGCCTGTCATTGCGAAGTGCTATGGCCTTTTAATCACAAGGAGGAAAAAACGAAAACACAAAAAACAAAATTGGCCCGGTCCTTAAGGGGTTAAACATCCTAAATATTTAATAGCCAAACTGGGATGTCATGTGATCAGACTGTATACAGAGCCTGGTTATATACAAAATTGGCACTTTTATATACAGAGCCTGGTTGTATATAACATTGTCAGTGTTCTATACAGCCTGGTCATATGCAACATTGTCAGTGTAATATACAGCCTGGTTATATGCAAGATTGGCAGTGTTATACAGTATACAACATTAACAGTGTTATACTAAGCCTGGATATATACAACATAGGCAATGTTATATACAGCCTGGTTATATACAATATTGGCAGTGTTATATACAGCCTGGTTATGTACAACATTTGTAGTGTTATGCTGAGCCTGTTTATATACAACATTGACAGTGTTAGTGAAGGTGCTGTATACCTGTAGTATATAGTTGGTGGAGTTCCTGTATACCTGTAGGGTATAGTTTTGGGGTCCTGTATACCTGTAGTGTATAGTTTGGGGTCCTGTATACCTGTAGTATATAGTTGGTGGAGGTCCTGTATACCTGAAGTATATAGTTGGTGGAGGTCCTGTATACCTGTAGTGTATAGTTCTGGGGTCCTGTATACCTGTAGTGTACAGTTGGGGGTCCTGTATACCTGTAGTATATAGTTGGTGGAAGTCCTGTATACCTGTAGTGTATAGTTATGGGGTCCTGTACACCTGTAGTGTATAGTTGGGGGTTCCATGCTGTTTAAACTCCCGCTTGCTGTATACACTCCCCCCTTCAGGAAGCCCCCCATGCTGTATACACTCCCCCCTTCAAGTAGCCCCCATGCTGTATACAACCCCCAGGTAGCCCCAATGCTGTATACATTCCCAAACACCCACTTACTGTATACATTCCCCAACACCACCACCCGGCAGGTAAGCCCCTTACTATATACACTGCATATACACTGTACACTTTTAGGGTGCCTCCACACCTACCGGATCTGCAGTGGATTTCACGCTGTGGATTCTCTGTGAAATTCATCCCTATGATAGCATATACTCGCAGCGGGATTGACATGGCTGTGAGTATGTGCGTTAACCCCCTGCCGCCCATAGCCAGCTGTCGAGAGCATACATTACCTGCTCCGCGACGCGGCTGCATGTCAGGCTCCCGGCGGGATGTCAATCCTGCTGCGAGTATGTGCTCTATAGGAATAAATGGGACTGGATCCGCAGCAGATCTTGCTGCGAATCCGCAGCGTGAAATCCGCTGCAGATCCGATAGGTGTGAAGGCACCCTTACTGTATTAATTTCTGTGGATCTGTTGTGAGGCAGCTGGCCCTAGAAACCAGATTCCAGCTCCCTTTGAAAATGAAAGTATTAATCCTATTGGTTGTTTAAGCCTCCAATTGCCGTTTCTACTGGGCAGCTGCAGTGCTAATTATATCACCTGTGTGTGCAGTGTGGTGATTATAGTCATCTCTATGGGGCGCTCTTCCTCTTTCCCTCCTGTACATCTGACAAGGACGGGACCTTTGCTCTATCCTTCCCGGGCACCCAATGTATCTGTGTGCCAAATTTGGGGTCAAACGGTATATCATTTGGAAGTCTATACGGGACAGACGGACAGAAAGACAGACAGACAGACTTTAAATTTTTATTATATACAGTATATATATATATATATATATATATATATATATATATATATATATACTAGAAAATGTACCCGGCGCTGCCCGGGTATAAAGTGTCAGTGTGTTAATTAGATTTGTTCTAAGGTGCCCAGGAGGCCAAGCTAAAGGTATTGTTTCATCTGAGTTAATCAGTGAAATTAGTGTATACCTGTAGTGCATAGTTGGAGGGGTTCTGTATACTCACAATGTATAGTTTTTAGGGGTCTCGCATATCTGTAGTGCATAGTTTGGGGGGCTGTATACCTATAGTGTATAGTTGGGGGGGTCCTGTATACCAGAGTCTGTAGGTGGGGGGGCTGTATACCTGTAGTGTATAGTTGAGGGAGGTCCTGTATACCTGCAGTGTACAGTTGGTGAAGGTCCTGTATACCTGTACTGTATAGTTCGGGGGTCCTGTATACCTGTAGTATATAGTTGGTGCTGTATACCTGTAATGTATAGTTGGTGGAGGTCTTGTATACCTGTAGTTTATAGTTTGAGGGTCCTGGATACCTGTAGTGTATAATTGGTGGAGGTCTTGTATACCTATAGTATATAGTTCGGGGGTCCTGTATACCTGTAGTGCATAGTTTGCAGGTCCTGTATACCTGTAGTGTATAGTTTGGGGTCCTATATACCTGTAGTATATAGTTGGTGGAGTTCCTGTATACCTGTAGTATATAGCTTTGGGGTCCTATATACCTGTAGTATAGAGTTGGTGAAGGTGCTGTATACCTTTAGTATATAGTTGGTGGAGTTCCTGTATACCTGTAGGGTATAGTTTTGGGGTCCTGTATACCTGTAGTATATAGTTGGTGGAAGTCCTGTATACCTGAAGTATATAGTTGGTGGAGGTCCTGTATACCTGTAGTGTATAGTTTTGGGGTCCTGTATACCTGTAGTGTAAAGTTTGGGGTCCTGTATACCTGAAGTATATAGTTGGTGGAGGTCCCGTGCACCTGTAGTGTATAGTTTTGGGGTCCTGTATACCTGTAGTGTTCTGTATACCTGCAGGGTCGTATTTACCATTAGGCACCCATGGTCTGGTGCGTAGGGTAGCACCTTGCAGAGGGGCAGTACCCTCCCGTTCAGACTTGCCAGAAAATCTGGTGTCTTTTCGAGGGGGGTATGGCGATATTGGTCAAGTCTGGTATGGCAGTGTTATTTAGTCACAGTGTGTCGGTATTGGTCATGTCTGGTATGGCGGTGTTATTGAGTCACAGTATGACGGTATTGGCCAGGTCTGGTGTGGCAGTGTTCTCCAGTCACAATGTGGCGGTATTGGTCAGGTCTGGTATAGTGGTGTTATCCAGTCACAGTATGGCAGTATTGGTCAGGTCTGGTTTAGTGGTGTTATCCAGTCACAGTATGGCGGTATTGGTCAGGTCTGGTATGGCAATGTTATCCAGTCATAGTATGGCGGCATTGGTCAGGTCTGGTATGGCAGTGTTATCCAGTCACAGTATGGCGGTATAGGTCAGGTGTGGTATGACAGTGTTATCCAGTTACAGTATGGTGGTATTGGTCAGGTCTGGTATAGCAGTTTTTTCCAGTCATAGTATGGTGGTATTGGTCAGGTGTGTTATGACAGTGTTACCCAGTCACAGTATGGTAGTATTGGTCAAGTCTGGTGTGGCGGTGTTATCCAGTCATGGTATGGTGGTATTGGTCAGGTCTGGTATAGTGGTGTTATCCAGTCACAGTATGGCGGCATTGGTCAGGTCTGGTGTGGTGGTGTTATCTAGTCACAGTATGGCGGTATTGATCAGGTGTGTTATGAAAGTGTTATCCAGTCACAGTATGGCGGTATTGGTCAGGTGTGGTATGGCGGTGTTATCCAGTCACAGTATGGCGGTATTGGTCAGGTCTGGTGTGGCGGTGTTACCCAGTCACAGTTTGGCAGTATTGGTCAGGTCTGGTATGGCAGTGTTATCCAGTCACAGTATGGCGGTATTGGTCAGGTCTGGTATGACAGTGTTATCCAGTCACAGTATGGCGGTATTGGTCAGGTCTGGTGTGGCAGTGTTACCCAGTCACAGTTTGGTATACCTGTAGTGCCCTGTATATACATGTACTATATAGATGGAGTAGGGGGTCCTGTATATACATGTACTGTATAGATGCAGTAGGGGGCCCTGTATATACATGTACTGTATAGATGGAGTAGGGGGCCCTGTATATATATGTACTGTATAGATGGAGTAGGGGGTCCTGTATATACATGTACTGTATAGATGCAGTAGAGGGCCCTGTATATACATGTACTGTATAGATGGAGTAGGGGGTCCTGTATATACATGTACTGTATAGATGGAGTAGGGGCTCCTGTATATACATGTACTGTATAGATGGAGTAGGGGGTCCTGTATATACATGTACTGTATAGATGGAGTAGGGGGCCCTGTATATACATGTACTGTATAGATGGAGTAGGGGGCCCTGTATATACATGTACTGTATAGATGGAGTAGGGGGTCCTGTATATACATGTACTGTATAGATGGAGTAGGGGGTCCTGTATATACATGTACTGTATAGATGGAGTAGGGGGTCCTGTATATACATGTACTGTATAGATGGAGTAGGGGGTCCTGTATACATATACTGTATAGATGAAGTAGGGGGTCCTGTATACATGTACTGTATAGATGGAGTAGGGGGTCTACCAGTTATTTCTGTGGATGTTGTGAGGCACCTTCCCTAGCAACCATTGCTCCCTGTGAAAATGAAAGCAGTTATTCCTATTGGTTGCTAAGGCTCTAACTGCCGTTTCCTCTGGGCAAAGCTGCAGCTAATTATATCACCTGTGTTTGCAGTGAGGAGATTTTCCCATTCATCTCTATGGGGCGCCTCTCTTTCCCCTCCCCCTCCACTCCTGTACATCTGGCGGGGACGGGACCTTCGCTAAAACCTTCCCGGGCACCCAATGTATCTGTGTGCCAAATTTGGGGTCAAACGGTTCAGGCGTTTGGAAGTCTATTTGGGACAGACAGACAGGCAGGCAGACAGACGGACTTTCATTTTTATTATATAGATATTACATCTCTCTCCTTTTATTCTGTTAACTAAACTCTGGATTAACTTGGAATCAAATAAGTTGCAAGGAAACAATTTACTCATTTTCATTATTTTTACTTCTTTCAAAAAGACATGAATTATTGAATATATGGAAGAATAAGATATTAGTGGATAATACTTCAGCTATTCTTTAACAATTCATTAAGCATTGATTTTTAATGCAGCAAAATACTCTATTTTAGAATTAATTAAGATGGCCATCTTCAATAAGATTACAGAACAAGTTATAAGTGAGATGATAATATTAAAAATCCCAAATTGTTGTATAGAAAGGAATTTTATTAACTTTCCAAAACTTTAATATTCTTTTCTTTTTTAATAAAGATATATAATATTTTATAGTGTAAAGCTCTCTGCCATGTAAAAATTAAAATACCAATTCATAACAAAAGAAAGAATAGATTTTTTTTTTTATAGATTTTTCATATAATTTACAAAGAAACAACCTATACACACAGTATGAAGGATGAGTACACTATATGGTCTATGTATCTATCTAAGTACTATTAAAAGACATATTACTATATAAGTATCTCTATCTAATGAAGAATAAACACGAAACATTAGGTCTCCTGCAAATTCATTGAATTTTCTTTTTCATTGGTCAGTCAATTTTCAGCCTATGTTCAATTATTTGCAATGTGTATGTCTGTCAGTGTTATGTGGTATTGTTTGGCTGATACTAATGGAGGGCTCAATATGACTGGCATTTATCAAGGCTTATTATTACATGGCTGCACCAAAATGCTGAAAAGAGTAAAAGAGATTAAATATAGATCTAAGATCATAGCACCAATAGATAGTATGTGGTTTAGCAATGTGTGGTGCCTTAAAGAGCTAGTAATTGGTCTACACTAATAAATCGGCATAAGCCTTTCAACATTGTGGGAGACAAGTAAGGCAGAAGTGCATCTATGAGCAATGAATTGCTAGGAATGACATTAGGCCTGTCTGTCCATCTTCTATTGGCTAATAGTGGAAATAGTGGATATGTGACTGTGTGGATGTTGTGAGGCACTTACTGACAAGACCTTAGAATTTCTATTGGCTGCTATATTTCAGCTATTTGCATATGTGCTGTGATTGGCTGTTAGCGTTTACAGTGTGGCCATTATTTCCTATGGGAAATTAGGGGTCTTTAAACGTGAAGAAGAAGAATCGAATGAACCTAGCTTTTTCCGCCGATCAAGCCTCCCCCCCCGGTTATCAGCCCATGAGCCAAGGATACGGCACATGACCCATGGCTTTATTACTATGAAGGTGCCAGAGAGAGCCAAATAAGCTGGAAGATCACTTACTCGGCTCTATCCGGCACCTCCATAGCAGTGAATATAACCGCCGAGAAGAGTTGAGTAAGCCCTCAGCAAGCTTACTCGGCTCTTTCCTGCACCTCAATAGAAATGAATAGAGCCTCAGGTCTCGTGCCATACCCATGGCTCTATTCAAAATAAAGAAGCCGGGGGGGGGGGGGGGGTGATGCAGAGATTTCAGGAGGTTAAGAGGTCAGACCCCCCGTGATTTCTTACGTGTCCCCTATCTTCTGGATAGGGGACATGTAAATTTTTCTTGGAATTCCCCTTTAACTATGATGGTATTTAGCTTGCAGGGCTTGGTGTGGGCTGTGGCCTGTGGCTGAGAAAGATGACATTAAAGTGTACCTGTCATTACATCTTTTAAAATCTAAATCTACAAGGGATGTGAAATAAAGCAAGTTTGCAATTTACATTTATTATTATTATTATTATTATTATTATTATTATTAATATTTTTTCAGTTATTATGCTTTAAAATAAAGTTATACTTATCAAAAATCCAGGTACAGTCTTCAGAAGGTAGCTTTTTTAGTCTTGTGCTGGTTGAAAAAAAGAGAGTAAACACATGAAGTCTGGTGTAGAAAAGAGAGTCATGGCGGCTCAATATGTCCATTCATCAAAATTACTGTTTTCTCTGTGAGGGCACAGATGGCTTGAGAAACACGGGACTTCCTGTGTTTAGTCTGTTTGATTAAAAAAAGAAAAAAAAAATCTAAACACAGGAAGTGCCATATTTTCCATGATAGCTAAAAGAAAAAAATTACTGAATATAAATTGCAATTTTTTTTTACATATACTGTTGATTTAGATTTTGAAAGTTATATAAGCAGTTCAAAATTTGTTTAAAAAAATGTCACTCAACCATTCAGTCATTCAATTTCCGTTATGGACAGCAGTGGACCTTAGTGGATCAGCAGCGTAATATTAACTTTCTTCCAGGACAGCAGTTGATATTAGTAAATGAGCAGCGTAAAATAACACTTTCTCCCAGGACAGCAGTGGACATGGGTGCACCAGCGGCATCAAATTATTTTTTCTCATAGGACTTAAATGGATGTTGGTGAATCAGCGGTGTATAATTACTTTTTTCATTAGATTTCATTAGATGCTGGTTGATCAGCGATGCTAAATAAAACTTAATCTTAGGACAGCAGTAGACATTCTAAAGATGCAGCCCTATCAGGGGCAATGTCTAAGTCTTAGAAAGCTCTAGAACAAACATGTCAACATTGCAGCAGCAGCACTCTAACTCTCTCTGACCCTAAGAAACCTAGGACAAACACTGAGAGGTGGCAGTGTCAGCACTTGGACACTCTTCGACCCTGAATGATGGAATCGAGACAAGCCTAGATTCAAGAAGGCTTTACACAGATTATATTAAACAAAAAAGTGCCAAACCTTCCAACAACCTTAATTGTCAGGACCGGTCTCTGGACAGGAATGCCTGTCCTGGCTGATGGACTGGACGCTCAACCAGTCAGTGACTGGAATGGTGTCAGGGCCTTGACGTGTCAGCGCCGGAAATCCCAGAGCTCGACGGGGGTCCTGAGGCCAGTCCCGCCATTCACTGCAGGCATAGGGAGAGAGAAGTTCATACTCCTGGTAAAATTCCTTCTGCCCTTGCCAGCTGCCAGATTTTAAAATTAGCCGGATCTTTCCTTTATTTGATTTTTAAATTAAAATATAGGGGAAATAATGTGTTCAAAAACCTTGCTAAATCTGTTCCTGGTGAGTTGATCTGTGTATCTCTGCAGAATCTGTAAGGAGACATTTTATGGTGGTAGTTGGTATGGAGTGATTGAACAGCAGACCCCTGTCGGTGTAGTGTTTCCTATTGTGCTAAGTTCATTTGATATTGGGTATCAGTTGTGCTTAGATCATTTTTGCATAGTTTTGGTGCTACCCTAAAGTGCTATTGTTATGAGTAGAAAGACATACAGACAATGGACCCTGCACTTGTCCTGGCCCACTGTTCTTGCCTACTTGCCAAAATCAGCCCTAGGCTGCTGCAGACAACTGGAGGACCATCTCTAACTTAGATACAGTGGCACACAGAATGCAAACAAAAAACAGACAAAGGATGTCAAATGGTCCGAGTTCACAAATACCGGGCAGCAAAGGGAAAAAAAAAAAAACAAGATCCAGAGAATATTCAATAACAAAGCCAAAAGGTGAATCAGTAGGAACAGAAATATAATATTGGTGAGGAATGGGTATGCGCTCAAAGCACAACACCTACAGTCACATAATATCGGTATTAACCTTGATGCTGCCGCTCCAAGAACCGGGGATGAGAGACTCACATCACGGGTTCAGGGTATATGGTGAAAGGTGCAGGAGGAGGAAATGTACCTGGGTTGGTAAACACTTCCAAAGGAGCTAGTGTGGAGCAAAGAGTGGACAGTGGTTCTGGATATTATGCATTTTTCTTTATTGCATGAAGACAACGCATTTCAAGGCTACAGTGCCTCTTTGTCAAGTCAAAACATGCAATAAAGAAAAATCCATATTGTCCGGAACCACTGTCCACTCTCTGCACCAGACTAGCTCCTTTGGAAGTGTTTACCGACCCAAGTACATTTCCTCCTCCTGCACATTTCACCAAAATGTCAGGGTAGTCAAAGATCATACGTAGGGGTCAGAAAAGCCAGGAATACTCAATGAGAATAACACAAGGGCGCTTAGCTTGCTAGAGGACTAGACCTAATAGCCAGCAAGGGGTTAATTCCCCGGAAATGATTGAGGTCGGGATCTTGTCCAGAATGTAATTGGACCACCCTCCTGATTTTCAACCACAGACACCTGATATCTACAGACACCTTACACCCAGGATCTGCCAGTCTCAGAAATCACCAATGCAACAAAGTTAACTGTAAAGAAGCCAGAAGGAACTCAGCAGGTTGCATGGAGCTGATAAAACAATTAACTTCGCAAAAAGAATAGGCATTCAGACAAGAGCAAAAGAATCACATTATTGTAGAATAAAATGTGTCATAACTAAGCACATGAGCAAATATAACTAAAGTAGTCAGCCAGACTTTTGACCTTTTATATGACAATAATATGAGACAGCTTGTGTTAGGGCATTAGTAAGGGGTAAGGGGGTGTTAGATCAGCACTCCCTTACTGAGTCTATTATAGACCTTAATAATCGTGTGACAGGGTGCACAACAACAATGTCCTTGCGACCCTTGATTTAATGGGGTTTGGCCTTAGTATGTAGAAAATAAGGTTATGAGACATGACAGAAGAACACCAGGAGAGCATAACATCTTTATTATTTTCTGTATACCCACACTGGAGAATCCCTTTCATCAGCTGTGCATCAGCTATAACATGGAGTGACGTGCAGCTGGCAGGCAATGATTTTTAAGCATGTTGAAAGACAATAATCAGCTGATTAGCAAATGATTGCTCGCTGCTCGGCTGATCGTTTTCTTTATTACACAGGGCGATATCTGATATGACATAATGTATAATCACAATAGGGCCTTAACTTCCTGCTCCTCGTTTCTGTGCTGAGTCCTGCTGGTCGCCAACATTCTTACCAGTGACCACATATGGTTGCCATATCAGGTTTCAGTTCACCTTCTCTGCCCATAGAGAGATGTTCAATTGTCAAATATGATGGTAGGTGGTCAGTCCTGTTCCTGACTACACTCCCGCCTGGTCATTTAGATTTTCTAACTGGTATCTGTTGTTCTTTACTTCTGTTTCTACATCTCCTGGTGAACACCCTATGTTCTGTTCATGACCTAACCTCTACTCTATTAGAGTCACCCTTGCCAATATGGGACTGTTCTGTGGACAGTGTCCTGGAAATCATTTAACAGCAAACTGTGTATAGCATCTTCCCTGCTTAACTTCAATCGCTCACTTATATTTGTTTCCTCCTTAGGTTAGACCCACAAGCTTTATTTCCTCCTCCAAAAGAGTTGTATAAAAGCTGAAATTTTACAAGTTGTACTTTTTATTGGCAACCTTACATAGTTACATAGTACAGTTGAAAAAAGACATACTGTATGTCCATGGAGTTCAACCAAGGAGGGGATGGATGAAGGGGAATGGATAAATTCTATGTTATAAAAATATGCATTTATGTTATTTTGGTCTAAGAACTTGTCTAGCCCTGTTTTGAAGCACTTCACTGTTTTTGCTGTGACCAGATCCTGTGGTAGACTGTTCCACAGATTTACAGTTCTCATGGTAAAGAAGGCTTGTCACCTCCGGAGATTGAACCTTTTTTTTCTCCAGGCGGAGGCAGTGCCCCCTTGTCCTTTGAGTGTTTTTTGTCCTGGAACATCTTTTCCCCATATTTCTTTTAGGGGCCATTTATATATTTAAATAAATTAATCATATCTCCCCTTAAACGCCTCTTCTCCACAATACATAAATGTAATTCTTTTAATCTATCCTTCAAACTAAGATGCTCCGTTTGCCTTATTAGTTTAGTTGCCTGCCTATGTAGCATTTCCAGCTCTAGGACATCATTTATTTCAAATGAGGTCGCACCAAAGCTATATAAAGCGGTAATATTTCCGCTAATATTATTTAAGAATCCATGCCTGTTTTAATACATGACAACATCCTGCTGGCCCTAGAAGCAGCTGATTGGCATTGCATGAAATTCTGTACAACCAGATCCTTCTCTCCCAGTGACTCTCCCAGTGTAACTCCCCCTAGGACATATGATGCATGTGGGTTATTAGTACCCAGTGCATAACTTTACATTTATCCACATTGAATCTCATTTGCCAAGTGGACGCCCAAACACTCAATGTGTCTAAGTCATCCTGTCTGTACACGGCATGCCTCCGGCACTCCATAGACTTTAATGAATGCAGTGCCCTATGAGGGAGCTGACCGCACGTCAGAACGCTGCAAGCAGTGTTCTCCTGTGCGGCAAGTCCGGCGATCTGGCGGTAGATTTGTGAGAACGCATCATCTGAACAGTCCCATTGAAAGCAATGGGATCAGTTCAGAGATGCTTATCCCTCCAGTACTTCTCTACTGTATCGGAGGGAAACGCAGCCGGATCGACGGATATATGTAAACTAGCTTTAGCTCTTTTTCGTAGGAGTTTAACATTTTCTAGTTTAAAAAATGGGAAAGTGGGTGGTTTGCAATTTTAGGGGGATTTTATATATGTTCTTTTTTTTTTTTTTTACACTTTTCTTAGTTCTTCTATTGGACTTCTATGAGACATGCATAAGAAAGAATTTCATTGCTCATACATTTTAATTAAGTTCTATTGCAATATGCATGTGTAAACTCTGTACTCTGTGTGTAAAAAAAAAAGTGTTGCAGAATCTGTTGGCGTTATACAAATAAATAAATATTATTATTAATAATAATAATAATAATAATAATAATTGTTATTATTATCATTATTATTATTACATTACACTGAATTGTCAAGTCGACATTCCACTAGTACAACCTGTGCCTTCATAAGGTATTAGGCTGCAATGAGAATCGATCGGCACGCCTCAATTGCCATAACACCTCACCTGATTAGATGCCATAATTGTATCTGCTTAGACCATTTCCAGGCACTTAGCAGAAGGACAGTTGGTGCCACAATGTTCTGCTATTGACAAAGAGACACCATAACCTTTGTTTGCAGTGGTGTTGTTAATGAGAAATGGACTCCTATTGGCTGGAACCTTGCTAAATCCAGGTTCTCTCATAGCAGGGCTTCCAAGTGGAATTTTTCAGCAGGGTAATGATCACCAATCCACAGCAAGAGATTTCCGGGGATGCCAGATGTCAACACTTCCTTGGCCTGCCTGGTTACCAGATTTATTGCCAATTGAGTATTTATGGTAAGCCAGCTTTGGCAACCTATAAATGGGATGTACATCATTTAAAAGACAATCTGAAACACCTGTCAACAAATGTGCCACAGGATGCCATACAGGCCTTTAAGCCTAACCATATCTCATTTTCTATCCAGGCTCGAGGCAGCCCAACAGGGTATTATCATCACCTTTGAATGGTACAATTTTCTCCAATAAAGCTATGTTTAAGCTGCAATATTGTAATTATTTACATATTTTGTATGCTTATTACATTCACACCTATAAAGTTTCATTTGATTCCATTAACTCCTTCTTAGAGCCTTTTTTGTTATTGAATTGAAAAATGTACTGTGTATTAGATACATATTTTTATTTTATTTTTTTATTAAATGCTTTTGACATAAATTTGGGTTGTAATAGCAACCCTATACGTTAACTTTAGTGACAATTACATATACACAGGCTTTATTTCCACCAAAATTCAAAATTCTAGGGGAAAAAAAGATTGGTTATAAAACATTTCATTTCCTCTGGCAAAATTTTTAAATGTGTTGGGTAAACACAGCCACATGGGAACCGTATGCTCAACATAATTGATAGATCAATTTGAGAAGCCTTTAGCTAGTAGTTTAGGCAGATAAACCTTATCCAAGTGCAATTAAAATAATATGTAAACCATAGAGCTTTCTCCAAGATACAATGCCACCATAATCCAGCTTAATGTTGTCCATTTATGGTAATTTCGGAAGAGGGGAGCACTTTTGTTCAACTTGTTCATATATTACAGGGAAAATGAAAATGCTTATTTCCCCTCTGAGAAATACATAGGAAATCAATACTTTCATTAACTGTAACTCTCAATTTATAGTCCATGTCCTACAACGTCCCAGCTATAAATTACACATGGGAAGCACCAGGAGAAAACTTAGCTCTCAATTTTTAGAGTATGCTTTGAATAAAGACCGCACTAAGCAAGCCTTTTCATTCTGTTCTTATTATGATTAATGGAGATTCATAGTCTAAAATAGATTAATTATCATCCATGAAAATGAAGAATTATAAAAACCTCAATAACATTTTTCTAGTATATCTGGTAATTGGTATTAAACTTTTAAACTGTTTAAATACATTAATGTAACATTACCATTTTCTATTTCATTTAACACATTTCTTTATAAAACATTTTCTGTTTTACTTTTTTGACATTTATCTGGTTCAAACAGGGAATATAAATGGGCTGTAGGGAACACGCCAGGGAAAACAAATATAACACAAAGCCTAATGTAGACTTGGGGAGGATCACGACATCTTGCTGTGGTGTCCTTTTAATTTCTTGTACCTTGTACCATTCAGGGCACAATAAATCTGTATTTTTTATTGGAACTCTCCTTTAACATACAGTACATATTTGAACAACCCAATGTTGATCTTTAACTGTAAAATGTTGTAAAGCACGTCTTGGAGTATTACTAAAGCTGATCCAAAAATACACAAAGAGACAGCACATCCAAAATAAGTGGGTAGTATAATATCACACCACTGCTTGAAAAAGGATGACATATGCAGAAACGTTGCACACTGGTGTGATATTAACCCCTTCCCTCTCAGGCTATTAACCACTTCCCTCCCAGGTTTTTGTGTTTTCGTTTTTTCCTCCTCTGGTTTAAAAGGCCACAGCGCTTGCAGTTATTCACCTACAGACCCACATGAGCTCTTATTTTTGCGCCACTAATTGTACTTCGCAATGGCAGACTTAATTTTTGCATAAAATATGCTGCAAAACAAGAAAGTGCACCCCTCAAGGAATTCATTTTGGGGTGTGGTGAGCATTTTGACCCCACAGGTATTAGAGGAAAGTAGTCAAAAGTAGACAGTAAAAATGAAAAACTCAAATTTTTCCAATAATATGTTCCTTTAGTTTGAAATTTATCAATTTCACGAGGAACAGGAGAGAAAATTTTCCCCCAAAATCTGTAACGCAGGTTCTACTGAGTAGAACGCTACCCTATATGTCGGTATAAACCACTGTATGGGCACACAGCCGGGCTCAGAAGGGAAGGAGCGCCAATTAGCATTTTCTGTGCAGATTTTTCTGAAGAAGTTTCTGAGCGCCAGGTGCGTTTGCAGTGCTCCTGTAGTGTCTACAGAATAGAACCCCCCCAAAAGTCACCCCATTTTGGAAAGTACACCCCTCAAAGAATTGATCTTGGGGTAGGATGAGCATTTTGACCCCACAGGTTTTAGAGGAAAGTATTCAAAATTGACCAGTAATAATGAAAAACTTGATTTTTTCAATAATATGTTGGTTTAGTTTGAAATTTCAAAATTTCACAAGAAACAGGAGAAAAAATGTACCCCAAAATCTGTAACACAGGTTCTCCTGAGTAGAACGGTACCCCATATGTGGGCATAAACCACTGTATGGGCACACAGCGGGGCTCAGAAGGAAAGGAGTGCCAATTTGCTGGAGCAAAACCGCAGCTAGTAATAGTTATTAGAATAGCGCAGTTACTAAAATACAATAAAAAATGAGATTACAGCTAATGTGGGGTGGTTACGGACAGTCTGGGGTGGTTCCGGGTAATCTGGAGGTGGTTACGGACAGTCTGGGGTGGTTACGGGTAATCTGGAGGTGGTTACGGTCAACATGGGGTGGTCACGGGCAACCTGCTGTGGTTACAAGAAACTTGGGTTAGTTACAGGCAACCTGGGGTGGTTAGAGGCAACCTGGGGTGGTTGCAAGAAACTTGGGTTAGTTACAGGCAACCTGGGGTGGAAACGGACAACCTGCTGTGGTTACAGACAATCTAGGGTGGTTACAGGCAACCTGCTGTGGTTATGGGAAAAATGGGGTGGTTACGGGCAATGTGGGGTGGATACGGACAACCTGCTGTGGTTACAGACAATCTGGGGTGGTTACGGACAATCTGGGGTGGTTACAGACAATCTGGGGTGGTAACGGACAATCTGGGGTGGTTACGGACAATCTGGGGTGGTTACAGATAAACTGAAGTCCTTATTGGTAATCTGTGGTGGGTACCTGTAATCTGGCGTGGTTATGGGCAATCTGGAGGGGGTCATTGGCAATTTGGGGTGGTTAGAGGCAAGGTGTGGTTGTCAGTGGCAAGGTGCGGTTGTCAGTGGCAAGTTGCGGTTGTCAGTGGCAACGTGCGGTGGTCAGAGGCGACGTGCGGTGGTCAGAGGCGACGTGCAGTGGTTGCGTGCAATCTGGGGGGTTACATGTAATCTGGCATGATTACGGGCAAGCTGGGGTGGTTATGCGCAACCTGGGGTGGTTACGGGCAACCTGGGGGGTTACAGACAATCTAGGATTGTTACGAATAAACTGAAGTGCTTATAGGTAATCTGGGGTGGGTACATGTAATTTGGGGTGGTTACAGGCATCTGGAGGGGGTCACTGGCAACGTGCGGTGGTTAGAGGCAACGTGCGGTGGTTAGAGGCAATGTGCGGTGGTTACGGGCAACGTGCGGTGGTTATGGGCAACGTGAGGTGGTTACAGTCAACGTGCGGTGGTTACGGTCAACGTGCGGTGGTTACGTGTACGTGGTTACGTGCAATCTGTTGCCTTGCCTTATTTATGGTGCACTCATATGTGAATGGTTGTTTTAAGGTTTCTGCTGTCTAAAACCCGCAGCGCAATTGCAGCTGATTTTCAGGAACCGTCAGCACTATGGGACCATCAGAAAATACACAGTTTAATGTCGACCTACCTATCTCAAGACTGAAACTGTGTATTTCCGGATGGAACTTTTCCCCTTCCCAGTTCAAGCAAGCTGGAGATAGCATAAAAACCCCAAGATATGCACAAATAGGTTGCATCTTGCACTTTGTTAGCACATTACACTTGTGTCAATATGTATGCATGTCTTGGAAGAAGGCATAGGTCCAGATTCTACAAGGTTATTTTTTTTTACACACATTCCAGTATAGTGGCAAATTCTTCTACAACTTTATGTTGCAGTAAAATTTGCATCTCTTTTATTTAATACAATCGGCTTAAGGCCTTTTTGAATCTGGGCCTTTCTCTAGTCCTTTTTCCACCACATGGATCATGCTTTTGCGGGTGGGGTTTTCCCGCCAATTTAAAAGTATTCTACTTGACTAGGTGTTAATTTCCATTTTTTTGTAGTTAAATGGCCCATTCAGCTAATCTGTAGGATTACAGGAACATTACTTGATATTTAAAAATAAAGGTTTCTTATGTTTGTGTATATTGATTGGGGCCTTTCTTTTCTCGGATGGTCAAAAGGAAAGTTCTGCAACAGTTTTCACTGTCAACCGTCTGTTCTAGGCCCCCCAATGTTGAAGAGAGTCCTACTGGTGCTTCCACCTCCAGGCATATGCTGATCCACCAACACCCACTGCTGTTCTGAGAAAAAGCGTCATCTTACACCGCTGATCCATCACTATCCACTCAGCAGGATGTTACACTGCTGATCCACCAATGTCCATTTCTGTCTTAGGGAAGACATCATGTTACTCAACTAATCCACCAATGTCCACTGCTGTCCCGGTAATAAGCTTCATTTTACATCACTGATATACCAGTGTCCACTGCTGTCCTGGGAGAAAGCATCATTTTACTCTGCTGATCTACCAACATCCACTGCAGTCCAGGGAGAAAACGTCATTTTACTCTGCTGATCCAACAATGTCCACTATTGTCCAGGGAGAAAACTTGAAGATTGACTATACTATACGCTATAATAGTTGCACTATTGTAATTGCAATGGTTTAGCTGCTTTATTGTGATTTGTTACAATTCGTTTAGCAAAGAAACAGGAAAAAAAATTTCTAACCTCCCATTGTGAATTTTTCAAAAGTTTGCTTATCTCTAAAGACGACAAAAAGAATAAGAATTGGACATAATAGTTGCCAATCCAATATATAGTTGAATTGAAAACCTGGGAAAATATAAGTATTTACTGCAAGAGTAGAAGACGCTTGGAACATCAGATAAGGTTTGTAAATTCACAGTTAATGTAAACAGGGCTTTGATAAACAAGTAGCTACCATAAAATAACAATATGGCTATATTCCCACAACGTTTTTTGCTCTCCATTTTCTGAAAATTAAAAATTACATCCGTCACTGCACGGTTTAGCTGCTCGTCATTGCAATGACGGATTTTGGTACATTAGTCTAGTTTAGGTTCACACTGAGTAAAACTGGCGGAACTCCGCCAGTCTCCGTGTCATACTGTACTGGCAGTCTAAGGAAGGCTTGTGCGCCTTCTCTCTCTGCACCTCTCCAATAAGAAGAATTAACATGTCCATTCTTCCGTGCAGAGAGAGGATGTGTGCGAGCCTCTCATAGACTGCCAGTATGACATGGAGGCTGGCTGGATTCCACCAGTTTTACTCTGTGTGAACTGGCCCTTAGGTTGACTATTGGCCTTCGGATGTGTCCTTAATTGAAAAGTCTATTGAATTCATTAGTAAAAACCGTGAAAGGATAGTAAAAAAAGAAAAACTGTGTGTGAACAAAAAAAAAAACAAAAAAAAAAAACATAAGGTGTTTGCAATTGCATCAAAGTCAATTAAATAACTGCAAGAACAGACGTCTTTTTAAAAAGAAAAAGCAGACACCTTTTCTATTTTTGTACGTAGTGGGAAAATAACCTATAAAGTGCAGACTAGATAGTCTTATGTCTACTACATGTCTACTACATGTCTTTTTTATATAGCACTCTTCCATGTTTGTATGTTTTTTTTCTCCAAAAGACAGCAGATTGCCTTATTTTGTTTAATAAAGTAAAATCTATACTGACACATTTTTTAATTATATATTTTTATTCTATAATTGTATATCTGATTGTAACCCCCCCCCCCCCAGACAGCATCTCATGAGGTTTCACAGAATATGACCTATTGATTTATCTATGAGAGTGTTTGCCCTGTGTCATGTGCTGAGGTCACAGTGTTGGAAGAGAGTAGAGGATCTGAAATGTCCTCTTCATCTACTGCAAATGTTTTAAGCCTGTGTTTTCTGATTGATAAGGGGTGTTACCTTTAATTGTAATTGTGCTTGTGATGATAATTAGATGATTACTAATCCTGAAACTGTGAAAACAGTACAAACTAAATAAATAAATAATCTGTCTGACTGATGCCCTGACAATTGTCCTCCATCTTTTGGCCATCTATCACCTGTAGACTAACATATAAAAGAAATTGCATTTTTTTAGGTAACTTAATTAAAATTCATGTACAAAAGGATCAAGTTGGACCCACTTGTAGATACTAGATAGTTTACTCAAGTATTTATTTTTTCTGTACTGTTATGCTGAGTTGGTACTTTGAGGCAAAATAGTCCAATTAAGGAAAATAAATGTAAAAGTACATCAAAAATACACTATGTTCAAACACAATCTAAATGCCCCAAAGAAGACATATATTTATCAGTGTATATGACAGGGAGATCATGATGTCGGCTGGAGGGGATGGTCAAATATAGTGACATCTCTATCAGAGTTTGGGTCTAAAGCTCAGACATCCTGAGCATCCTGTGACATATGTAATATGACGATGCACTGTCTATGACAGAGGGAGGAGCCTGGTAGCTGTAGACAATACTCATTTTGTAGTTCTGCTGTTTTCCATTTCCTGTCAGTAGCAGATCACACTATGAGACGTACTATGAATAATAACACTTTAATACAAAGTTTAATACAATGTTTTAAGGAGATTGTTTTATTTAGTTATTTTACTTTATATTAGATTATTTATAAGTTTTTAAGTGAATAAGAAAGCAGTAAAAGGAAATTACATAGATAAAAGATATAAATGCATTTATATAAATGCATTATATAGATAAAAGATATATATGCATTTGTTATGCTTTTCTGTAAATTGAGCTTTTACCAATTCACATCATTTTCTAATATTTTCGTTAATGTCAGTGCTGTATACATAAAATTCCTTAGACACACATTTAATGTTCCTTTTAAGACACAAAGGCGTACTGTGGCCTTTAAATATTTCAAACATATATACACTATATATTTTGGTTCAATGAAGAAGACATACTCCTGTTTTCATCTGACTCAGGGAATTTGATTAAGACAGCCAACCCATTAGGGCTGTCAACAACATTCAAGTGGCAATTAGTTTGGCCATTACTGACTTGGGAAAAATTTAAACTGATGAGCTATAAAGTCCCAGTGCCAAACACAAAGATTACAATACACTGGTGTTTAGTTATCTGAGGTTTATTGAAAGGAAAAATAAATTCAAGTGCAAGGGCACATTGGAACCAAGGACTTGTTTAACTTTAAAAACCAACATTTGAATCTCTTTTCAAATTGCTAGCTTCAGGTACAGGTCATCTGCATGCTAAACGTATATTAGTGATGAGCAAATAGTGAAATATTCGAATATTCGATATTCGTTCGAATATCTCCCTGATATTCGACTATTTGTTCGAATATTCAATCCTGTTAAAGTCTATGGGAACAAGTATTCGATTATTGAAAAACATCTATTCGACCACTTGGAGGTTCACCAAGTCCTGAATGACACCTCAGGAAATGATGCCTACACCATTGGAATGCAGCTGGGACAGCAGGGGAAGCATCTAATACCCCAAAACCGCAGTATAAACCGGCTCTTAACATTCGCTTAAGCATGCGTATAAACGTACGATATGTGTACGAGTTATGTACGTCTAAAACATAGCGTACAAAGTTCGTGCAACGCTTTCATAACATCATTCATTCATTGCAGTGTGCACAGCACAAAGCTGAGGAAAAATGGCAGAGAGAGCTGCTCCATTTACTTGACCAGAATTGAAGGTTATGGTACAGTTCTTTGACGATAGGGACTACGATTTATGCCAAGGAAGTGTGCGAAACCCCAACCAGTATTGGTGTATGCTGTAACTTGGTGAGCAGAGTGCTTGCACTACCCTTTGTATTTATGTAGGACGTAGCAGTGCATAGCACTGGATGAACACACATACTATTCTTTTTTTAAGATCTAGCAGTCTAGCATGTATCAGCAGCACAAAGCACTTGGTGTACAGAGTGCCTTACAGTAGCACTGCAGCCTGCCTGCACTACTCTTTGACAAAGAGTCTTTGTATTAAATCTAATATTAATCCTTTAGCCCTCAGCAGCCTGCTGAACTGACCTGTTTGATGAGCCCTGAAAAGGACTGTTGTGGGTAATTAACTCCTCCCTAACCAAAAGCTAAATCACTATCTCTCCAAGTTCTATCTCTCCAAGTTCTCTCCCTCACTACCAAATTGCATCTGAGGGCAGAACAGCAGGGGCTGTGTATATATGTTAGTGGGTCATGTGACTGTGCCATCCAATCATTGTTATTCTCATTTCTTGCGATGCTACATACACCAATGCTACATACACAGGGAAGGGGGATTTGAACGCTCTTCGAATATTTATTGAATATTCGACGTACTATTCAATAATATTCAATATGATCGAATACCTTACTTTGTGATTGAATATCTATTCGATCGATCTGTTACTGTCTGCCCCACCTGTTTAATTGAAAAACCTACAATCAGGCCCTTCGATATTCTGCTTGAAGTTTCCACCTGTGAACGGGCCCTGAATCTGTAATAATCTGGCCCCCAATATACGAGATACACTAGTAAAGGCAGACTCCGATCTTAAAAAAGAATCTAGGAGCTAGAAAACTATAGGGACTAGAAAGACAGTGACCTTCCCATGTCTACATTGCACATAATGTAATAGCGTCATTAAGGGTGACTATCACACATCTACATAGTGGTAAATCTTACACAATGAAGGGTTTTTGAAAATGTGCAATGCGATTTATTTAGTAAAGTGTCCCTGTGGTTTACCCTACATAGGGGAAACCACGCAGCATGTTAACCCTTTAAGGACAGTGCCAATTTTCATTTTTGCTCTTTTATTTTCTCCTCCTTGTGTTTAACCCCTAGGCGACCCTGGACGTACCCGTATGTCCAGGGCCACCTCCACGCCTTCAGAGCGGGGCCGCACGGCTGCAGCAGCCAGAAGCAATTGATGTGCCTATCTCATCAATCTATGCTGCACATCTATGCAGCATACTGTAGAACTCAATGAGAGATCAGTGCACTTATACTAGAAGTCCCCCAGGGGGGCTTCTAGTATAAGTGTAAAAGTACAAATAAAAGCATTATTTTTAATAAAAAGCCCCCTCCCCTAATAAAAGTCCGAATCACCCCCCTTTTCCCATGTTATAAATAAAAATAAACAAATAAATAAATAAACAAGCATGTTTGGTATCGCCGCGTATGTAATCGCCCAAACTATTAATTTATCACATTCCCGATCTCGCACGTTAAATGGCGTAAGCGCCAAAAAAAATCACAAAGTGCAAAATTGCGCACTTTTGGTGGCAGAAAAATCCAGAAAAATTGTAATAAATGCGCAATCAAGGTACCGATAGAAAGAACACTTTATGGGGCAAAAAATGACACCTGACATTGCCCCATAGACCAAAGAATAAAAGCGCTATAAGCCTGGGAATGGAGCGATTTTTAGGAACATATATTTGTTAACAATGGTTTGAATTTTTTACAGGCCATCAGATACAATGAAAGTTATACATGTTGCATATCACTGTAATCGTAATGACTTGAGGAACATATATAACAAGTCAGTGTTACCCTAGGGCGAACGGCTTAAAAACGAAATTTCACCACACTTTGAATTTTTTTTCTGTTTTTGCAGTGTACTTTATGAAAAAAATCAGTCTGTCATTGCAAAGTACAATTAGTGGCACAAAAAATAAGGGCTAATGTGGGTTTCTAGGTGAAAAAATGCAAGTGCTATGGCCTTTTAAGCACAAGGAGGAGAAAAAGAAAACACAAAAATTTAAATTGGCCGGGTCCTTCAAGGGTTAAAAAGCAGTGGCGCTTGCATTATTTCACCAACAGACCTACATGAGACCTTATTTTTTGTGACACTAATTGTACTTTGTATTGACCAACTTCATTTCTCCATAAAATATGCTGCACAACCAGAGAAAAATTGTTTGTGCAGTGAAATTGAAAAAAAAGGGCATTTTTTTTTTATTTGGGGGGATTTTGTGTTGACACCGTTCACCCCATGGTAAAACTAACATGTTATTTATGTTCCTCAAGTTGGTATGAGTACAACGATATGTAACTTGTATAATTTATTTTATTTGATGGCTTTAATTTTTTTTTTAAACCTTAAAAGGGAATTTGTCAGCTCCTTGCGCCCTACCTGAGGTGCTGAAAGTGTGCTGTAGCAGGCAGTCCCCTAGTGGGCATGGTGCCTTTTTGGTAATTTTCCATGCAGCGGATTATGTACAATCTTATGTTTCCTACTGTACTTAAGAGTCACAGAGCAGTTGTTTGTGCCACACTCTTGCATGCATCCTCCTCCCTCTTCATGAATAATCAATGCTGCCTGGCCTCCTGCTCACTCAGCTGTCAGATTGCAGATCAGTCTTCTGTAGGCAGTTTATGTCTGAAAGAAACACTCAGGTATAATTGAATGTCTTTGCCTTAATGTGCTGGAGCTGTGGTCTAGGGGTAACTCACATGTCTAGAGATCTGTCAGAAGTTCATTCTCTGGTTCAAATCCCCTGATGGAAATTAAATAGATGTCTTTTTTATTTTTTATTTTTCTGTGTTCTCAATCCACTCAAGCTTTTGGTTGCAAAATACTGACCAAAATACTGAGCAAAAATACTGTGTGTGAACATAGCCTTAAAATGATAAAATAATGAGAAAAAAAGACATCTATTAAATTTTCATCAAGGGATTTGAACCAGAGAATGAACTGCTGGCAGGTCTCTAGACATGTGAGTTACCCCTAAACCACTGCTACAACACATTAATCTGCCCACAGAGGACTGATCTGCAATTTGACAGCTGTGCGAAAATGGAGGCCGGCCAGCATTGATTATTCATGAAGAGGGAGGAGGATGCATGCCAGAGTGTGGCACGAACAACTGCTCTGTGACTCTTTAGTATATTAGTAGACATAAGATTGTACATAATCTGCTGCACGGAAAGTTACCAAAAAGGCACCATGCTTACTGGGGGCTGCCAGCTACAGCACACTGTCAGCACCTCAGGTTGGGCCCAGGAGCTGACAGATTTCCTTAAAAAAAAAAAATCATCAAATTGCTGTATTACCATCCTTATAACACTTTATTTTTTGTTCTATGGGGCTGTGTGAGGTGTCATCTTTTGCGCCATGATCTGTACATTCTATCGGTACCTTGATTGCATATACAGTATGCAACTTTTTGATTACTTTTTTATTACAAATTTTCTTGATTAAATGTGACAAAATGTGATAATTTAATAGTTTGGGCAATTATGCACGTAGCGATACCAAATACGTATGTTTGTTTATTTATTTATTTCAAGCGGCAATTATCATCGGAGGGATGGTAAGTATATATGCTGTGTGTCTGTGGTTTTTTTTGTCCGCTGAAGTACTCCTTTATTGGTGTTTATTCTAAGCATAGACTGACTACATACTTTAATTTATTGTAATATGTTTGTAAATTACCTAGAATATTGTCAAACGATACAAATGTGTGCAATAGGGTTAATGGGCATGTGAGGAAATAATATAGGAATGGATTAAATGGACCGAGTTCTTCTTTTCTTCTATATTTCTTTGTATAAAAATTAACTTGTGGTTCTGATTTTGAAGAATTTAGCAAGTTACTTTTAGATATTTAGCCTTGAAAGGAATACTATATGTCTGTTTTAGTTTCTCTCTGGAGTATATCTCTGTGATATTGATTTAATGTTATAGACAAGGTAATTTAACCTATAATTTAGATTAGTTCACAATGTCTGTTAGAGCAGAGTTGGTACGAGAATTGTTTCTCCAGCCTTAATATTTGTAGCAATTTAGAGTGATTCACATTTCAGAGAATCAATGAACAAAAGAAATTTGTTCATTTCTAATGAGAAGCATAACAGACATATTGAGTTATGTTATACTGAGTAATAACATTATTTATTGTGTGCTGATAATATACCTAAACTATGTTTTAAATAAATGAAGTAAAATTTTGTCACTGAGAAATATACATACCCCTCTATACCTTACATAGAAATAAAGTTAGTTTACATGGTACCATTTGCCATCTTCTTTATTCTTCATGCCCTGAAACTTTCTTCTGCTTTCTTCTGGCCCCTTCTTAGTATCAGGATGCTGAGCTCTGGCTGCTCTATGTTTGTTATCAAATAGTAATTAATGGCCTTCAAAGTCAGAACAGGTCACACATAGGCAAAAATGAAGCTTCCATGAATATTGTTGTAAAGTTTTAAATTTGTGTCTTAAATAGTTATGAGCGAACGTGCTCGTCCGAGCTTGGTACTCGATCGAGTATTAGGGTACTCGATGGTACTCGTTACTCGGACGAGCATTTCGCGATACTCAAGGAAATCTCGTCATCCGTTTCCTGTAAGTTTGGCCACTATTTCTCAGCCAATAAACATGCAGGAGACTCTTCGGTACATCCTGCGATGACGTGGGACCCATACATGTCGATAGCAGCGATTGGTTGGCCAGATCAGATGACCCTGCCATATAAAACTCGGCGCCGGCAATGCTCGCTTCAGACGCATGCTGTGAGAGATCAGGGACAGAGCTGCTGCTTCTCAGGGAGAGTTACATAGTTACATAGTTACATAGTTAATACGGTTGAAAAAAGACACATGTCCATCAAGTTCAACCAAGGAGGGGATGGATACAGGGAAGGGGGAGGGGTGATAGGTTCTATACATATGCATTTATATTATTTTGCTCTAAGAACTTGTCTAGGCTGGTTTTGAAGCCCTCTACTGTTTTTGCTGTGACCAGATCCTGTGGTAGACTGTTCCACAGATTCACAGTTCTCATGGTAAAGAAGGCTTGTCGCCTCCGGAGATTGAACCTTTTTTTCTCCAGGCGGAGGCAGTGCCCTCTTGTCCTTTGAGGGGGTTTTACCTGGAACATCTTTTCCCCATATCTCTTGTAGGGGCCATATATATATTTAAATAAGTTAATCATATCTCCCCTTAAACGTCTCTTCGCCAGACTAAACAAATGTAATTCTTTTAATCGCTCCTCATAACTAAGATGCTCCATTCCCCTTATTAGTTTAGTTGCCCGTCTTTGTACCCTCTCCAGCTCTAGAACATCCTTTTTATGAATCGGGTTCCAAAACTGGACGGCATACTCCAGATGAGGCCGCACCAAAGCTTTATAAAGCGGTAATATTATATCCCTGTCCCGAGAGTCCATGCCTGTTTTAATGCATGACAATATCCTGCTGGCCTTAGAAGCAGCTGACTGACATTGTGTACTGTTCTGTAGTCTATTATCTACAAGTACACCCAGATCCTTCTCCATCAGTGACTCTCCCAGAATAACTCCCCCCAGGACATATGATGCATGTGGGTTATTAGTACCCAGGTGCATAACTTTACATTTATCCACATTGAACCTCATTTGCCAAGTGGACGCCCAAACACTCAGTGTGTCTAAGTCATCCTGTAACATCTGCACATCCTCCATAGACTGTACTGTACTACAAAGCTTGGTGTCATCTGCAAAGATAGAAACATTGCTGTTAATTCCATTCTCAATATCATTAATAAACAAGTTAAACAGAAGAGGGCCCAGTACTGACCCTTGGGGTACACCACTTATTACCGGGGACCATTCGGAGTAGGAATCATTGACCACCACTCTCTGGGTACGATTATTAAGCCAGTTTTCAATCCAGTTACACATTAAATTTTTCAAACCAATAGACTTTAACTTACCCATCAGACGTCCATGAGGAACTGTGTCAAACGCTTTTGCAAAATCCAGGTACACTATATCCACAGCCGCGCCGCCATCCAGGCTTCTACTTACCTCTTCATAGAAACATATTAGGTTGGTTTGACAGCTTCTGTCCTTAGTAAAACCATGCTGGTTATCACTTATAATACTTTTAGCCACTACATATTCCTGGATGTAGTCCCTTATAAGCCCCTCAAATAGTTTCCCCACAATGGACGTTAAGCTTACGGGTCTATAGTTACCTGGGGAAGTTCGAGAGCCCTTTTTGAAGATCGGCACTACATTTGCCTTACGCCAGTCCCTCGGCACAATACCAGTAAGCAAAGAATCACGGAATATTTCATACAAGGGTACAGTGTAGGATTTAGCGTTCCAGTAGGCAGGGTATATACTAGCAATACAAATAAACAGCCCTTTTCAGGTCTTAAAAGCTTTTATTATTACTATTACTACAGACTGCTGGCTGGGAGTTGCAGTGCTGCTAACGCGATTTAACCAGCACACTGTGGTGACCGGCTGCTGGCAGAAAGGGGACATTAGGTGTTGCATACACACTCCTAAGAAGTTCTCAGTGTACTCCTTTTCGATTTTGGGGCTGGTGGTCCTGGTGTACTACACTGTATTGCTGGGATTTGTAGTGCATCATGCATAGAACTTCACTGCTCATTGTATTGGGGTGACAGAAAGTGTGTACAGTTGGTGCCCATACCAGATAGCACCCCCTAAACTAGTGTGTACTACACTGTATTGCTGGGATTTGTAGTGCATCCTGCATAGAACTTCACTGCTCATTGTATTGGGGTGACAGAAAGTGTGTACAGTTGGTGCCCATACCAGATAGCACCGTCAAGCACCCCCTAAACTAGTGTGTACTACTCTGTATTGCTGGTATTTGTAGTGCATCCTGCATAGAACTTCACTGCTCATTGTATTGGGGTGACAGAAAGTGTACAGTTGGTGCCCATACCAGATAGCACCGTCAAGCACCCCCTAAACTAGTGTGTACTACACTGTATTGCTGGTATTTGTAGTGCATCCTGCATAGAACTTCACTGCTCATTGTATAGGGGTGACAGAAAGTGTGTACAGTTGGTGCTAATACCAGATAGCACCCCCTAAACTAGTGTGTACTGCACTGTATTGCTGGTATTTGTAGTGCATCCTGCATAGAACTTCACTGCTCATTGTTTAGGGGTGACAGAAAGTGTGTACAGTTGGTGCCCATACCAGATAGCACCCCCTAAACTAGAGTGTACTACACTGTATTGCTGGTATTTGTAGTGAATCCTGCATAGAACTTCACTGCTCATTGTATAGGGCTGACAGAAAGTGTGTACAGTTGGTGCCCGTACCAGATAGCACCGTCAAGCACCCCCTAAACTAGTGTGTACTACACTGTATTGCTGGGATTTGTAGTACACCTGCATAAAACTTTACTGCTCATTGTAAGGAGGTATCCCAGCATGTGTCTAGGTCCAGCCACTACCAGATTGTACTGTACAGCCCCCCCTAAACTAGTGGGTACTACACTGTATTGCTGGGATTTGTAGTACACTACCCCTCAAGTGATGATCCCTTTGCATGAGACAAAGTCAAATTCAAAATCAAAACAGCGGTGGGGGGAAAGGTGGTGAGTCACATTATGCAGGGAAATTGAAAATCGAAAGGGTGGTGGCGGGGGTAGAAGTGAGTAGTTACATTATGCAGGGAATGTTACCCCAACTGCTGCAGTCAAATTGAAAATCGAAAGGGTGGTGGTGGGGGTAGAAGTGAGTAGTTACATTACGCAGGGAATGTTACCCCAACTGCTGCAGTCAAATTGAAAATCGAAAGGGTGGTGGCGGGGGTAGATGTGAGTGGTTACATTATGCAGGGAATGTTACCCCAACTACTACAGTCAAATTGAAAATCGAAAGGGTGCTGGGGGTAGAAAGCTACTTGTTGGCTACTGCTGGGCCTTAACTGGCATCTAGGATGACCACTGGTGTGCCTGCCCTTGCCTCGTTGTTGCTGGGCCTTAACTGGCATCCATGTAGACTACTGGTGTGCCTGCCCTTTCCTCGTTTTTGCTGGGCCTTAACTGGCATCCATGTAGACTACTGGTGTGACTGCCCTTGCCTCGTTGTTGCTGGGCCTTAACTGGCATCCATGTAGACTACTGGTGTGCCTGCCCTTGCCTTCTTGTTGCTGGGCCTTAATTGGCATCCATGTAGACTACTGGTGTGCCTGCCCTTGCCTCGTTGTTGCTGGGCCTTAACTGGCATCCATGTAGACTACTGGTGTGCCTGCCCTTGCCTCGTTGTTGCTGGGCCTTAACTGGCATCCATGTAGACTACTGGTGTGCCTGCCCTTGCCTCGTTATTCTCTCTGTCCTCACTGCCATGCTCTGACGTCACACTACGTCTGCGGAGGAGCGGCACTGGTTACTGGGGGCCTGCCGATCGCGCCCAACTAGCCAACTAGTGTCAGGCCTAATTTTTGTGAGGTTCCACGCCTGCCTCATCTAAAGGCCGGTAATGGCCAATTTATGATTTTTTATTTTCTAACCTTCAATTTAAATTTTAAAATCAAATCGACTTCAATTCAAGTGCAATTTTGCAGAGCTGTCTGGTCATCTATGGTATCTCCAAGAAACATGCCACTGTTCAAAGGAACAGACAGTGATAATGGTGGATCCTGATTTAGCATCCTTGTATTATCCATTTCAAACCATATAATCTATGGATGTCAACTTGCGGGGATTCTCTACCGTCCTTTCATTTTTTAGCTCGAGGTCTCTTAAGAAGACTGTGTTGTTATTCTTCGTCCCTACCTCCAAAGAGATGCCTCTCACGTACAACTGCATGAGGGTGTGAGGCTAAATCTAGCCATAATCCGGCTATTTTAGTTTTAGGCGCAGCAGCACTGCCGTGGGTAAGCGCCAACAGGCGGTGCTCAAACTTCTGAACAGCACTTTCTACCTTCCTTGGATGTTTTAGCCGTTTTAAAGGCAGGATTGACCAGGCCTTTTGCCAATAGCTTCTTTCCTTTCTTGGATGTTGTAGTAGCCTTTTTGAAGGCAGGAGTGACTAGGTCTTTTTAATATACAGGCTACCGCACTTGCAGTCTCTTAGAGACTCTTTAAAGGATTGAAAGTGTATTCGATCAAATTCCATGGCCTCTTAAGCAGACTGTATTGTTCTCTGTGTCCTCACTGCCATGCTCTGATGTCCCACTACGTCTGTGGAGGAGCGGGACTGGTTGCCGGGGGCCCACCGATCGCGCCCCCACCAACCAGCAAGCTGTTTTATTTTAGTTTTTTTGGTCTAGCTGTGTTCGGGGCCTCACTGCTCCCGGTCGAGAGGCATCAGGTGTACCCTTAAAGGTGATTGACAGCTGGACTAGCCAGTTAGCTGTCAGCACCCGGGTTTGTGTGTAGTTAGCAGTGAGCTTGGTTGCGTGTGACAAGGGGCAGAACCTGGTGGCGGCTCTGCAACTCGGCAGCCTCACACATTGCCTGGCCCACGTCTTCAACCTAATGTTTCTGCGGTTCCTTAAAACTTACCCCAATGTGGCTGACTTGCTCAACAAGGTGCACCGCATCTGTGCGCATTTCCGCAAGTCAACTGGCATCCATGTTGACTACTGCTGACTACTGGTGTGCCTGCCCTTGACTCCATGTTGGCCACTGTTTGGCCTTAACTGGCATCCATGTTGACTACTGCTGGGCCTTAACTGCCATCCATGTTGACTACTAGTGGGCCTTAACTGGCATCCTTGTTGACTACTGGAGTGCCTGCCCTTGCATCCTTGTTGCTGGGCCTTAACTGGCATCCATGTTGACTACTGCTAGGCCTTAACTGACATCCATGTTGACTACTGCTGGGCCTTAACTGGCATCCATGTTGACTACTGCTGGGCCTTAACTGGCATCTATGTTGACTACTGCTGGGCCTTAACTGGCATTCATGTTGACTACTGCTGGGCCTTACCAGACATCCATGTTGACTACTGCTGGGCCTTAACTGACATCCATGTTGACTACTGCTGGGCCGTAACTGGAATCCATGTTGACTACTGGTTTTTGACAACACAGATTACTGCGTGATCACTCTCCTGGACCCTTGGTAGAAACCGAACGTCATTCCTGCCGAGGAACGCAGTATGAGGCTGGGTTCACACTATGTATATTTGAGGCTGTATTTGTGAGGCTGTATAGCAACCAAAACCAGGAGTGGATTGAAAACACAGAAAGGCTATGTTCACATAATGTTGTAATTGAGTGGATGGCCATCATTTAATGGCAAATTTTTGCTGTTATTTTAAAACAACGGCTGTTATATTGAAATAATGGCAGTTATTTACCGTTATATGACGGCCATCCACTCAATTTCAACATTGTGTGAACAGAGCCTTTCTGTGTTTTCAATCCACTCCTGGTTTTGGTTGCTATGAGGACCTGACTTGAGGACCAAATACTGCCTGAAGTATACAGTGTGTGAACCCAGCCTTAAAGTGTATCAATATCAACAGGCCCTGGTGCAGAAGCTGAAAATGTACTTCCCATCTGACACCATTAGCGCCAGAGGATGTAGTTCTGTGGGCCAAAGAGCGGGGGAGAGGAGCGGTGGAGCGGTGGAGCAGGCAGCTTGTCACAGGGCAGGGGAACACTCTCCAAGGCCTTTGACAGTTTCATGGCACCCCAGCAAGACTATGTCAACCGTCCCCAGTCTAGACAGAATAGGGAGGAAGCCTTCAGGAAGATGGTGAGGAAGTACCTTGCTGACCATACCACCCTCCTTCCCGATCACTCTGCTACTTACAACTACTGGGTTTCAAAGCTGGATACGTGGCCCCAACTGGCGCTTTACACCTTGGAGTTGCTGTCCTGCCCTGCTGCTAGCATGTTGCCAGAGTGGGTCTTCAGTGCAGCTGGTGCCATCATCACTGATAAGCGCACCCGTCTGTCCACTGACAGTGCTGACAGGCTGACATTTATAAAAATGAACAAAGCCTGGATTTCACCTGAATCCAACTGTTCACCCGGGGAAAGCAGCTGAACATGAAGATTCTTAGTATCTCCTCTCCTACTCCTCCTCCTCTTCCTACAATTCTCAGCCAACTGCCAAGTCTTCTTCCGCCATGCAGGGTCTGGCCTAATTATTAGGAGGCTCAATTGCTTCCTCACTCCTAATGGTTCTCTGTGTCTTCACTGCCATGCTCTGACGTCACACTACGTCTGCGGAGGAGCGGGACTTGTTGACGGGGGGCCGTCAATTGCGCCCCTGCCAACCAGCCTGCTGTTTTATTTTATTATTTTTTTTGTCTAGCCGTGGCCGGGGCCTCACCACCCCTGGTCCAGAGTCATCAAGTGTACTCTTGATGGTGAGTGGTGAGTGAGAGCTGGCCTAGCCAGTTAGCTGTCAGCACCCGGGTTCATGTCCACTACATATCCCAGCCCCTGGACTCACTCAAATTTTTGGGTGGGCTCACTTGATTCCTCACTCACTTGTAATGGCTTTCTGTGTACTGAATACCATGCAGTTTCTGGCCTAATTTTTGGAAGGCTCACTAGCTTTCTCACTCACTTGCAATGGTTCTCTGTGTGTTCAAGGCCCTGCACTGTCTGACCTAGTTTTGGGGAGCCTCACTAGCTTCCTCACTAACTTGTAATGGCTCTCTGTGTGTTTAAGGCCCTGCAGTGTCTGGCCTAGATTTTGGGAGCCTCACTAGGTGTGCCCTTCCCTTGTCTCCTTTTTGCTGGGCCTTAACTGGCATCCATGTTGACTACTGCTGGGCCTTTACTGGCACCCATGTTGACTACTGCTGGGCCTTTACTGGCATCCATGTTGACTACTGCTGTGCCTGCCCTTGTTTTTTGTTTTTGTTTTTTTAATTCACCTATCTGTATGTTTTTGGGTGTGGGAGGAAACCGAAGTACCCGGAGGAAACCCACACAAACACGGAGAGAACATATCTGCCCTTGCCTCCATGTTGGCTGCTGCTGGGCCTTAACTGGCATCCATGTTGACTACTGCTGGACCTTAACTGGCATCCATGTTGACTACTGCTGGGCCTTAACTGGCATCCATGTTGACTACTGCTGACTACTGGTGTGCCTGCCATTGCCTCCATGTTGGCTACTGCTGGGCCTTAAGTGGCATCCATGTTGACTACTGCTGACTACTGGTGTGCCTGCCCTTGCCTCCATGTTGGCTTCTGTTGTTCCTGCCTGGCCTCCATGTTAACTACTGTTGCTCCTGCCTGGCCTCCATGTTGGTTACTGTTGCTCCTGCTTGGCCTCCATGTTGGCTACTGCTGATCCCAGCAGTTCTCTGTGTGCTCAATGCCATGCAGTGTTTGGCCTCATTTTGGGGAGGCTCATTTTCTTCCTCACTCACTTTTAATGGTTCTCTGTGAGCTCACTGCCATGCTAGGTCTGGTATAATTTTTGGAAGGCTGACTGGCTACCGCTTCTACCTTGTTCACTTTGTCCTCACCGCTATGCTGTGTCAGGCTGAATTTTTGGGTGGTTCATGATAAGCTACCTTTGTTTTAATGGTTCCTGTGTTCTCACTGCCATGCTGTGTCAGGTTGAATTTTTGGGTGTTCCCTATGCTACCTCTGTTTTAACCAGGCTGTTGCACAGAATTAGGCATAATGATGCCTCATGCATAAATGCTGCCCCTGCTGTTTCCTGTCCATTTCCATTGTGTTTCCATCAATTTCTGAGATTGACAGGTTTTCACACAACCTTCTCTCTACCAAACTTGAGTCCCCTCAAAAAATGCTCGAGTCTCCCATTGACTTCAATGGGGTTCGTTACTTGAAACGAGCACCCGAGTATCGGGAAATACTCGTCTCGAGTAACGAGCACCCGAGCATTTTAGTACTCGCTCATCACTAGTCTTAAAATGTCACATTAAGACCACAACCCGCAGGTCTTCAACCGTATGATCCTCATTGGAGAAATCTGCGGCCACCGGGATATCTGTCCTGCTGTTATTAATATTTAATCGGTGCAAGTTCATTTGTTGAGTAATTCTCTGCCCTGTTTCACCCACATAGAGGCCTGTTGTTGGACATCTTACACACATGATGCGAACACTACATTAGAAGATCTGCAGGAAAATGTTCCCTTCATTCTGTGTATCTCCTGTGACTGTGGGACTGGTACACTGTCAGAGATATGGATGTGTGTGCAGGTCTTGCATCTTTTTTGTAAGCAGGGGGAGGTGCCATTTTCTGTTGGGGCCTTCTTAGCACTGCGGACAATGATTTGTTGTCTTATTTCTTCACTATTCTACTGATTTCTATGGATAACATGGTGTAACATTACTGTTGACTACTTCTGTCTACTGGAAAGTGGGAGCTAAAATCCAGGGGGAATACCTACAGGAGGATACTACCTTACTATAAATAAGGGAAGGCTGCTGGTATAAGCTGACCAAAATACTGCAAATGGGACGCTCCAGAGGCCCATAGTAGTTATAGGAAAGAGAAAATAAATTAAAAAAAGCAAGTCCTGCATAGGAGCAAGAAGAATGTCTAAAGATCAAATACATAAACTAGATGAATGTGATTTATTGAAAATGCAAAGAAAAGAAGCGATTCTGGATCCTAGCTCCATTTCTTAGTGGTCATGCACTATATTCTCCTGAAACACTTCATTTCTGTGGATTTAAAATAAATCACATTCATTCTATATATTTGACTCCTAGGCAGTCCTTTTTTTTTTTTTTTTTCTCTTTCCTACAAATAATATATGGGGGCACAGAGGACGCCAACTGTATACTGTATAAGCCAGAACACTAAAATGTTTGTCTGGCATATAAGTAGTATTAGTCACTATGAGGTGGTCATGGGGTGGACATGATATGTGTTTCTCATACACTGGTATTTTTTATAAGATTGGTTTTGGTGGACTGGATTTGGTCAGTATGGACAGTATGGTGTTAATATAGTACAAGTCCCAGCATTTGCTGACAGTCTGCAGCCCTGAGGAAATGCTGGGATTTGTAGTACAAATGAACAGACAATCCTCTAATAACTGCTGGAGCTGTAGAAAAAGAAAAATCCTGCAGTACTCCTATGTAGTATAGGAGTATAGTAATATAGTGGGTGCAAAAAGCAGTCTGCACTTGTAGGACTACAAGTGTCAGCATAAAGAAGTCCAAAAAAACGCAGCACTCTGTGTAGTTTATTCCACCCAAAATCTGCAGATTTTCGGTGGAATAAACTACACTTTTTTTTTTACTTGAGTGCTGCGTTTTTTTTAACTTCTATATACTGGTGCTGTAGAGAGATTTATTAATGGACGTTCAGAGCTGATGGTTGTGACCCACAGATTGCAGCCACTAGAAGCATCTACATAACCATCATGAGAGTTGCCCTCTCAGAAACTACAACTCCCTGCATACATGGAGTGCTTAATAAGTGTAGGGCATTCTGAGAGTTTTATTTCGAGAGCGCATATGCCGACTTATTTGTATGGGCCGACCTAAAGGGTGTGGGGCCTAGACTCTTAGGTTGGGCTGTTTCAATTGTTGTCGAGGGGTGGGACCTATGTGCCAATGACATCACCGCGGACGGGGACAATGGTGGTGTTGTGGGCGGGGCCAAGTGGCGCTTCTTCCGTGAGGGCCCCGCCCAGATAGCACAATTCACAGATGATAAAAGATCACTTTTTACTGGAACAAGCACTATGACGTATGATATAAAATAAGGTATTAAAACTGCTAAATTTACCTTTTACATCTATAAGGAGAAGTCATAATGCAAAAAGGAGGTGAGTGTCACTTTAAGCTTCAGACAGATGTCACACTTTTACAATCAGAGCTTACATCTTCCTGTAGTGATGCTTTGGCCTCCTTCTCCTTTTTTATTATGGCGGTATGTACAAAGAGAAAATTAGACATTTCAGAGATACACATACTCAAGGTGCAGCACTGTGAAGAGTATATACTGGTGCTGTAGGGAGAGCAGGAGAAGTTTGTATTTTATTCCGTGTTAAATAGGAAGCCAGTGTAGTGGCTGGCATGAGGGGAAGGCTTTTCGTGTAGCAGCTGGACAGAGAGTTGAGCCTGGCAGCTGCATTGAGAATGGACTGGAGAGGGGAGAGTTTATCAATAAGCATCTTTACATGTCCAAAATAAATGTAACTAGCATGTCATTGCTAGAACTAGCAAGTAACAAAAAAGTATTATATTCTCCATACTGTCAGTTGGTGCCACCTCGTGCTAGGTGCTGCCCTAGGCAATTTACCACTGGTGACCAGTAGTAAATATGGCCCTGTCTGCAGAGGTGCAAAATCTCATTAAAATAGCTTTTTTAAAGCACATCAGTTGGAAATCATTGCTAAAATATACACCTGCTCAGATTGAGCCGGATTCACTAAAAGAAATGCGTCTTTTAGTGAATCTAAATCGCCCCCCCCCCCCCCCCCCCCCAAAGTCACTTACTAGGCTGTCCCTGGTGATGCCACCTCTTTGGTGGTTGGTACAGCTCAGCTGGTGATGGTACTGGCGTGACTCCAGCGCTAAATCAGCACACAGGTTGGGTGTTACACCTGCTTTTAATTGTGGCTGGCTATTCTGTTCCCCTGAAACGGTCAGTGACCTGCCGGGTTGTGACGGGTCCCTTGGGCTCTTATCACAGTGGTCCGGAGTGGGGAGATGACCCATCAGGACTGGCGGTACCACCACCCACAGAAAGGGGAGGGTAACCCAATGAATGTGTAGCCGGTATGTGTAGGTGCTAGTGCAATGATCACTAAGTCCCAGTAGAATAAATAAAAAGGCTTTACTGATGCAATCTTGCAATATAGGATAGCTTTTCAATAAGTAACATCTGTGATACAGTCTTGAGTTCACTGAATATGTGCTGGGAGATGCTTTAAGTGCTGAGGTAGAATAGCAGTGTTTGTTTAGTTTGGTGTTGTAGAGAGTAGAGGAGTTTGTCGGGAGAGCCCCAACCCAGGGTAGTAGTGTGCTCTGCCAGAACTTAAGAGGGTAATGAAAATTAGAAGACTTGAGAGAAGAATACTTGTGCCCATGTTTGACTAAACCACCTTCTGTCCTACAGTGTCGGGGTACCCGTTCTACAAGGGTGACACGAGCCTGAGTGTGTCCCGGTTTTACCTGCGCTGCGGGATAGAGTAAGTAGACCTTGGTTATGGTAGCTTTACTCTATCTGGGTACGGATACTGCCCTGCACTTTTAAGAGAGGTTCACGGCGTGGGCTGGGGTGATCTCTGACTTGTCCTCTTTGGGGGTTTAACACTGCATAGTGTTTTCAACTATAGCTTGAAAGTGAAAAGTCTCTGGGTTCTCCATACACGTATGTCTTTGTCCACTAACACAACTCAATTGTCCCCTAGGGGCTGCGTGTATGTATAAAGAACAGATATAGGTAGAAAAGAAAAAGTATCTCCTGTGGTACAGTAATACAGTAACCCTTTAGCAACTGCAGCTGTGAAACACAGTTCAAACATAACACTGACACCTTGTGGTGAAACTAAAGAATGCACCTTCATCCCCACCTAAGGGATAACTTTCTGACAGGTGCCTAAAGCCCTTTACTGTGGGACATCACATACAGTAGATAAGCTGGACTGTGTAGCCTGTCTTGTGCTACAATGGGGGTCGTGTGCATTATGGTCTTATGGGTATTCGTAGCCATGGAGAACTTCCACACACAGCATGGAATTCACCACTGATCAGGCAACGGCCCTCATGACAGGTACACTTTAAAAATATTTCTTCTTTGAAACAAAAGCATACGTTTGGGTTGTACTAATATATTCTACCTTTGTGACCTTAGTTGCACATTTGATTCATTCTGTATAGATATTTTATGCTGATCAGTTTATAAGGCTGCTCAGGAGGGAAGACAGAAGGACTAGAGATCAAGCTGTCAGTCAGCATTTGTAACAAATTTTACTCTGAATTAGACACAGCAGTCTGCACTATATGTAAAAACATGCAACCAGCAAAAAAAGAAAACATCTTAAAATACACCTGTGAGGAAAACAAATATTCTTTGAAAACATTTTTGAGGCGTCCATGGCCTTTAAAAGACCATTTGCATACTTTGCATAAATCAATAGTACAACTTAATGTATTAATAAAATAATTCTCCCTATCCTATTCTAGTATATGCATCAAAGCTGACAAGAGAAAAAAAATCAGCTTATTGTGATTCTCCTAGTGTGATTATTTGTGTGTTTTTTTTTTTCACATATGGATAGGTACATAAAGAAGGAATAAAAAAAAAAAAAAAAAAAATATATATATATATATATATATATATATATATATATATATATATATATATATATTACTATTAACTAAATAATGTGTCATTTTTCCCTTTATTATCTCTTAAGGATCCTTAAAATTTGCTCTATATGCCAGGCTCTGATTTGTTTTGTTATATATTTAGTAATGAGCCAATCACTGCCAATACATTCTGAGCCAAGCTGATTTCTTTAGCTACCATTTACTGTTTGGCCACTTTCACACAGTATTTTGGTCACTATTTTGCATCGGTATGTGTAAGCCAAAAACAGAAATGATCCAAAACACAGATCAAGTGCATATCTTGCCATGATAGTTTCTACTGCTAGCTTTGATTTAAAAATGTTCTCGTAAAATACTTAAAGCACATGGAAAAGTCACATTTTAGCTATTCTTTTTTTTTTAATCATTTTTTTTATCATGTAAATAAGATAAACAAGCCATTACATCAAATTAGGTAAATAAGTGGTGCAGGATGATTTATAAGCCATGTCTATAAAACAAGTAATGAATACAGTCAAACAATGCAAACAAGTGTGTATCAACAGGAGATACTGTAACTTCGGTGGTGTGTGCGAGGCATTACTTCTTGACAAAAAGCACTAACACAATAATAGAGAGTTTAACCCTTAGAGGACCGGGCCAATTTCAATTTTTGCATTTTCATTTTTTTTCCTCCTTGTGCTTAAAAGGTCATAGCACTTGCATTTTTTTTACCTAGAGACCCATATGGGCCTTTATTTTTTGCGCCACTAATTGTACTTTGCAATGACAGGCTGAATTTTTTCATAAAGGACACTGCAAAACCATAAAAAAATTCAATGTGTGGTGAAATTGGAAACAAAAAAAACAACAACAACAAAAAAAAACGCATTTTATTATTATTACAGTGGAGAGACCAAAAGAGTAGATTTTGAGCAGAGTGCAATAAAAAAATATGGTAGCCTATGGGAGATAGATGACACTGTATGATAACCACCACTACAAACCATTTCAGGGATATGTCTTGAGCTTTTCATTACATAACCTTAAAACAGATGCCAATAAAGCCTATGGGTTATATATGAGTTTTACAGATGCACAACAGTGGCATCTGTCACTAATAGACTATAATAGTACAGTTACTGTACTGTATGGTTGCTGTACATCATCAAAAAGCTCACAGTGTATCTGGTAAATGGATCTCATGTTAGTCTACAGGTGACGGATAACTCTGTTAGCCATCCATCACAGCCTCTGTTTAATGTATAAATCAGGAGCTTTTCCTGGAACATACCCTAAATACCAACAAAAGCATTATGAGAACTGTGTCTTACACTAATGACATCCCGTTCATCTAAAAAGATAAAAGCAATAGAAGGCAATATTGTGACAGCCCCTGCAAATACATCTAAGGGGTATATTTACTCTAAGTATGAAACCTTGCACACAATCGACATATACTCTGCATACCTGCAAACATATGTTCTGCACACCTTCTAGTGACTTAGTCCATACACCTTGATACAGCTTATACACACTCCATGTATACATTCCAGGAACACACTACACATGAAAAAGGGATAGTGTCTACAAAGTGCTGGACCAAGGTAGGGAACAGGACAAGACAGTGAACCCTAGCCACTAGAACCCACCTTTTGCCCCTACCTACTTGCCTCAACGGCCCTAAACAGCCGAGGACAGTGTCGGACTGGGGTATCTGGGGCCCACCAGAGGAAATGATCCTGGGGGCCCACCAATGGAGAACCAGTGAGAAATGACATATCAATAAGTGTTAGTGCAGGTTCTAAAACTGGGGGTACATCCCTGCTATCTCTCATCTTGTGCATGCTCTGGGTAGGGCATTAATACTTCAGATTTAAATACCCCATTTAATATAATTAAGTTCTCTTTTGTGTCTCTTTTCCATGAAAATATTAATTAAAAAAAAATCTAATTTTAGACAATCTGTTTGAGTCTTGCATGACTTTAAAATGCTAATATAACTTTACAAATATGACTGCACAATTCACATATAAAAATTTTAATTTACAAAAATTTTCCTTAGACATATACCCTTTCCCCAGGGTGAGATACTAACATAATATGAAGCACAAATGAAACCATATTTAGCCTGTAAATCACACTTTACAGAACACTAAAAATTGTAGCAAGCCAGTGAAATTCTATTTTTTAAACCATACTCAGATATTTAAAGGGGTTTTCCCACTGTAAGAATTTATGACATATCCACTGTATATATAGTTTATGGTGAATACAGCAGCAGGAAATCAGAGAATTTAAGTACCCAGACCAGTTTTCCAGAAACCCACATCTATCAAACATTTATGGCATAATCTGTAGCTATGCCAAGAGGCCTGATTGAGGAAGATTGAAATACCTATTTGAAAATATTAGTAAAGTATACGTTTTTACGCCAGATCAGCGGCAAGTTCTTCTGTTAATCTCTATGGATACGGATACACAGTGAAACTATAATGTGCATGCTCCCCCCCCCCCCCCATCACCACCTTATTGGATCCAATGGAGGTTTTACACATTAAGGTCTAATTGCGTTTCTTTATTCATGGAGACCCAAACTTCTGGATTAACAGAGGAACTCACCGCTGATCCAGCATTAACTTTAAGTTTAAATGTAAAGTACAGCTATAATTAGAGATTAGCGAAGCAGCTGGAAATTTGTTTTGGGAGCTTCCCAAATTGAATTTTAACGAATTTAATTAAAACAACCCAAACTATAGTAGCTACAATACTGGGACTTTTATGGAAGGGCGAACTTGTTAAAGCATTTTGTTGTAAAAGTGTAAAAAATCGGAACATCACATTTTAAAAAAAATGTCAATCAGCCAGTCAATTTTCCAATTTCCGCCATTCCTCTCCTCTCTGTCCCTAAATCATTCTGTTAGTATCTCCCTGCTCTGCTCTAACTGCCTGCTTCCACCCTGCTCTTTTCTCCACGCACAGCCGACTGGCCAAACACAAACAGCCTTTTATAAAAGTCGAGAAGGAGGTGCTGACACTACCCACAGTGAGCCCTCCTATCCTCTCCTCTCTGTCCCTAAATCACTCTGTTAGTGTCTCCCTACTCTGCACTAACTGCCTGCTGCCATCCTGCTCTCTCCTCCACACACAGCTAACTAGCCACCTCCGTTAATGAACCACCTTATATAGAAGGTGAGGGGGAGGACTGGGCGGGTGCTAGGGATCGTGGTTAATCCCTATCTACCTCCAAGTTAAGCTCTAGACAGCATGTCCTTTGCCATTTTGTTTTTTTGCAAATTTCCTTGGTGAATCGGCGGGAATTTGTTTAGCAGAATGTAGAGAATTGAAAGTGCGATTTGCAGCGAATCTTGATTTGCCAAATTTGCTTTGCTCGTCGCTACTTATAAAGCATCTCAGATTAAAGCATTTTCCTTATCTTACCAAATGGATCTGTACTGATCCAACAAGCTATATTAAGTCTATTTGTAATGTACATTTATTAACTGTTTTGTACCGTTTCATAGATTTCCCACAGCTCAATGTCGATGTTACAGAATGGAACAGAAAATCAGAGGTGCTGTAGTAACACTATACTCGTTTTTGATGCTGGGAGTCATTCATACAGCAGCATGATAAGTGTGGAAGTTCTTGTCGGCAGCGTTGATGTCACCAGAACCCTGCTGGCCTGAGCTGCCACTCAGGTAAGAACGTCCTAACCTCCCAAACCAGGAATTTAGAGTGTAACAGCTGAGAACCAGGAAAGTGGGAAAACCCCTGTAAGCAGATTTTAAAAAGATTAGCCCAACTTACAAACTTTTATTTATTGGTATTTATTCCTTTCCTAGCTTAGGGCTTCATGGCAATAAACTACATGTGGATTCCATACCAAATGTATTCCTATGCCATTTCATGAAAACATACAAATAGAAAAACTGTACTTAATCTCACAGCCACAGAAAATTCGAAGACGACTTTCTGCAGTGCCTAACCACAACATTGCAATGTAGTTATCACCTGCACTTTTTCAGTGTGTGATCTGATGTAAAATCCATTTGCAATTCATAACTTGAGATAAGGCCAGCCATGGACATACAAATGTTTGTGTATGTATTGTAACTTTTACAATTTCCTAGGTAACATATTAATTAAATCCTCTTATAATATATTCCGCACATTACCACTCATAACATTTAAAAGTCATTACCATTCTTGTGATTGATTATTTTTTGTCTGTAACGACAATAAAATTTCATTCTGAAAAATGGGAATCACATATTGTATTATATCACTGGAGGAGCATGCTATCCTTTTGGGGATGAGCAATTACAATCTTATTGGAAGAATACCAGACTTTGAAGCACACGCACAGAGTTTCCCTGCAGCTGCTACATAGACCCCATTAATCCTTGAAAGCTTTCAGATTTACATCATATTTTGTTAAGAGCAAGACATCTCTTTTAACAGTTTGCGTCGCTGTGTAGTTAATTCCTTCCAGTACTATACATGACAGGACAGTAAGTAATGCTAGAAAATTAAAACATTTTACAAATACAATATTAAAGACAAAAAAAAAGTAAGTTAACTAGATGTAGAAAAGCCAGAAACCTCGTGCTGCAGCAATTTTTCCAGTAAGCTTAGCACTGTTTGCTGAGTTTTGCACTATCAAGCCATTAGTAGGCTGGTCAATGCATTGCTTTATGAGGCAATTATTTCAGCACACTCTATTCAAAATACACATTAGAACTTAACCTTCTGAATCTTGAAGTAGCATTTTTATCACCCAACATTAGAAAAGTGCTCTAGTCAGCATTTTTTGCATTTTTATGATGAGGAATCATTAATAAAGCATTGTGCAGCTCGCTAGTCTCTGAGATAATTTGCGACACAAAAGAAGCTCGCTGTATGTTGTAATTGTCTGTTGGCAATCTATCGCTTAAGCAATATAAATGTAGAAAAGAGAAAGGAGCAAGAACAGAGGCCATCGCAGGAGAAACGTACTCATACATGCATAGAGTTGTGGTAATGGCATCATTTGATATGCTTAAGTAGGAAGTGAAGTTATTATGGAATTTCCAATTAGAACAGCATTCTAATAAACTCCCTCTTCATGTTAGTTTTATGTGGCTTTGGATTTTTTTAATCATATGTTTAAAAATTTATGGACAAAATCATTAATGAAAATGAGGCATGAATTGTTAATTGTGCTATTATAGAGACAAGTGTGGCTGGATTTAAACAGATTCCTAAGGAGGATTTAATTTTTATTGCCCCTTTCACTCGGAATTGCTGATATATGATGCAGACATCCTTAATGAACTGAGCTGGTGGTAACATTGTATTTTTCAGCAAATATAAATATTGTATTTCGACAAATGTGAATATATGGTAAACCTAGTGTAATTAACCAGGCTCAATATCCAACTCGTGGAGTATCATGTAAAATGGGATTTCATGTTGGCAATAGGAAGAATATAGAGGCCGTTGTTTTACATAGTTGCTCATTCTTTGGTGCATTTTACTTTAAAATAGTTTTGCCGATATTTTTAACTATAAACAAAATGGTTGACTTTTATGCAAAAATTTGCTGATTTTTTTTTATGGCTGGGAATGATAGACACAACATACTCTCTGCTCGTCTGATAGCTGAGGGGGGTCTTTTAGGTGGTAAGGAGGTGTAGATTTCTGAGACTGCCATATAGCAGTTTCTGATTTGCTGGGTTTACTGAGAGGCACACTTCTCTCAGTAAATTCAACATGAGGACTGGGCTGTATGTTACATAAATTCTTCTAAATGCTTGCGATAGTGTTTTTTTTTTTTTTTTTTTTTTGCAAAATTGAGGCCGTTATTTTATATTGAGGAATGTAAATATTCATCATGAAGATTTTTTCTGGCTGTTTAAATCATGCTTTTTTTCCCAAAAAAATTTTTAATATTTTTTTTACTGTATTTGAACATAGCCTTAAGCAAAAAAGAAAAAAACAGTGAAGAAAAACACAAAAAACAGCATGTGGAATTTAGCATTTCCTGTATGGCATGTCAAAAGTTTCTTTTTTTTATAACGACAAGTACACTTCAAGCATTCAGTCCAGGAAGTAGTCCCTTTGTGACAGAGCTTGTTGCAAAAATCAGGGTAAGGCCATGTACTAGGTTTTTGACAAAGCCATACCCTTTCAGTTTGCGGAATTTGTGCATGGTTGCCTTCCTCTGCTCAGGACATGCTTCACTCGGTTCTGAGTGCTCCAGACATCTCCTGATATTCCACTCCTACTGATATTCCACTCTATGAAAGGTCAGGGGTGGAGTAAAAGGCACTGGGGCAGGAGAGGGTGTCTGCCTCCCAAGGAATACTGCATGCTCACAGCTTGATGGCGTCTCTAGGACTACTGCATGCGCACAGCTTGGCGGCTTCTCAGAGACTGCTGCATGCTCAGGCATGGCGGGCGATCTCTCTGGGAGTGCTGCAGATGCACAGCTTGACTGCTTCTCTGGACTACTGCACGCTTGGGCACAGTGGATGGCCTATCTGGGACTGCTGCAGGCTCAGGGATGCTGGATGGCCTCGTTGGGACTGCTGCACGTTCACAGTTTGATGGCCTCTCTAAGATACATGTATGCTAAGGCAGGCTTGATGGCCTCTTTAGGACTTCTAAACTTCAGTCACCTTGCTCCCAGTAGGAAGTAGCTCCTCATCCCAGACAATAGTGGAAATGGACATGGTGGCATATCCTCCTCCACAATTAATAGAAGTAGTCCGCCCTTCACAGTTTTAACATAACCTCTACATTGTAAGACTCCACCAAGTCCAACATCAATTGCAACTTATTTCACTAAAAGGTATGGAGTTTACCATATGGTTTGCCACCTTTTACGCTTGCATATATATTCATAAAGTTGCACCAGACATTCATTGGGTTAAGTACTCACGGTGTGTCTTCTTACAGCAGCTTTTACTTACATTTTTTTAGTAATTCAGCAGAAAACATAGGCTCACAGCTGATAAACCATTGTTCTCCGACGCCCAGATATGCCACATTCCTGCAATTTAGATAGTAAGAAAGAAAAAAAAGAAAGAAAGAAAAAAAAAACACCAAATCTTCTTCAAATATTTTAACATTACAAATGACTTATTCACTTATTCCCTTTAGGCTATGTTCACACTGCGTATGAGGCTGAAACTACGGGCGTGGGAAAAATCGACATGCGGCCGGATGCGTACGAACCGCAAACATACATCCGTAGTACAGTTATGCTTCCCTAGCTTGTTTCGAAGCGGTCTGAAACAGGTCATTTACTTGGAAATCTTCGCCCAGCCCAATAAAACACACAGAACCTTTTGGATTGAAAAATCAAGTTCAATTTGGCTGAAATAAGTAATCCACGGCCGTGAGTTAGAACATTTCCGTCCTCAAACTATGGTCTTGTTCATTTTTCACGGCGCCGCATACGATCCGGCCGTAAGCTCATACGTAGTGTGCATTGTGCGGGCGTATATCGTATACTTTCAAGCAAACGCATCAACCTCAAAACTATAAGCGTATATTTGCGGTTCGCAGCACGGACGGACTCATACGCAGTGTGAACATAGCCTTAAAGGGGAACTGTCAGTTCAGGTAACTTTTCAGGATACACTATCCTATCTACATACCTGAGGAGAAAGACTATATCTGACCATTCTATTATTAGTTTATGCCATTTTCCCCCCTCATCACCCCTCTGAAAACTTCATCTTGGTATCTGCTTTCTAGAGAAGAGTGAATACGATTCGATCGAGATGGTATCGAATATTGCGGTATTCGAAAGATTCGAATTCAATCGAATAGTGTAGCGAATACGCGGGAAACATTTGAAAGCCCTCCCATTGCAGTTGGCGCTTTTTTTTATCCAATCAAAAATTCAGGGAGGCCATGAGGGACCCTGATAGTACGCACTCATCGTGAGAACGGCGTCTACCCTCATTGGATGGCTGAACCACATGACCTCAAATCTTAAATTCTTGGCTCCCGCTTCTCGACCGCAGATGCGCTTTCAACCTAGCCAGGGAAAGATCTTGAAGCAGGGAGAGATAGGTTTTTAGTAGCGTTTTGGTCAGACAGGCTTACTACAGAACCCAAAAGTCCTTTTCAGGGCTAAGATCCAGCGAAAAAGTCATCTCTGAATCTAAAGCACTTCTCACTGCTAAGACATACTGTAGATAGCAGCATCAGCAGCATTAGCATCAGCAGCTGTATTCATTCCAGTACCCTGTGTGTACAAGTGACTCATAGTGTCCCTGGTATAGCCCACTAAGGGCACTTTACACTAAACTGTCAGCTATCAGCTGAAAGTTTAGTTGCAGCTTCCGGTCACTGTTTGTCTAAACAGTGAGCATCTGAAGCATGTCAGTAAATTTACTGACTTTTGCTTGAAAGGGTTAAGAATAGTGACAAAAGAAAAACTGTGTGTACAACCAATAAAAAACGTCCACTGTTTGCAAAAGACGTCCGAAAATAATTGTCATGATCATTATTTTGACGTCCACGGTGATGACGTCTGTAATTCAATACATATTGAGCATTGAACGTCGGTCTTTCCATTAACTTCAATGCCTTTCATTGCAGCCAGTTAATTCGCAGCAATAACAAACTTTTTTAAATAGCAAAAGCGGCTGCCTTTTCTCTATTTTTGACGTTGTGTGAACATAGCCTTAGAGAGTACAAATTGTTAGTTACAGAGAAACTATTGCAGAGTTTCTTATCTCCGCTTGTACTATTTCTGCAAAGATTTTTTAAATTGTAATATACATAATAAATATACAGTATTATTTTTCTTTCTAGATACAATGAGCTTTCTAAATTAATTATCTTGCTTTTACAAATGAGCTTTTTTTGTGTGCAAATATATATATATATCATAAATTAATTCTTTTCTCCATGGAAATTAATTCACATTATAAGTAATAGCATATGGTTTCCTTGCTCCACATGCACATTTTTGGCTGATAATAAAGTAAACACATTATCTGTAACAATTATCAACATGTACGGATCATTAATAATAACATTTATTTCTATAGCCAAATAAAGACTACAGGCCAGTACTGGTATTACCGCAAATATTTTTTTTCCAGATTATCAAATCACCTTGTAATTTGTAAAACAAATTCCAACAAATGTCTTAAATGCAAATGAGTCTGCAGTTAAAAGGGAATGAGCATACAGGCATTAACAAGCTGTTAGCTTTAAATAATTGAAAGAAAACATGGCCCAAACAGGAGAGTTATTAAAGGAAAAATGAAAAATATTATAACATTTGATGCAAGTGTAAACTAACCAGAAAAGTTATGATATAATTACTTCTCACCATGTCCTTCGTTGCTGACCTTTATACGTTTTCGACTACTTAGTTTGGCTTTTCAAATACCCTACAGCTGTGCTGACCATACCAAGATGCTCCAACCTCCTATCAAGGACTCTGCCAATTTTTCTAGATGCATGAGCAATAAGGTTTCTTATCTTGAGTAGTGTAAGATTTTTACGAGCTGACACAGCTAATTTCCTCAATGTCCTGTTGAAATGCTGCCTGTTTTCACCTTCTGTCTGTTACACGGGTCCCCTGTGTGCTTCCATATAATAAGTACGTCCCCCCTTTGCTCTTATATAATAAGTAGGTCCCCTGTGTGCGCCCGTGTAATAAGTATGTGCCCTGTGTGCTCCCATATAGTATTAAGGCCCCCACTGTGGTCCCATTCAATAGTTGGACCCCCTCTGAGCTTCCATATAGGCCTCCCTTTCCAGGTAGGCCCCAGTAGCTAATATCCCTCATGTAGCAACCTTCCCTACAGTTCTGGTGCCCAAAAAAACATAATGTGCACATAGCCCTAAACTAAGAAATGTGCAGATCAAAAAAGATGTAACTACAGAAAGCTACGGACTATAGAAACACATTTTGCTTTGCTTTATACTTTTATGGTGAAAACATTTGTAATATACAGTAGGTCTTTAGTTTAAAAAAAAGGCTTAGGGTCCTATTTCACAGGATGATTATTGTTTGGATAATCGTTAAATCATTCTGAATGAAGCGATAATCGTTCGGTTAAACAGCAGTCAACGATTAAATGACGAACGAGAAATTGTTGATCACTTAATGAGACCTGGTCCTATTTCGCATGAAAAAAGACGTTATTTGGTCGTTCGCAGTAGCTATTACACAAAGCGATTTTTAACCATTAACGACTAACGATAAACGGTTGCAAACAAGATTGTTTATCCTTAACCTGAAATTGTTCACTATATTACACAGAACGATAGTCGTTAGTTATTGCGATCGTTACCATGATTGTCTAATCCATCTGATCCCAGTTATGAACAATGTGCAATTACACTGAAAACTGATAGTGAAAAAATGCGGAACTTGAGCTAATGAATGTGGAATTATAGTGAATGATTAGTGAACGATTATTGATAATTTAAGATTTAGATCTAAATAAACGATCAACGACACACGAACGATTTTTCAATCGTTGCCTGCAATTACACAGAACGATTACACAGAAATTCAAATGATATAACGATTTTTCACACGATAATCGTCCTGTGTAATAGGGCCCTTACTTGTACACAAATTACCTTTTGTGTGCTCTTCTCTCTTTCTCTAGTACTGTATGTGTAAGCTGTCTTCCAAATGTTTCTTGACCCCCACCCCCCAAACACACACACACACACACACACACACACTTTAAGCTTTTGGATTTCTCTCTTCCCTTCAGTGCTTCTATCTCTAACATGGAGAGAGAGCAGAATATCCATCTGTGCTGATTTTTACATTTATATAAAACACATGTACACACTGCACAAACACCTACACACTGTACCTCCTCATTACCTTCAGTTTTAGGCTGCTACATGGATAAATTTGGAGGACAAAGTGCTTAATCTGCTTCCCAATCTGATGCATTCAATCGCTAGTCTATGGAGTGATTAAGTCGGATGTTGTGGCTGGTTATGGGTTGATTTCTGTGTTTCATACTGTACATGTACATGCTGGTTCCTATCTCTACTCTTGCTAATAAATAAATGTTACCGCTGATGAAGTCCCCTATACAAACAGGATACTGTGAAGGATGTCCTATACAAAATATCCAGTATATGATCAAAAGTACATTTTTATAGCAGATACTATATATATAGATACACGAAAGTTTACAACTGTGTATTAAAGGAAGCATTATTTCCACATTGTACATGTTTCCTTTAAAATAAATGATATAACTACCATTTAATTAATTAAACCCAGTAATTGGTAACTATTAAGTATGGTTGAAGTTTTGCTTACAGTGACAGCATGGTTGTATTTTATATCATTTTTCTCACACTGAGCGTTCATAGGCAAAGATTTTTCCTGCCAAAATCGTAATTAGCAAATGGCTGTTCTTGTTTATCCTGCGCTCATTTAATCAACTGCAGGTGTCAGCTGCAGTAATTTATTTCACATCTTGACTTAGAGGAGGTTAGAGGGATGGTATAAAACAAAAGGAAAATCTCACTACATGGTTTTTATTCAGAGTATTACATAGATTTTCCTCTGAATGATTTTTATACCGTTATTTTCGTTCTGGCACTAACCTTCAAAGCATATTATTAGAACAGTCATCCTAGTATTCCCAATGAAACAGAGACAGCAGGCAAAGAGGACCATCCTGGGTCAGTTGATTTTCCATTGGGACATGGCTGCTGACTTAGATGCTGGCTGAGATGCATAGCTTCAGAGACAACAGGAGACAAATACACAGTAACACAATAAAGTAGTCAGTAAGGATATAAAAACATCTAGTTAAACCTGTAATGCTGTAATATTGACCCAGGGAAATACAAATATATGGGAGCAAAACCATACAATCTTCCTAATATGTGCTGTGCCATCAAACAACTACAGTATGCAAAGTTGGCCATAGACATAGACAATTTTTTTTACTTGCATTCTGAGAGGTTTTCTGGGCTTGATAGAACATTTCCATGGGAAGGAATTGGGAATTAGTTGCTTCTAGTTCAGGGCAGCATTTGCTCCTCAGTGAAACTGCTCCAATAACAACCCAAAACTTGGGCAGTGGAGTTGCTGCTAATGACTACTGAATGAGATTCATAGGTCATACACAAGAACAGGTACATGTGACTGCTAAAACCAATGACCGACTCAAGCATCCTGTGCACAGTGTAAAGGAATGAAGCTGGAGACCTTCCTTAGGACTATGGAGCACTGTTAGGACTGGACCCAGGGTAAACAGACAAGTGAGCATAGTTTTACCCCCATTTCAATCCTTGTCATCTTGGAATTGAGATTAGAGCCACATATCAAACACTGTATAAATTCCCTTCTATATACAGATTGTGCCAGCTGATATCGCCATTGGACAATCACCATAAATGACATACATCAGCTGACACAGTGATGTCATTTAACCCTTTAATGCCATGATAAATAGCGATTACAGGATTCAGTTTGCTAAATGACAGTTGAAGTGCCTGAAAAGCAATCATTGGATGCTGATTAGTTACCACGACAACCAGAAGCCTTCTGAAGTCCTCTGTGCCTGTCATTAAAGCTCAGCTAGTAGTCTTCTTTTTTTAAATTTTTCAAAACAAAACCAAATCTTTGTGTGCTGAATTATCTGAACTACTAAAATATAATATAATGAATGGGGTAAAAAAAAAAGAAGTATCTTATACAAGAATTGAAGATTTTAGGTTACATCATGTATCAGGAAACTATTTTATAAAAAGCTAGCCAAAAAAAAGGTCCCATCTAACCAAAAGGGTACATGTGAAATGGTACATTCCAAAAAATGAGTAAAAAAAATAATAAAAAATAACCCTCACAAACAAAAGTCAAAAAGTTAAGAGAACATATGCATGCTTGAATACAAACAAAAGTCAAAAAGTTAAGAGAACATATACATGCCTGTATACTTATACATTTACCCTGTGTCACTAGCCTTGACACAGCCTGCCATCATGTGTACTCTTACTGTACCCTAACAGAAGAGGCAGCTCTAGCATCCTTTCTAGGTGACCTTAACTGACATAGTTACATAGTTACTGTACATAGTTAATAAGATTGAAAAGAGAGACCATCAAATTCAACATATAACCCTACTGTGTTGATCCAGAGGAAGGCAAAACCCCTCATTAGGCAAATGCTAATTGCATTAAATCTAAAGGCCGTATTACACGTAGCGATTATTGTTCAAAGATTCGCTATAATTATCGTTCGCTAGCAATAACTAGTGATTTTGTAGTCAATGATTCTGACGTTATTACATTCACTGATAACTGTTATGAATGGTAGTTTTTCTATCGTTATATGGTCGCTAATCATTCCTCAGGACAACTCACACAACATGTTTTATCGGCGAACAAATATGCAAACAATCATCAAACTAACAATAATTTTTCAACATGTTGAAAGACAAAAATGTACAATTTTTCATTCATCGTTTCATTGTTGGGTGTTATTACATGGAAAGATAATTGTTATTTTCGATTCCCTTAATGACCTTCGTCGGCCCCCTTTGGCACCCGCCTCCAGTCTCAGATCTGGTCACCGGGAAACCAAGTGACTCAATGATTTTAAGAGTCCTGGGAGCCACAAAACCTTCTCAACTGCAGCAATGCCAATAAAAACATTGCTACAAGATAAGGACCCACACACCCAATTGATCTTGTTAAAGGTTAAAGTGAGTTTAAAAATTATTTTAACCTTTTCACCACCACGTGGGGTTAGAGCTACACCTACATGTTTAACCCTTTATTGCTTCCAGTGCAGTGTGCTCTATTTTCCCAATATAATTTCATTACCTGACTGAAGAAAGGGTGTTCCTGTATACCCACATAACTGTCTATAGTGGTATATGGCATAAGATGACAGAGACAGTAATTGTCTATAGTGTTGATGTGGGTATATGAATTAAACCCTTTAAAGTGACTTTGTCACCTTCAAAACTCCCTGTGAACATCATCAGTAAGTAGATTAACACAATACCAAATCTGTAAAGTTTATGTTTCTACTTGCATGTATCAACCAGCTGTAGGCCCACAAATACAGTCCCCTCTATTATATCTGTAAGCTAGGTAGAGCTCTCTACACATCAGTATGTCCTTTGCAGGCTTTAAGCAGAACAATGCAAATAAATAGTAACATGAAAACTGTAGATTCAGAATTAGTGTTATTTCACCTATATACTGATGTTTAAATGGGGGTGAGGGGTGGGTTGGGGGTGTAAAAGCCCCTTTGAGCTTATAATTTTTCCAGCATATGCTTTAAAAAGTTTTTTCTTGGTCTGAAAAAGTTTCTGTTAAAAATTAGCAAGAAAAGATCTTTTAGGGTCAATACTAATAATTAGAATTTTCTCCCACTAGTTGTTAACATTTTATTTATTTGTTAAGTAAAACTGCAGTTTATACCATTTGGATATGTCAAAATGTAATTGCATTTGCATGTGGTTCTTCACATTTTTAATAATACTCATTTTAATTTTTAATATACATTTTCTTTGCAGCTGCATCCATCTGAGTAGAACTCATTACAACTTTGCTAGCTATAGATTAAAATAAAATTCTAATGATTATTAAGCCAATATAATTATAGAAGTCCTCAGAGAACTAGAAAGAGAGAAATGTAATGCGTGAACCGAAATCATCGTCTTGTAGGGTTTCTTTATAGCACATTATATTAAATTATATTACAGAGCAGAATTTAAAAATCAATAATAAATAAAAGTTTATTTTTCTTGGACTGACACAAGATTTTACATTGATTAGAAACACAGAAATAACATTAGATTGGTATTTATAAAGGTATTCCCTCATCAAAACGATCTATTATTATAGGAAAGAATAGATCAGATTCCAATCCAATACACAGAGGTATCCAATACAAGGGGGGAACATCGTAAGGAACAACTACTTACCTTTTCCCTTGCCCACAAATTGCCGTGCCAGAAGGTCCGGGACCCCAGCCGGACGGCATTTCCCCCCGAGTTCTGATAACTTCACAACTCGGGGAAAAGGTCTGTCCTGGCTGATGGATGCCCCATCAGCCAAACAGTGACTGGCTGAGCAGGGCATCCATCAATCGGGTCATAATGTGGAAGAGGGGAGAACTGGAGAGTGCCCCGGGTGCCCCTGAAGTATGATGTGGTGCAGCAAGGGCACAGGGAGCAGTAAATATAAGCTTTATTATGTTCTCCCCACCCCCTGCCTGAAGTGAATATTTTTTGCAAGTGGTAAATAAGAGCTTTATTATTTTTATGGAGATTCTTTTTAGCAGGGGCTTCTTTTAGTGATTTCATGTCTGTATTGGGTCTGTGTCTTGCCATTAGTGGTGAGCTTTTGCATTTTTTGTGTTTTTGTGTGTTTTTAATTTCAGCCATGTGTGAAAGTTGTTGTAAGAGAGCTGACCAAAATTTTCTTTTTTGCCTGTGTTCCAGATGGCGGGAGTGGCTGCTTCTACTTTGTCCTGTATTCCACCAATCCCACTCAGGTGGTTTATTATTTTTGCCAGTATTAGATGGATCCTGCATATCCAGAGCATAGGCTAATTATATGCCATGGAGAGGTCGAAGTACAGTGTATGTTTGTCCCGGCATGAGGCCACCTTATCATGGAGGGATGGTTCACAATATTTGCAAATGGTAACTAAGAGCCTTATTATTTTTATGGAGATTTTTTTTAGCAGTTGGAGGACTGTTTTAGTGATTTTCCTAACTGTATTGGGTCTGTATCTTGCCCTTAGTGGTGAGCTGTTGCAATTTTTGTGTTTTTGCGTGTTTGAATATTTTTTCTCTGTCAGACTTCACCTTTAAGAATAAAATACAAAAACATCTACAGTATGATTGGCCAAAAACAAAAATCTATGGGACTTGTCTAGAAAGATTAAGACATTTCATCCTTCCTTAAAGTTGTCCCCTATACAGAGTGGCAGGACAACTAACCTGAAGGTGACCAATTGTATTTTTCTATGACTCACTGAGGTGTGTGTGTGTGTGTGTTTGGGGCGGGGGGGGGGGGGGGGGGGGAGGCTGCTGGTTACACTGTCAAATCCTTAATGCATTATTTATTACTGGCAACAGTTTTAGCCGCATTTCTTTGCTGTTGGTTTCTTTTTAATGACTTAATCCCCGATTTTGGTCTCGAAGATTAAAGGTTGTGTCACAAGGAAAACTTGGTCTATAATCATGTAATATGTTAAATTAAGCATATTTAAAATTTACAAGCATTCCTTAAAATGTTACATTTGAAAGGTATGGACTCACTAATCCTCCATGTGCTTGTTTGATAATCTGCTGCCCTTGGTTATGGCATCTACTTTGTTAGATCACTCATATTCAGTTTTGCAATCCCTTGATCTGTCTGATAAGTACCGACAGATGGCTTTCACTTCACATGGAGCAAGGGGGATTGTAGGAAAGTGTTTGCACTGTTGCATTGCCGCTTCTGAACCCTCACCGGCCTCCTCTGGCTCCCCATTCTGAAACATCACAACCTGGGCTCAGGAGTGCTGGATCAGTCAGTCAGAGACAAGGCAAGATGCCTTGTGAAAATTAATTCTGGCGGCTGACAGAGAGGTGGTCATGTGACACTAGAGGGGCAATGGGATGGGCAAATATACATTTTTTATTTTGTCCCCCTGTTTACAGGGGATTTTTGGTTGTGGCCAGACTACTCCTTTAAGATCTCCATTGAATTGTTAGATGGATGGGAAACTGCACCTTAGCTTGGTACTCACATATATTTTACAAAATGTTGCAATAACAGATAAATCCTCACATAGGCTTTAGTGTTTGAACTTGGTTGTGCTTGAGGATGTGAGGGAGAAGCAGAGAGGTAGTTGTAGCAGTGCTTGAATAGTTGAGAGTAGAAGAAAATAAAGGAGATGAGTTTGTTGAGGGAATCCTAACCCCATGTAGCAATGTACTCTGCCGAAACTTTGAGAGAATACTTGGTAGAGTGAATACTTTACTTGTACCTACATATAGACTGTGTCCGACCACCTTCTGCCCTACAGTGTCAAGTGACCAATCATAATGGGTTGATACAAGCCTCAGTTGTGGTTATCTGGGTGAATCTAAGTTTCCAGGGATGTCCCAGTTACTTGCACTGCAAGATGGGATACGTAGAGCATCCTTGGTAGCTTTGTCCTATCCAAGCTAGTTCCTCTTGTGTTTCAGGATACTGCCCTGTTTTTTTTAGACATGTTCTCTGCGTGAGTTATAATGTTCCTAGACTCTTCTCCCTTAAGGTGCTTAGCACTGCATAGTAGCTTTAGTAAAAGTAGCAGTAGAACTGGTTGTCTCTAGCTGCATTTTAATACTTGGGCGTCTACACTCAACTGCCCTGGTCCCAGACAAGGGTTCTGGTGCAAGCCAGGCTCTGGCTTGGCTAATGCAGGGACGCTTTCTCTTTGTGTCTTTCTCCCACGAGAATCTGGATAAGATTGACTAAACTTCCTCCACCAAGGTATAAACTTCCTACAGGGGCTAAGTAATCTACCCTATTAGTGGTGGGGATGAGTGTGTTCAAAAGAAAGAAGGAAAGAGATTGGTTAAAATAAAACACCTCCTATTAGTCAATAATAGTACATGGTACACATTAAACAGTAAACCATTACCTTCCTCAGCTGTGACATCTAGTGGTAAAACTTAAAAAATACCTTCATCACCACTTAACCTAAAGTGATAAGCTTTTTGAGAGGTGCACAGGAGAAATAAAAACACCCATGGTGGTACACCACTCATCTACTCATAAATGAAGGCATAGATGCATCTCATTGATAAAGGGAGCAAAGCTATTATTATATGTGCAATGTGGGCACCCATATAAATTATTATAAACAAGGGGTTATGTAACCAGAAACACTATAAGTAACAGGGAATGTGCACCCACAGTAACTGTATACAGTAGGTTATATTTATTAATTACATCAAAAGGACTGGACAAAATATTTAAAAAAAAACCTCAAATAAATTGATTAATTAATTAATTAATGAATTTATTTATTTTTAGGTGTGATTAAAGGGGTTATCCTGGATGTAAAAAAGACCTCGTCGCTTTTTTTGGAGAAAAAGCATCACTCTAGTCCTCAGTTTTGGTGTCGGTTTTGAAGCTCATTGAAGTGATTTGTAATACTACACATAACCTGACGACAAGGGTGGTGGTTTTCGCAAAACAATAAATGTGTTTTTCTAATCCTGCATAGTGTATATAATTTTACAAGATTATTGGGCGGAGCAAATTTCCCAATTCCTTGTAGGAATCTCTTTTATCATGTGTACAGGCACTGTGATTGCTATGTGGTGGTGTAAGTTGATATATAATTCATAAGAAAATGGTTGTTTCTCATGCAATGTAATGTAAAGGTGGAAAAGATATTTTTTTCCTTCCACAAATACTGTAAATGTTGACTTCTCAGTTCTTCGTTCAGCTCTTGGAATGTAAAAATAATTTTTTAGGTCATGATCCTGTATATACAGTATTTGCACATGGTAATAAGATGTGGAAGAATAACAGAAAGAAATATCACATACTACATTACCACCTCTGCAATAGCCAAACAAGGGTTCTGTGGTTAAGTTCAATAATGATACAGCTAGATGGATGAAATATCAGACTTCTCTATTGAACCATATTGATGTATGTACAAGGTCTACCAAACAGCCCATACCTCTTTGTACAGCATTAAAGGGCACTGCATCATCTAAATAATGAACCATGTGCTGAACAAAACATCACAGCATAATTGTTAATGAAACCAAACGGACTGGCTGTGTAAAGCTAATATTTTTAAACAATTTAAAAAGGTAAACAAGGAAAAGGAAAACTGATATATAATGATATTGGTGCACTGGGAGACCATGATGTTCACTGATTTTAAGAACAAATGGGATGTGATGCTCTATAGACTGATTGAATCCCTTAGGAACTGCTCATCTCATTTACTGGAAATCTCTGACACAACATTCTAAGCAGATCACCATTGATTGAACTGACTTTTGTTTAGAATGTTGTGTCAAAGAATTCTTATGAGGGAAATCTCTAAGCACAACCAAATGGATTTCAAAGCTTCGTAATTTAGGATTTTTTTTTAAAGGTCTAAATGCATGTATTCCGTCATGATAATGCTCTAACATATTTAAGTGACATGAAAGAAGATAACTTCTGAAGGATTTCTTTCTAAAGTGCTCTTCAATACTATTACTACATTCTCTTTAGTGCCTGATGGATAGAAAAGCATCAATAGCACATAAGGCCCACAGTTGCAAGTCATGTAGCCATAATTTAAAGAGGCATTGTCAGGCTATGTTCACACAACCTCAAAAAAAGAGAAAAGGTGTCCACATTTCCAATGCTTAGAGTGTATAAAATGACGGACGTTGTCATTATTATTTTCAGATTGACATGATTTTTCAGTCTAGTACAAACAGTGGATGTTAGTTTTTAGTTGTTCACACACAGGGTTTTTTTCCCCATTGTACTTTTACTGTTTTTTAACTATTAAATTCAATGGCTTTTCAATTATAGACACCCTCAAAGGCCAATTAGTCCACCTGAACTAGAATAATGTACCAGCAGCTATTATTGTACTGACAGGTAGCTAAACTCAAAATGACAGACATCATTTAAATGGAGTGAACATATCCTCACATTTTTTAATATAAAATAAACTGGGTTGTAATTGCAAGCAGTTTTGAAATATACTCTACTTTCTTTTCTCTCTCTCCATTTTCTATGTTTAAATTAACCCCTTAGGGACCAAGCCTATTTGGGCCTTAATGACCAGGCAAATTTTTCAAAATTATAGCGCACTTATAGCTCAGTGATGCTTTTACATATGCTAGCGGTTCTGAGTCACATTATCAATATATCCTCTTTATTCTGATTTTAAGGGGCTTAGAAATGTATCAGCAAATTATAAAATTTTCATGAAATTTCCAAAACTGATTTTTTTTTTTAGGGACCAGTTCTTTTTTTAAGTTGATTTAGAAGGCTTGTATACTGGAAACCAACATAAGTGACCCCATTTTTGGAAACTAGGCACCTTAAAGAATTAATCTAGGGGTATAATGAGCATTTTGACCCTACAGGGGCTGAGGAAAGTATTCACCATTAGGCCGGAAAAAAATGGAAAATAGAAATTTTCCAATAATATATTTGTTAAGATTAAAGTATCTCCTTTTCATAATAAACATGAGAGAAAATGCACCCCATATTTTGTAACACAGGTTCTCCTGAGTACAACGGTACCCCATATGTGGGCATAGACCAATGTATGGGCACACAGTAGGCCTCAGAAGGAAGGAGCGCCGATTAGCATTTTCAGTGCATGATTTTTCTGAGGAAGCTTCTGAGCGCCAGGTGCGTTTGCAGTGCCCCTGTAATGTCTACAGAATAGAACCCCCCCAAAAGTCAACCTATTTAGGAAAGTGCACCCCTCAAAGAATTTATCTTGGGGTGTGCTGAGCATTTTTACCCCACAGGTATTGGAGGAAAGTATTCAAAACTAGATCATAAAAATGAAAAAAAAAATAATAATTTTTCCAATAACATGTTTGTTTATTTTGAAATTTCTCAATTTCACTAGGAAGAGGGGAGAAAAAGCCCCCAAAGTTTTTAACAGAGGTTCTCCTGAGTACAATGGTATCCCATATGTGGGCATAAACCACTGTATGGGCACACAGCTGGGCTTAGAAGAGGAGTGTCATTTTAGTTACAAGCAATATGTGGGTGTTTACTGGCTATCTGTGGTGGTAATGGACAATCTTGGGGTGTTTACTGGCTATCTGAGGTGGTGACAGGCAATTCGGTGTTGTTATGGGAAATCTGGGGTTACTATCAGTCTGGCAATCTGGGGTGGTTATGGGAAATCTGGGGTGGTTATGTGCAATCTGGGGGTGTTTACTGGCTATATGGGGTGGTTATGGGCAATCTGGGGTTGTTTACTGGCTATCTGGGGTGGTGATGGGCAATCTGGGCAGTGGCGTAGCCACCGTGGTCGCGGGGGTCGCCGCCGCGACTGGGCCCGCCACAAGGGGGGCCCGCGGGGCCCCCCGATCAATCACTCTTGTGACCGCAAGCATTGTTTTGCTTGCGGTCACAAGAGTCGGGCTCCGTCTTCCCCCGGCTGCTGCGCGGCTGCCGGGGGTGTCGCGTCTTACCCCCGGCAGCGCGCGTATTCCAGAACTCCCTGCGCGCCTTGGGCCCTGACTTCCGGTTTCCGGCGCGCATGGCGTTCTGGGATGCGCGCGCTGCCGGGGATAAGACGCGACACCCCCGGCAGCCGCGCAGCAGCCGGGGACAGACCAGGAGGAGTGAGAATCAACGTGGGAGCGCGATGTCAGGTGAGTTAAGTTTTGTTTTTTTTATCAGCCTGTACGGGTGGGGGGAAAGGAGGGGGCCATCTATGAGGGTGGGGGGAAAGGAGGGGGCCATCTATGAGGGTGGGGGGAAAGGAGAAGGCCATCTATGAGGGTGGGGGGAAAGGAGGGGGCCATCTATGAGGGTGGGGGGAAAGGAGGGGGCCATCTATGAGGGTGGGGGGAAGGAGGGGGCCATCTATGAGGGTGGGGGGAAAGAGGAGCAATCTATGAGGGTGGGGGGAAAGAGGGGCCATCTATGAGGGTGGGGGGAAAGAGGGGCCATCTATGAGGGTGGGGGGAAAGAGGGGGGCCATCTATGAGGGTGGGGGGGGGGGGAGGGGACCATCTATAAGGGAGGGAGGAAGGGGACCATCTATAAAGGGGGGGAAAGGGGACCATCTATAAGGGAGGGGGGGAAGGGGACCATCTATAAAGGGGGGGAAAGGGGACCATCTATAAGGGAGGGGGGGAAGGGGACCATCTATAAGGGAGGGGGGGGAAGGGGACCATCTTTAAGGGAGGGGGGGGAAGGGGACCATCTATAAGGGAGGGGGGGGGAAGGGGACCATCTATAAGGGAGGGGGGGGAAGGGGACCATCTATAAGGGAGGGGGGGGAAGGGGACCATCTATAAGGGAGGGTGGGGGGAGAGGGGGCCATCTATAAGGGAGGGTGGGGGGAGAGGAGACCATCCATAAGGGAGGGTGAGGAGAGAGGGGGCCATCTATAAGGGAGGGGGTATAGGGGGCCATCTATAAGGGAGGGGGTAGAGGGGGCCATCTATAAGGGAGGGGGCCATCTATTTGGGGGGCAACATAGGGGGAGAGGGAATACACAGAGGGGGGCATATATTATTAGGAGGTCACAGAGTCAGGGCTACCCACTAAATGAGGGTGTAAAGGGGACAGTACAGATGTGCAGTGTGTAGAGAGATGGAGATGGTGTCAGAGTGTGGAGCCTAATATGTCTGTCTGGCAGATTCTGTGGATTCGTGGCTCGGAGAAGTTCTCATAACGGCCCAGGGCAGATGGAGAAGAAGATGAAAAGGGAAGAACTCCGATCAGAAAAGACGTCTCCTGTGAGTCACCTGATATAACTGCACAGTAATGTATATGGTGTACAGGACCTGTGTGGAGCTGGGGCCACCTCTATATGACTGGATGAGGTGATTTAGTGTACTGGATTTGGTCAGTAACAATATGGTGGTGATGGTAGTGGTTGTGGTGTGGCGGTAATGTTTCATCCCTATATACTGGTATTACTGGTAATATTGGTCTCAGTATACAGGATTTGGTCGGTAACAGTATGGCGGTAATAGGTAATATCTGTCTTGGTGTGTGTGTGTGTGTGTGTATATATATATATATATATATATATATATATATACATACAGTGGTACCTTGGTTTAAGAGTAACTTCGTTTAAGAGCGTTTTGGTTTAACTTGGACTTGGTTTAAGAACATTGCTTTGGTTTAAGAACTTCCTGTATTGGGTGGGAGCGCGAGTGGAGAAGGGGCATGGCCTGCATAGCGGAGTCTACAGCACTGTACTCTAAACACCTTCCAAATCATAGCAGATCCCCTTCAGGCTGGGGCTTACATCAGGGGACAGGACTGTGGGGGGGGGGGTAATCTCTCCATAGCTGTAACCCCTCTCTCCCCGGACAGAGAGTGCTGCATGTATGTGCCCACATCTGTACTGCTCATTCCTTCATGCTCCCTGCAGTCTCTGTCAGCCCTTGTGTTTCCCATCCTCTCCATTACTGTACAGTACAGAATAATAAATATATTTGGGGTGCGGAACCAATTGTCTGCATTTACATGATTTCTTATAGGAAAATTTGCTTTGGTTTAAGAGTGGATTTGGATTACAAGCACGGTCCTGGAACGAATTATGCTCATAATCCAAGGCACCACTGTGTGTGTGTATATATATATATATATATATATATATATATATATATATATATATATACACACACACACAACAATAGCATCACTTGGTCGTGAAAGGAGGGGGGGGGGGCCCAAGTTGGCCTCTCGCACCAGGGCCCAGGAGACATTAGCTACGCCCCTGAATCTGGGGGATGTTCACTGGCTATCTGGGGTGGTGACGGGCAATCTGTGGTGTTCACTTGCTATCTGGGATGGCAACAGGCCATCTGGGGTGGCGACGGGCAATATGGGATGGTGATGGGCAATCTGGGGAGGTGATGGGCAATCTTGGGAGGTGACGGGCAATCTGGGGAGGTTGACAGGCAATCTGGGGAGGTTGACAGGCAATCTAGGGAGGTGACGGGCAATCTGAGGAGGTGACGGGCAATCTGGGGTGGTTGCGAGCAATGTTGGGTGGTTGCGAGCAATCTGGGGTGGTAACAGGCAATTTGGGGTAGCTACGGGCAGTCTGTGGCAATCTGGGGTGGTTACAGGCTTTCTGGGGTGGTTACAGGCAAGCTAGAGTGGTTACAGGCAATCTGGGGTGGTTACAGGCAATCTGGAGTGGTTACAGGCAATCTGGGGTGGTGACGGGCAATCTGGGGTGGTTACAGGTAATCTGGGGTAGTTACGGGTAATCTGGGGTGGTTATGAGTAATCTGGGGTGGTTACAGGTAATCCGGGGTGGTGACTTTGGTGACGGGTAAGTGCTGGCATTTGGAACAAGCGATCATTGTTATATAGTATATACCGCTGATTGCTTGTACTGGGACCACACCGGGTGGTCCCCGATCATTGCCCCATGCTCTCCGCCACCTCCGGTGGTGGAGAGGATGGGGCTTTAATCATTTTTAGGAATCCATCACTGTGAACAGAGTTTGTTCACTGTGATGTCGGTGGCCATCTTGGATCAGATGGCCGCCAAGGGAGGGGAGGGTAAGTGACCAGGTCACTAGGGTTAATTCTGGGGACAGGGGGGGGACATGTTTTTATCTCCTCTAACCGTGGATTCACGGTGAGAAGCGATGAAAGCGTTCAGCCGCGCTGGCAATGCCCGTTACCGGTGGCCGCCGTTATACTGTTAGGGGACTTGCCGGGACTGAGCCCACACTCTGCCCCAACCCCTCAGCGACCTCCGATATCTGAGAGGAGAGGGCTGCAGGCCTGACCGGCGCTGCGGCACTATTCTGTGCCATCGCCATAAAGAGCTGATGGCAGCAGAATAGAGCCCATTAGTGATCGCCGTAAAAATCCGTATCGGCGGTCACTAATAACATAATACATGTATTCTCTGGGTCACTACGGTTACGGCGATACTAAATTTGTGTAGTTTTTTTAACTATTGCCACTTTGGCGCAATAGAAACTATCTTCCTTGCAAAAGCCCACAAAAACTGTCCCCACATTGCAAGATCCATAGCGTTCTTATCTTTTGTGCAACAGAGCTGGTTTTGGGCTTATTTTTTGCGGGAAGATCTGTAGTTTCTATTGATATTAAGTTTTTTATGTATATGACTTTTTGATCTCTTTTATGACGTATTTTCTAAAGTGGATTGATAAAATACAGCTATTCTGGTACTGTTTTTTTATTTATTTTTTTACAGCGTGTGTCGTGCGGTATATTTATTCATATAGTTTTATAGATTGGGTCATTACGGACGTGGCAATGCCAAATATGTATAGGATTTGTGTTTTTGATCTTTTTTATGTAACTTTTTATTGTGTATGGGGAATGTAATTGTTAGAGTTCAGTCTGTGTGTGTGAACTCGGCTGGAAGAATCAGCTGACGCCCCATTTCTTTGTGACCTGTTCACACTTCTTGCTCTGCTGCCAGGGAGCGACACCCAGTCTCATGCCTTTCTCCTGACTCCTCTCTGGTGCTCGTGGGGTTAAGCCTTCAGGTGTTGCATTCTCCTGAGGCTTGCTCCTGTCTGAGTACTGGGGAGGGCTCCCTGGCTGCTATTGGTGTCTCATGCTGCTGTCAGACTCCTTGCTCCTATCAGAGGCTGGGGTGGGAGCTCTGGTAGCATTTAAGCTGGTGATTTACACCTTGTAGTTGCCAGTGTATGTTTGGTCTCCAGCTACACCAGCGTATCTTATTGTTTTGCTAGATATTTTGACACTTGTACTTAGACTTCGTTTTTGCTTCATCCTCTGTACTGCGTTACCTCTCGTGTTTGACCTAGGACCGGACTCTGTTTACCCCTTGTTTGCTGATTCGGATTTTGACGTGACCTCCTGTTGCTGACTCGGACTGCCTGACCTGTTTGTATATACCTGTCTGTGTGTACTGTCTACCTTCCCGTAGCCCTAGGTAAGTTAGGGACTGTCGCCCAGTTGCTGCCCTAGGGGTTAGCCTAGGAAGGCAAGCAGGTAGGGACAGGGGTTGCAGGTCTAGACAAGGGACTTCCATCTTCCCGCACCCCAGGACTCCCTGACAGTAATGCATTTTATTATTGGGTGGGGGCTGGGGGGTGTTTTGTGTGTTTGGTGCACATTTCTTTCACTTTTACACTAGTTTACATTACTGTACACTAGTGTATTACTAATCAGTGATCATTGATCACTGATACAATACACTGCATTACCGATGTAATGCAGTGTATTGTGTATACTTGCAGACAGGCATCTGCTCGGCCATATCTCTGTATGGCCGAGCAGAGGCATATCCATGGTGAGCCCAGGGGCCTTCATTAGGACCCCGGGATCACCATGGAGACCATCGGGTGCAGGACTTCGCTACGGGACTTCTGATCAGGTCAGTATACCCACGGCGCCGACCGGAACCCGTTAGATGCCGCTGTAAGGCTTTGACAGTGGCATTTAACGGTTTAAACTGCCCGGAGCGGAGAATCCGGGCAGTTTCGGGGGGGGGGGGGGGGATCAGCTGTCACACTGACAGCTGATTCCCCGCAGTGCTGCCGCTGCCGGGCGATAATTTATTCCGATGCGTCCCCCGTTAAAAGGCGTACGCATCGGAATAAAGCCCATTAGTGACCGCCGTGAAAAGGCAGCATGGCGGTCACTAAGGGATTAATACCTATGGCCACTAGGTGTCTCCATTTCTGCCAAACTGTGGTCCATACTCCCTCCATGTCAATATTAAGTCTTTTCTCTGTTCAAAAAAAGAGACCAAACACAGGAAGTCCCAGTCCTTTGCATACAGACATGGTATTGATTGACAGCCATGCCTGAGCGTGCAAAGAACGAGACAAGTCTTTAGTGCGCATATGCTCAGCTCTCCTGTCACACAGCACCAAAATCTCTGTAACCACACAGTAACATTATACTGACTTAATTGTTGCATAACAAAGAGCATTGTCTCCTGGTAAGCATGCATAGTTGTTAATATACTTAGTTAAAGTTAATTTCCTCAGTTGATATACAACCTACATGATGAGAAGGTGTCTTTTCTTGCAAGACAAACACACTAAATCTCTCAGTTGGGTCAGGGGTACCCATCTATTAACAATTGGTCAAAAAACCCTTGAGCCGAAGCCCAGGATACTAAACCCCTATTATTGTAGTAACTAAGTAACTAATAAAAGCAATATAAAAGTTTAAAAGCACAATGTTAGCTAATTAGTATCAATCACTGGTCCTAACCTGTCCCTCTGAATACCCAGGCTGCAGCACTGGGAAATTTCTCACCCTGACTTTTGCTATCCAACAACGGTATACAGTACATGCCTCTTCAAGTTTTGTTGTTAAGCAACATCATCAGGAAGATGTCATCATGCAAGATATTTTCTTGCACGAGCATGCAAAGGTCTGGGACTTATGTTTGGCCTCTTTTTTTTAAACAGAGAAAAAAATATATGGATACAGAGGGAGCATAGAGCACATTTTGGTAAAATGTATAATGTTGATGTAAACATAAAAAAAATAAAATAATAAAGTTATTCAAATGTATTGGGGAAAAAGGAACTACATTGCCAGCTAAATTAAAACGTATGCTTCTCGTCATATTTTCAATATTAAGAAACTCTTTCCCCAATAAACCATTTTACATTATACAAATAAAAATATGTAAAAATAAAAAAAATATATTATATTATATATTGTAGAGTGCAGAATTGTCAGATCTTTTAAAATATAACAATATTGTCCCCCATGGAGAACAGTGTAAACGAAAAGAGGAGAGAAAAAACTGTAGATAGAAGGTGAAGAGAAACACTGCTTTGATGTGACCTGGAAATCGGGCCATTAATGACTTTTGACCATTAAAGGGTTAAGGAATTAAGCAGGAAGGTCGTCCCAAACATCTTGCAAAACTAACTACAGATCTTCTGATCTTTAGTGGATGTAAGGATGAAATCCTTCTTTTTCTTTATGTAATTTTAGATAGACTCCATGAAACTGAAATCTGGGCACTGTGGGGAACCATATCATCATTCCCATGACTCCTTGTTTGTGTAAGCTGAAGATAGTTCTTAAAGTGAATTTAGCAGCAGGTGAGATGGCTCTAACCTGATTATAATAGGGCAGGGGAAGAGGAGTGTGGCTAAAGTTGGACCATTATAAATATTCACAGGTAGATAGGTGCACTGAAGGGTACAGGACTGCCCTGAACTACCTTATTTACATATGAAGAAAAATAATGTTTTAGAATTTATGAGCAGCAAACCTTCAAAATAAAGGTATAGCCAAACTCCCTGTCCTCTGACCTATTAGAACTTAGCAGCAGGCTAGATCTGTCTATCCTGTTGTTAGATTCACTTAACCCCTTGCTGCAAAATGACGTTTGGGAAACGTCATGTAATGCAGGTAGTTCCTGCATAATGACGTTTCCCAAACGTTATTCTTTCCCTGCCTCCCCCGCTGTCCCTAACAACGATTGGGCACACAGCCTCTTCCCGCTGCCCCTGCCCAGAGGAAAGCCGCGCTCCCCCCGGCAGTTAACCCTCTAGGAACCGCAGTGTCTATGAGTCAGCCGGAGAGAGATCTGCTCCCTCTCACCCCCCTTCACCCACGCGGCTCCTGGGGGATTACCATAGCAACCCAGATGCTACTTAATGCGTCTGGGCTGCGATGGTATAAGACGATCAGGTCCCTGCTCTGAGGCAGGGACCTGATCGTATGAATGAGCTGTCAGGCTCTGACAGCTCATTCATTCTATAATACATTACAGCACTGATCAAAAAAGGCTTCAAAATTCACCAGGACTCTGTCATATCTGCGGCCTGTGGTTGAGTCAGGTGATATACTGCGGCCACATACTGTATGGGAGATTTCTAGAAACATTGGAATAAGGGGAATAAATAGTGAGTGGTATTTCTCAGTTAGTATTTTCGGTGTTAGAAGAAACATTAATTAAAATAGAATATCTGCCAAAAAAAAATAAAATTTGAAATTTCCCCTCCAACTTGCTTAAATTTCCGTGAAACACCTAATGGGTTAATAAACTTGAAAATCAAATGTTATTTTGAATACTTGAGGGGTGCAGTTTTTATTGTTATTTATGGGGGTAACTAACATACAAGCCCCACAAATCAACTTCAGAACTGAACTGGTCCCTAATAAAATAAAAAATGGAAATTTTAAAAATTTATGCAAAATTTTGAAGTCCTCTAACATCCTAACAAGTAAAAGGAAGTTCACCAAATGAAATCACCATAAAGTAGACATTTTGTAGATGTTGCATTAATAATTAGTTCATGTGGCATGACTATCTTTCGTAGGAAAAGAGAATTTTGAACATAAAGAAATGTAATTTTTATAATTTTTTGCACTTGCATGTTGTATCAACGAAAGTATACCACAAACAGAAAGAGGTATATGTCACAAAAAACAATCTCATAATAACCACTATAGTAGAGTAGAGTACAATAGAGTTATAACTACATAAAGAGAGACAGGTTAGATTTAAAAATAGGCTTTGGGCATTAAGGCCAAAACAGGCTGAAGAGGCATGGGGTTAAAGGAGAAGTCCGGCCCTTTCAAAAATCTTACAGGTTGCATGGGTAGGGGAGAAAATAACAAGCAACCTTTGCTTACCTCTCCCCATGCCCGCGATGAGCTAGGACTCCTTGCTGGCTTTTCCCTCGACTTTTAATAACACCAAAACTCGGGAGAGAATGCCCGTTATGGCTGCTAGACAGCGATCCAGCGCTGGAGAGGCACGGGGAGAAATGAGTTTCCCCTGGCCAGACTTTAAAAGACTGTGGCTCTATGTTTGGGCTGTTTGTCCTAATACAGAATGTAGAACTGCATCCACTCAGATACGTCCTTGTTGGGTGGCATCTTTGCCACACTTTTTTTTTTACATCTGCCTTTTGCACAGTACTGTAGAACTTGAGCCTGATTTTACATTTTACATATTAATGGGTTTTGCTGGGATTTAAGAAGTTATACTTCCAGCTTGTGCCAACATGGCCTAATAGGTTTTCCCCTGCTTAAAGGAGTGGATTATGTTACTGGATTGTATACCACCTTACACTGCCACAAATGGATGAAGCCAAGCCTGCATTTAGGCAAAATGTGTTTCCGGGCTCACTTGTAAACTAAAAGTGCTCATTGGGGGTTAGTTTAATCTCCTGAGCACTTTTGACAAGATTTGCTTGGGACCATTTGTTTTCGCTAACATGATACACCAATATTAACCTCTTAAGAACGCATGACGTACCCGTACGCCATGCGCCCGTAAGAGGTGTTCAGAGCGGGGCCGCGCGGCGACCCCGCTCTGAACCGCCGCGGTTTCGGGTGCCCCTTGTAGCCCGGGACCGCGATCTCCTCCACTAGACACCAGGGATGTGCTGCGTCCGGTAATCAGATGCAGCTGTCATGTTTGACAGCTGCATCTGATTACTGTATTAGTGGGCACAGCGATCGGACCGTGCCCGCTCAAACATGACAGCTGCATCTGATTACCGGATGCAGCACATCCCTGGTGTCTAGTGGAGGAGATCGCTCCTCCGGGACGTTGTCCCGGAGGAGCAATCTCCGTTACTGCTGCCGGCCGGGGACCGCTCCAAGATGGCGCTGCAGCAGCCGAAAGCAAACGAGTGCCGATCTCATTGATCTTTGCTGTATAACTATACAGCAAAGATCTCAATGAAAGATCAAAGTGTATATACTAGAAGTACCCCATGTTTGCTATCACCATGTGCGTATTAATTAATCACATTACTGATCTTGCACGGTAAATTGCGTAAGCGCAAAAAATCCCAAAGTGCAAAATTCCGCATTTTTGGTCGCATCAAATCCAGAAAAAATGTAATAAAAAGCTATCAAAAAGTCGTATATGCGCAATCAAGGTACCGATAGAAAGTAAACATCATGGCGCAAAAAATGACACCTCACACAGCCCCATAGACCAAAGTATAAAAGAAACGCATATTTGTACAATGGTTTGAATTTTTTACCGGCCATCAGATAAATGAAAAGTTATACATGTTATATATCATTTTAATCGTAACGACTTGAGGAACATGCATAACAAGTCAGTTTTACCCTAGGGCGAATAGCGTAAAAACACATTCCTCCCAAATAAAAGAAATGCATTTTTTTTTTCAATTTCACCACATTTTTAATTTTTTTCTGGTTTTGCAGTATACTTTATGCAAAAATTCAGCCTGTCATTGCAAAGTACAATTAGTGATGCAAAAAATAAGGGCTCATGTGGGTTTCTAGGTGGAAAAATGCAAGTGCTATGGCCTTTAAAACACAAGGAGGAAAAACCGAAAACGCAAAAACGAAAATTGGCCCCGTCCTTAAAGGGTTAAGTAATTTTCAGGGTGTTTTGCTACTGGAAGCCCAAAAAATCTGCTATGAGCAACAGGGGAACTATTGAAGGGTATTTAAAGGGATTGGCCAATTTATAGTAAAATTGTGCAGTATACGGTATTAGTACACTTTGTGTACTCCCTACATTTACTGACAGCAGCTCCTTGTGTACCTCATTGAGCTAAAATCAGACTCCCCTCCTCCAGGCTGTGCTGTCCTACTCTGTGGTGATTCTATCCATAAGATGGCTGACATGGAGGAGCATGTGACCATGCCCCGCCCCCAATGTATACCACTAAACCTGTATATGTCTAAGCAGGACACAGGGGGAGGGGCATGGTCATTTGCTCCTTCATGTCAGCCATTTTATGGACAGACTCACCACAGAGCAGGGCAGCACAGCCTTGAGGAGGGCAATCTGATCTTAGCTGTATGAGGTACACAGGTGCTGTCAGTAAACACAGTGAGTACACTTATTAATACTGTACCCTGAACTATTTTACTAAGTGACCAACCCCTTTAAATCATCATTCAATGCTGTCACAGAAACAATGAAGTGCCACCATCACATGCCTTCCTTTATAGTAGTATAGATAAATACTTTTTTCAATTCACTTTCCTCTTTTTTTAAGTATTTTTGCTTTAAAAAAAAGCACAAGGGATTTTTTTTTACATTTTTAAGTACACTTTAAAAATTTATAATATCCATTTTAGTCTCAGAAAAATCATCCCTCAGCTTCTTCCCACTGGAGTTGACACACATTTTTTCCAATTTATTTTCAATGATTTATAACAATAAACCTTGATGACTGCAAATTAAAGGGAAGCATCAGTGTGGTTCCAGGAAAATGTTTATTGTACAAGAATAAACAGAAGGTTAGAGGCTCATTCTTCCCCAACATCGAATAGCTTTACAATAGGGAATTACAATAATTGTAATACAAATTACTGACAATGAAGTTCCCTAATATACAAAAAGGCTACTCAAAGATGAACCCATTCTCTTAAGACAACTCTCCTGATTATAGAGCCATAAATGCTTTGTATATACCTACCCATGCCAAAAGGTGAATGTTTAGTTGAATCATTTATTAAATTGTATGAATCCACAGAGAATAGCCCCTCAAATAGGCCCTACGAAATGGCCCTGAAGAATTCTATTATTTATCAGCATTTAGCTATTATTTCCTACTTTATTATGTAATAACAGCAAAAAGGTGGTGTTTGAAAAGATAATAACATATCTGCTATCTTCCAGTAATAGTGTGAAACCTGGTCAAACCTGTCCATGCACTATATATCTAGTACTGCAGTTTGGCTCCTTTGAAGTGAATAAGGTTAAATAACCATTTCACTCAGCACAAGGTATTGTATTTCAAGGAACTGTAGTACAAATACACCAGTATTTAAAAAAAAAAAAAAAAGGTAAAACTGACACTAAAGAATAAAACAATACTTAATTGTATACCAAGTCTACTGAGAAGTACTAGTCAGGATTCAGATACTGCACAAAACCACTTCTTAATCAGGGACTATCCCTCAGAGTACAGTTGCGTGACTTGCTTGTACTGGGTAATGTACTCAAAAGCAGTAGTTAAAAGGAACATTAAACATTTAAAATTAATGAGAATTTTAAAGAGAAGAAAAATTTGTTTACAGAGTTTGTCAGGCTGTAGGATTATCTGCAGTCACTGAAACAAAGTCTAGTAAAAGTTTTTTCAGCTCCGTTTAAAATGACGTCCATCATTTTGAGTCTAAAATAACAAACGTTATTTAGCAGCTTGGCCTCCCCTTGCAATGACGGCTGTTGGTACATTATTCTAGCTTGGGATTATTAATTGGCCTTTGAGTATGGCTTAGTTGAAAAGTCCATTGAATTTAATAGTAAAAACGGAGAAAGAACGGTAACAAAAGAAAAACCGTGTGTGAACAACTATTAAAAAACGTCCGCTGTTTGCAAAAGACGTCCAAAAATTATTTTGACGTCCGTGGTAAAAAATGTCCGTTGTTCAATACATTGTGTGCATTGGACGTCCATCTTTCCATTGACTTCAATGCATTGCCATTGCAGTCAGTTAAATAGCGGCAAAAACGGACGTTATTTTAAATATGAAAATCGGCTGCCTTTTCAATATTTTGACGTTGTGTGAACATAGCCTAAGGCACATAAAAAGCATGTCCATATAAATTTCTGCCAAGTTTTAGGTGAGGGAAATGGTTATTTTTTTAAGGAATTAAAAAAACATGTCTTTATATATTTTCTATAATTTAAGGTTTCACATGTACCGGATCCGCAGCGGATTTCATGCTGCGATTTGCAGCGAAATCCGCTGTGGATCCTGGCATAGTTAAGTTCTATGAGGTCACATACCCGCAGCAGAATTTTCATTCCGCTGCAGATATTTGACCCGGCCCCTTTAACCCCCGGCCACCCCGGCCCAGAGCATACATTACCTACTCAGCGCCACGGCTGTGTGAAGCTCCCGGATCCCTTTGCTCCTCATCAGCCAATCAGTCATGGCAGCACTGATTGGCTGATGAGGAGCGAGGGCATCCAGGAGCTTCACACAGCCGGGGCGCCGAGCGGGTAATGTTTTCTCCGGGCCAGGCTGCGGGCAGCTGGGGGTTAAAGGGGCCAGGTCACATATCTGTAGCAGAATGAAAATTCCGCTGCAGGTATGTGACCTCATAGAACTTCACTATCTCCATTGTAAGAGTTGTTAATGACATTTACTCTATGATACCTTATTTTTGGCCCATATTATGCATCCCCCCACACACACATACACACATGCACACACACGCTCACACACATCCCCTAGTAATCCTGCAGTGCTATTTGTTTCATGCATAGCTAAAATTGGTCTGATGTATTTTAACTGACTTTCTGTGAACTAAATGGTTACATGATCTCCTATTAGGTTCCTCCCCACAGCTCAGACCCCTCCAGCTCTAGCTATATGTCACATGAATAGATTGGTGCCGGTGCGGGGATGCCAGTGCCCCTGAACCCCAGCGTGACGATCTCCCCTCGCCTCTGTGTTACAGATAAAACCAATGGAGCCACGTCACTTGGGCAGTAGAAATTACATGTTTGATCTATCACTTTCTGCACTGAGATCAACAAACCCAAACAGCCCTGTGTCTGTGCAAAGCCAGAAATGTAGGCAGCATGCCAAACCAGCTGCACAACTGTATTAGTAAAGCCCTGCAAAGGTTTAAACACTTTCAGCTCTCCCGGCATTATATTTATACATGTTGCTGGGAAGGCTGCAACTCTGTAATCCATGGAGGTTATGGAGCTTGAGAATAAGGCTTACTCATGGCAGCCAAGAGTAAATCTGACCAAGTATTTATGCTCAAGAGGTTCCCCTCCAGAAATTAGGTGACGTCACTCCATAGTGTTATACATGTGTTTAAATACTTAATAACATGGTTAGTTCTTATTAAAAACATTGCATAATTACTATTAAACAAGTATCTGTAAATTGATCCGAACAAAAATCAGGAGTGTTCTGAACCCATCTACAGAAAAACTTTTAACCCCTTAAGGACAGAGCCTGAAATGGCCTTAAGGACAGGGCCAATTGTCACTTTTGCATTTTCGTTTTTTCCTCCTCACCTTCTAAGACCTATAACTCGTTTTTTTTAGGAGCAGCTGTACTTTGTAATGTAATCTTTCAATCTGCCATAAAATGAATGACGGAACCCCCAAAATATAATTTATGGGGTGAACTTGGGTCAAAAAATTCTATTCTGCAAATTTTGGGGGTCTTCCACGTTTACGTAATCCCCTTTGCGGTAAAACTGGCATTTTTACTTTATTCTATAGGTCGGTCTGAACACGACGATATGCAGGTTTACTAGGTTTTCTTAAGTTTTACTATTTTTATTAGCAGTAAAACTTTTTTTTGCAAATAGGCATATTTAAAATGGTCCTATTGTGACTCCTATAGCGCATTTTTTCTAGATCAAACGTATTGATCGCTTTTCATAAATTTTTTTATACATAAAATGTCATTAAAAAAAACAATCTGTGTATTTTTACCGTTTTTTTTCACGCCGTTGCGGGAAAAGTATTGTTTTATTTTAATAGATCGGGCGATTACGCATGGTACGGTGTATTATATGTTAATTAACTTTATTACTTTTTATGTCTTTTATGTATGCAATGGAAAGGGGGGGTGATTTTCACTTTCATTGGGGGAGGGGCTATGGGGCACTTTGTAAAACTTTTATTTATTACTTTATTTTTACTTTTATAGTTCCCTTAGGGAACTATCACTTACACATATTGGATCAGTAACACTGATCCCTGCTATGCCATAGCATTGCAGGGATCACTGTTATCTGTGATCTTCTGATTCAGCCTGCCTGTGGCAGGCTGAATCAGAGGACCAATCCGAGGACTGCACGGAGGAAGGTAAGAGACCTCCGGCAGTCAGGAAAAGCGATGGGGACCCCTGCAGACACGCTCCCGGGGGTCTCGATCGCTAAGTGACCGGAGATGCTCCGGTCACTTACACTTAAACACCGCGGGCGTGGCGCGATTGCGGCGTTTAAGTGGTTAATGGCGGGCGGCCTTGCGATCTCTGCGGCCCCCCATTGAGGGTGAGGGCCTGGCTGCAGATAGCAGCTGGTCCTCACCCACCATGGGACGGGCTCAGCTCGTGAGCCCGCTCCTTAGCCCGGGACCGCGCCAGGGCGTACATTTATGTCCTCCTGCGTTAAGTCACAGGCAGTGAGAGCGTAAATGTACGCCCGTTGTCGTTAAGGGGTTAAAAAGCCATATCCAGGTGCTCTCATTGGGACTAAATGTAGCTTCTACAAAGACCTTTTTTTCTACTATAGTAGATGGGAATAAGTTTTTAAAGGACTTGGCCATTAAAAAACACTTTTTTTGTGAGTGTGTTATAGAAAATAATAGAAAAACTCATGAATTGCTAATCGTACAAAATGGGTTCGAGACCCTGAATTTTGATAAACAGGTAGTATTAAAAAAAACTTGTGGAACTTAGTGACATGCATACTAAAAAGGAAGGGGCAGTCTTGCATAATACAAAATTTTTGAATGTTTAATCCATATTGTTACCCAATATATGCTAGAGTGCTACAAATGGACCACAGTCAAGACAAACTGCATTTAGGGAGCTGTGTGTTGCACCTATATGTTGTACGGACTGTACAATGACTTATTGTAAGTCAGCTCTACAGCTCTCCTAGGTGAAGTTAAATCTTTTAGTCATCTGTCAGGTTATGTCAGCCTGTTGAAAAACAGCAGACAGCAAGACACTGTTTTACAACAAGCCATCTGAGGTAACCTGAAAAGGGACTCAATAACTTAACTTCACACAGGAGAGCTGTGGATAGTGTGTTCTGGCACTAAATTGACAGGGCACTACTACCCTAACATTATTCCTCCATTGGTCCCTGATACCTAATCAATCTTCTATAACACTCTCCAATCCTACCTTGCCTCTACCTATCTCTCTCTAGCTAGTGTAAATGTTTGTGTTCAGTTCACTGTACTGGAGTTGACTTGCTAGAATGTATATGGTGAAAGAGAAAGTGTGACATTGCAGGATCGGTGCCTTGCAGCCATTGCTCGGCTGCAAGGGATTATAGATAACCCTTTGCACCCACACTTTGATGTAAATTAATGTACTACCGCGTTTCTCCGAAAATAAGACAGGGTATTATATGGGTTTTTTTTCCTCCAAAAAAAAGGCTTATTTTCGGGGTAATAATCACATATTATGCTGGATTTTTTTTTCTTGTACTCCGAGGAGTAGCCTTTTCTTTTTAAAGTAAAGAACTTCAGTATGAACTTTTGAAAAACCTGGTTTGTTTCCATATCAATTTTTGTGCAAAGTTTGTAGCGAATTTCAGTTAGGCAAGTTCGGTTCTCTCACCTCTCTCAGCTTTTAAAACTTTCTTTTTGTTTACCTATCCAGCAAACCCTGGTGCCATACTGAAAAGTATCTCTAGATCAGAGGAATACATTTTTATTACATTATTCCCAAAAGTCCTGTTTCAACAAGAGTTTGGACTCAATAATCAAATGCGTCCTTGTGCAGTATGATGAAGCGCTGTATAAGCAAATACAAACATCTCATAACAGGCAGCAGTTATTCACTAGCTGACCTTTTCAGGTAAACATTCGTATTCTGTTGCACTGTCTCAAAGCCTCTTGAAATTACAAGTCAAGTCTATTCTAGTAAATGTAGTATGGAAGGAAAAGTCTTGAGTTCCCCAGTAGAACAATTGCTTCCTACATGATGAATATTACTGCCATGAACCCAGTGGTGTTCTGCATTTGTAATAGGTTCAATGCAGCTATGTGAGCAATTATTGTTAGACAGGTTTTCATCTGTGTACCATTTGTGCCAAAAGCCATCTGTGCCAATATTTCATTTTGTTGGCAAAATCTCATGCAAGGCATTTAAATTAAACATTGATTTTTGAAATGTTAATGCGATTTAACGTTATAACGAGTTAAGGATCTATCTATCTATCTATCTATCTATCTATCTATCAATCTATCTATCTACCTCTCTATATATTTATATACATACAAAGATACATTTATGTTCATTTATTATAAGGCCATGTTGCCATGTAGTAATACACCAGCTGGGTCACGGAACGGCCAGTGTCAGAAAAGATCATCCCGGCCGGTACTGCAGTACTGCCCGTATGATCTTCACTGCCTCTGAATTTGTGATGCGGGCGCATCAGTGTGTGTCCGCATCTGAATTCCCCACTGCACACAATGGAGCGTGTGTTCGGAGACGCATGCTCCATTGTGTGAACTGACAGGTTCTCTGTGGCCTCTATGCAATGAATAGCGGCTGCAGAAAACGGACATGTTAGTTTTTTGAGGTGCCACTAGGGATCCCAGCCGGATTGTATACACATAATATACACTCCGGTGAGGATTCCATAGCCTAACAGTGATTTTCTAGAGAAGAGCAAACTTTTTGAAAGTTCAGTTGGGCGGGTTGACAAATTTTTGGCTTAAAATTCGGGTTCATACGAACCTTTAAAGAACTGCAATAAAACAGCTAAACTATGGCAGCTATAGTTGTTGAATATTGGGCTCTTTTACAACAAAAACCACATACAAAACACTTGTGGCAAAAAAAATAGATTTTTAATGTCACATTGTTTTTTATGGGTGAAGCATCTAATTCGAATGTTTCTGCATGCGATTTTGTGGCATAACCGCCCCTTTCTGGGCCACAAAAGGAGGACGAGGAGCCCAGACGTCCACAAAACCTTATAGGGTGTAATGTGGAGGAGAATATGCCCCCATCTTACTTTCCACCACTGCCTAGCTACAGGGAGGCAACAGAGTCTGGCTGGGATGAGGATCCACTTCGATATGTGATGCAAAACATATGGTGCTCTAAACCATGCCAACAAAATTTGCACTAAAAATGGCACTCCTCTCCTCCTGAGCATGATTGCGTGACCAAACATCAGTTTATGGTCAGACATGGGATTTTGATGTACTTTTACAAAATGTAATTTTATTGGGGGGGGGGGGGGGGGGGGGGGGGGGGATTTTTAAAAAAAGACTTGTGGTTTAGGCAATTAAAACAGGTATGGAATTAGTTCTTTATCAATCACATTGATGGACTACTAGTCCTTAAAAGGATTCTTCTGTGATTGTTGAACCTAATCGCCTTCCTGACTAACCACACTAAGCCCTACACTACCTTTTTCCCTGCTCCAGAAGCTCTCCCTGACAACTAACAAACCACAACTGAGTCAAGCATCTGGAGACCTGGGTCTATATACGCCAAGGTCATCTAATGCATCATGCAATATTCTTTCGAGTGTCGAGAACCTTTGAGTACCACAATACTCGACCAAATAATGAGCTTTAACCCTTTGAGGACCAGGCCCAAAATGACCCAGTGGACCGCGCAAATTTTCATCTTAGTGTTTTCGTTTTCCCCTCCTCCCCTTCTAAGAGCTCTAGCACTGTCAGTTTTCTATCTACAGGCCATGTAAGTGCTTGTTTTTTACAGGAATAGTTGTACTGTGTAATGGCGTCATTCATTTTACCATAACATGTATGATGAAATTCCAAATATATTATTTATGAAGATATAAATAGGTGAAATCGTAAATAAGAATGCAATATGGTAACGTTTGGGGGGTTCCTGTGTCTACGTAATGCACTATATGGTAACAGCGACATGATACTATTATTCTATAGGTCAGCCCGAACACAACCATATGCAGGTTACACAGATTCTCTAATGTTATATATATATTTTTTAATGAAATCCTTTTTTTTGGCAATTAAATATTAATAAAATGGGCCTATTGTGACGCTTATAACGGTTTTATTTTTTCACCTACGGGGCTGTATGGGGCGTCATTTTTTTTGCCATGATCTCTAGTTTTTATTAATACCATATTTGTGAAGATCGGACGTTTTGATCACTTTTTATTGATTTTTTTAATATATAATGTAACATAAAATCAGTAATCTGCGCACTTTTTCCCCTCTTTTCGTGTACGCCGCTAACCGATCACAATGACGCTTGTTATATTTTAATAGATCGGACAATTACGCATGCTACGGTATATTATATGTTTATCTATTTGTTTATTTTTATATGTTTTATTTATATAATGGGAAAGGGGGGTGATTTCAACTTTTATTGGGGGAGGGGCTTTGGGGTAGTGTAATAGTGATTTGAACTTTTTTCTTTTACACTTTTGAAGTCCCTTTGGGGGACTTCTACATTCACTACTTTGATTTTTACACTGATCATTGCTATGCCATAGGCATAGCATTGATCAGTGTTATCGGCGCTCTGCTGATTGAGCCTGCCTGTGCAGGCTCAGTGTAGCAGATCGCCGATCGGACCGCACGGAGGCAGGTGAGAGACCTCCGGCAGTCCGTTTCAACGATCGGGACCCCCGCAGTCACACTGCGGGGGTCCCGATCGGTAAGTGACAGGGGACTCCCCCTGTCACTTACACTTAAACGCCGCGGTCGCGCGGCGTTTAAGGGGTTAATGACACGCGGCAGCGCGATCGCTGCAGCGTGTCATTACCGGTGAGGTCCCGGCTGCTGTTTGCAGCCGGCCCCCACCTGCTATGAAGCGCGCTCCGCTCCGGAGCACGCTTCATAGCGGGAGAAACACCCAGGACGTAAGGTTACGTCATGGGTCATCTGGGGACAGACTTCCATGACGTAACCCTACGTCCAGGGTCGTCTAAGGGTTAAAAACTTCATTACGTATAAATCCACCTTTGGGCCATGTTCACATGGTGTAAGACACCGGGGTCACAGAACAGGGTCCAAGAACGGTCGGTGTTACTGAAGATAATCCTGGCTGGTACTGCAGTACCAGCCAGATGATCTTCATTTCTGGTGAATTCGGTAAATTCAGTGCGCCCGCATCCCAATTCACCGCTGCACACAATGGGCTCCAGTCGCACGCTCCATTGTGTGAACTGACATGTCTTGTGTGGCCGCTATTCAATGAATAACGGCTGCAGAAAACTGACTTGTCAGTTTTTTGTGCGGCCGGATGGAATCCCGGCTGGAGTGTATACTTTGGGGGCAGATTTATCAAAGGGTGTAAAATATACACTGGAATAAACTGCCCACAGCAACCAATCACAGCTCAGCTCTCATTTTACGAGAGCTTAAAGCTGAGTTGTGATTGGTTGTCATGGGTAGTTTACACTGTTGTATATTTTACACCTTTTGATAAATCTCCCCCTATGTTTATACGCTCCGGTGGGATTTCATTCATTCACATAGAACGTATGTTTTGTATCAATCACGGCCGTTGTTGCAATTTGCAACAACGAACGTGATTTATACAAAACATACGTTGTCTGAACATGGCCTTGTAGTGTACGTTATCAAAAGGTCCCTGTAAATGGTTCTATGCAAACGAGCAAAACTAAGCAAGCATTACAGATTAGGTTTAAGGAACATTGCAATTCTTTGAAATCAGGAGATCATCCCTACGATAATGTAATTCCTGGCTGAAAGAAGTCCTGAGTGCACAATACGGCCATTGCCAACAACGTGCCCCCTCCTGCATGTCTCATCTTATTAATTACCTGCGAGGTAAGCAACATCTGGTCAGTAAAGGTCTCTACTGTCTTCCATTGCATCTACTAGCATCCACCTTTTTTCCTAAACACCACTTAGCAGCTATTCCGGGTAACACATGCATACCTTCCATGGCTCCAATAACCTTTTATTGGCTCAGACATTGGACTGATGAGTGTTTGATGTTAGTGTGGGCTGATTTTATGTAATTTGCCTATAGCAGCCAATTATAGCTCAGAATTTCACATTTTAAAGAACTCTTCTAATGTGAAAACTGACCCTTTATTGGCTACAATGGGCAAATGAGCATATGAGCATACAAAAATATTTGACACAAATTGAAAAATCTGGGCCATTGTTTGGAAACTTCTGGTTTACCAGTAAATCAAGTATATTTGGCTATGTCTATAGTCCATCAAGGGTGATAAATGTAAGCGCAAAACTTTTTATACCGGCAAAATATTAGCGTGAGAATATATCATGCTGCTGGAAGTTTATTTCACATGTATAGATACCCTGCATCATTATATACTTCAGTAAGTTTATTGCTAGTATGATGTGTATAACAACTCAGTTATTCATTATTAGCATATAAATATTCATTGGCATTACACAGCAAGGAATGTTTATTGGCAAGGTATAGATTGCTGGAGTTCTATTCAGTACATGTTTATTGCCAACATAGAGGTACTCAACATAATTGTATAAAACCACAAGGTACTTATAAGTAGAGAAGATACTCATTATCCAGCATGACATGAATATTTGAAGTGGATACAAAGTTGTATTAAACTGCTCATCAGGTTTTATAATGCGATTTACAATATACCCATTCATTTTTGCATAATAATTACATCTGGCACACTTTGTTATTAGGAGCTGCAGTATCTGCAGTACAGTATCTGTTACTGTCTCCCAATTTTTCTTTTTTCATCTCTCGCCTTCTCACAAATACATAGCTTAGCTTATCTATAGCTTATCGATAAGCAGTAAAAGTAAAAGATACTACAGGGTCATAAGCACTGCTTCTTTGTAAATAACAACAAACTATGTAGAACCTGTAGCATGATTTTGTTCATCTCCTAGGAGAAGCAAAGCTGAGAGAGCCATAACTAGAATGTGTGTACTTGTGCATCATAAGACTATAAGTGTACAAAACTGGACATACAGGATCTATTAATCTTGAGATTAGTAGAACCTGTATGCCCAGTTTTGTAGACTTAGGGTACATTCACACTGACTAAAAGTGGAGCCCACGTTGCAGACTCATCTTGCAATCCCATCTGCTTCAGTGTGTCAATGCAATGCCTCTCACTCCACTGCTCTCCACTCTGCAGAGAATTCCACCACTTTTTTCAGAGTGAACATACCCTTCTAGTCAGAGAAAGGCAGTCCAACTCTTTGTGGGGTCATGCTAGGGTATGTGCAGGAGGGGAATATAACCTTTCTTTAGCTATATTAGAAGAAAAAGAAAAACTGCAGCATTACAAAAATAAGAAATAGGGAGAATACATCTAATAGAGATAAAGTAGTCGCTGACCATTTGAAGAGCTACTTCTGCTCATTTTTTTTCAGAATGAGGCCTTCACAATCACAAAATGAGCTCCAGTGTTTACAAAGGCTAATGTTACAGAGAAAGTTGCCTATTTAGAGTTAAATAGAGGCATGGGTCTGATTAAATAACTCAGATCTGTGATTGCTGCCCCGCTCACAGATCTGTATAACCAATCCTCGCTAACAGGAGACGTTCTTGATGATTGAAAAATGGCCAATGTTATATGCATTCACAAGAAGGGTAGTAGAGGAGAGCCCAGTAACTACAAGCCTGTTAGCCTGACACCTGTAATAGTAAAAAGGATGGAAACACTTTTAAAAAAGAAGATAACGGATCACCTAAAATTCAACATTTTGATGGATGTTTTTCATAAAGAACTGAGAGAGAGGTTAGGGAAAGTTTTGACTTAATCCCTAGATAGTTCAGTGGAATTGTGGTTGGCTTAAGGATAGATATCAGAGGGTCGTTGTTAAAGGAGAAGTCCTGGGGTGGGGGTTTCAAAAAATCATTATAGATGCATCCCCGGGTTCATGTATCCTGCCGGTTGTCCTCTTCTCCTGGCTTTCAGGTACACCATGACTCGGGTTGTATAATTTCTTTTTTATGTTTCCCCACCCCCCCAGATAGGAATCATTTTTTTCGTTCCACAGCACACTTCTGCTTTAATGGTGTATATTCTAAGCTGAGACTGTCTACAAGTAGTGTGCCACAAGGGTCTGTTCTGGGTCCAATTTCTTTTAATATCTTTGTAAGTGACATAGGAGAAGGTTTGGTAGGTAAGCTTTGTCTGTTTGCTGATGACATAAAAGTGTGCAATAGTGTAAATATTCCTAGAGGTGTCAGTAATATAGAAAATTATTTAGCATTACTAGTTAAGAGGTCCAAACAAGGGAAACTGCAATTCAATGTTTCCAAATGTATAATAATACATTTCATTAAAAGTATAGAGTATCACATCGGCAATTCTGTGTTGGCAAAGACTTCAGAAGAGAAGGATTTAGGGGTAGGAATCACCAGTGCAATCATGCAGGGAAAGTGAACTGTATGCTGGGTTGTAAAGCTAGAGGTATAACCAGTAGTAAGAGGGAGATTGTGATCCAGCTGTATAAAGCTCTAGTGAAATCCAGTGTCTAATTCAGGAGACCTAATAGAATACAATGGATTTAAAGATGGCTACAAAAATGATGAAAGGTTTGAGCCATAAAACACATTTTTCTAAGGCAGGGGCACGGGGGAAACAAAGGCTAATAAATCACCTTTCCCTGTGCCTCTTCAGCTGTAGACATCCTAACCCATCTAATGGACTGGTCACTCAGCCAGTCAATGACTGGGGTGAATGCCGCTTCAGTCACTGATTGGCTGAGTAGGCTGTCCATCAGTCAGGATGGGCATGACATCACAGCTCGGAGGAAAATGCCTTCCAGTGGGCCGGTCAGATGGTGCATCACACTCACCGGAAGAAGTAACCAATCATTGTTACTCTTTTCCCTAACACCTGTAAGAAGTAAGCTAAGGGCCAGACTTCTTCTTTAAAGGGGTACTCCAGCGGGGGGGGGGCACTTTTTCGCTGGGACCAGGGATGAGGTGGCTGAGGGAAAATGCGTTCACTCACCTCCCCGGTTCCAGCGGCGGGTCCCGCATCGCGGTGCTCCGGTGCCCGGTTCCCGGCCGCTTCCAGGTGTCTGACGTGACGTGACGTCTCAGGTCCGCTAGGCTAGTCAGTGAAGGAGGTGGGATCTGAGCGGACTTGAAATGGATCCTGCCTCCTTCACGGACTGGCTGAGCGGACCTGAGACGTTACGTCTCAGGCCCGCGTCAGACACCAGGAAGCGGCTGGGAACCGGGCACCGGAGCACCGCAATGCAGGACCCGCCGCTGGAACCGGGGAGGTGAGTGGACGTCTTTTTCCTCAGCCACCTCGTCCCCGGTCCCAGCGAAAAAGTGCCCCCCCCCGCTGGAGTACCCCTTTAAGGATTTGAATTTGTACAGTGCTTCTCAATTCCCGTCCTCATGGCTCACCAACAGGTCATGTTTTAAAGATATCCCATAAAAAACAACTGTGATAATATCTGATGCACCTGATGAGTATAATTATATCACCTGTGAAATGCTAAGTAAATTGTGAAGACATGACTTGTTCGAGGGCCATGGGGACTGAAATTGCAAAGCACTGGTATAGATGAAGAGAAGGGAAAAGGGTAACATGATTGAGACCTTTAAATATGTTAAAGGATTAAATAAGGTTCAAGAGGGAAGTGTTTTTAGAAAAAAAAAAACTTAACTCAACAACAAGATGACACAGTGAGAGGTCAGTTGGGGGAAAGATTAGAACCAACATAATATTACCAAAATAATATTACTTTACTGAAAGAGTAGTAGATGCTTGGAATAAACTTCCAACTTCCAATAACAGAATATAAACATGTAGGGGATAAACATCTATCTATTACAAGATAATAACAAAGAAATTTATAAAAGAGCAGACTAGATGGACCAAGTGGTCTTTTTCTGCCAACAATCTTCTGTTTCTAAAAATGTTCATAGATAAAGAAAAAAAAAAAACTAAAAATATTGCTCTGGGCACAAAGACTCAAAAGAACCCTGACCATGATAGGGTTAATATAATGGACCCTACATACTGTAAAACACCAACAAATGTTTAATATTTTACTATACATCATTTTGTTACAATAAACATCTTTTACATTTTTTTTCTATTTCATGTAATACAGTAAAGACAATATAACCAAGATTTAAGGTATTTTAACACATTGAAATCTGTGGACTGAAGTTCACCAATAGCCTGTAATATATTCAAAATCAATCTCTAGATTTGATTGTCACTCAATATTCTCATTATCATTACACTTTCAGAGCATCTATTATGAATGCACATTCAATACACCACATCTGCCGTTCCCCATAGGTTTTTAGTAGGATGTTAATTGTGTATAATGTATTCTATTCTGTATAGTCGATCTAATGCTTTTTTTTTTTTTTCCGGAGCTCTATGAAACATCCATTTATTTCACCTAAAACATCTGTGTGTTTTCAAAAAGCACTTGTGCAATAATGTAATCTTAGGCCAATTTCACCTGACCGTATTAAAGGCATTATTCTGCATTTGTATTCCAGCTACAAGTCTTAGTCTGACCGGGGGTCTAATGGCCTGAACTGGGACGGGACTTGTAGGTGTAAAACATTTGTGCTAAATTTGCTTTATTCTAATTTGAGGATGTACAAGGAAAAACAAATAAAAATTCTTCTTTTCCCTTAATTGTGCAATGTTATACCTTCTGCTATATGAGCTGTAAGCAATTTTAAGAATACTGGAACATTGTGAAACAAAAAAATATGAGAGCCAAATAGGAGTTTTCATTTCATACGTCCTATGTGTTGCCGAATCAGCAATTTGCAACTTGATAGGAAAGGTGAAGTAAAGTAGGTTAATTATTTCTGATCTTGGCTTGTCAATTTGTATTTCTTACTTTTCTACCATGTGAATCATTGGTAACCTAATTACACTTATTAGACAGGTGCATTAAACCGTGTTCTGTAGATCACTTCTCGAACCATAAATAAAATATGAGGAAACAATTAGGCACATCGTACAACACAAACAACAGAAAGAGAAACACTGGAATTGTATAATTATATGTTTGCAGTACCAAGTCAGCAGTTTTGCTAACTTTCCTATAATAAGATTACAGAAGATGGAAAAGAAGAGCTTACTTCAGCTTTTATGAAGGATGTAAGCAATTTTAAATTGCTCTTTGTCTCCTGAGACGGAGTGAAAATAATTCTAATAAAGTGTAATAAAGGCATTTCTAAAATGGAAAAAGGTTGTTTAACTATATTTTTATTTAGCATGCTAAATCACTATCTCTGACAGAAGACATTTTAAAGCATGTCATATAACTAAAACTACACAGTGCTGATACGCGGCTGCGGATGACATCATCAGAAGATTTCACCTCTGCATTAGTACATTTAAAAAGTTGTCTGACTTGTCAGAATCTCTTTCTGTGAGAAAAAGAAGAAATAGCTTACAAGAAATACAAATGTAGCCAACCTAATGGGAGAATTTTTTTTCTTTGTGCTCCCTAACAAAATGGGTTTACATACAGTCCCAGGGAAAACTGTACATAATATATTCATTGTGTTATCAGAAGTGAAAGCTTCACTTCTGTTGCATGAACACAATTAACTTTGTTTCTTGAATAAATGAACACCACATCTGCCTATATCCATGTTACATATGTTATAGAAAATAAGAAATGATGCCTTTTATATTATTAGTACACAATGCAGACTATATAAAAGCTTTTGCCGCTACATTAATACCACAATAGAATTGTTTTTATGAGCCACAGCTGTTTTGCTTTCATAATGGTAGGGACTTCTAATGAAGAGACAAAAATCTGGCTGTATCGAAAAAGTATAAGGCTATAAAATAAAAGAAAATACGGCTGTAATTTTTAGGTCAAAATACTACTGTATTTTCAATACGATCAAGCACTCCATTAACTCATAGCCGCACCATGCAGTTATAGTACGTCCTGGCAGGAGGTTAGTTTCCGCACCAGGACGTACTATAACTTCCCGGCTCCCGGTGCTCACTGTTTATGTAAACAGTGACGGGGAGCTGAAACTAAACTGTCAGCTGATAGCTGACAGTTTAGTGAAGCCGTTCCTGGACCCCCAGCAGGGGTCCAGGAAAGGCAATCACCGGCATCAGGGGATCGGTAACGATCCACTGATGCTGGTGCACAGTCAGCAGTAACCCCCGGGTCCCGGTCTCTGCTGAGGTTCGGGACCGGGGGAAGCTGGGGCAGAGATCCCTCCCTCTCCTCCTCCCCTGCCTCTGATGACCCCCCCCCACGATCGGAGCCCCCCCCCGCACTTGATCGGCGCCCCCCTCCCCCCGCGATCGGCACCCCCGTCCGTGGTAGCCACGCCCCCACCCGCGATAGCCACGCCCCCTGGTCCCGGGACTCACCCTGAGCTCAGGAATCCAGGGACGGCCTCCTCCTGGGAAGCATGTGACCAGCGTTTGTCCAATGACGCTGGTCACATTGCTTCTCTGTACTGTGATTGACAGCTCTGTGATCAGAGCTGTCAATCACAGTGTCTGACAGTGAGGACCAGAGGCTGGATGCAGGGTCTGATCCCCCACTAGCTGAATGCTATGTGAGGAGATCAGAGCCTGCATCCACATAGTGTATACACAAAACACACACACATAATAAATACCCCCTCCCCTGTGATCTCCCAGTGATAAGGGAGATCTTAGTCAGCGTCAGTTAGAAAGCGCCAGTCAGTGTCCGTTAGTAATCGTTAGTCAGTGTCCGTTAGTAACCGTCAGTCAGTGTCTGTTAGTAAGTGTCAGTCAGTGTGCATTAGTAAGCATCAGTCAGTGTCTGTTAGTAAGCGTCAGCCAGCAAATGTTAGTCAGTGTCCATTAGTAAGCGTCAGTCAGTGTCCGTTAGTAATCGTTAGTCAGTGTTCGTTAGTAAGCGTCAGTCAGTGTCCTTTAGTAAGCGTCAGTCAGAGTCCGTTAGTGTCAGTCAGCGTGCATTAGTAAGCACCAGTCAGTGTCTGTTAGTAAGCGTCAGTCAGTGTCCGTTAGTAATCGTTAGTCAGTGTCCGTTAGTAAGCGTCAGTCAGTATCCATTAGTAAGCGTCAGTCAGCGTCCGTTAGTGTCAGTCAGCGTGCATTAGTAAGCACCAGTCAGTGTCTGTTAGTAAGCGTCAGCCAGCGTTCGTTAGTAATCGTTAGTCAGTGTCCGTTAGTAAGCGTCAGTGTCCGTTAGTAATCGTTAGTCAGTGTCCGTTAGTAAGTGTCAGTCAGTGTCCGTTAGTAATCATTAGTCAGTGTCCGTTAGTAAGCGTTAGTCAGCATCCGTTAGTAAGTGTCAGTCAGCGTGCATTAGTAAGTGCCAGTCAGTGTCTGTTAGTAAGCATCAGTCAGCATCCGTTAGTAACCGCCAGTGTCTGTTAGTAAGCATCAACGTCCGTTAGTGTCAGTGTCTGTTAGTGTAATTCAGCGTCCGTTAATAAACATCAGCCTTCGTTAGTGTCAGTAAACGTCGTTGCATTTACTGCTACAGTAGGAGTGCACACACAGACAGAGGTGCTCCTTCTCTTCTGAGCCGTGTTGTGCGTCCGTACAATTTTTTACGTTCACAAATTGGGTATTTTCTTACTCAGGAGAAATTGCTTTACAAATTTTGGGGGGCTTTTGCTTCTCCAAGCTTTTTGGAATTTGGAAAATTTGGGGTTTCACTAACGTGTAAGTGTGAAAAATGTGATTTTTAATGTTCATGGGCCCCTTTTGCAAAAAACTGTGAAAAACTTGTGGGGTCAAAGTGCCCACTGTACCCCTTGTTACGTTCCTTAAGGGGTGTAGTTTTCAAATTGGGGTCACTTGTGGGGGGTTCCCACTGTCTCAGCACTAGGGGGCTCTGTAACTGTAACATGGTCTCCTACACTTATTCCAGCCAAATCCACGCTCCAAAATCCAAAGGGTGCTCCCTCTCTTCTAAGCCATGTTGTGCGCTTGTACAACACTTTATGTCCACAAATGGGGTATTAATAAAAACTGCAGATTCAGAGGAATAAATGTTTTATTACATTTTACTTTTTATAGCTGGTTTGGTATGAAAAAAATAGGATTGAATTGGGATCTCTGCAAAGAAAGTGGAAATTTTTACTTTCCACACTTTCTTTGAAGTTATTCCTGTGAAATGCGTAAAGGGTTAAAAAACTGTATGAATGTCAATTTGAATACTTGAAAGGGTGAAGATTTCAAAATGGGGTGAATTATGGGCGTTTTCTAGTAAACAGGCCTCTAGAATATGCTTCAAAACTGATCTGGTCCCTAAAAAAATCTGAGTTTAAATTTTCACAAAAATTTTGAAAGTTGCTACTAAACAATTACGTCTCTAAAATCCAAAAAAAAAGTTAAAGCATGTTCACCAAATGCTGCCAATATAAAGTAGACTTGTTATAGATATGAATTAATCAATAATTTATGTGGTATAACTATCTTCCTTATTGGCAGAAACTTTCAAATTTAGAGAAATGCAATAATTTTTACATTTTTCACAACATTTTGGAGTTTTTCACAAAAAAACGCTAAAGGTATCGATCCAAATTTACCACTAACATAAAGTAGAATATGTCACGAAAAAACAATCTTGGAATCACAAGGATTGATAAAAGCATTCCAAAGTTACAGAGGCATAAAATGACACATGTCATATTTGAAAAATTTGTCTGTGTCATAAATGCCAAAACTGGCTGTGTCCCCTAAGGGTTAAAGTTAATGGGAAATAGGCTTGCATTGCTTATACAGCATAAAATAATTAGTGATGAGCGAATACTGTTCGATCGAATAGATATGTGATCGAATAGTAAGGTATTCGATAGTATCAAATATTATTGAATAGTACGCAGAATATTCGATAAATATTCCATAAGTGTACTAATACCCCTTACCTCTCCCTGAGGTGTCATTGTGGACATGGTGAACCTCCAAGTGGTTGAATAGATATTTTTCAATAATCGAATACTTGTTTCCATAGACTTTAACGGGATCGAATATTCGATTGAATAGGCGAATATCAGGGAGATATTCGTACGAATATCGAATATTCGAATATTTCACTATTCGCTCATCACTAAAAATAATGTCTGTAAGTGATTACAACTTATCTCTAAATGATTACAGCAGTTTTTTTTTCCATCTGTTGGAACATTTTTTTTTTTTTTACTATGTTCCCACAGCATTAAAATGACGCCAGTCTATCAGTAATGATGGCCTCAAATAATGTTCATGATCATCACTTGCGTCCATTATTACCAATAGACGCTCATCCAGAAAAAGAGGCGTAATTTTCACTTAGTGGGAATATAGCTTGAGGTTATGTTCAAATACTGTCAACGTGATGTCCATTTTTATTAGAAGACCAACATTTACTGGAAAATAATTTTATAACAACAGCCGTTATTCTTATAACAGCCTGTGTTATGAAATAATGGTTGTTATTTTTCCTTAAAGGAGAAGTCCAGTGAAATTTTTTATTAAAGTATTGTATTGGCCCCCCCAAAAGTTATTACAAATCACCAATATACACTTATTACAGGAAATGCACATAAAGTGCTTTTTTTCCCTGCACTTACTAGTGCTTTAAGGCTTCACTTCCTGGATAAAATGGTGATGTCACGACCCGACTCCCAGAGCAATGCAGGCTGTGGCTGCTCGAGAGGATAATGGCAGGGGGACACTGAGGGACACAGGGCACTGGAGGGACACTGAGCATCCCTCTGCCATCATCCTCTCCAGCAGTCACAACCAGCTCTGGGAGTCGGGTCGTGACATCACCATGTTATCCAGGAAGGGAAACCTTGATGCAGTAGTAAGTGCAGGGAAAAAAAAATCACTTTATAAGCATTTCCCGTAATAAATGTATATTGGTGATTGGTATAACTATTGGGGGGCAATACAATACTTTAATAAAAACTTGTGGCAGAATTCTCCTTTAAATTATGCCCATTCAATAAATCAAGCATATAGCATATACATATACATAAAACAAGCCTAAAGACGTTTACTATGTTGCACACAAAAATTAGGATAACAAAGCATAATATATAAAAGAAATACAAATAATCTAAATAGCTAGGATGAACCTTGTCAGCTGCTGTCAATTTAGTATTTCCCTTTAGTTTTGTCAGCAGGGTTCTTAAATTATCACAAGAAGCTATTTGCAGTAAGTTTTTTTTTAAGCATTAGGTTTACGACTGCATTGAAAATATAGTCCACTAAATATGGTGAAAGAAATGCAATAAAAAATGTTCATATTATATCTGCTATGTCTGCTGCACCCATGTACACAGTTGTTTAATCTTGTTATTTCTGACTTCATGCAAGCATATGACTGGTAATATGCTTGTAAAATCAAAGGTCCTGCAAATGTCTAGTAGTTAACCTCCTGTGATAGTAAGCTCTTTTTGGGGGTATGTTTCTTTTAGTAAGAAACTGGATGTAATGTACACATCTCTTCTTACTTTCCTGCCCTGCCCCGCACACACAGATCAGTGCTAGGCAAGAGCTATTAAGCAGTAAATGGCTAGGCTTACGTTGTGTAAAAATGATGGCCGTCTTTTATAATTGCGCCCGGCATTGTACAACAGATGTTATTTGCACAATGCCGGCTGTTATGAAAGATGGCCATCATTTTTATATCGTGTAAACCTAGCCAATCACTGCACAGTTCTTTCATTTATCAGGCGCATCGCTGTATTAGTGGTGTCTGGCGGAGTTGACAGTTGACACTTCTTATAAGAAAGGCATGTCACCAGGAAGTATACAGTATGTAATTTTCCCCCCTGGCCAAACACATCTACAGTAAAAGACTCAGAAGTGTATGGTAGATATGTAAGACAATAAAAATATGCATGACTTGCATTTTTATCGAAACAGCAATACAATTTCTATGGATGTGGTCCAAAATCCATAAAGATCAAAGGTATTCAATATGATTTAATATATTTAATTTTTAATTGCACTGGCATTCTTGGCTGAAGAAGTTGGATGCAGCCCTAGGCTCAAGTTGCGCTCCTCTCTGTTGACTTGTTTACAATATAATACTATAAATAAGCAACATGTATGAAATCTTGTTTGTATATTTTTGAATTGTACATTACAAAATTAAAAAATATCCTTAAGGGGTTAATCCAACAATGAGTGCTATCTTCTTTTTCATAGACTTCAATAGTACACATAAAGCAACTGCTACTCTGGAGGGGATGGATGGAGGGACGGGGGAGGGATGATAGGTTCTATACATATGCATTTAATTTGGTCTAAGAACTTGTCTAGCCCTGTTTTGAAGCCCTCTACTGTTTTTGCTGTGACCAGATCCTGTGGTAGACTGTTCCACAGATTCACAGTTCTCTTTGTAAAGAAGGCTTGTCGCCTCCGGAGATTGAACCTTTTTTTCTCCAGGCAGAGGCAGTGCCCCCTTGTCCTTTGAGGGGGTTTTACCTGGAACATCTTTTCCCCATATTTTTTGTAGGGGACATTTATATATTTAAATAAATTAATCATATCTTTCCTTTAACTTCTCTTCTCCAGACTAAACAAATTAAATTATTTTAATCTCTCCTCATAACTAAGATGTTCCATTCCCCTTATTAGTTTAGTTGCCCGTCTTTGTACCCTCTGCAGCTCTAGGACGTCCTTTCTCTGAATCGGATTCCAAAACTGGACAGCATACTCCAGATGAGGCCCACCAAAACTTTATAAAGTGGTAATATTATATCCCTGTCCCGTGAGTCCATGCCTGTTTTAATGCATGACAATATCCTACTGGCCTTAGAAGCAGCTGATTGACATTGTGTGCTGTTCTGTAGTCTATTATCTACAAGTACACCCAGATCCTTCTCCATCAGCGACTCTCCCAGAGTAACTCCCCCCAAGACATATGATGCATGCGGATTATTAGTACCCAGGTGCATAACTTTACATTTATCCACATTGAACCTCATTTGCCAAGTGGACGCCCAAACACTCAGTGTGTCTAAGTCATCCTGTAACATCTGCACATCCTCCATAGACAGTACTTTACTACAAAGCTTGGTGTCATCTGCAAAGATAGAAATATTGCTGTTTATTCTATTCTCAATATCATTAATAAACAAGTTAAACAGAAGGGAACCCAGTACTGACCCTTGGGGTACACCACTTATTACCGGGGACCATTCGGAGTAGGAATCATTGACCACCACTCTCTGGGTATAATTAATAAGCCAGTTTTCAATCCAGTCACACATTAAACTTTCCAAACCAATAGACTTTATCTTACCCATAAGGGACTGTGTCAAACGCTCCCATCCAGGCTACAGGCTAAATCCAGGTACACGATATCCACAGCCACGCCCCCATCCAGGCTTCTACTCACATCTTCATAGAAACATATTAGGTTGGTTTGGCAGCTTCGTAAAACCATGCTGGTTATCACTTATAATACTATTAGCCACTACATATTCCTGGATGTAGTCCCTTATAAGCCCCTCAAACAGTTTCCCCACAATGGACGTTGAGCTAACGTTTCTATAGTTAACCGAGGAAGTCCTAGAGCCCTTTTTGAAGATCGGCACTACATTTGCCTTACGCCAGTTCCTCAGCACAATACCAGTCAGCAAAGAATCACTGAATATTTCATACAAGGAAAGAGAAATTACAGAACTGAGTTCCCTAAGAACTCTGGGGTGTAATCCATCAGGCCCTGGAGCTTTGGTTACTTTGAGTTTATTTAATTTATCTTTGACCATATCTATAGTAAACCAGTTCAGTACATTACATGTGTTGGCTGCACTGGCCCCACCCAGTTATTAAGTCCCCGTCACCATTATTTAGGGGTCCTACGTGATCTGACCTTGGTTTTTTTGCATTAATATATTTGAAGAATTTTTGGGGGTTTCTTTTGCTGTCTATGGCTACCTGCCTTTCAATGTGAATTTTTGCTGCTTTTATAAAATTTTTATAGGTTTAGTTGACTTCTTTGTAATGTTTAATGGCTAGAGCTGACCCCTCTGATTTGTATTTTTTGAATGCCCCTTTTTTGTCATTTATAGCCCTTCTAACCTCGGTTGTAAGCCATGTGGGATTTTATTTCAACCGTTTATATTTGTTACCCATAAGAATATATTTGGCAGTACAGTTATTTAATGTGGATTTGAAGATTTCCCATTTATTAGCTGCATCAGTATGTGACAGCAGCCGCTCCCAGTATATGCCCTGAAGTTCAGCCCTTAACCCAGGAAAATTGGCCCTTTTAAAATTAAGGACCGCGGGCGTATATTAAAGCTCTGAACCGCTGCGGTCCCAGGTGCGGCATATAGCCTGGGACCGCAGCTATTAGCGAGCACGGTCCGTTCTCCGTGCCTGCTAATCAGGTAATCAGATGCAGCTGTCAAAGTTGACAGCTGCATCCGATTACCTTATGCAGCCGTTCCTTGCTGTCTAGTGGGGTGGATCGCTGGGGTTTCTAGTAGAAGGGTAAAAAAAAAAAAAAGTGTTGTTAATAAGATGCCCCTTCCCCTAATAAAAGTTTGAATCACCCCCCTTTTCCCATGTTATAAATAAAAAGAAATAAATAAACATGTTTGTTATCGCCACGTGCGTAATCGCCCGAACTATTAATTTATCACATTTCCGATCTTGCACGGTAAACGACGTAAGCGCAAAAAAATCCCAAAGTGCAAAATTGCGCATTTTTGGTTGCATCAAATCCAGAAATATTGTAATAAAAAGCGATCAAAAAGTTGCATATGCACAATCAAGGTGCATATGTACATATAGTACATATAATAGCGCAAAAAATGACACCTCACACAGCCCCATAGACCAAAGAATAAAAGCGCTATACGCATGGGAATAAAGCGATTTTGGGGGACATATTTTTGTTAACAATGGTTTGAATTTTTTACAATATATATCGTAACGACTTGACAGACATATATAACAAGTCAGTTTTACCTCAGTAGGAACGGCGTTAAAACAAATATCCCCCAAATAAACATAATGCATTTCTTGGTGAATAATTGCAAGTGCTATGGCCTTTTAAACACAAGGAGGAAAAAACAAAAACTCAAAAAACGAAAATGGCCCGGTCTTTAAGGGGTTAAGCTAAAAGTCACTATATTGTGGTCACTTTTACCCAGGTGTTCATGAACAGTGACATCCCCAACCAGCTCAGCGTTGTTAGAAATAACCAGATCCAACAAGGCGTCACTTTTAGTTGGCTTCTCCACAAACTGGCTCCGAAAATTATCCTGCAGGAGGTTAAGAAATTTCCTCCCCTTTGTGGTTTTAGCTTAACCATGACCCCAATCTATATCTGGGTAGTTCAAGTCACCCATTACCACTACTGTCCCCTCCCGGGCAGCCTGCCCTATTTGTCTATTCAACTGACCATCTACCTCCTCAGTAATGTTGGGGGGGTCTATAGATTACACCAAGAATCATTTTTTCACTCTTTACCTCCCTCTGTAGTTCTACCCACAATGATTCCACATCATCACAGTCTTCATCCGTTATTGCATCTTTTACACTCCCTTTATATAATTTCTGACATACAGACATACTCCTTCTCCCCTTTTGCCCACCCGGTCCCTTCTGAACAACGCAAATCCCTGAATATTGACAGCCCAGTCATGTGAGGAGTCCAGCCATGTCTCAGTCACACCAACCACATCAATGGACTCTTCCAGAATCAGGGCCTAAAGTTCCGCCATCTTGCTGGCTCGACTTCTGGCATTAGTTACCATACACTTTATATTACCATCGAGTTTAACTGCTTCATTATAATTACTAAACAAAAAATGGATCTCTACTTACTTGCATCATACTCCTATGTAAGACAAAAGCTATTATTTATCATGGAAAAATATCCTCAAGCCATGACTGGGGTACTCCTTGGGGAAAATAATAACATAATTTGATGCATTTAAAATGTGACTGTCTTTATAGCTTTCAAAATCTAAATTAACAGAAGATGTGATATAAAGCAAGTTTGCAATATACATTCGTTATTATTTTTGTTGTTGTTATCATGCTGTAAAACAAAGCTGAACTTACCAGAAATCCAGGTCCAGTCTCCTGAAGGCAGATTTTCTGACTTGTGCTGGTTTAAAAAAATACAGACTAAACACAGGAAGTCCGGCCAGTACAATGTTCAATGTGTCCATCAATCACATGACTGCCTTCTCTCTGTGAGCACTCAGATGCCCTGGGATACACAGGACGTCCTGTTTTCTGACTCTTTGAGAAAAAGTCAGAACACAGGAAGTGCCATGTTTTTAACCCTTAGAGAATCGGGCCAATTTGCATTTTTGCACCTCCGTTTTTTCCTCCTTGTGCTTAAAAGGCCATAGCACTTGCACTTTTTCACCTAGAAACCCACATGAGTCCTAATTTTTTGCACCAATAATTGTACTTTGCAAAACATATCAATTTTTTCATAAAGTACACTGCATAACCAGGAAAAAAAACAATGTGTGGTGAAATTGATAAAAAAACACATTGGGGGGAATTTGTTTTTACTCCATTCATCCTGGGGTAAAACTAACTTGTTATATATATATTCCTCATGTTCTTACGATTACAACGATATATAACATGTATAACTTTTATTTTATGTGATGGCTTGTAAAAAATTCAAACCGATGATAAATATATGTTCCTTAAAATCGCTCTATTCCTATGCCTATAGTGCTTTTATCCTTTGGTCTATGGGGCTGTGTGAGAAGTCATTTTTTGCGCCATGATGTATTCTTTCTATCGGTACCTTGATTGCGCATATGTGACTTTTTATTCGTTTTTATTACAATTTTTCTGGATTTAATGCGACCAAAAATGCACAACTTTTGCACTTAGGGATTTTTTTTGCGCTTACGTGCGAGATTAGGAATGTGATAAATTAATAGTTTGGGCGATTACACACGCGGCAATACAAAACATGTTTATTTATTTAGTTTTATTTATAACATGGGAAAAGGGGGGTGATTTAAACTTTTTTTAGGGGAGTTTTTTTTTTTTATTAACAACAACACTTTTTTTTTTTTTTTTCTTTTACACTTATACTAGAAGCCCTCCTGGGGGATGGGCCCAGATGGTGTCCATCCTAGGGTTCTTAAAGAACTCAGTGATTGCTGCCCCCCTGACAGATCTGTATAACCAATCCCTGCTAACAGGAGATGTCCCCGATGATTGGAGAACAGCCAATGTTATACCAATATAAAGAAGATGAGTGATTGCTGCCTCCCTGACAGATCTGTATAACCAATCCTTGCTAACAGGAGATGTCCCCGATGATTGGAGAACAGCCAATGTTATACCAATCCACAAGAAGGGGAATAGAGAAGAGCCCAGTAACTACAGGCCAATGAGCCTGACATCTGTAGTAGTAAAAATGATGGAAACTCTTCTAAAAAAGAAGATAATGGATCACCTAGGAATCAACAATTTGATGGATCCAAACCAGAATGGCTTTACTGAGGGCCGATCATGTCAGACTTATCTCATTGATTTCTTTGATTATGCCACAAAAGTTCTGGATGAAGGTGGTGCTGTGGATATTGCCTATCTGGACTTCAGCAAAGCTTTTGATACAGTTCCCCATAAAGAGCTGATAGAGAAGTTGGAGAAAATTGGACCTAATCCCTGGATTGTTTCGTGGATTTGTGGTTGGCTGAAGGATAGATATCAGAGGGTTGTTGTTAATGGTGTATATTCCAAGCAGAGACTGGTTACAAGTGGTGTGCCACAAGGGTCTGTTCTTGGTCCTATTCTTTTTAACATGTTTGTAAGTGACATAGGAGAAGGTTTGGTAGGTAAAGTTTGTCTGTTTTATGATGACAAAAAGTGTGCAATAGGGTTGATATTCCTGGCGGTGTCAGTAATAAGAAAAATTATTTAGCTTTGCTAGATAAGTGGTCCAAACAGTGGAAACTGAAGTTCAACGTTTCCAAATGTAAAATAATGCACTTGGGGAGGAGGAATTCTCTATCCGAGTATCACATCGGCAGTACTGTGTTGGAAAAGACTGCAGAAGAGAAGGATTTAAGGGGTAGTGATTTCTGACTGGAGTCACCAGTGCAACCAGGCGGTGGGGAAAGCAAATCGTATGCTGGGGTGTAAAGCTAGAGGTATAACCAGAAGGAAGAGAAAGATTGTGATCCCGCTGTATAGAGCTCTGGTGAGGCCACATCTGGGATACTGTGTCCAGTTCTGGAGACCTCACCTAAAAGACATTGATAAAATGGAAAGGGTCCAAAGACGGGCTACAAAAATGGTGGAGGGTGTGAGGCATAAACCATATCAGGAAAGACTTAAGGATTTGAATCTGTATAGTCTGGAGGAAAGAAGAGAAAGGGGGGACATGATTGAAACCTTTAATATGTTAAGGGACTAAATAAGGTTCAGGAGGGGAGTGTTTTTAGTAAAAAACTGAGCTCAAGAACCAGAGGACACAGTGAGAGATTAGTTGGGGGAAAGATCAGAAGCAACGTGAGAATATATTATTTTACTGAAAGAGTAGTAGATACCTGGAACAAACTTCCAGCAGAGGTGGTTGGTAAATCTACAATAACAGAATTTAAACATGCCTGGGATAAATATATATCTATCCTAAGATAATAAGAAAGAAAATACTGAAAGGGCAGAATAGTTGGACCCAGTGGTCTTTTTCTGCCGACAATCTTCTATGTTTCCATGCCGCGGGTGGGGGGGGAAGGTGATCTAACACTGGACACCAGGGAGCAGCGGCAATGAAGTCTTCAGATCCGGGCTATGCGCGGCCCCGCTCTGAAGTCCCCTAGGAGGGTCATCTAGGGGTTAATAATAATGTAAATTGCAAAATTGCTTTATATCACATTTACTGTTGATTTCGATTTTGAAAGTTATAATGACAGTGACACTATAGGGGAGATTTATCAAACTGGTGTAAAATGAACCTGGCTCAGTTGCCCCTAGCAACCAATCAGATTCCACTTTTCATTCCTCACAGATTCATTGGAAAATAAATTGGGAATCTGATTGGTTGCTAGGGGCAACTGAGCCAATTCTACTTTACACCAGTTTGATAAATCTCCCTCCATAATAAGTATGTTTGAAGTCTAATACGGTGCTGATTGCTGGGACTGCCCAGAGCAGGTAAGATTTTCTATGGGGATTTGCTACTGCTCTGGACAACTCCTGACATGGACAGAGGTGGCAGCAGGGAGAACATACCACTACATAAAACACCACTTCCTGTGGGACATATATTAGTTAATAAGTACTGGAAGACTTGAATTTTTAATAGAAGTAATTTACAAATCTGTATAACTTTCTGACACCTGTTTCTCTGCATTACCCCTTCCCTTTAAGATACATTTTTTTTTTATCAGTAAAGCCAGAAACTGTAGCTCATTTAGGTACATCTCTACATCTGCTAAGTTTTACACAGTCTCAAAAATTCTGAATACAATATAAAATGGAGTGTGCCTTTTAATACATTTTGTGCAAATCATTGCATCTTTCTCTGTTCTTACAGTGGCATAAAAATGCCAATCTTAATAAATGTAGGTCAGGCTCCTTGAAGATGCCAGTATAAGCACATCAGTTCTCTTAGGTAATGACAAGACAAATTGAGTTATCCCCTGTCTTCAGTGACTATTAGCTATGATATGAAGACTTTGCATTTTGTATTAACTTGTCTCTTATGCCTATAATCGTTACACTCAGAGAAGAAACATAGGGCAGTCCTTTATAGAGCAACAAAGTTATAGTATAGGAGTACAAAAAGGTAAGTATTACATTCACCTGAAAGGATTGTGTAACAAGAGTAAAAAACTCTAGATGCCTGTTAATATGTTAGATTTAGATCTGGCAACCAGACTTCCTTAATCCTTAGAGGTAGAAGGCTGGGGAAAGAGGGGTGTTGAAAATTGATATTAGGCAAGGGGTGTGGGGAACATAACAAAGTAGATATGCTGTGCCGCATCGCCAGATGCCACAACCCAGCTGCCACGTCACTGAAGGCTGGGATTTAGCTGCCCCAGTCACTGTTTGGCTGAGAGGGGCATACGTCAGCCGGGTCATGATGTAGCAGCAGAGGGAGACGTGACCCCCAGCTAGACTACTTCTTTAACAAATAGTAAGAAAGAACTTTTGTTTTGGAACTTTTTTTTTTAACTTGTCAGGCACCTGGTGCCACAAACAAGGGCCCGGAGCCCTGATGGGTTAGAAGAACAGTGTTCAGCCAAAAATTTACTTTGAATGTCACTTGCACTGTATGCTGGCTCCTATCCAGTCACAGGGCAGTGGATGCGGTGACTTTTACCATATTCTAGGCCCTCCTGTCACTTTTGCTTTCTTAGCATTACATAGGAACACTGTATTCTTCACCTGTCCGATCCTAGGGCTGGTGCGTGGGAAATTTTTTCATTTGTATGCCTGTAATATAGCTCTAGGTATAATGATTTGTACATTGTGCATTTTTACTATGCTTACTTACACAGCATTTGTGGCCTGCAAACACTAGTGCAAATATGCTCTGAAATGTATGATGCAAGATGTTAAATATGAATAAAAAAAACACTATACAATAAATGCCATGATGGATGCCTTACTTTGGACATCTGTCAGCCATCCATCACTCACATGCATGTTAAAAACAGTGGAAGACATATCTGTAAATATATGGAAGAGCAGAAATGTCTTGTCTTAAGCACATTAAGCACTACACATAAAAAAAGATTTCTTCAAGTTCTCTATAATCAGGAAACTGCTTTTTTGCAGACACAGATGGTGCTGCCCCACTGTTTGCTAATGGAGTCCATTGGGTGTCTGTCATTTTGCTGGAAACAATAGTGCTGCATGCGGCACTATTTTTTCCTTTTCTGTTTCCCATCAAATGTGATGAAATCTGCCACGAGGGCACCTGATGGATCCACTGATGCAGATATAAAGACAGTCCAAAAGGTTTGCGAACCTTTAGACAGTTCTCCTTTAATGCCTTGTAATCCTATATTTGGCGCATAAGTAACAGTATTAGGAATATAATGATTGCAGACTGCTCTCCAAAATTCAAGTTAAGCATTCATTGCTGTGCCATTTGAACCTGTACTATCCCATTAGAGGTTTGCGCTGAATAGAACAGTATGTTTGAACCTGCATTGATCTCATTTAGGTTGATTTGTGAATGTATGCCAATTTTACCGACTAGCAATTAATGGTCAAGTAACCTGAACTTCAAAAACCCTAAAGGTATTTCAAAAGTTTCATGCTCATTATGATTCTGTAAACTTTTCGCTAACTCTAAATACTTTGGGGCTGTGCTATGATACACAGTGTAGTATAACTATCCCAAATGTTTAAATATTTCATCTAAATTAGAGGCAGTTGATAAATTTTACTATTACGCTATTTGGTAGTAAATACTTTATTCACTCTGGAATTTTATACATGTTTATGCTGATTCATCATTTTATTTGATACATTATTTCCAAAAATCACATTGCCTGATCTAATTACAAAAGACAGAAACCTATCCTAAAAAACGCACAAAGATTTTAGTTGTCTAAAGCTGTCCTTTCATTTAACATAGCTATTGGTCTAACGTTCTTCCCCCCTGACTCCAATATTCCTATTGGGGAGATGGGGACCTGCTACAGTTTATGATGAAAGCTTATATTGAGTGTGAGCGATAATTGGCTGAATCAGGATGATTATCGCTCTGTGTAATAAAAACAACGATCAGCCAATTAAACAATCATTGGCTGATCATTTCTTTAGGTTCAGGCTTAAAATCATCAGACATCTGGCACACTTCACTACGTGTAATGCATCGGTAACCCTGAATCGGTGCATACCTTTGCACTTATGCCATTTACAATGAATGATCAGGACTGTGATTATTTAATGATTTGAGCGATTACGCACACAGTGATCCTAAATATGTTTGTTTATTTATTTTTATTTAGTAAAATGGTGGTGAAAAGGGGGGTGATTTTAACTTTAGGGGAGGAGATTTTTTTTATTATTTTAAAAACTTTTTTTTTTTTTTAAACAATAACTAGAGGTCCCCAAGGGGTACTTCTATTCTAATTAATTTAACATACAGTGCCTACAAGTAGTATTCAACCCCCTGCAGCTTTAGCAGGTTTGATAAGTTGCAAATAAGTTAGAGCCTTCAAACTTCAAACAAGAGCAGGATTTATTAACAGATGCATAAATATTACAAACCAAAAAGTTACGTTGCTCAGTTAAATTATAATAAATTTTAAACATAAAAGTGTGGGTCAATTATTATTCAACCCCTAGGTTTAATATTTTGTGGAAAAACCCTTGTTTGCAATTCCAGCTAATAATCGTCTTTTATAAGACATGATCAGGCCGACACAGGTCTCTGGAGTTAAAAGATCCTTGATGGAGGAGCGGAGGTTCTTGGCCAAAATCTCCAGGTAGGCCGTGCTATCCATCTTCCCATGGATGCGGATCAGATGGCCAGGCCCCTTGGCTGAGAAGCAGCCCCACAACATGATGCTACCACCACCATGCTTGATTGTAGGGATGGTATTCTTGGGGTCGTATGCAGTGCCATCCAAACATCACGTGTGTGGTTGGCACCAAAGATCTCGATCTTGGTCTCATCAGACCAGAGAACCTTGAACCAGTCTGTCTCAGAGTCCTCCACGTGATCATGAGCAAACTGTAGACGAGCTTTGACATGACGCTTTGAAAGTAAAGGTACCTTACGGGCTCGTCTGGAACGGAGACCATTGCGGTGGAGTACGTTACTTATGGTTTTGACTGAAACCAATGTCCCCACTGCCATGAGATCTTCCCGGAGCTCCTTCCTTGTTGTCCTTGGGTCAGCCTTGACCCTTCGGACAAGCCTGGCCTCGGCACGGGAGGAAACTTTCAAAGGCTGTCCAGGCCATGGAAGGCTAACAGTAATTCCATAAGCCTTCCACTTCCGGATGATGCTCCCAACAGTGGAGACAGGTAGGCCCAACTCCTTGGAAAGGGTTTTGTACCCCTTGCCAGCCTTGTGACCCTCCACGATCTTGTCTCTGAGGCCTTGGAATGCTCCTTTGTCTTTCCCATGTTGACCAAGTATGAGCGCTGTTCACAAGTTTGGGGAGGGTCTTAAATAGTCAGAAAAGGCGGGAAAAACAGATAATTAATCCAAACATGTGAAGCTCATTGTTCTTTGTGCCTGAACTACTTCTTAATACTTTAGGGAAACCAAACAGAATTCTGGTGGTTTGAGGGGTTGAATAATAATTGACCCTCTGAATAAACTTTTCACAATTTTAAAAAACAATAAACAAATAAATAACATTCTTTTTTTCTGCAGTGCATTTCACACTTCCAGGCTGATCTACAGTCCAAATATCACAATGCCAAGTTAATTCTGAATGTGTAAACCTGCTAAATCTGCAGGGGGTTGAATACTACTTGTAGGCACTGTATGTACTGCATAGATCCATGAAATCATTGATGCATTGCTCAGGGCTGCTGGAGCCCTAGCAATGGAATGCTGAGCCGGGATCAGCATCATTACAGTGCAGAGCCCCGGCCCAGCAACAAGCAGGTTTAGCCCCTCTGCGATCACATTGTTGGGGGGCAATCCTGCCACTAGACCAACACTGAAGAGGAATAGGGGCCATTTTAATACAACTGTCAGTGGGTGTTGCGATCGGACTGTGCCTGCCAATAGCCGCAGCCCCTGGCTGTTGATAGGGTGACCCCACACACACATGGTGTGAACCCCCCTCTGAACTCCTAAACCAACCCAGGACGTAAAGGTACACCCTGGGTCATCAAGGGGTTAAGTGTTAAGTTTTTTTTAACCATTAGCAGTTTCAATACACATATTCTATAACAGGCAAGAACATATTGATTAAATTTAGTTAGGCAATTAAGCTCAAAAATTTAACATTTTTTAGCTTAAAGCTATGTTCACACAGCATACAGATAACAGCCATTGTTTGGCACTGAAAAATAACGGCCATTGTAACAAGTGTCAAACAATGGCTGTTGTTGCACTGAGAAATGCACTGAAATCAGTGCACAACAGCCGGAAATAATTGACAAGTCAATTATTCCGATGGATGTAGCAAATAACGGCAGTTGATTGAATTGACTTCAATGCAAGACATTTCTGACAAAACTGACTTTTTTTTGTCTGTCCCTCCCTTTTGCTTTTATCATTTTCTAATTCAGTTACATCATGCTGTCCTAACATAACAATGTTCCACCAGGTCTACAATACAATAACAAAATAATAGAAAATGTAGACAAAAATTAAATAAACATCACTTGTAAATAAAGATGTAACATTTATTGCAATCTACAGAAATGTTGTATACAGACTTAGCACAACAAAATAATCAGTTAAGTGCACTAATAAAACACTACATTGAAAGTTATTGTGAGACCCTAATTTGTTTAATGGAGAACAGAATTCATTAACAACAATGGAAAAGCTCAAGCTCTGCTTATGGATGCAAAATAAACTAGCCAACATGTCTGACTCTTCTTTATGAGGTGAATGCATAATCAAATGTGTTTTCCAACATTCTGATGCGCTACGAATGTGTTTCCCACAAAATGAGCATGCTGTGGATTTAAAAAATCTGCAGCCTGCTCAAATGCATAAGCAGATCAAACCTGTAGAAATTCTTCCTTAGAATGACTGCAGATTTATTGGAATGGAAACACTCAAAATTAAAGATAAGCAAACTAAAACAGACTTTGCAAAACAATTGATTTGAGAATGAATACATATATAAGCAAGTCAGCTTCTGTACATTCGAGTGAACACAGACAAGCCCGGACTGGCAATGTGTCAGACTGGGCAATTGCCCGCTGGGCTGTCCAAATTGACAGTCAGAGGACCGCCTAACTCTCCACACATTTGCACCGGCCCGTGCGGCAGGGTATGTCTGCAGGGTACCAGAGCCGGAAGGAAGAAGACACTGCAGGGGACCGGAGTCAGGAGGAAGAATACGCTGCTTAGACTGGAGCTCTGGAAGGAAAAAGACACTGCTCAGGAGCAATGTGACAAGTGAATATGCCTTTTTTTCACATGAGGGCTGCACAGCAGGGGAGGGCCTATTCTATATGGGGATGGTTCAAAGGTGGAGGGCTACTCTACTTCAGAGATGTTACAAATGGGGAGGCCATTCTATTTGGGGGATGTTACAAGGGGGGAGGCTATTTTATTTGAGAGATGTTACAAAGGGGCGGTATTCTATTTGGGGAATGTTACGTGGGGAGGGGGGCTATTGTGTCTGGGAGATGTTACTATAGTATACTATATGGGGACTGCCACACTGTTGGGGCCAATATCATACAGGGGCACAGAAGGGACCTATATTATACTGAGGCTCTGAAAGGTCCTATACTGTATGGTATTATAGTGGGGGCCTATGCTTTATGTAGGCAAAGAGGTCGGTCTAATACTATGTGGGGATAGAGAGGAGGCCTATAATATGTTGGGTCTATCAGTGGAGTACCTTATAAATAGCCATTGGCCAGAGATGAGTCACTTAAGATGGGTCAATAAGGGCAAATTCTCAAATTTAAAACGTATATCTCATAAGAAATATAACAGCAGCATAGGTAAATATTTACAAATGGGCTATGTTCACATGCTGTATGAGATCGGTCGTGTCACGGTCGGGTCGCGGTCATAAACTCTCCACTGCACACAATGGAACAGGTGGCCAGAGCCATTCGCTCCACTGTGTGCACTGACAATGTTAGTTGTTTGCAGCGCCACTACACATTCCAGCCAGGATTCTATAGATGGCAAGGTAACGTATATTTTTGTATTAATCACAATCGGCAACAATGGGCATACTTTTACGAAAATAAATACGTTGTGTGAACATGGCCCTATAGAGCAATATGCCTAAATATCATAACAAATAAAAAAATATTACCGTATTTTTCTGACTTTAAGGCGCAGTTAAAATACTATGATTTTCTAAGAAATTGTAAGTGCGCCTTATAGTCCACTGCGCCTTATATATGGACCGGGACAGCTCCGGCCTCCATGACGCAGATAGGCTGCTGAGCTCGCATCTCCCCGCCACACAGCACAGCACATCGCTCCCTCACCTGGACTCCATGGCCATGGCTCCGCAGGCCTGTCCTGCTGTCTCGTTCTCCCGCTGTAGCGCTGTACCGCTCTCCCGCTCTCCCTGCTCTCCGCAGCCCGGATACAGGATCAGGCATAGGCTTTAGACATAGACTTTCATTCAATAGCGCCACCTAGTGGCCGGAGGTTATAGAGCAACGCTGTACTATACTGAGGCTCCTAACTATGGTGGCCACAATGCTCCACTGGGACTCGCTGGCAGAATTCTGCCTATCCTGCATGGTGCATTATGGCCACCATAGTTAGGAGCCTCAGTACTGTGACATAGTAAGGAGCTTCAGTAAATACAGTACTGTGATCAGCAGGTGACATAGTAAGGAGCCTCAGTAAGTACTGTGATCAGCAGCTGACTTACGTTTTTCGTTTGTTCAAACTTATACACTGTAATGCGGTGCGCCTTATAGTCTGGTGCGCCTTATAGTCCGGTGCGCCTTATGGCCAGGTTCAGACTATGTAACTGTGCGGCTGTATTTGCGGCTGTAATTGTGCGGCGGTATTTTTGGTGGTTCATGCGTACGCTGGAAAGTATAGGATATACGGCTGCACAGTGCACACTATGTATGAATCTACGGCCCGATCGAAAACGGACCCGTAAAAAATGAACAAGACCATTGTTTGCGGCTGGACATGCGGCCGTGGATTGACAGGCGGTCCGTACGGAGTACTTCAAAAATAGCCGGCAATGATGCCGAATGCCGATGCCTCTAATAGTTAATATATTAAATTACTAAAACACATTTTCTTTGTAATAAAGTCCCTTTCGTTGGTCAATAATTTAATTCTAACGAATCCATCATTTTTCAATTAAATATACTGTTAAAATAAATAGATATATAAATAAATGTATATTTATATATATATATATATATATATATATATATATATATATATTTTTTTTTTTTTTTTGACAGTATATTTAATTGCACAATGATGGATTCGTTAGAATTAAATTATTGACCAACGAAACTGAATTTATTTAATCGAAAATGTGTTTTATTAATTAAATATTAATTAGTACAGGAAGCTCCATAAGCCGTTAATTCATATTGCCGGCAAAAGAGCATTCTGTACTAATCATCACTTTACTTTAATGAAAACATCAAATGTTTCTTCTAATTATGTTATCACAATAGTATTATTAGAAGAAACATTTGGAATTATATGTGCGCTCAGCTGATTGGCTGATCGGCTGAGCGCACATATAATGAGCCGGTCCGCAGCACAGTGACTTCATTGTGCTGCGGGCCAGCGAAGAGGACACATCGGGGTGAGTATAGAGCTCTCCCCACCCCCTCCCCAGCACTGCACCCCTCCCAGCAAGGAAGGGGGGGTCAGTTAACCCCTTCCTTGCTGGGATGGGTGCAGTCTGACATCAGTCTGGCCCCCAAGGGGTTAAGGGGGATGCAATACATCCTCCCTTAACCCCTTGGGGGCCAGACTGTTAGCAGCGATCTGTAAAGATGCTGCATACTGTAAGGTGCACAACACCGCTCACAATGATGGGTGTTGTGCTCCTGTTTGTGTGTTTTTTGTGTGTTTCTCCCTTTTTGTTTTTCAGATATCGGTATCCTGGGGATTACGTCGGATTCCGTGGACTACGTCGATGACCAGCGTTTTTTTTATTTTATTTTTTTATAAAATGGTCAATGAGGGGTGTGGGGGTGTTTTTATTTGAATAAAAAAATTTTTTAACTTGTGTCTTGTCTTTATTTCTTTACTTTATAGACTTAGTAGTGGAAGCCGTCTAATAGACGGAATCCATTACTAAGTTGGGGCCTAGTGTTAGCCGGTATAAAATGGCTAACACTAACCCCCTATTATTACCCCAGTACCCAATGCCACCAGGGGTACTGGGAAGAGCCGGGTGCCAGTGGTCCCGGAGCGTCAAAATTGGCGCTCCTGGACCGGGCGGCAGCAGGCTGGTAAGATTTAGGCTGGGAAGGGCCTAAACCAATGTGTCAGTAACTTACCTGACCGCGCTCCAGCGTCGTCTGGTCCGGCTGGAGCGCAGCGCCGTCCTCCTCGGCCGAGCCAGGTGACGTCACGGAGACCCGACGGCGTCCCTAGTAACCAGGGAAGCCGCGGGTCTCGCGTTAGTGTACGTCGCCCGGCCAAGCAGCTGAGTGCTGTTGAGCTCAGGCTGAGTGACGGATCTCTCTGCCACTCAGCCTGCAGCTCACCAGCTGCTATGTGTCTGGATTCAGGAGGCCGGACCAATCAGTCTTTGGTCCGGGCTCCTGATCCAGTATAAAGTGTTTGCAGTGTCAGCCTCTAATCGCTGGCTATTAGTTTGTTCTGATCCCAGCTCCCCAGTCCCTTGTATTCTGTCCTATCCTTTTCCATTTTGTCTTGCCTGGATTCTGACCTTTTGCCTGTCCCCTGACTCTCCGCTCGGTTCTGATTTTGTACTGCGTTGCTCGTTTGGTTCCTGACTCGGCTAGTTGACTCTCCGCATTTTGTTTGTCTGTCTGTCTGCGTTTTATGTTCTGCACGTATACAGTATAGGGATTGTCTTCGTGGTTGTCCGCGACCGCCTAGGGTCGACTGAGGCAAGTAGGCAGGTGACAGTGGGTGGGGTCAGATTTAGGGCCCACTGTCGAGTGTCTTGTCTTCACCTGCCGATCGTGACAGAATAGCCAGCCTGTACAGTTTCGTGACGTGCACCAGGATTTCTATTATGGATCCTATGAAAGCATTGTTGGAGCAAATGCAGAACCTAAACTCTATGGTACAGAGCCTTGCTGAGCGGGTTCAGGAGCAGGAGGCTGCTCCCCGACAAGTTACTATGACCACCCCTTCCCCCCCTGAACCACCGGTACAACTCCCAGAAAAATTTAAGGGTGATAGAAGGAATTTCCGGACCTTCAGAGAGGGGTGCAGACTGTTCTTTCGACTACGTCCCCGCTCCTCAGGGGACGAGTCCCAAAGAGTGGGGATTATCATGTCACTGTTGCAGGGGCCACCACAGGAGTGGGCATTTTCTCTTCCTCCCAACGCCATAGAGTTAACCTCGGTTGATTATTTCTTTTCAGCTTTGGGTTTATTGTATGACGACCCTGACAGGACTGCTGTAGCCGAGCGACAATTGACATCTTTAAAACAAGGTAAAAGGCCAGTTGAGGACTATTGCGCAGAGTTCCGCCAGTGGTGTATCCCATCCGGTTGGAACGACTCTGCTCTGCGCTATCAGTTTCGGGTGGGCCTATCTGAGCAGCTAAAGGACTGGTTGGTAGCTTATCCTCCCCCTGAAACGTTAGAAGAGACCATGACGTTAGCCATCAGGGTGGATCGTCGTACGCGGGACAGACGTAGGGAGAAAGGAATCGTTGAACTCTGTAAAACCCCTACCTCTTTTCTGTCTCCTTCTAAACCTCCTCCTTCCCCGTTACCACCTCCGGAGGAACCCATGCAGATCGGGGCTACCGATGCGAAAACTAGACGGGCCCATCGTATGCAACATAATCTGTGTCTGTACTGTGGCAAAGCTGGACATCGTGTTCGGGAATGTACTTCCAAGCCTGGATCATCGCCGGAAAACTCCAGCGCCTGAGTGACTATCGAGGGGGTCACTCAGGCGCACAGGTACCACTCGATAAGAATAAATTAATGGTCCCCATCTCACTATGTTTGGGTGAGAAGTGTATTTCGGGAATGGCCCATGTGGATTCAGGGGCATCCGCTAATTTTATTAATTCCGGGTTTTGGTCCAGTCTGGAGGTATGTCCACTTCAGCTTAAATGCCCGCTGAGTATTACTGGGGCGGACTTTACACCACTGGCTCAAGGTAGAGTGAAATATATCACTCCTCCTCTAGAAGTAAAAGTGGGGTCGATCCATTTGGAGTGTCTTGATTTTTTGGTTATGGACAATTTGTCTTCCAATGTTATTTTAGGTTTGCCCTGGTTGACCCAGCATAACCCTGTTTTTGATTGGGCAAGCAGAGAGCTCGTCCAATGGGGGCCCGGGTGTGCTGCTCACTGTCTTTCTTTAAATTTAACAGGATGTTCTTCATTAGAAGGGGAGATCCCCGAGTTTCTGTCTGATTTTTGTGATGTTTTTGATGAAAAATCGGTGGATGAACTACCCCTTCATCGTCCATACGATTGTGCTATCGATTTGGTTCCTGAATCTAAATACCCGAAAGGGCGTATCTTTAATTTGTCTAGACCAGAAAGGGAAGCTATGCGGGATTATATTAAGGAAAGCTTACATAACGGTCACATCCGTCCCTCCTGTTCTCCCCTTGGGGCCGGATTTTTCTTCGTAGGCAAAAAAGATGGTGGATTAAGTCCCTGCATTGATTATCGGGAGCTAAATAAAATCACCATTAAGAATCAACACCCGCTCCCTTTGATTCCAGATTTGTTTGATCAGATTGGGGGGGCCCGGTGGTTTTCTAAGATCGACCTCCGGGGGGCCTATAATTTGATTCGAATAAGGGAGGGTGACGAGTGGAAAACTGCATTCAATACCCCCGAGGGACACTTTGAATACCTAGTCATGCCCTTCGGGTTGTGTAATGCGCCTGCAGTTTTCTAACGCTTCGTCAATGATGTGTTTCGTGAGTACCTGGGTCGTTTTGTAGTGGTGTACTTGGACGATATCTTGGTTTTTTCTCCAGATTGGTCTTCACATGTCAATCATGTTCGCAGAGTTATGGAACTGTTAAGACACAATCAGTTATTTGCGAAGTTGTCGAAGTGCCAGTTTGGTGTTCAGGAGGTCTCTTTCCTGGGATATAAAATCACCCCTAGTTCTTTTGGTATGGATCCCCTTAAGGTGGCAGCCATTGAAAAGTGGGAACGCCCCAGGAATCTTAAAGCTCTTCAAAGATTTCTGGGTTTCGCCAACTACTACAGAAAATTTATTAAAGGCTTCTCAGTAATTGCTAAACCCTTAACCGATCTCACCAGAAGGGGTTCCGATATGGATAACTGGACTCCTGAAGCCATTCTGGCCTTCGACAAACTCAAAACATGTTTTTCTGTCGCTCCAGTGTTGATTCAACCTAACTTTGAATTACCTTTTATTGTCGAGGTAGACGCATCAGAGGTGGGTGTAGGGGCTGTCCTCTCACAAGGTCCCGTAACACTCACTAACCTCCGACCCGTTGCCTACTTCTCTAGAAAGTTCTCCAAGACCGAATGCAACTATGACATTGGCAATAGAGAGCTCCTTGCCATTAAGTGGGCATTTGATGAGTGGAGACATTTTTTAGAGGGGGCTAAACACAAAATTAAAGTTCTTACCGATCATAAAAACCTCGTTTATTTAGATAAAGCCAAGCGCCTTACTCCACGGCAAGCCAGATGGGCATTGTTTTTTGCACGGTTTGATTTTGAAATCACCTTCAGACCAGGTTCCAAGAATGTAAAGGCAGATGCGTTATCTCGTAGTTTCAGTGTTAAAGAGGTCCCTGTAAGAGAATCCGAAACCATCTTATCTCCTGGGGTGGTGGTGGCAATTCTGCAGCCCGATCTGGCTGCTCAGGTGGTTCAGTCTCAGTCCATGGCACCTAGAAACACCCCGGAAAATAAACTATTTGTTCCCCCTAATCTTCGGTTGAAAGTGTTGGAAGAAACACATTGTTCAGTACTGGCAGGTCATCCAGGTATTGCTGGTACCAAGTATCTACTGTCTCGTCATTATTGGTGGCCATCCTGGGCTACGGATACTAAACTGTTTGTAGAAGCTTGTGAGATTTGCGCCAGGTCCAAGGTTCCTCGCAGGTTACCGGAGGGACTTCTTCAACCCCTGCCTCTGCCTGCTAGACCTTGGACCCACATCTCCATGGATTTTATAACTGATTTACCACCCTCTAAGGGTAAAACGGTGATTTGGGTGGTTGTTGACAGGTTCTCGAAGATGTGTCATTTAATTCCTCTCAACAAACTGCCCAATGCTCGTACTTTGGCCTCTCTTTTTATTAGTCATGTCTTACGGTTGCATGGGGTACCAGAGAATATCGTGTAGGACCGGGGGGTACAGTTTATATCTAGATTCTGGAAAGAGTTTTGTGGTCGCCTAGGTATATCTTTGTCATTTTCTTCAGCCTTTCATCCACAATCCAATGGACAAACGGAGAGGGTAAATCAGTCACTGGAGCAATTCTTAAGGTGTTTCGTTGCAGGCTCACAGGAGAAATGGAGAGAATACTTACCATTGGCTGAATTTGCCCTGAACAATCGTGAAAGTCAGTCTCTCAAAATGTCGCCGTTCTTTTGTAATTTTGGGTTTAATCCTCGTTGTTCTTCTGTACATGCGTCCGAATCCACTAATCCATCCGCCGAAAGAATTTACAGAAAACTGTGCACAGTTTGGGCCCAGGCTCTGCAGAACCTGGTTAAAGCTCAAGAGAATTGTAAAAAACAATCTAATAAAAGACGCATATCTGGCCCTGAGTACAGGGTAGGTGACAAGGTGTGGCTCTCCACTAGAAATTTGAAATTAAAGACACCATCTGGTAAATTGTCTCCAAAATACGTTGGTCCTTATCCTATAGTAGAAATCATAAATCCAGTTTCATTTAAGCTGCTGTTGCCTAGGAGTCTTAGAATTCACGATGTTTTTCATAAATCTCTATTGAAAAAATTTGTTAATCCAGTGATTCCGTCTGCTCCTCCCGCTCCGTTGGTCATTCAAGGTGAACTGGAATATGAGGTGGAGAGAATTCTGGATTCTCGTCGGGTTCAGAGTTCTTTACAATATTTAGTTCATTGGAAAGGATTTGGACCAGAGGAGCGCACTTGGGTAGCTAGTAGAGATTTGCATGCATCACGTCTAGTTAGACAGTTTCATCTGCAAAATCCATCTAAGCCTGGTCCCTTAGGTAGAGGTCCGGAGGCCCCTCCTGAAGGGGGGGGTAATGTCAGTAACTTACCTGACCGCGCTCCAGCGTCGTCTGGTCCGGCTGGAGCGCAGCGCCGTCCTCCTCGGCCGAGCCGGGTGACGTCACGGAGATCCGACGGCGTCCCTAGTAACCAGGGAAGCCGCGGGTCTCGCGTTAGTGTACGTCGCCCGGCCAAGCAGCTGAGTGCTGTTGAGCTCAGGCTGAGTGACGGATCTCTCTGCCACTCAGCCTGCAGCGCACCAGCTGCTATGTGTCTGGATTAAGGAGGCCGGACCAATCAGTCTTTGGTCCGGGCTCCTGATCCAGTATAAAGTGTTTGCAGTGTCAGCCTCTAATCGCTGGCTATTAGTTTGTTCTGATCCCAGCTCCCCAGTCCCTTGTATTCTGTCCTATCCTTTTCCATTTTGTCTTGCCTGGATTCTGACCTTTTGCCTGTCCCCTGACTCTCCGCTCGGTTCTGATTTTGTACTGCGTTGCTCGTTTGGTTCCTGACTCGGCTAGTTGACTCTCCGCATTTTGTTTGTCTGTCTGTCTGCGTTTTATGTTCTGCACGTATACAGTATAGGGATTGTCTTCGTGGTTGTCCGCGACCGCCTAGGGTCGACTGAGGCAAGTAGGCAGGTGACAGTGGGTGGGGTCAGATTTAGGGCCCACTGTCGAGTGTCTTGTCTTCACCTGCCGATCGTGACACAATGGCTCTTCCCACCCTGGTGTTACCAGGCTGCTGTCGTTTGGTTTTTAACCCGGCTGGTTATAAAAATAGGGGGGACCCTATGCGTTTTTTTTAATTATTTATAAAAAAAAAACCGCATAGGGTCCCCCCTATTTTTATAACCAGCCGGGTTAAAAACCAAACGACAGCAGCCTGGTAACACCAGGGTGGGAAGAGCTATTGGTTTAGGCCCTCCCCAGCCTAAATCTTACCAGCCTGCTGCCGCCCGGTCCAGGGGCGCCAATTTTGACGCTCCGGGACCACTGGCACCCGGCTCTTCCCAGTACCCCTGGTGGCATTGGGTACTGGGGTAATAATAGGGGGTTAGTGTTAGCCATTTTATACCGGCTAACACTAGGCCCCAACTTAGTAATGGATTCCGTCTATTAGACGGCATCCACTACTAAGTCTATAAAGTAAAGAAATAAAGACAAGACACAAGTTAAAAAAATTTTTTATTCAAATAAAAACACCCCCACACCCCTCATTGACCATTTTATTAAAAAAAAAAAATAAAAAAAACGCTGGTCATCGACGTAGTCCACGGAATCCGACGTAATCCCCAGGATACCGATATCTGAAAAACAAAAAGGGAGAAACACACAAAAAACACACAAACAGGAGCACAACACCCATCATTGTGAGCGGTGTTGTGCTCCTTACAGTATGCAACATCTTTACAGATCGCTGCTTACAGTCTGGCCCCCAAGAGGTTAAGGGAGGATGTATTGCATCCCCCTTAACCCCTTGGGGGCCAGACTGATGTCAGACTGCACCCATCCCAGCAAGGAAGGGGTTAACTGACCCCCCCTTCCTTGCTGGGAGGGGTGCAGTGCTGGGGAGGGGGTGGGGAGAGCTCTATACTCACCCCGATGTTGTCTCTTCGCTGGTCCGCAGCACAATGAAGTGACTGTGCTGCGGACCCACTAATTATACGTGCGCTCAGCCGATCAGCCAATCAGCTGAGCGCACATATAATTCTGAATGTTTCTTCTAATAATGCTATTGTGATAACATAATTAGAAGAAACATTTGATGTTTTCATTAAAGTTAAGTGATGATTAGTACAGAATGCTCTTTTGCCGGCAATATGAATTAACGGCTTATGGAGCTTCCTGTACTAATTAATATTTAATTAATAAAACACATTTTCGATGAAATAAATTCAGTTTCGTTGTTCAATAATTTAATTCTAACAAATCCATCATTGTGCAATTAAATATACTGTTAAAAAATAAATATATATATAAATATACATTTATTTATATATCTATTTATTTTAACAGTATATTTAATTGCAAAATGATGGATTCGTTTAAATTTAATTATTGAACAACGAAAGGCACTTTATTACAACGAAAATGTGTTTTATTATTTTAATAGATTAACCATGAGAGACATCGGCATTAGTGCAGAGGATCGCAAACCCCGGTAATAGCAATTCATGTAAACTGTGTTCCCTGCTTTCCCAGATGCATCCAGAGGTGTTTGCATCACTTTCTTAAGATTTTATTTGTTATTTTTAGTTGAACCAGATTTTCAAGTAAATGACCGTATGTTTTGAGCCGCATGTCTATTTTTTCCCACGGCCGTAGTTTCATCCGCACCTTTACAGCCGCATAAAAAATACAGCCGCACAGTTACATAGTGTGAACCTAGCCTATATATGAACCTAGATGGCTTAGCAGGCTAAAATTGAAAGTGCGCCTTATAGTCCGGTGCGCCTTATAGTCCGAAAAATACGGTAGTTATAAAGTAAAAAGTCTTCTGCCCAATGGCAAACACTAAAAGTTCTTGATAAGGTACTTGTAAACAACACTTTTAAGCAGCATTTATTATGGTACAGAGTACCTCTTTAATTTTTAAAGGTTACTTGATACGTCCATATTACAGTTATTCTGTAAACACCTGTAAACAAAAGAGCCTGGTGACTGCCGTCGTAGACATAAGACTTCTGCCACTGTTAGGCTATGTTCACACTACGTAAAACTACGGCCGTAGTTCTCACCGCAGAACTAAGGCCGTAGTTTTGCGGGGTGGAACATAGCCTTATTGTCAGGGGGATCCCGGCCGGATCGTACACACATCGTATGCGCTCCGGCCGGGATCCTGTGCGGCGCCGGAAAAAAACTGACAGGTCAGTTTTCTGCGCCCGGAATTCAGTGAATTCCGGCCGCAGAAAGACCTGTCAGTTCACACAGTAAAGCAAGCGGCTCCGGTACAAAGTACAAATATTGTCGCCACATCATGACCATGTTACGAACACAAATCGTTCCTAAAAATATTCTGTCAAATACTGCCACACCATGACCACATATTACTGTTTTCAAAGAAAAAACACTAAACACAGACCCATATTAACTAATACAGTGACAATATATTGCCATTTGCCTTATCATTTGGCCCAGACTGTCATGATCGTGATTCATGCTGCCCAGGGTAATGACGAAACCTATGTGCTGGGATGCATTAAAAAGGGAGACCTTTGCAAATTGAATAAGTGCAATCTATACAGCTTTATTGCATACCCCAAGGCCCTTTAGTGAACGGGTCCGTGACATACTTTCTATAATGTCCTATAATAACAACGCAGGGTACAACAGAATGTGTGTAGAGAAGGAGGGATTCTTGTAAAAAAAAAAAAAGGAGCAGTGAGGGAATGAGTTTACATGTTCTTAATCATAGTTAACATCAATGAGCACACACCTGTTGGAACCAACTAAGGAGCTGATGTGCCCTGTCATTGTTGGGTGTATCCATCTGTAACAGGTAAGTTAAAGCGTAACTATAATTTCAGTAGCCAAAAAATGAAATTTCTCAAATAAAAAGCCCACGTGTTACCCTTTAAAAAGAGCCCTAAATGGTGTTGATAGCGTGTGCGCTTGCTGAGATATCCCCAGTTGTTTGGCTCAGAGGAATAAATGAATTTTTCTTCTGGCTGCATGAAAGTGGGCATGGCCTATCCCTCATCTCCCTGAATGGGTCCCTCCATTCACTGACCAGCACTTTAGCAGATGTATCACACACAGTGGGGTTAGATACAGCCCCAGCATACAGTATCACAATGCAAGATTAGATACAGAGCCCCTTCAGATGGTATCACACACAGTGGGATTAGATACAGTCATCTGCTCTCATTACATTGTAGGATAATGTCAGCCATGGAGGTGGGGGAACCTGCTGCAGACATCTGATAGTGAATGTTATATGTACTATGGAAGGACTACAGCTGTGTTGTGCTGGGACTTGTAGTCCTTCCCTCAGTGACTCACCCACTCTAACTCATGCAGTACATATGAGTCATGGTGGCACTGGATACACTTGTGCCTCCATCTATCTCTTCCCCTGCGCTGCTCCTCACACACAACACCCTCAGCTCTGCTTAGTCACCTCTGTGAGGGGAGGGGGGAGAATGTGCTGCTAGGAGGTGGGGGAGGAGGCTTTGTTTATGTTTCTCTCTGTGTCAGGGCTGTTATCTGATCCTCCTGTCAGAGTCTGTAGGGGTCTGCAATGAGGGGGCATGTCCAGCAGGAATGCAGAAATAAGTCAGAGGCAAAGAGAGCTCAGAGGCTCAGAGCTCTTTTGGCTTTATTTATTTAAAAAACTGTTCATTTTAGGTTATTAATGTATATTGCAAAAATTCTTTTCATGACCTAAGCTAACTAAAACTGAATGGTCAAAATATTTTATAGTTACGCTTTAACCATTAGTGATGAGCGAGTACTAAAATGCTCAGGTGCTCGCTACTCGAGACGAATAATTCCCAATACTCAGGTGCTCGTTTTGAGTAACGAACCCCATTGAAGTCAATGGAAAATTCAAGCATTTTTGCAGGGAACCCAAGTTCGGTAGAGGGAAGGTCGTGTGAAAACCTGTCAACCTCAGAAAATGATGGAAACACCATGGAAATGGACAGGAAACAGCAGGGGTAGCATGCATGGATGCCTCTGAGGTTGCTTAATTGCACTTTTACGCCAAATTATGGGCAATTGTATGGCAGTGATCACACAGTGAAGGATTAAAACAGAGGTAGCATATGAATCACCCCAAAATTTAGCCTGACACAGCATTGCGGTGAGAACACAGAGAACCATTAAAACAGAGGTAGCATATAATGAACCACCCAAACAGTCTGGCTGACACAGCATGGCGGTGAGGACACAGAGAATCATTAAAACAGAGGTAGCATATGAACCACCCCAAAATGTAGCCTGACACAGCATGGCAGTAAGGACACGGGGAACCTTTCAAACACCGGTAGCATATGGACCATCCAAAAACCTCAAACCTCACACCCGGAATTTGAACGAATACCCTTTTAATCGTTTAAAGAGTATCAAAGAGAGGACAAGTGCAGTAGCCTGTTTATTAAAAAGAACTGGTCAATCCTGCCTTCAAAAAGGCTACAACATCCAAAGAAGGTAGAAGGTACTGGTGAAAGGGCTGGTCAATCCTGCCTTCAAGAAGGCTAAAACATCCAAGGAAGGTAGAAGGTACTGGTGAAAGGCCTGGTCAGTCCCGCCTTCCAAACGGCTACAACATTCAAGGAAGGTAGAAGGTAGTGGTGAAAGGCCTGGTCAATCCTGCCTTCAAAACAGCAAAAACAGAAGGTAGAAGGTGCTGCTCAGCAGTATGAGCACCGCCTGTTGGGGCTTACCCACGGCAGTGTTGCTGCGCCTAAAGCTACCGACTGAAGGCAACGTGCTAAAAAATTTAGCCTGACACAGCATGGCGGTGAGGACACAGAGAACCATTAAAACAGAGGTAGCATATGAACCACCCCAAAATTGAGCCTAACACAGCATGGCAGTGAGCACACAGGGAACCATTCAAACACAGGTAGCATATGAACCACTCAAAAACTTAGCCTGACACCACTGACCCAGACCAATATGAACTATGCAATCATCCAATAAAAAAGCCGGATTATGGCTAGATTTAGCCTCACACCCTCATTCAGTTGTGCATATCTTTGGAGGTAGGGATGAAGAATAACAATACAGTCTTCTTAAGAGGCCCCGGAATTTTATTAAACAGACCTGGACAATCCTGCCTTTAAAATGGCTACAACATTCAAGAAAGGTAGAAGGTTCTGGTGAAAGGACGGCAGAGGACATCCGTAAGATGACATTTGACTTTGAATTGGACTATAGCAGTTGGGGTAACAATCCCTGCATCATGTGACTCACCACTTCTCCCCACCGCTGTTTTGAGTTTGAATTTGAGTTAGAATTTGACTGCAGCAGTTGGGGTAACTTTCACTGGTTGACTTGCGGAAATGTGCACAGATGAGGTGCACCTTGTAAGCAAGTCAGCCAAAATGGGGTAGGTTTAAGGAACCGCAGCAACAATAGGTTTTAGACGTGGACCAGGCATGATACATTTTTGAGGCTGCCGAGTTGCAGAGCCGCCGCCAGGTTCTGCCTATTGTCACACACAACCAAGCTCACTGCTAATTACACAGGGTAATTAGCAGTGATTTTCAATATGGCTGCAATTAGAAATAAAGAAATAAGAAAATTAATAAACGTCAGCCTGTCAAAGCTGCCAGTTGACAGGCGGGTGCGCTTATTATTCCACCAGCTGCTCTGACAACACGCTAGGGGCAGGGCAGCCCAGAACCTCCAAGTCAAACTCAAATTCAAAATCGAATCAGCGGTGGGGAGAAGTGTTGAGTCACATCCAAGCTCACTGCTAATTGCCCTGAAAGATGGTGGTATATATTATATAGCTGCAGTTACCCACAGACTGCATTCGACAACCTCCAGAAACTAGTGTGACAGGTATATTTTCTTATTTTTTCATTTATGACTGCAGTCACATCCAAGCTCATTTCTAATTGCCCTGTGTAAGAGGGTGGCATATACTATATAGCTGCTGTTACCCACAGATTGTATACGTTGATATGGTCAGCAAGGTACACCCTCACTATCACTATCACCCTCACTATCACTATTTTTCTGAAGGCCTACCCCTACTCTGTCTAGACTGGGGACATAGTCTTGCTGGGGTGCCATGAAACTGTCAAAGGTCTTGGAGAGTTTTCCTCTGCCCATTGACAAGCTGCCTGCTCCACCCCTCCTCTCCCCCGCTTTTTGGCCCACAGAACTATGTCCTCTGCCACTAGTGGTGTCAGATCGTAAGTAAGGAGAGTGAACACCCAGTAATCGGTGTTGTCAAAAAATGGAGAAGACAAGGATGCTAAATTAGGATCCACCATATTCACTCTCTGTTCCTTTGAAGTGTGCCAGTGCCTGAAAAGCTGACTAAAAGCAACAGTTTTGCTTATGCGCACATTTAGGGCATGCCGAGATTTTTATATGGCAGGGTGATCTGATCTGGCCAACCAATCACTGCTATTGACATGTATGGGTCCCACGTAATCGCAGGATGTACCAAAGAGTCTCCTGCATGTTGATTTTGCGCCCAACCTTACAGGAAACGGATGATGAGATTTTCTTGAGTATCGCGAGATGCTTGTCAGAGTAACGAGTACCATCCAGTACCCTAATACTTGATCGAGTACCAAGCTCGGACGAGCATGTTCGCTTGTCACTATTAACCATTAAAAGGCTTATATATATAGAACACTTGCTCCTCTGCAATTAAACACATTCAGTCTTCCACATTCTTAGCCTCCTTTGTTAAATCACAGCTACTAGCTGTGCAGTATCCCAGTACAGGTCTTTAGTATCATTGCTGTTCCATTACATTATGTAATTCCGTATTTTTCAGTGTACTTTTCAGATTTGCTAACACTGTTACATGTGGTATTATGCTGCCTCCTGGTGGCAAAAGCTTTGTAATGACTTTTGAGAGAGGTCCCCATTAACCAATATTCTAACACAAAAGTATAGCCAGTGAGGAGTACCAAGTCTTTTCTCCTTTTATTAATACCCATGGTACCATTTGGGGCTATCAACTGGAGACCTAAAAGGACTCCTACAATTCCAGTATTAATTCTTAGTCTTGACTGAGAGAATTTCAGTGAAATTAAGAAAGATTCTTCAGAGAAACAGCAGTTGTTAGGGAACTGTCAGAGACTTGTTTTGAGGTCAAATTTGACAATTACATCATAGCTCTTCACTAATGATCCTGTTCCTATCCAGGCACTGCTATTGTGCTCAGTAGATAACTATTCTAAGGACAACCTCCCTGGGTATAACAGTGGAGATGTCTTAGACTCCACACCACAATCTACCTGTGACCAAACTATCTTGATATCTAGAGAGACATTACTTGAATGCTGTATCTTCTGTCTTAAATAAAATAACATTAACAATAACATATCTTAGGAATATCCCTAATAGTTTTGTTATTGCCCTTGGTAATTATGCAAATAGCCCTTGAACCTGGAGCCAGACTGACCATCTGGCATCTCTGGCAAATGCCATATGGGCCAATACCTCAGTGGGCCAGTCTGCAGATTTTCCCATTTTACCGTTCACAGAGGCCTCTGTCAGCTGCACAAAACAACTAATGTTTTGTGTGTCTAAAAGCTGCTGTAGTCATTAACTGACCAACAAAACACAACAATCACTGAACTCAGGGAGAACAGTGAAAAATTCCAATGGAGTACTCATTTACGAGTCTCCATTGATTGTCCCATACAAAATTTAAATATGCAAAAAAGGGGTTCGTGGAGCCTCAGTTACGAGTCTCAAAACACGGGAATAGCCAGATATCCCTCTCTCCAGAGAAGGAAGCCCATTGCCAAGGGGTGCCTCCTAGTGGGGAGAGCACCAAACCACCCTGATACGTAGTCCCTCAGGTCCTCACTCTGTTGCAAGCTTTAGGACCTAAATAGGGAAACACCAGGGTGGCCCCTGTGAGTCAAAGTCTAACTCTGTGGCGAGTATAACGACATAAGACAAGGGTTACCAAGGCTAGACATCCATCCACAGACTGCAGTTTCGGGGTATTTGCCCCTCGTCAGTGTGGAGCAGGATTCTGGCTACTGGGGCAATGATAAATAGACCAACAAAACACAACAATCACTGAACTCATTAACTGAGAAAGAAGTCATTAACTGAGAAAGAAGATTGCACTACTGCATGATACTGCACTATACTGTATGATGCTATTTAGTCCCACAAAATGAATGAATATATTCAAAAAATTAATCAAAAGTCACTCATTGGCACAATACTGGACTCTTTAGTGGTCTTTGCCGAAGACCATCAAAAAGATGTCTGATATTTGCCGATGATGGCCGTCTATAATAATTCTGTCATTATAGTCAGACATCATTAGCAAATATTAGACGTCTTTTTGACAACCGTTGACAACGACGGCCACAAAATCTCGTAGTGTTAACCCTCTATGGGCCTGTTGGGAAAATGCTAAGCGCTGGCAAATATCTATTTTTCTATCAATTGTTTTCTCCTGGACAACCCGCTTTAAATATAACAGCAGTGTGACTATGGAACTCCCTACTACAGGATTTTGTAAGGATATTTTGGTAAAAATAGTTCAACAGAGACTAAATAACTATATGCAATTGTTAGCTAAATAAGAACAAAATTTAAGAAATTTTGGGGGAGATTTATCAAACATGGTGTAAAGTGATACTGGCTCCGTTGCCCCTAGTAACCAATCAGATTTCACCTTACATTTTCCAAAGACTCTGTGAGGAATGAAAGGTAGAATCTGATTGGTTGCTAGGGGCAACTGAGACAGTTTCACTTTACACCATGTTTAATAAATCTCCCCTGTTATTTGTATGTTACTTGTATTTTACTTTATTTTTAAGTGTGAATGACCTCCAAACTTTTTTTTTTTTTTGCAGAAAAAAGTGCTATACGTCTCTGTTTTTAGGCTACTAAATGAAACTGACCAAAAACTAAAATTCTGTGAATGTGTTGGATATAATTTCTTTCTTGATCTAACATTTTTTTTTACAACTGATTGTCAGGCATTTTAATGCCTGACAGTAACAATTCCCACAATGTCAGAACTGAGAGTGACCTTGGCTATTTTCATGTAGCTCAGCTAATCAGAGGGTGAGTGTCCAATGCTCTGAATCACTGAGCAGTGCAAAAATGATTAAGGTCAAGGACATGCAAACTATGGATGTAGCCGATGTAGTCACTATGGAGCCATTAGAAGCATAGATCAAGCTAAGGCTAGTCCTATACCTTTCAATATGTTTTGAGAACCTTAACAAGATTCTATCCACAATAACCTTAAAGTTGGCAATGGTGATGAACTGATCAGTTAAAATTTATTATGTCAATGGAGTGGATTTTTTTAAGGGACAAGAAAATGCTGGAATAAGAATCTATAATTCAATGTTTATTTAGTTGAATGCATAAAAAATTTATTGCTATATTTACTAGAGATGAGCAAATACTATTCGATTGAACAGGTATTCGATCAAATAGTACGCTATTCGAGGTATTCGACTGCGGTCGAATATTCACAGTAAAAATTCGAGTCGCCCTCCCACATCCCCTGGCGCTTTTTTCCAACCAATAAACATGCAGGGGGTAGGGACAGGCACTAGGAGAAGGCAGGACTTAAAAAAAAAACAAACAAAAAAAAACCTCTAACTGTGATGGGCTGGCTAAACCATGTGACCTCCTGAATAAAAGAATAGTGATTTGAGATTCGTGTTACTTGCTGGTTGGAACTTGAGAGGGACAGTCTGCAAAGCAGGGAGAGGAAGGTTTTAGGTGAAGTTAGGTAGGAAGGGACCCTCAAAAGCTCTTGTTAGGGCTGAAATTATATAAAACAGACATTTACAAGCTGTTGTGACTACAGGCAGTGTGTCTACACTGTATAGGCAGTTGTGAGACAGGCAGTGTCTATACACACACACACACACACACACACACACTGTATAAGCAGTTTTGAGACAGGCAGTGTATATATACACACACACACACACACTGTATAAGCAGTTGTGAGACAGGCAGTGTATATACACACACTGTATAAGCAGTTGTGAGACAGGCAGTGTATATACACACACTGTATAAGCAGTTGTGAGACAGGCAGTGTGTCTACACTGTATAAGCTGTTGTGAGACAGGCAGTGTGTATACACACTGTATAGGCAGTTGTGAGACAGGCAGTGTATACACACACTGTATAAGCAGTTGTGAGACAGGCAGTGTATCTACACTGTATAAGCTGTTGTGAGACAGGCAGTGTATACACACAATGTATAAGTAGTTGTGAGACAGGCAGTGTATACACACACTGTATAAGCAATTGTGAGACAGGCAGTGTGTATACACACACTGTATAAGTAGTTGTGAGACAGGCAGTGTATATACACACACATACTGTATAGGCAGTTGTGAGACAGGCAGTGTATATACACACTATATAGGCAGTTGTGAGACAGGCAGTGTATATATACAAACACACTGTATAAGCAGTTGTGAGACAGGCAGTGTATATACACACACTGTATAAGCAGTTGTGAGACAGGCAGTGTGTCTACACTGTATAAGCTGTTGTGAGACAGGCAGTGTGTATACACACTGTATAGGCAGTTGTGAGACAGGCAGTGTATACACACACTGTATAAGCAGTTGTGAGACAGGCAGTTTATACACACACTGTATAAGTGGTTGTGAGACAGGCAGTGTATATACACACACACACACACACACACACACTGTATAGGCAGTTGTGAGACAGACAGTGTATACACACACTGTATAAGCATTTGTGAGACAGGCAGTGTATACACACACTGTATAAGCAGTTGTGAGACAGGCAGTGTGTATACACACTGTATAAGCAGTTGTGAGTCAGGCAGTGTATATACACACTGTATAAGCAGTTGTGAGACAGGCAGTGTATATACACACTGTAGAAGCAGTTGTGAGACAGGCTGTGTGTTCACTCTGTATAAGCAGTTGTGAGACAGGCAGTGTGTATACACTGTATAAGCTGTTGTGAGACAGGCAGTGTATACACTGTATGAGCAGTTGTGAGACAGGCAGTGTGTATACACTGTATAAGCTGTTGTGAGACAGGCAGTGTATACACACACTGTAGAAGCAGTTGTGAGACAGGCTGTGTGTCTACTCTGTATAAGCAGTTGTGAGACAGGCAGTGTGTATACACTGTATAGGCTGTTGTGAGACAGGCAGTGTATACACTGTGTAAGCAGTTGTGAGACATTCAGTGTGTATACACACTGTGTTAGCCGTTGTGAGACAGGCAGTGTATACACACTGTAAAAGCAGTAGTGAGACAGGCAGTGTGTCTACTCTGTATGAGCAGTTGCGAGACAGGCAGTGTATACACACACTGCATAAGCAGTTGTGAGACAGGCAGTGTGTATACACACTGTATAAGCAGTTGTGAGACAGGCTGTGTGTCTACTCTGTATAAGCAGTTGTGAGACAGGCAGTGTGTACACTGTATAAGCAGTTGTGAGACATTCAGAGTGTATACACACTGTTTTAGCCGTTGTGAGACAGGCAGTGTGTATACACACTGTATAAGCAGTTGTGAGACAGGCAGTGTATACACACTGTATAAGCAGTTGTGAGACAGGCAGTGTGTCTACTCTGTATGAGCAGTTGCGAGACAGGCAGTGTATACACACACTGCATAAGCAGTTGTGAGACAGGCAGTATGTCTACTCTGTATAAGCAGTTGCGATACAGGCAGTGTGTATACACTGTATAAGCTGTTGTGAGATACTAGAGCTTATACAGTGTATACCCACTGTAATTGCGGGATAATACCTTTTATCTTACTACCACAAATTTGCGCAGTCTGCATCCAGTAAAGGCGCTGACCAGCCCTTTATTTGTATTGTTGTAAAAACAATTCTATATCCAGTATACGGCTGTATACAGTGTGTGGGATAAAATAGCTGTTATCTCGTTTCTACTGATTTGCGCAGTCTGCATCCAGGGAAGGCGTTGAACCGGCCTTTATTTCTATTGTAAAAACAAATCTATATATTGTATATGGCTATGTTCACACTACATAAAATAACGGCCGTTGTTTTCACCGACCGGACTTTTGCGACCAAAACTACGGCCGTAGAATTATGATTGTACGGGCTAGTCGTGAAACTACAGCCGTTGTTTAATTTTGATTCCTAGCATGTTTATAAACAGGATGAAACAGATCATTTACTTTAAATACTGCACCCAGTCCGAGAAACCACTCAGAATTTTTTTTACATCAAAATCAAGTTTAATTTTGGCAGATATAAGTTTTACATTCGCGGTTGCAGTATTACCGGCCGGAAATAATTGACATGTTTATTTTTCACGGGGCCGTATAAACAACGGCCGTTATCTGATACGTAGTGTGAATTCAACGGCCATAGTTACATTGCATTGCAGTCATTATAGGGAACCGCGGACAACGGACGTTTTTTTACGTAGTGTGAATGTAGCCTATGGCTGTATACAGTGTGTGAGATAATATAGCTGTTATCTTGCTTCTACTGATTTGTGCAGTGTGCGTCCAGGGAAGGCGTTGACCAAGCCTTTATTTCTATTGTAAAAACAATTCTATATCTGGTATATGGCGGTATACAGTGTGTGGGATAACATAGCTGTTATCTTGCTTCTACTGATTTGCGCTGTGTACGTCCAGGGAAGGCGTTGACCAGCCCTTTATTACTATTGTAAAAACAATTCTATATCTGGTATACGGCTGTATACATTGGGTGTGGGATAATAGCTGTTATCTTGATACTACAGATTTGCGCAGTGTGCGTCCAGTGAAGGCGTTGACCAGCCCTTTATTTCATATACAATTGTACAATTGTATATCCGGTATACTGCTGTATACTTTTAGTATACAGTATAATGCACACTCAGCGTTCTTTTTTTTGGAACTTATGCATTTGCGTGTGTTAACAATGTCCCATGTTTAGATCTCATTCACACCCACAGTGCGTTTTTTCACCACTTCCTACTCTGCTCACAACTCCGTTTTTCATATATTGCATTTAAGTTGTTTTATATATATATATATATATATATATATATATATATATATATATTGCACATATGTTTGTTTTTTGTCTATTCAGTACACTTGCGAAATACAATGATGGCGGCTTGAAACCCCAGCAGCTTTTTTGCCTCCCTGTTCTCTTTGCTTTGTCACCAAGGTGCGTGGCCTTGGTGAAGTGAACCAGTAGCTTTAGACAGTAAATGTATGTTATTGTCACTTTTATTAAATGCATCAGCTGTTTCCACAGCTGATCCGGGTCCGGCTTTACTGGAGCAGTGAAAGCGACGGGTGGGACGACTGCTCCAACGTATTTCTGGCTTTTCCATTGCCTCAAAAAATAAAAGGACTGCTGTTTGGCTAAACAGCATGGGGAGAGAGACTCTATTGCCGTTTAAATAGCTGCATGATACATTTTCTTTTGCTCAATATTTGGGTTTCTGTCCACGTTAATGTAGAGGAAATAAGTTGTCCGAGTATTTTTTCCATTAAACAAAGCGGTTATATTGTGTTTGGAGTGTATAGTCGATAGTCATATATATATATATATATATATATATATATATATATATATTTGCAGTAGAGATGAGCGAACCGGGTTCGGGTTCGAGTGCATCCGAACCTGAACGATCGGCGTTTGATTGCAGCCAATGACTATATCCATGTTTTCCACATAGCCTTAGAGCTTTATCCAACTTCAGCAGCCACCGCTAATCAAATGCCGAAAGTTTGGGTTCGGATGAACTCGAGGTTCTCTCATCTCTAATATGCAATATATTCATGTGTGCAATTCACATCACTGGCTGGGCAATATATAACTCTGCAAACAATTGTATTTCACAACTGTTCTGAATAAACAAGAAACAAACATACGATAATATTACGCACCGCCTAATATATAGGCAAGTACCGCTAGACCAAAAGGTACACTTGTACTTTACGTTTATGTACCTAGACATGCTTCCCCTGGTGTCCCATATGCATTCCAGCGGTGTTGGCATAATTTCCTGATGTTTCATTGGGCACTTGGTGACCTCCTAGTGGTTCCAAGTGGTCCCAAGGATTTTTCTCCCATAGACTATAATGAGTTTCGATATTTGATCGAATAGTCGAATATTGGGAGCTATTTGAATCAAATCCAATCGAATCTAATATTTAACTATTCTCTCATCTCTAATATTTAGGAGCTGTTCGAAAGTCTGAAAATACCATCTCACCTTCTTCTGTAGTGGCAGTCATTCTCCTGGAACCAGAGGGGGTATTTTCAATCATATTGGCTGCCACTTCTATATCCACAGACTTCCAACTGTATATGTGCTGTCAGGAGTACATTTTGATACATGGGATGTAGGTCTAAATGGTGAAAGTTTAAAAGTTCTGCTATTTTGGCCACATGTAACTTTTAATAAATGTCCTTGGTCATTACACCATCTATAAACTGCTTATTGTTATGGAGGGTTTGGATCTTAGTCAAACAACAGGACTCTTAGGGTGCGTTCACACGTACAGGATCCGCAGCAGATCTGCAGCAGATCAGCAGCAGATTTGATGATGCAAATTTGATGCTGTGTTCAGTTATTTAGATGAAATCTGCTGCGGATCTGCTGCGGATCCGCTGCCGATTCGCATCAGAAAATCTGCTGCGGATCTGGTACGTGTGAACGTCCCCTTAATTTAAATTTGTCACCAATACATTACTAACCAAATTCTTGTTAACAGGTGTGTGTATAGAATGACTGTAAAATGGATCCTGTGTCAAGTAGCTCTTAAAAGTTAAAGGGGTACTCTGAACCAAATGGACGCTGATTACAAGTACCGTAGACAAGGGCTGGGTCTATGGGTTGCACTTATGCTGATTCTGGATCGGCAATCCATAGCTCTGGTCTGCAGCAGCACAGAGCAATACAGGACTGATCTCATTGTTTAGTGCTGTATTTATGAGATATCAATGCTGTGTCTATAGAAGTCCTCAAGGTTTTAAAAAAAATCACCATTTACCCATTTTATAAAAATAAATAAACATATTTGGTAACATCACATGCGTATTTGCCAGAACTATTACATTCCTGAAAATTGCACATTTTTGGTTGCATTGAATCCAGAAAAAATTGTAATAAAAAGTGATCAAAAAGTCGCATATATACAAGCAAGGTACAGATGGAAAGTACAGATCATTAATGACACAAACAATGAAACCCCACTTAGCCCCGTAATTAAAAAAAATAAAAACATTATAAGGATGGTAAAAGAGCAATTTTAAACACATTTAGTAATTTATTTTTTTTTTTTTAAAGGTTTTAATTTTTAAAAGCCATCAAATAAAATAAAAGGTATACAAGTTGCATATGGTTGTAATCGTACTGATGTGAGGAACATAGATATCATGTCAGTTTTACCATAGAAAAAAGGCGTTAACATGAAACTCCCTGAAATGAAAACTAATTCCTTCTTTTTTCAATTTGACAGCGCAAATTATTTTTTTCTGGTTTTGCAGCATATTTTATGTAAAAATTAAGTATATCGTTGCAAAGTACAAATGGTGTTGTAAAAATTAAGGGCTCATGTGGGTCTGTGGGTGAAAAAACGCAAGCGCTATGGCCTTTAAAGCGACTCTGTACCCACAATCTGTCCCCCCAAAACCTCTTGTACCGTCGGATAGCTGCTTTTAATCCAAGAGCTGTCCTGGGGTCCGTTCGGCAGGTGATGCAGTCATTGTCCTAAAAAAACAACTTTTAAACTTGCAGCCCTGTGTCAAATTGGCATGGCCTTGAGTTCCCATGCCCTAGGATTGCGACACCCCTCCGTCCCTTCCCCAGGAATGCCCCTGGGCAGGATTTTCCCAAATTCTTATTTTTCCGATCAATGCAGGTGCCTTAATGATTCAGCTCATGTGCAGTGTTCACACAGGTGATGAATATGAGAAATTGTTCTAGGGACATTCCTTATAATGAATAGGGTGGGGAGGAGGGACGGAGGGGTGTTGCAATCCTAGGGCATGGGTACTCTAGGGCACGACAATTTAACACAGGGCTGCAAGTTTAAAAGTTGTTTTTTTTTAGACAATGACTGCATCACCCGCCAAACAGACCCCAGGACACGTCTTGGATTAAAAGCAGCTATCTGACAGTACAAACGGTTTTGGGAGAGATATTGTGGGTACAGAGTCGCTTTAAACATAAAGAGAAAAATGCAAAGGTGCAAAAAAGAAAATTGGCTTTGACCTTAAAGGAGAACTCTAGCCAAAACATATTTTTTAAATATGTTATTACATTAGGAAAGTTAGACAAATTCCTAATGAACATTAATTATGGGAAATGCATATATAGTGCTATTTCCTTTAATTTATTAGATCAGGCAGATTTCAAATTCTGTAAAAAAAACTGTGGCGTCATGAATCAGGTGTAATTCACATGAAGTGTCCGACAGGGGGAACTCTACACTATATGTAGAAGTCTATATAGTGTATTGTCTATGGAAGACTATGTAGTGTAGTGTTAGTGAGATGATTTATTACAGTACAATATCCTTTATTGATTTTTATAGAATACTTTGGGGGAGCAAGGGCATTTACATCTCCCTCTCTGTGCTGCTAATGACCAGCGCTTACACTGGGAGAGAATGCTCATCACCCGTGCTCAGCCCGCACAGCACCAGGTATGGAGGGAGAAAGGTGCCCCTGCATCTAACTACCTTCCCTCCTTATGCTGCCCAATGCCGTGCGGGCTGAACATGGGTCAGGAGTGCTCATAGTATGAGCAGATGATGGGGGGGTAATACAGTGTGTATCTGGCCTATGGTACCGTGCAGGGAGAGGTAGTGAGGTGCACGGGTACCTCTCTCCCTGCCAGGGTCGGCTTTAGGGTAGATGGCGCCCTGTGCAGAATTTGCTTTTTGGCGCCCCCCACCTGCACGCAGCATTATCAGACACAGCATTATATTAGACTATGTGTTGCCCTGTAGTATATTGACCCCTTGTGTGATGCCCTGTAATACATAGTCTCCTGCACACTGCCCTGTAGCATATAGTCTCCTGTATGCTGCCCTGTATTATAAAGTCTCCTGTATGCTGCCCCCACAGTTAGAGTAAAAACGAACAAACAGCTCTTATCTCCCGAAGTCCCCAGTCATCTCCTAGCTTCTGATACGGACAACCTGATAAATAGAAGTTCCCTGCACCTGAAGCTGCCGGGTCTTGACTTTCACTCTACAGTGCATCAGTGATAGGGATATATGGCTGGGCAGGGGATGCTTTGCTGTAAACAGGAGACACTTGTTTATAAAGCTGTGGGGATAGAAGGGGGACTCGGCCAGCAGTGACCTGGGCGCTCATGTGACAGCTGTCTGGCCATAATTACTAGGAGGAGACAAAAGACTGTAAGCAGCATATATAGCCCAGTGTGTAAGAGAGGACACCATACTGAGGAGGTGAAAGCACTTACAGCAGCGGCAGATGACAGGTATAGAGAGGACTGTGACGCTCCACGGCAGAGGGGTACACGTGATGGCAGAAAATTGTGAAGGATGAGAGTGGTGTCTCCCTCCCTGCTCGGTGCCTTGCTCCCCAAAGTATTCCATAAAAATCAATAAAGGATATGTACTGTAAGAAATCATCTCACTAACACTACACTACAGACTTCCATAGATAATACACTAGATAGACTGATCTACTAAATTAAGGAAAATAGCGCTATATGTGCATTTCCCATAATTAATGTACATTCGTAACTTTTCTTATGTAATAACATTTAAAAAAATACAGTACATATAGAAAAGTAGAAAAAAGTTTCAGAGGTCACTCACCATAAAATCTTGTATTTTATTTCATCTTCTTAAAAACAGGGTTGACAAACAGTTGTGCAGGGTGAGCCTGATGTGGATGCCAGAGCTCCTTACTCCGTACGCTGCCACGCGGAGTAAGGAGCTCTAGCATCCTACTCATTCTCACCCTGCACGATTGTTTGTCAATCCTGTTTTTAAGAAGATGAAATAAAATACAAGATTTTATGGTAAGTGCCCTCTGCAACTTTTTTTCTACTTTTCTTTATGTACTGGATTAATAACAATTACGAGCAGTAGTGAGCACCACCTATGTTCGTGCAATATCCAAAATAAGGTGAAACTTTTGCAATTAACAATTTTATAGTTGTGCCGGTTACTGTTTCTTTTTTTTCCCCCACATTTTAAAAAATATGTTTTTGCCGGAGTTGTCCTTTAAGGAATTAATATGTTGCTAAGAAGAAAGTCCATGAGTATTTATGGTGCTAAAATATAAATGCAATATTGATGAAATAATGATGACCTACTGATCCATTTCAAAATTTACAATTTGTTCTTGTCAAACAGACCTTAGTGTGAATTCACACAAGGCAGATTTTTAGAAGAAATTTCTCAACCTGTCCTATTCATCTGAATAAGACAGAAATCTATCTACTTACTCATTGTCAAAACATCACCATGCAGAACAACAAATCTATTGTGGAAAAGTACCCTAAGAGTAATCCTGTCTGAACTGGCAAGTTGAAGTGAATATGACTGTAATAGCTCTTTGGTCAATGAACAGGTATGGTGTGTAAAAATACAGACATCAATAAGGAGTAAAGCCCGGATACATTTTGCACATACTGTAAAGCTGTGTGTTGTAAGATAAAGATATGATCACATGCAGACACTTCTGTGCTCCTCACAGCAATAGTACCATTGTAAAGAGTAGGTATACAGAAAAGTCAATTGCATGCTTACATAATCATTTTAAAATGCTTCAGGAGCAATACACGGCCTCTTTATTCCCAGAAACTCTCGATGGGGCTAAATTAATGCATTGCATATTGTATTGATTGAAGCTAATAAGTGCCTAAATGATTTGATGCGAGGCATGGAAATTATTAAGGCTTGCAAGAAAATAGCAGCTTGAAAGAAATATGCAGTTTCATTATGGTATGAATTTCACCAATCCACCTCCCTCATAGGAATTTAACAAATAGGCCTAAGTGCACTTAGCTGTTCTTGACATCTGTTGAAATGATATCTGCCTGTGCTGGAGGAATCATGGGAATTGGTCTCGGGTAATGTTAGGATCAGTGAGCCACAGGAAACAGCTTTCCTGGCTGAAAAATCACACAAAATGAAAATTCTGTCTTAGCACTTCGAAGTTGAAGTATACTGAGAACCGATCCTCTAAATGAACCCACTTTGTAATCTAATGAGCCTGGCAACATGTTCACTAAGAGGTAAAACAAATCCCAAAAAATACGTAAAATCCAAAAGGAATAAATTATAAATGCTGCTTCTCACTGAAAATGCGAATGTCTTCACTTTATACATTGTATTCTTAGTCATTATATATTCTCAGGATATTTCAGCTCTCTTCGGTAAACAACTGAAACTGCTTTATAACAAATTGGACGGGGGTGGGGGCGGTGGTGGGAGTGATATCCGGCATAATGTAGGTGCCTTTGATTTCACTATACTCATAATTCTGGGAGTTAACACATCAGTTAATCATTTTTTACAGTATCTGATAGCTTTCAAGCCCCTCTGCATAAAATATTAGCGGAACCTTCACGAAGATATCTATGATAGATTTCAGTCATTTTACTTCTACGGCACTTAGCTTCATGCTTCAGTAGGAATAGCTCTGAGCTTTCAGTATATATACCATTTTATATATAGGTGTATTATCATATGAAAATCATTTTCCATCTACTGTATTAAACTAAAGAAAATATCAAAAATCCAAATCCAATAGAATAAAATATATGTATATAAAAAAAAAGAAAAAAAATCTTTTTTATGGTTAATTACAAATATGGTAATTGGGTTATGGTTCTACTATATTATAAACTGTGAACAGACAGTATTAATGTATTAGCCTGACCATCCTACTTTGACCTTATAACCTCTAGGATGTATAATAAATACTTTGCTACAAGACAGTATTTAATCACTTTTATGTAATTACCAGGAATGACATAGGAACAAGCCAATATGATCTTGGAAATTGCAAGAAATAAAATAGCACATGTATTTACCCATATATTGCAGATCTTTAGGTTTATGCACAGTAACACAAAGACATGGACATAGGGTCCTATTGCACAAAGTGATTTTTTGTTTTCTCCAATTAACAATAAACAAATTTTAAACACTTTTGCGAACAATCTGAAATTATTCACCAAAATACACAGAACAATAGTTGCTAGTTACGATCGCAATTACGATGGCAATTAATACAAACTATCATAATAACAATCCAACGATGTGTACATACACCAAAAGATTTGGGAACAATTAGCAAACAATTACCAATGATTTTATGGTCAACTCAAAAGATGCAAACAACAACAGCCATAGCAACATTTTAAAGTGGAGACTTTATTTTCCTCCTTTAGGCCAGTTTCACATATACCGCATTGCAGGGGAATTCACACTGTGAGTTCAACAGTGAGATGCCATTCTCTGTAGTGTCATGGGCAGTGGTGGGTTAAGTGGGCAGGGACTACAAATCTGATATGAGAATGTAGATTCATAGGAGATTACACAATAGAGCATCGCAGCAGATTTCACTGTGATGCAGTTCCCCTTTGTTATATTGTACCTCCAGTGTATTTTTCAAAAATGCACAATTAAATTTCTGTAATGCACATCTATTTACTATTTGGCACAGGAAAGGAGTTACGAGTGTTGCACCAAAACTCCCATCTCCAGTGAGAAATCCAGCACCATAGACGTTTAGGTTCCAATGTAGGCAGCAGGGAGATTGGATCTTCAATCTTTGTATATGATGTTCAATGCATTTCTTTGTCTCAAACTGTGTACTATTTATTGACAGGAAGCATGTGGGTCTATCAGAGTATACCAAAAATCTCCTTATTTCCCTCAGCGAATGGGTGCTCAAGTTACTTCAGGTCTCTCTCCATCAATAGGAAAGCAGCCCCTTAAAAAATAGGGGTGGAGAGGGCCATGTGGTGGGTAGCCTGGTCAGTCAGTTCTGTATGTTAATGGAGTTTTGACTTCTATGCTCCTTTCAGAGCCATTCTTTGCAAATAACATCATGTGCAACTACCGTTGAGATTTATCCATTCTACATTGCAAGGTTCATCATCTCTCAAGTCATGGGTTGCAGAAGTTGTGAATTGCCAAAGTGCCCCCCTGCTAAGCCTTAACTTTATCAGGCTTCTGGCCCAGGACAGTGCCAACCGACTTCCATGTCAGTAAATGTGTTCCTGCATATACCCCAAAGGCATCACGTAACAGCAAAGGCAGAATTCCCAATGAGTATGATTTTCTTTTGTCTTATCCTGCAACCAAGCAGAATCTAATATAAACTGAGCATCCCTTACGTAATACCCTATATCACTGTTCAAATCTTCCTAATAAGCCAGTTGTAAAGACTTTCTTCTAGTCAAGTAATGCCGTCTTACTTCAAACCTCCTAATGCCCAAATTCTTCTGTTTAACCTGTTAGTTGCAGGGGTACTAATTAAAAGGGCAAGTGACCCGTATACAGTTACTCAAGCATTAGCTCTTCTGCACCTTGAAAACATGGACTGTGTCATATGGTACTATACTATTCTGTAAAGAATTGTTCAAGTTTACAGTTATCTTAAGACACTGTGTGATTGATGTCCACTGCTAACACACACCACATAATAGGGATAACTGATTTTGGTTAAAGTGTTTGTGGTTCTGAGGGACTTTATTTGCAGACCCCCAGTTTACTGCACATTATACTGCATGTACAGTATGTTGTGCTGCCTCGTGTAAACACTTTCTCTCTGCTTCAGGATCTTTATGGGAGCCAAAGAATAGTCAGAAGCAAGCCGAGGTCAGGTAAAACAGGAGGACCAGAATAGCAAGCTTGAAACAGGTACAGCAAGTGTAATCCTATAGCAGGCATCAGGCCTAGGGAATGACTGAGCTTTATATGAAAGCAGGTCCCGGTCTCAGAGACGATTGGAGCAGAGAAACAAGAGATTGGACAGGAGGACCAGGCTGTCAGTCATTATCCAAGGCAAGGTGTTAACTGTATACCTGCTGGAAGAAATCTTCCCAGACAATAAGCAGGGTGTTAACCTGAATCAATAGAAATGCCACAGCAGAATAAAACTGTGTTCACACTAATAAAATGATGCAAGTAAACAACTAATTTTGCCGCCATGATCGCAGTGGGCGACCAGAGCTCGAGAACGTTGTTTTACCAGGTACAATCCTGACACCTCTACTGCAAGAGCAGGCAAGTTCAGATTAACCCAACAAAATAAAGGTCACTACCCAACACAGATCTACTCTTCAACTATTCTTACACACTAGCACCTTCAAAGCCAAATATTCTCTGCTTATACAGGCTTATCCACTAGGCCATATAAGCTATCTCCAGGGGCATAACTACCACCATAGCAGCCATAGCAGCTATTTTCTCCCCTAGCTATCTTCCTCCTTCTAATATCTAACTTCACTCTCAGGACCTATATGCCTAGTGATAAGGACCAGCGTATCACCACTCAAAGCTTACTCTGTTGCAATCTAGTGTTGAGTGAGCACTAAATTCTTGAGTGCTCGTTATGTATGTTGAGCCTTTTTTTTTTTTATGCAATACTTAACTGCAAGAAACATTAGAACTCTATGCCCTCTAAGCATGCAGTGCTTTCTTCCCGAGGAACTCCCACAACCTTTACAGGTTCACTGCTGGTCTTATATGCAAGGAAATAATTGTAGAAATGGTCGAATCCCTTACAGGGGCTACCTGGTATCAGTAAGTATAAGGAACGGCTAGTCAAATCAAGAAACAGGAGTAAATTTCAGGATACCGCTGCAGTTTTAGAGCTCCTGGCATCAACATGAATCAACATGTGCGTCGGGTGCAGCTTAAATTTTTTTACTACTGTACTGACACAGCATGTGAGTACAGTAGCGAATATATTTAAACTGTTTTGTTTTTACAAAACAGTTTAAATATATTCGCTACTGTACTCACATGCTGTGTCAGTACAGTAGTAAAAAAATTTAAGCTGCACCCTACGCACTTGCTCAACACTACTGCAATCAAATAATGGGGCAATGTTGTTAAGCCCTAGAATCATATCTATGGTATTATCTACCATAATTTATTAAGCTACGATAAGGCTAGATAGATAGATAGATAGATAGATAGATAAATCATAATTATAGTATATGTGTATAGAATTCAGGCATTTGTGTGTATGTATACATAAATGTACATGTCTTTATGTATCAGTGTGACTCTGACTCCCAAGTCTTCTCTATTTTAATCATTTTTATAATTTTTTAATAATATAACCACTGTTATACTGTCAGTGTAGTCTGCCCTGCTGCCCCTAAATCTTACATCATGTGGATGTTTGGTTTGGCCAACATTCCCAGTTATATTTCAATACTCTTTCATGGCTTGGAAATGAACTTACAGCGTAGCTTCCTATAGGTGGCACCAAAGAGACAGTTTTCTTACCTCTGGAGAAGAGCTGATTTGCATAGCATTTTACATGAAGAAATGTGTTCAGCTTGTCTTATTGGAGAAGCATCCCTACTTGAGAGAAACACAGTCAGTATTCTCTATCAGTTTTCCTCCCTATAAATGGAATTTTTATATAACAAATGCAAAAAGGAAAACAAGACAAACATGCAGTATCTTTGTTACTGTTTTATAGTTACATCTATAATTCTATAATGCTGTATGATTAAGTAGGTTCATGAGACCAGAAATGTAGTAAAAATGAGAAGCACTTGCAGCCAAAATGACAAATACTTCAGCGTGGCTATAAAACACCTAGGTTAGTAGAACACAGCCATAAGAATATATTGACTGGGGTCCAAACTCATCAGAAGATTGATCAATCCAGCTGACTTGCATTAATTGTGAAATAGAAAGAACGATGCGATCAATGATAGGAATGAAAGTGCAGCGGTAATGATGCCACATCTAGCTAATCCAATAATGGAGGGCCTGATGTATAGCATATTGGAATTCCACCGTTCAGAGCCCTGTCAAAATAAAGTATATCCTGCAATTATGGGAAAAAATTGAGCTGGCAGCAGTTGAGCCAGCCTAATCAACCACTGCAACAGTAGTTCTTCTGATTAAACACTAAATGAAGTGGCACTCTGGTTCTATAACCTTTTTGTACGCTACAAATAAATAATTAAATAAATAATATTGTTAGCCAGATTTTTTTCCTTGTATCACATGTTAACCCTTTCACATGCTTAAGGCTGGTGTGATACATTCACTTGTCACAAACAAGTTCGTGCACATTATTCAAATGACTTCTTTCAATATGTTTTTATTTCACATTTAGCCTTCAAGTATGCAGATGAATGGCTAATTTATCTTCATCTCTTTCACTGAGCTATTATATTATACATATAATTTATTGCAAATACTATCATTTTGCCATTTAATATATGCAAATAATTTTAATAAAGTTTTGACCTCCAATTATTTAAATCCAGTAGGATCCATTACTTATTTATCATATTACTTTTAATTGTTATCATATTACATATAATTATTGTCATTAGTAAAACTCATGACATGTATAGTAAAATTAGATGTGCTGTTTATGTCACAAAACCACTAACAAGGAACACTAAGACCTTTACTCCCAGGTTCCATTAAACATGGGACCTACAGACAGATGCGCTGTAGGGGACTCTATCTCCACCCAGCATCATGATGCCGGGAGTGTGGAAGGGGAAATCTGTAATGAAACAGCTGCACGGCTTTGTCATTACAGTGTCGTGAAGATTCAAACACTTTCCCCACTCCTGGCATCATATTTATTCATGATGCCAGGTGGGGATAGAGTCTACTATATTGGTCTCCAGTCCGTAGGTTCTGTGTTTTATGGAATGTGGGAATAAGCACTTGAGGGTACATTCATCAATGTGTGCCCCTAGCGTATGCCATGGAAAAGGGATAGATTCACCTCTTCTCCTTGGCGTACGCCTGATGGGCAGGAGAGGGACAAGTCAAGGTGGGGAGGAGATGTGGCCTTCTTTCGCACCAGATTTTTTAAGATTTGCCCCTGTTGGCAGGTGTAAATCATGATACAAATGTACACCTGCTGGTAGCAGGTGTAGATTTGCGATGCAGAGGTGGCTGGGTTTACTAAAAGTGTGGACCCCTTAGCAAACTTGTCCACGAAAAAGGCGGCAGGGCTTTATGTAACCCCTTAACAACGCATGACGAGTATACTCATCATATCGCCGTTAAGGAGATGCAGAGAGGGCTCCCAGCGTCGTCCCTCTCTGCAGCTGTTATGTAAAGCCTGGGACCGCACGCATTAGCCAACACGGATGATCGCCACGGCCGGCAAATTAGCTAATTAGATGCAGTTGTCAAAGCTGAAAGCTGCATCTAAATAGCGTTACAGCCGCATCCCTGGTGTCTAGTGGGGGAGATCACGGAGATCGCGGAGGGCTGATCCCTTCTGCTTACCCGGCCGGGCCTCAGCAACTGTATGATGCTGATCCCGGCTCGGTAATAGATTGCTTCTGGCTGCAGCAGCCCTAAGCAATTTAACACTGATCTCATTGATCAGTGTATTGTAAGTACACTGCAGTGATAATAAAAGTCCCCCAGGGGGACTAAAAGTTAAAGTTAAAAAAATAAAAGAAGTTTTCTTCAATAAAGACCCCCGTCCCCTAATAAAAGTCTGAATCACCCCCCATTTATTATTTTATAATTAAAAATTAATAAATAAACATACATATTTGGTGCTGCCTCGTGCATAATTTCACAAACTATTAAATTATCTCATTTCTGATCTGGCACGGTAAACGGCGTATGTGCTAAAACCCACCAAAATTGATGATCTTTGGTCACATCAAATCCTGAAAAATTATAATAAAAAACCGATCAAAAAGTCCCATATATGCAATGTCAGGACTGGCAGGCGTAGACAAGACACTAGACAGTGGGCCCTGAATCTGACCCCACCCACTGTCACCTGCCTACTTGCCTCGGTCGACCCTAGGCGGTCACGGACAACCACGAAGACAATCCCTATGCTGAATACGTGCAAAACATAAAACGCAGACAGACAGACAAACACAATGCGGAAAGGTCAACTAGCCGAGTCAGAAACCGAACGAGCAACGCAGTACCAAATCAGGAAGAAGCGGGTAGTCAGAGGGCAGGCAAAAGGTCAGAATCCAGGTAAGACAAAATAGAAGAATAGAGCAGAATACAGGGAACTGGGGAGCTGGGATCAGAACAACTAATAACCAGCAGGGAAATGAGGAGCTGACTGCTTTTTATCCAGGATCAGAGCTTAGGTCCAGCAGCTGATTGGAGCAGCCCTGATCCCAGCACCAAGCTCAGCTGAACAGACCTAGCAGTGCAGTAACCCCTGCACTGCCAGAAGTCTAACAGGCAAGGCAGGTGTGGCTGAAAAGTAAAACACAGTTCAGACACAATTCATATGCAAACACAGACAGAAATTTAGCGCTTCCTCGGCCGCCCGGCACAGACTGAGGAGCGCAAAGTCACATTCCTAACATGCAATCATAGTATCAATAGAAAGTACAGATCATGGCACAAAAAATGACACCTCACACAGCCCCATAGACCAAAAAATAAAATGTTAGAAGGATGGGAATAGAGCAATTTGAAGACCTTTTTTTTTTTTAAAGTTTTTAATTTTTTAAAAGCGCTCAAAGCATATTTTATGGAAAAAATAAGTCAGTCAATGCAAAGTAGGATTAGTGTCACAAAAAATAAGGGCTCATATGGGTCTATAGGTGAAATAATTCAAGCGCTATGGTTTTTTAAACACAAGGAGGAGAAAATGAAAGAGCAAAAATGGCTCCGTCCTTAAAGGCTAAGACCAATGTACTTTTACACCTGTCTTCATAAATGTCCCTTTTTGTACTTTTACGCCCGTCTTCATAAATGTCCCCCTAAATGTGTTATCCAGAGGTCTCTGTCCTACTAAAGCTATGGATAAAATAAAACTGTGCAAAGAGGAAACCAAAACAGTTTTTATATGGCTAAAATGGGACAGATATTTTGAACAGCCAACCACAAGTAAGTGTCCTTATACATGGAGCGAGAGTGTTTATCGTTAACCTGAAATCGTTCACCATATTACACAGAACGATGGTCATTAGATACGATCGTTATTACGATCATTATTGCGATAGCTTATGGTGCGTTTACACAGAGAGATTTATCTGACAGATTTTTGAAGCCAAAGCCAGGAACAGACTATAAACAGGGTGCAGATCATAAAGGAAAGACTGAGATTCCCTGTCTTTTCAAGTCCATTCCTGACTTTGGCTTCCAAAATTGGTCAGATAAATCTGCCTGTGTAAACGCACCATTATTCCTTCTGATCTCAGGAAAACAATGGGCAATGTGCTATTACACTGAATGATTAGTGAAAAAATGTGGAACTTGAGCGAACAAACGTGGAATTTCAGCAAACGATTAGCGAACGATTAGCAAACGATTAATGATAATTTTAGGTTCAGATCTAAATCAACGATCAATGAAATACGAACGATTTTTCGATCGTTGCCTGCAATTACACAGAAAGATTATAGTTTAAATTCGCACGATAATCGTCCCGTGTAATAGGGCCCTAAGGCTATAATGAATAAAAAAGTTAACTAAAACACAATCTAAATATTCCCTCTTACACAAAATGGGACCAATAAAAGAACCTTTTAGGCTTGATACTTAAAAATGAATTAAACCATTCTACATGCTTCCCAAAGTACATATATGTTAATACAAAAGAGGCCAAACATCTAAGACATGGAGGCCTACACTGAAATAAATCTCATTATTAGTAAAGAGTGCCTCAAGTCATTGATAGACAAAAGAACCAAATATGCATTGGACTCTACTGACCTATTGATCAAGTTTTTACTAGAGATGAGTGAAGCAGCTGGAAATTCATTAAGCGATCTTCACAAATTTTGGGTCTAACTTGTTAAGATTTCATTAAAGCAGCGAAAACTATAGTAGCTAAAGTACTGGGACTATTACAGAAGGGAGAATTTGTTAAAGCATGTTGTTATAAAAGTGTAAAAAATTGGAAAATCATGATTTAAAAAAAAAAAGTCAGCCAGTCAATCATCCAATTTCCGCCATGGACAGCAGTGGACCTTGGTGGATCACCGGAATAATATCAATTTTTTCCCCAGGACAGGAGTGGAGTTCGACCACTGATTATGTAAGGTGCACACTCAGTTCAGTAAAGAAACCCAACTTGTATAACACAATAGGAGTGGAGTGCAAGCACTGATTAAGTAAAGCGCACACTCAGTTCAGTAATGAAATTACATTTGTTTAACACAAGAGGAGTGGAGTGCAAGCACGGATTATGTAAAGCGCACACTCAACTGATCCCAGTAAATTGGTATAACTCAATATGAGTTTATAGGAGTTTACAGAAGTTTACAATGCCTAGTGCTTGAATAAAATGAACTGTGTGTTAACTGGTCCCAGTGAATTCCTATAAGCACCCAGGTACTTGGTAAACTGGACACTTGGTTAAAGGGAACCTGTCACCCCCTGTGCCGGGGTGACAGGCTCCCGACCCCCCGTTAGAGCCCCCTATACTCACCTAATCCCACCGGGTCCCGCTTTTGGAGGTGGTCGGGTGACGGAGATCTCAGCCGCTGCAGCCCGGCGCGCTGAGAGATGAGTCCAACGCTCATAGAGAATGACGGAGCATTGGACTCTCCTGTCATTCTCTATGGGTGTTGGACTCATCTCTCAGCCCGCGCGCCGGGCTGCAGCGGCTGAGATCTTCATCACCCGACCACCTCCAGAAGCGGGACCCGGCGGGATTAGGTGAGTATAGGGGGCTCTAACGGGGGGTCGGGAGCCTGTCACCCCGGCACGGGGGGTGACAGGTTCCCTTTAACAGCTACAACAAACAATCATCGGTAATCAGCCCTCCTATCCTCTTCTCTCTGTCCCTAATTCACTCTCTTAGTCTCTCCCTGCTCTGCTCTAACTACCTGCTGCCACCCTGCTCTCTCCACCACACACAACCGACTGCCCACCTCCATAAACAAACTACCTTATATAGAGGGTGAGGGGGAGGTGTTGACATCACAGAGTGGCCTGCAGTTGATTGCATGGGCACTAGGGATTATGGTTAGTCCCATTCTCCCACCCAGTGACCTTCCAGACAGCATGTGCTGAGTAATTATGAGCGAACTTGCTGAATGTTCTCGTTCTTCTCAACCTGAACACTAGGCATTTGACTCATAGTGGCTGAAGAAGTTGGATGCAGCCCTACGGAGTCCTGGAAAACATGCATACAGTCATCAGCAATCTGCAATGTGACCGCTAGAAGCGGATCTGTTGTAAAGGCAGCCAAAATTTTATGTGGATAAAGCTGGTGTAACACAGAAGGTCTCTGAACATCAGTTTAAAACTTTTTATACTGCTTTCTGTTTCCTGCACTGGAAAAAAAACAAACATTTCCAATCACTGTCAGAATACAGAACTCCGTCGTTGTGATTTGTTGGGACCTTAACAACCAGACACTCATCACCCATCCTGCAGATGGATGATGAGTGTCCTTCATTGGAAAACCCCTTTTATCTTGGCTGAAATAATGTAAGAAGGTGAATGCCAGAAAAGACAAATTACTTGCAGAGCTGTTTAAATGACTAAATTGTCTATCAATAGACTGCATCATTACATTAAAACAGGATACTCATTAAAAGATTCACATTCCAGTAACTGAGGAATGAACCAGAACAAATAGAATAGATCAGTCCTGGGAAACAGTAAGCATAATGCGCAATCAGTCTTTCTGAATAAGATGATAGCGAGACTAGCACTTCTCTCTAACCTTTTATCTTCTTTGTACTCACACTTCTCTCTGGTGAGAATTATTGGCTGATTGAAAGTAGAGAGTTTTATTTATTGTTATGTAGTTGTCTATTTAAAGGGTTAGATTTTATCTTAGTTCCATTATTTAGTAAAATTACAAAGACCCATCCCTTCTTTCCTCCACTGATAAAGTATAATCGTCCCAACACTTTATCAAAAGTCGAGCTATTTAGATCTGTTATGCTAGTATACTAACAAGATACTATTTATTTCCAGCTGCTTATATAGTGCCAACCTATTCCACAGTGCTGTGCAGGGGCTGTGATCATTCACATCAGTCTCAAAGACCTTTCAACCTTTCAAAATGTTTGATAGAGAATAGAGAATTGAGATAATCAAAATGCTAAAAAGTTTTGGCAAGGGGGAATTTCTTAATAAACAGCAGTACATGCCACTCAAAGGAGAGGTCCGGCATTTTCTAAAAGCCGGCAGCCTACAGGTGGAGGGGGGAAATTGATTACAAGTGACAACTTCCTGTGCCCACATTGGGAGCGGCTGCGGGAACCCGAAGGGCTACAGGATCTCCAGGGTGTCCATGTCATGACCTGGCTAATGGACTGGCTCAGCCTGTCAGTGACTGGGGTGGGATGCAGCTCCTGTCAGTAATTGGCTGAGCGGTCAGTTCATCAGTCAGGACAGGCATTTTCCCACGAGTTGTGACGCCATCACAATGACTTCTGGCAAGGGTCCCACACCTGCTCCAGCCGCTCACCACGGGCACAGGGAAAGGTTAGTTCCTACTTGTAATCAATTTCATCTGCAGGTTTTAAGAAAACACTGGACTTCTCCTTTATAAGACAAAGTAGGATGAAATAAGCAGAAAATTGGTTCATACTTCCGTCACCATTGTTTTGTAAGTGGTAATATAGCTGCATAATGGAAAAGATGCCTGTCAAAAAAGAAGAGGAAGGCAATGCGTTAGTTGTTTGCAGTGCCATATAGAATAGCAGATGATGTTATTTGTTACCTTTGAATAACCATATACAGATCTGAAACCTTTCAAACATGTGCATTGTCTTGCCCACAGAAAGCTGTTATAATATACTTCTATGGCAGAAATATACATATGTCTCATATCAGCCAAATATGATTTGAAGAGAGCGTAAGGGAGTTCTGTGTAATTGCCATTGCTTAGCATTAGATGTGCTTAGATTATAAGTGTTTTCTGATCCCTTTTAAATGTGTTCATTCTAGCATTTTAAAATGGGTCAAATTGGGTCAGATTTTTCCTTGGTAGGTAAAATATCTTGTCTTACTAAAGATACAAACAATTTATGGATAAAAATATGCAGGATCCATGATTTCAGCCACAATTTAATGCAATAAAGGTGTTTGGCTGAATTAATCATCAGTGATCTATTGACCTACTGTCTAGAAGAAGTCAACAATTGATTCAATAAAATGTAAACTGGTGGCTAAAAAGTTAATTATTACAGTCATGTGCTGATGTAAGATGCTTTAAATCATAGGCTTTAAATATATGGAATTTAGAAGGTGACAATATTTAACTCTACAAGGAACTATAGTTGATATGAATGGAAAACAGCAACTTTCTTGTGTTGGGTCTTATTCATACATCCGGCAAAGTTCTCTGTGATTGTGAATCTGCAATTACAGATCAAGTTAGATCTTTACATATTCCGCTTCTTCCCATATCCGCAAAACGTTCAATGACAAAATAGCACATGTTCTAGTGTGGATCATGATTGCGGTACAGATTAGCCAATAGAAGTCTATGGGTTCCGTTTATTTTGCTGATGTCACAGAAGACACATCTGTGATGTCCATGAAAAAGGGCTAGCTAGATAATTTTTTTTTTTATCAGTTCCACATTATTAACTTGAACTATACAATTTTAGCTGATGTGGATGCACTATGGATGCAATTACGGACCATTTTAATGGAGTAAAAATAGCGGACTAATGCAGGGCCGTCTCTGCCGTGAGGCGAAATGAGTTTATTGCTCAGGGCTGCAGATTTGTAGTTTCTCTTAGGGTGAGCGTGTTTTATGGAGTGACCATAAATCCTATTGTCTGCTATACAACACTGACTTCATTGACCCTATGACCTGCACATGATAGCTGGACACAGACATAGACTGACCATGACCATGAATAAGATCACCATGAGTAGTCACAATGCATTGACTCTTGTATATGTCAGGGGCTTTTGATCTTGGAGAAGTAATAAAGATTGAAGAATTGTTCAATCGCTTATGATCCTCAATAGGCGGCGCATGGGGGGGGTTGCATGATGGGGTACATTCATAGTATAATAGTGCACCCATAGTAAAACAGTTTACAGTCTATTCAGAGACTGTCAAAGTCTAAAGTCCCTGCTGCTCTGTACTGAATGATGATGTTTTTAAAGAGAACTAATCAGCATAAAAATCGCTTGTGAGCGGGGGGGGGGGGGGGGGGGGGGGGGGGGGGGGAGGGGGGGGGGGCATTGGAAATACAGTTAATTAAAACCCAACACATAAATATATCGCTTCCCTCTATCTATCCCTGGCTGTTATGGCCTGCAAATGTATCTCCTGCTCTGTATGTAAATGCGGTGGAACTAGGCATTGGGGCAATCCCTGTGGCCAAACTAGTCACGGTCCTGGGGCTGTACATCACTGAAATAATGCCTCTCTGGGTGTGATTCACAGCCCAGGACATTGTTTGTGTATCTATCAGTATAGTAGTATATATTTGCATAAAATGACCTACTATAATTATTTAAAACTGTAATAAATTTATATTTTCTTAAACTCTCAATCATATCATGTATCACACACCCTGACTATATATATATATATATATATATATATATATATATATATATATAGTAGATCACTTTAGAATTTAACCAAGAGGGTTGATTTGAATGACTTTATATGCAAATGTGAGTTAGATATGGAAGACATATGCCTTAAATATTTTCTGCTCTAGAATTGATGAATCACCTTAATTTACATTAAAATTTTAAAGTAAATCAGCAGCAGAAAGCTCAACCTAATGGAAGTAATCTAATTTGGATGACAATGCGTTCTCATAGCAGAGGATAATGACAGGATATAGGATATTCACATGAGTCCAATCTGGAATGCAAATCTATATGACCCAGCCAGAAACCATGAGGGAGGTGTCCCATTGTAATAATGCCAAGCATTACACTAATCTGAATAATACCTGGAATGTAACACTCTATTACGCTGCTTGCATTTAAAAAAAAAAAAAAAAAAAGTCAGTGTGACTAAATATAAGGTCAATTTCTTGACCATCCGGAATTATTGATTGGTAAAAAGTGTTAGAACGGTTTAAACACATTCTGTAGATTAATTGTGTTATATTTTTATTAAACCCCTTTTTAAATTTGGCAGGGAGCATAGGTACAGATAGATAGATAGATAGATAGATAGATAGATAGATAGATAGATAGATAGATAGATTAACCTATTAGCATCAGAATTTAGTGCACTGGATTAGTATGACGATAACATGGTTGCACATTGGGGTTCCTTGGATCAGCCTTCTGTCTCTACAGAATTTTATTTTATTTTTATCATAAACTTTGTTTTTCCTATTGCACACACAGAAAATAGTATAAATAGGATCACATAGTATATCTGGGAGTGAACTTATAAGACCCTTTAAGAAAGTAACTGCCTCAAAATTAGATTCCATATGGGATATTTGTCTTTGAAATCCTCTGCTACTCTTGGTTCACCTCGATTGCAGTGCTAGTCCATCCTTGGTGTCTCATGAGATTTTGCCTTACACTTAAATGGAAAAAAAATAAAAATCAGTGACTGGTGTCATCATGTTTTAATTTAGGTTGTACTGTATCAAACATCACAGGTTTGAAAAAGAAAGCAACACATAATTGCCATCTGTGTATACTTACTGACAGTATACTTACTTACAGGGGTGATTCTAGCCTCTCTGCTGCCCGAGGCGAACTATAGAATGACGCCCCCCCCCCCCCGTCAATCCGCCCACATTATAATCCACTACTGCCCCCCCCCCCCCACTGCTGTCCCCAATAAACATAATGTTTGGTCCCTTTCTGCACAGAGGATGTCAGGAGAGGAGGGGGCTAATCCTATAGGAGAGGTCCCAGCAGCACAGAGGATGTCAGGAGAGGAGGGGGCTAATCCTATAGGAGAGGTCCCAGCAGCACAGAGGATGTCAGGAGATGAGGGTGCTAATCCTATAGGAGAGGTCCCAGCAGCACAGAGGATGTCAGGAGAGGAGGGTGCTAATCCTATAGGAGAAGTCCCAGCAGCACAGAGGATGTCAGGAGAGGAGGGTGCTGATCTTTTAGGACAGGTCACAGCAGCACAGAGAATGTCAGGAGAGGAGGGTGCTGATCTTTTAGGAGATGGTCCCCCTCCTCCCCCCTTATAGATGGTCCCCCTCTTCCCCCCCTTATAGATGGTCCCCCCCCCTTATAGATGGTCCCCCTCTCCCCCCCCCCTTATAGATAGTCCCCCTCTCCCCCCTCCCTTATAGATGGTCCCCCTCTCCCCCCTCCCTTATAGATGGTCCCCCTCTCCCCCCTCCCTTATAGATGGTCCCCCTCTTTCCCCTCCCTTATAGATGGTCCCCCTCCCCCCTCTTTCCCCCTTATAGATGGTCCCCCTCTCCCCTCTTTCCCCCTTATAGATGGTCCCCCTCTTTCCCCTCCCTTATAGATGGTCCCCCTCTTCCCCCCCCCCCCTTATAGATGGTCCCCCTCTTCCCTCTCTCCCCCCCCCTTATAGATGGTCCCACTCTCCCCCCCCTTATAGATGGTCCCCCTCTTCCCTCTCTCCCCCCCTTATAGATGGTCCCCCTCTCCCCCCCCCTTATAGATGGTCCCCCTCTTCCCCCCCCTTATAGATGGTCCCCTCTCCCTTATAGATGGTCCCCCTCTCCCTCCCTTATAGATGGTCCCCTCTCCCTTAAAGATGGTCCCCCTCCCCCCCTTATACATGTTCCCCCTTCTTCCCCCTCCCTTATAGATGCCCCCTTATAGATGGTCCCCCTCTTCCCCCCCCCTTATAGATGGTCCCCCTCTTCCCCCCCCCTTATAGACAGACCCCCTCCCGCCCCTCCCTTATAGATGGTCCCCCCCTTATAGATGGTCCCCCTCTTTCCCCCCTCCCTTATAGATGGCCCCCCCTTATAGATGGTCCCCCTCTTTCCCCCCTCCCTTATAGATGGTCCCCTTCCCCCCCCTATAGATGGTCCCCCTCTCCCCCCCCCCTTATAGACAGTCCCCCTCCCGCCCCTCCCTTATAGATGGCCCCCCTCTTTCCCCCCCCTTATAGATGGTCCCCCCCTTATAGATGGTCCCCCTCTTTCCCCCCTCCCTTATAGATGGTCCCCTTCCCCCCCCTATAGATGGTCCCCCTCTTCCCTCTCCCCCTCCCTTATAGATGGTCCCCCCTTATAGATCGTCCCCCTCTTCCCCCCCTACCTTATAGATGGTCCCCCTCTTTCCCCCCTCCCTTATAGATGGTCCCCCTCTTCCCCCCCTACCATATAGATGGTCCCCCTCTTCCCCCCCTACCTTATATATGGTCCCCCTCTCCCCCCCCCCCCCCTGCACAGCAGATAAAACAAAAACAAAAAACAGCACACAACTCACCTGCCCTCCGTTCCCCCGTCGAGCCTCTCTGGTCTGGTCCCGGCTGATGTGCGGCTGCCCGGGGTGTCCCGTCCTGTCCCCGGCAGCGCGCGCATCAGAGAGCTCCCCTTGTGCCTGTGGCTGTGACTTCCGGCGCACGGGGATCTCTCTGATGAGTGCGCTGCCGGGGACAGGATGGGACACCTCCGGCAGCCGCACATCAGCCGGGGGACTAAGGCTGCATTCCCACGTTCCGTGATCCTGACGGATCACGGACGTGGAATGCATTTACCGGAGTCCCCCCGCGCCCGGACAGCATCTGTAATGAGATGCTGTGAGCGGGGGAGACTGTATTCATAAGCGCCGCGCTGTAGTAACAGCACCGCGCGGCTGATTTATTACAGCGCGGCGCTTATGAATACAGTCTCCCCCGCTCACAGCATCTCATTACAGATGCTGTCCGGGCGCAGGGGGACTCCGGTACATGGTACAATCAGTGGCGGATTATAATGTGGGCGGCCGCCCGAACCGCTCATATTATAGTCTGCCACTGAATGCCGCAGGGCCGTTTTAATACATTGGTGGGCCCAGTGCACAGCCCTCAAGAGTGGGCCCCCCCTTCCCTTTCGGCACATTGTATAATGTACTGAATTTGCCCCCACACTGTATCAAGAGCCCCAATACATACAGTAGTTACCTTATAACACTATTTCCACCATACAGTGATTATATATTACATAAAAACTGCACTAAACAAAACAGAAAGATATCACCAATGATACCATTACATAAAACCGCCACATCATGACCCCTAACACTACAATCCTATAACAGAGTGCAGTTACATCCAGTGACTCACCGGGGGCGTCTTCTCCGATCAGAGTCTGTCACCTTTTCTTTTTCTCTCCATCCAGCCTGGGCCACCTTGAAGTCTTCTCCTGGCTGTGAATCTTCTCTCCAGAATCTGCCAGACAAATATTTTAGGCTCCAACACATACAGTAGTTAGGTCCCTTGTACCTCTATACAGTAGTTACACCCCTCTGTACTCCTACATAGTTACACCCCTCTGTGCCTCCATAGTTTTAAGGTGTCCCTGTAGTATATAGCCCCTCATGTGCTCCTCCAGTTATATACAGCCCTCCTGTGCGCTCCCCCATTAGTATATAGCCCCCCTGTGCACTCTCCCCAGTAGTATATAGCCCCCCCTGTGCTCTCCCACAATAGTATATAGCTCCCCTGTGCTCCCCCATAGTATATAGCCCCCTGTGCTCCCCCATAGTATATAGCCCCCTGTGCTCCCCCATAGTATATAGCCCCCTGTGCTCCCCCATAGTATATAGCTCCCCTGTGCTCCCCAGTAGTATATAGCCCCCTGTGCTCCCCAGTAGTATATAGCTCCCCTGTGCTCCCCAGTAATATATAGCTCCCCTGTGCTCCCCCATATTATATAGCTTCCCTGTGCTCCCCATAGTATATAGACCCCTGTGCTCCCCAGTAGTATATAGTCCCCTGTGCTCCCCCATAGTATATAGCTCCCCTGTGCTCCCCCATAGTATATAGCCCCTGTGCTCCCCCATAGTATATAGCCCCTGTGCTCCCCAGTAGTATATAGCCCCCTGTGCTCCCCAGTAGTATATAGCTCCCCTGTGCTCCCCAGTAGTATATAGCTCCCCTGTGCTCCCCCATAGTATATAGCTTCCCTGTGCTCCCCATAGTATATAGACCCCTGTGCTCCCCAGTAGTATATAGTCCCCTGTGCTCCCAAGTAGTATATAGCTCCCCTGTGCTCCCCCATAGTATATAGCTCCCCTGTGCTCCCCATAGTATATAGACCCCCTGTGCTCCCCATAGTATATAGACCCCTGTGCTCCCCAGTAGTATATAGTCCCCTGTGCTCCCCCATAGTATATAGCTCCCCTGTGCTCCCCAATAGTATATAGCCCCCTGTCCTCCCCCATAGTATATAGCCCCCTGTGCTCCCCCATAGTATATAGCTCCCCTGTGCTCCCCCATAGTATATAGCCCCCTGTCCTCCCCCATAGTATATAGCCCCCTGTGCTCCCCCATAGTATATAGCTCCCCTGTGCTCCCCCATAGTATATAGCCCCCTGTCCTCCCCCATAGTATATAGCCCCCTGTCCTCCCCCATAGTATATAGCTCCCTGTGCTCCCCCATAGTATATAGCCCCCTGTTCTCCCCCATAGTATATAGCCCCCTGTGCTCCCCCATAGTATATAGCTTCCCTGTGCTCCCCATAGTATATAGACCCCTGTGCTCCCCAGTAGTATATAGCCCCCTGTGCTCCCCAGTAGTATATAGCTCCCCTGTGCTCCCCAGTAGTATATAGCTCCCCTGTGCTCCCCCATAGTATATAGCTTCCCTGTGCTCCCCAGTAGTATATAGCCCCCTGTGCTCCCCAGTACTATATAGCCCCCTGTGCTCCCCCATAGTATATAGCTTCCCTGTGCTCCCCATAGTATATAGACCCCTGTGCTCCCCAGTAGTATATAGTCCCCTGTGCTCCCCCATAGTGTATATAGCCCCCTGTGCTCCCCCATAGTATATAGCCCCCTGTGCTTCCCAATAGTATATAGCCCCCTGTGCTCCCCAGTAGTATATAGCTCCCCTGTGCTCCCCCATAGTGTATATAGCCCCCTGTGCTCCCCCATAGAATATAGCCCCCTGTGCTCCCCAATAGTATATAGCCCCCGTTCTCCCCCATAGTATATAGCCCCCGTTCTCCCCCATAGTATATAGCCCCCTCTGCCCCCCATAGTATATAGCCCCCTGTGCTCCCCAATAGTATATAGCTCCTCCTCCCATATAACATTGAAAAAAACAAACACTGTTACTCACCTGGGTCCACGAGTTCCTCTTCTCTTCCCTCTTGTGGCCGCACTTCCTGCGGTCACAAGAGGCTGCACTCCCCTCACCCTCGCGCCGACGCTCTAGTGACGTCGGGCGCTAGAGGGAGAGCGCGGCCTCTTGTGACCGCAGGAAGTGCGGCCACAAGAGTGAGTGACTGACAGGGAGGGAGCCAATGGCTCTCTCTCTGTCAGTGTCGCTGCTGCTGCAGCGCTGACGCGCCGCAGCCGCCGCGGGCGGGCGGGGGCAGCGGCGGGCGGGGGGGCCCTGCAGGGGGCGCCATGGAGGGGTAAGTAGATTACCCATCCATGGCGCTCCCCCCTGACAGGCTGGTGGCCGGAGCCCTGTGCGACCGCATTGGTCGCACATAGCAACGGCCGGCCTGCTCGGGGGGGCCCCTTTAACCAGTGGGCCCGGTGCACGTGCACCATGTGCCCTCTGGTTAAAGCGGCCCTGGAATGCCGCCCCCATGAAGACAGCTGGTGGCGCCGCCTGAGGCAGACGACTCAGGTCGCCTCATGATTGCGGCGCCCCTGCTTACTTATACAGTGTAATCAGTGTCATAGTGCGACTGTCTAGTGGTGGTAACTGAGTGTATGCCGCTGTATATTGTGCTACACTTTTTTGTAATAGTGTAGTGGTGGGGATTGAGTATATACCACTGTCAGGGCTGGCCTCAGGGTAGATGGCGCCCTGTGCGAAACCATTGAGATATAGGGTGGGAGATACAGCTGCTGTCCCTGCAGTTGTGCTGTTTCTGCAAGAAAGTAGCTGTTCTTTTCCATGATGAGACAACCTTATTAAAGGGGTTATCGAGGATTTAAAAAATAAAATGTTTGCTATCTTTCATAGACAGCTCCATCCAGGACAATTTTCTATGCATGATAATACTTTATTTCTCTAAATAACCATCAAAAGGGCCACATAACAGCAGTATACAAGAAATAACTATATACAAGTAACTATACATCCACACAATGACCAATGCCATTACATCACATAGGGGAATATTTACTAACAAATCTACAAACACGATTTTGTCAAAGATGTTTTGGCATATTTCCAATCTAATGTGTTTAGTCAAATTTATGTAAATTGTCTAATAGCATAGTAAATGTGTCTTAAAAATAATGGTCTTTTAATTAGTCAAATAAATTCACCCGGTTCGGAGCAGACGTATCGATGCACCAATATATGTGACTTTTTTAAAAATTGCGCAGTTAATAAATTGAGCTAAAAAAGAATTCTGACGCACTTTCGATCTAATAAACAACAAAAAAATCTAATTCAAAGTCGCATCTAATTTGGATAGTCTTGTCTAAAAAAATCTTCATAAATTCATATTAGATTTATTTTGAGTGCTAACTAGATATATTAGACTAAAAACAGGCTGAATTAGTTTGATAAATGTCCCCCATAGTGACTAATATACCACTATACGGTCACTAAATAAAATCCACTGTATAAAGACCAATATACTCCCTAAGAAGGGACCATAGAGGTAGATGCAGCGCTACACAGTTTCTGTACACCTTATAAGTGATTGTAGTGCAGTTACATCCAGTGACTTACATCTGTCTTAGACCATCATGAAGACTTCTCCTGGTGACAAATCATCTCTGCAGGATCTTCCAGACAAATGTTTTAGGCTTCTTGCTCAAGCATCATCCTAATCCCTACACAAATCCTCATCTGTATTGCTTCACACAGAAGCAGTGTTCTCTTTCTGCCCCCATAAGCAGTTATGCCCAATACGTGCTTCCAAATAGTCATAAAGCTCTGTGCCCTTATCTATTAGAGAAACCCACATATAGTACAGGCCCTCTCTGTGCTCCCATGTATTATTACCCCCTTCTGTGCCTTCATATATTTTGGGACCCCTCTATGCTTCTATATAACATAGGCCCTTTCTGTGCCTCCATATGGCATAGGTCTTCTCTACATCCATATAGTAGTTACACCCCTCTGTGTCCCTTATATGGTAATAAGGTCCTTTCTTTGCCCCCATATAGCAGTTAGGCCCTCTCTGTGCAACCATTCCTTATTTAGATGTCCTCTGTTACGCCATATAGCAGCAATATCCCTCTTTGTCCATACATTATAGAACGTCCCTCTGTATCCCCTTATAAGACCATTATGTGTATCAATATTTTAGTTAGGCCCCTCTGTGCATTCATTCAGTAGGCAGGCCAACAGTAGTAGTATTCTCACTGCCCTCATTGCCCTGTAGGTAGCCCTACTCTCATGTAAGTTATCCCCCTGGGCCCTTTTTTTTTTTTTTTTCCGGAAAAAAGCATTTTGGAATTTGGTAATTTTTTACACCAAAACACTGACATACTTGGATGATAAATTTTCCCAAAACAGATGTTGTTTTAGAATTCAATGTATAGTTCTTTGTATGAAAATAATACACTTATTGCCATAAAAGAAAAACATCAATGCATGTCAAATTTTTTTTTATAGCACACAATGTATATACTGCTTACACAGGCACACAGTGTATATACTGCTTACACAGGCACACAGTGTATATACTGCTTACACAGGCACATACAGGCACACAGTATATATATATATATATATATATATATCCCACTAACACAGACACACATACAATCAGATATACACATACAAGTAGGCACATATATACCCTAGAGCAGGGGTCCCCAAACCTTTTACATAGGGGGCCAGTTCACTGTCCTTCAGAGTGGTGGGGGGCTGGACTATATGCTGCTTCTATATCTGGTCTGGTTGCAGCCGGAGGATGACACTGTCTCTACCCATGAGGAGGAGGTGGAGTGGAGGATCATACTGCTCATCTGTCTCTGGTCCAGGAGAGGAGCCTTGCGGGTGGCTTAAGATGGTGGAGTTGCAGTTCTACCACAGCCACACAGGAGAAGGCTGGGAGTTGTAGTTCTACCACAGCCACACAGGAGCATGCTGGGAGTTGTAGTTCAACCACAGTCACACAGGATCATGCTGGGAGCTTTAGTTCTACCACAGCCACACAGGATCATGCTGGGAGCTGTAGTTCTACCATAGCAACACAGCATCACACTGGGAGTTGTAGTTCTGCGACAGTCACACAGGAGCATGTTGTGAGATGTAGTTCTACCACAGCCATACAGGAGCATGCTGGGAGTTGTAGTTCTACCACAGCCACACAGGATCATGCTGGGAGTTGTAGTTCTACCACAGCCACACAGGATCATGCTGGGTGCTGTTGTTCTACTAGAGCCACACAGGATCATGCTGGGAGTTGTAGTTCTACCACAGCCACACAGGAGTACGCTGGGAGTTGTTGTCCTACCACAGACACACAGGTGCATGCTGGGAGTTGTAGTTCTACCTCAACCACACATTAGCACAAACACACTCAAACACACACTCACTCCACTAGATTATTACTATGGGGGCACGACAGGGGGGTTATTATTATGAGCAGTGCGGCTGCACAGGGCGCTGTGGACTCCCAGCAGGAAGGGAATGCCACTTGCGGCCCCCTGAGGCCATTTATCCAGCCCCGCCTCGGCACAGTAGCCTTGCTGAGAGACCGATGCCCAACAGATGCCCCTAACCCCCACCCCCTCCCCCTCCCGACAGAGACAGAAGAGCTGTGTGATCCTCCGCTCCACCTCTTTCTCCTCCTCATGGACAGAGACATCCTCCACTGCTACTGCTGTGTGGGTGAGTATATGTATGCATCTGTCCCTCTGTATGTCTGTGTGTTAGTGGACATTCATTTTTTTTTTTTTTTTTTTTTTTTTCGTTGTTCAATAATTTAATCCCCCCTGGGCCCTTTAGTATGTCAGCTTGGTATCAAGCTTATGGCACCCGCTCTGATCAGCTGATCACTTGGGCCCTGTCACCTCTTCATCACCAGTCACAGCTCTCTACAATTTCCCTGGTACTGCACATAGCTCAGTATGTACCTTGTAATAAAGACACCACATCCCCTCTAATCAGCGGGTAGTTAGTTGTAGGTAGTAAGCTGTACAGTAGGTAGTTAAACCCTTCCTCCTTCCTACCCCTTAGTACGCTAACTGGCAGCTCAGGTGAAACCGGGACACGCTCAAATGCTTAGCTACACTCAGATAACCAAGTCTGGGGCTTGTGTCACTCTCGTAGGACAGGTAACTCGTCACTGCAGGGCAGAAGGTGGTTATAGCGACATTGATGATCTTTCCGGCCGCAGTGTTCTGATGCGGGCGCATCAGTGCGCACCCGCATCCGAACTTCCCATAGCACACAATGAAGCAAGCGGCCTGAGCCAATGGCAACAACGGACGTACTTTTACGTAGTGTGAACATAGCCTAATGCCCACAAAAGTAAGTAAAACAAAACAAACACACAGGTTAAAAAACCCACCCCTACCACCAAGACCCCTTCTCAAACCTTTTATTAAGTAAGTAAAAGAAAAAAGAAATATTAAAATTTAGAAAAAAAGACACTAAATGAAAACCATACTTTTCTCTACAACATCATCTGTGCTTACTGACACAGGGTTTCCCATCTGAAGCAGCATGTCAAATTGCAACATACATTTAAAACTTCTGTCCAGGAAGCTTGTTGTAGGCAGTGGGCAACAAGCCAAATCTGCATACAGCATCTTAGGTCTGCTCAATTTACTGACATGAAAATATTGATACGTAAAGCATCCAAAGTACACAGCACTACATAAAGTGTGTAGATCTATATACTGTACCTGTGCCAGTGCAACAGTTTAACATTAGCTGCATTTGTACAGTACTTGCAGGTTATCTGTTAACAGCAACCAGTGCCGGCCTTAGGGTAGATGGAGCCCTGTGCAGAATATTCTTTAGCCCCCCCCCCCCCCCCCCCATCTCTTGAAGCCCATGTGCCGTGAGATGTGGTGGTGAAAGTGTGGTAACCTTCATAGTTTCTCCAGCTACTTCTGTGTCTCACCGCACAAGATCTGTCATCTCTTCTTTCAGCACTAAAAATTCTACTGGGGAGCTGGCAACTTCATTTATCGGATCCTAATCTCCTCAGACTGCCAGCCACTCGCTACTACTATGTGTCACATCCCAAAGAAGTAACTAGCTTTCCAAATAATATTTTATTACAAAATTAAAGTATTAATGATGTACACTAGAACTGCGGAGAGAGGACATGACACTTCGCCAAAGAAACTGTGTAGAGAAGTTGCCAGTGAAGCTGTGAATTTTACATGTATGCCACCATCACATCTTATGGCACATGGGGTCCAAGAGCTAGGCTGGAGATGGGCTGGGAGTGTGAGGATGCTAAAGAGGCCTTACAGACTCATATACACACACATATACATACATATAGTCACATATGTACACATACTGTACATACTGTATGTATGTCTGTGCAATGTACAATGTACATACACACAAGCACAGACATACTGTACATTCTGCATACATTCAGGCACATATACACATACATACAGACACTCATAAACACACTGTATACACTGCTTACACAGGCACACAGTGTATATACTGCTTACACAGGCACAGTGTATATACTGCTTACACAGGCACACACTGTATACACTGCTTACACAGACACACAGTGTATGTACTGCTTATACAGGCATATCACTGCTCAAACACCCTTAACCCCTTAACGTCATCGGGCGTAAATTTACGCCCTGATGCCGGTAAGGGAGTTCAGAGCGGGGCCGCGCGGCGACCCCGCTCTGAACTGCGGCGGTCCCGGGTGCCGCTTGTAGCCCGGGACCGCTGGTATTAGCGGGCACGGTCCGATCGCCGTGCCCGCTAATACAGTAATCAGATGCAGCTGTCAAACATGACAGCTGCATCCGATTACCGGACGCAGCGTCATCCCTGGTGTCTAGTGGGGAGATCGCTCCTCCGGGATGTTATCCCGGAGGAGCGATCTCCGTAACTGAAGCCGGTTGGGGACTGCTCCAAGATGGTGCTGTCCCCGGCTCGGCACTCGTTTGTTTCCAGCTGCAGCAGCCGAAAGCAAACGAGTGCCTATCTCATGGATCTCTGCAGCATATCTATGCTGCAGAGATCTCAATGAGAGATCAAAGCACTTATACTAGAAGTCCCCCAGGGGGGCTTCTAGTATAAGTGTAAAAGTAAAAAAAAAAAGTGTCATTATTAGTAAAAAGCCCCCTCCCCTAATAAAAGTCTGAATCACCCCCCTTTTCCCAGGTTATAAATAAAAGTAAATAAATAAATATATAAATAAACATGTTTGCTATCGCCGCATGCGTAATCGCCCAAACTATTAATTAATCACATTCCTGATCTCGCATGGTAAACAGCGTCAGCGCCAAAAAATTCCAAAGTGCAAAATTGCGCATTTTTGGTCGCATCAAATCCAGAAAAATTGTAATAAAAAGCGATCAAAAAGTCGTATATGCGCAATCAAGGTACCAATAGAAAGAACATATCATGGCGCAAAAAATGACACCTCACACAGCCCCATAGACCAAAGGATAAAAGCGTTATAAGCCTGGGAATAGAGCGATTTTAAGGAACAAATATTTGTTGACAATGGTTTAAATTTTTTACAGGCCATCAGATACAATATAAGTTATACATGTTATATATCGTTTTAATCGTAACAACTAGAGGAACATATATAACAAGTCAGTTTTACCCCAGGGCGAATGGCGTAAAAACACATTTCCCCCAAATAAACAAAATGCGTTTGTTTTTTTTCAATTTCACCACACTTTGAATTTTTTTCTGGTTTCGCAGTGTACTTTATGCAAAAATTCAGCCTGTCAATTGCAAAGTACAATTAGTGACGCAAAAAAATAAGGGCTCATGTGGGTCTCTAGGTGGAAAAATGCAAGTGCTATGGCCTTTTAAGCACAAGGAGGAAAAACCGAAAACACAAAAATCAAAATTGGCTCTGTCCTTAAGGGGTTAAGGCCGGCCCTGACAGCAACCAGATTGTTTGCTGATCATCTTCCATTGGCACCAGTTGGTTGTTGAAGCAGTTTGTTGAATGTGGTATTGTAAGATAAAATGGATATGCGAAGAAGAACGTATCAATGACTTGTATGCTACTATGAATGTAATATGATTATAATTTTATTTTACAAGGTGATCCTGAACACATTACCATACCTCTTTTCTTCTTTCTATTTATTAACAGCAACAGGCTGTCATTTTCACTCTTTTAGTGCCAAGTGACATTGTTTCAAAGTAACTGAAGCTGGACCAGGAATTTGCTTGTAAGGTGATTTTCTAATTGGAACCCAGATAGAGGTTTTGATATTGCTTCCAACAAAGATTAAAGATGTGTTCCAATGAAATGCTATATGACACCTATCTCATATAGTTTGACATGAATGAATTCCCATTGTTAACATTTTAAAAGAGTTATCCATGTTTCATGCAGACAAGTGTCAACATGTTAACCATGTGGTTAAATCAATACATAGTATGTAGTATCATAATAGGATGAGAAGCTATGTTACAGCCATGTACTGGAAATATGTATTTTTTTATGTGCTAAGCTGGGGTGCAGAGTCTATTGCCTTGAGTCTTAAAAGGGCACTGTAATTTATTTATTATTATTTGTGTATGTATATATACAGGGCCGTTTCTAGGTAATTTTGACTACAGGGCGAATGTTGGGGGGGGGGGGGGGGGGGGGAGGCGCATTGTTGCTATAAAGAAGCAGTGTGTGTATCATGACATAGGGAAGTGTTACTCAACCTTTTTGAACTTGAGGTGAAAAAGGCACTCAGCGACTCACAGGTGACGTCTTCTTTGTGAGGTGTCATTTTCCATTCTCCTCTCCATCAGGCCCAGACCACCATGATGATTTCTTGCAGCTACAATTCATCTCTTCTGAACCTGCCAGACAAACGTCTTAGGAACCACACTTTTACAACTTATACTTTTTTGTGTCATGTGCAGTAAAGTTAGTAGGCATGTGGGTTGCCCCCTGTATGCAGGATCCCCTGCTGTGCCCCCATATAATAATGCCACCTGTTTAGTGCCCCAATAGTAATAACCCCCCCTGTGCTGTCCCCATAGTATTAATCCCCCTGTGCAGCAACCCATAGTAATAAACCTTGCTGATTTCTGTCCCATAGAATTAATTTCTCCTTTGCTGTCCCCATAGTAATAATCTCCCCTATGCTGCCCCATAGTAATAATGCCCCTGTGCTCTCCCCCATAGTAATAACCTCCCCCAGTGCTGCACCCCCATGGTAATAATTCCTCCTGTTCTGTCCCCATAGTAATAATCCCCCCTGTCGTGCCCCCATAGTAATAATCCTCATGTGCTCTGCCGCATAGTAATAATCGCCCTGTGCCGCCCCATAATAATAATAATAATACCCCCTGTGCTCTCCCCCATAGTAATAACCCCCCCAGTGCTGCACTGCCATGGTAATAATCCCTCCTGTGCTGTCCCCATAGGGAATGCAGTACCCAGCATATGGCTCTGCGACTCTTGCAGAAGTAAACAAAAGTTTTGGGGCAAAGGCTGTCCTGGCCTGGAGGAAGCTTCTTTAGAGCCATAGACTGATTGCACTGGGGCACTGGTCTGTTAACATGACCAAAACATCACGTTACCAAAATGAGATCAGCTTGCACCATGCCATCGCTACGTCATTGGTGCAGGCGCTGATGAACAACGTGGTAGACAAAAGTTCGGGCAGCACTACACATTCTCCGTGCAGCCTGATGCCATTTTGGTCATGTGACAATTTGGTAACATGATTGAAACAGTGCCACAGCACTGGTTCTACAGCAGTTCCCATTATGCTCAGATAGCCTTTAGCCCCCAACTGGGTGATGGTCCCAACACTATGTACAGGGGAGATAAAGAATAACCAGATACAGATCAGGACAGAAACAGGCAGACAAATTACACAGTATAACATAAAGTGTAACCAGGCTAACCAGCAGTCAAAAACATATACACATACAGTAGTCAAATGCAAGCAAGGATTTCCCTAAGACACTTGTTGTTGCAGCATAAGGGAGATTACAAGTTGGTTGCCTTGGTCATGTACAGTAAGTAGCATAACTATTCTCATATTTTGTTTAAACTGCTTTATCTTTACCTATATCTATCATGGAAAGAATTTTAAGATGTTAAATATGCTGGAAAAGCTTCCTTATATATCTTTTATTTGAGGCAGACCTGCAGCAATGTGTACAAAAATATAGTCTACATAGTCAGAAACATACTTTTTTTTTTTTTTTTGCATACATTATGGAATGAGAAAATTTGTTGTGTCAGTGTTGCCACAGCCCCTCCTGCTAAACGCCACCTACTTTGCTTGATACTTTTCAAGTTTTAAAGCGACTCCGTACCCACAATCTGTCCCCCCTCCAAACCACTTGATGAGGAGTGTGGGGAGGAAGGACAGAGAGGTTGTGCCAGCCTAATGCATATACAAATGTAAGCCCCGGGCGTTAGACACAGTGCTGCCGGATTTAAAAGTTGTTTTTATCACTATAACTGCATCCCCTGCCGAATGGACCCCAGGACAGATCTTGGATTAAAAGAAGCTATCACTACTAGGAGGTACAAGGGGTTTTGGGGGGGTCAGATTGTGGGTACAGAGTCGCTTTAAGAGGAGTACAAATGTTTCAAGTAAAAATACAAAAATGGTATGTAGTTATCACTATAACTGCATCCCCTGCCGAACGGACCCCAGGACAGATCTTGGATTAAAAGCAGTGATCACTACTAGGAGGTACTAGTGGTTTTGGGGGGGTCAGATTGTGGGTACAGAGTCGCTTTAAGAGGAGTACAAATGTTCCAAGTAAAAATACAAAAATGGTATGTAGTCTACTTTAAAACACTAGAAAATTTGCAAAAATTGATTAATGTATTGCACCCAATTACTATAAAAATGTGTAAAAAAAAATGTTAAAGGTATTGCATTTTTTTTTTAAATTAAAAATGGACTAAAATATAAAATATTTTTTACTAGTACCAGAAAACACTATGGGGGAATTTGTTATGACTTGTATGTTTCAATTGTGAACACTTATTAGGAGGTGGGGAGGCCTCCCATTGCCTGGCAGATTTACTATGTCATGCCAGAAGCTATCATTTATTGTAGCTGAAATCTACGCCACTTCATAGACGCCAAAAGTTTTAATGTGTGGCTCACAGGCACAACCTTTCTCTAAACATTTAGAAGCTTAACCTAGCAGGCTTTAGCCAGAGATGGAAAGTAAAAAGACAATCTTTACTATACCCTATGTGTAACACAAACTCCAAACGTAAGAGAGGTAAAACAATGAAACCTGTCTAACTAACCTGGCTATCTACGCATGTAATTATAACATGATAAATCTTTTATCTGGAAAATCCAGTGAGAGAAACAGACATGCCAAATTGTTTTTATGTCATGTGGTTATTCTGGGGTAGTAACACAGTAGAGTTCTCATTCATTCTCTCAATGTATATCATGTCTTGAGTTTCTCATCTCCAAGGGTGTTTTCAATGTAATGAGACATGACAAGTGAGTGAAAAGTCTTTAGATGTTTGTCAGGGTATGCAAAATATACTTCATTCTATATTCTCTCTATAGGGTTTCACTACATGGCTCATAATGTAGAGTACTGCTATGTTAACAAATGTATAGAGTAGAGTCAGCTTGAAATAAAGTAAATATAGTAAAGCAGGACTAGACTACGCATGAAAACAGCTAGTTTATTTTTATTAACATGAACATACAGGTCATGTGCCAGTGATACTAAAATGTAAATGTAGAATGATGTATGATAAAATACAATCAATACACTAAATGGGCATGTATATGGGCATTACTATAAATGTCTTGTGAGTGGGGTTCTAACATTAGAGATTAGAGATTTTATTTTTTGTAGAATCAGAGGAAAAATATTAAAGAAGATTTATGTTTTTCACTTTTTAAAAGTCATATCTACAAATAGGCAGGGCCAAAAGCTTTAGTTTGGGCTGTTAGCTGCTTTTATTTGTTTATTTACTGTCTAACACAACAGTTATTGCCCCCCATGAGGTCATAAATACCTTTACGTTAAATTTTAAAAAGACAATGTAGATATTTTATTGGTGACATGTTAGCCCCAGTTGTAGAGGAAATACAGGTTCCTGCCACTCCCCCATCCCACCATAGTTGTAATGTGTCTTGCAGAAACCAAATGTTTGTTAAAATTTTTGCATATTTCATTTAAACATCCCTAATTGGCTGAGCGGGCTGTCACGAAGCAGCACACATTGGAAGTAGCACAGACAGGTAAGTATGGCTTCTTTATTGTTTTTACTTGTGTACCCTAAAACAGTTTTAGAGCTCCCAGAATCATAATGAAAAGTAAAGTAGCACGAATCATCTAGCTTGATCGAGTACCCCTATGCTCGACTGAGCATACTCGCCCAACACAAGTAATATATAATTAGTAACTCTTTCTGTCTTGCTTTTTTTAACCATTTAACTGTGTGCAAATACAGACTTTGAAAGTACATTAAAGGGGTTATCCAGTGCTACAAAAACATGGCCACTTTTCCCCTTCTCTTGTCTCCATTTAAGGTGTGGTTAGCAATTAAGCTCCATTTACTTCAATGGAACTGAGTTTGAAACCCCACCAAATCTGGAGACAAGAGAGGGGTAAAAGTGGCCATATTTTTGTAGCACTGGATAACCCCTTTAATCTCTTAAGGACATATGCTGTACCCGTACGGCATACGTCCGCAAGAGGTGTACAGAGGCGGGCCGTGCCGCGACCCTGCTCTCAACTGCCATGATCCTGACTGCTATCTGCAGCACGGGACTGCGGCTATTAGCGGGATTGGGCCGATCGCCGTTCCCGCTAATTAAGACCATTAGATGCAGCTGTCAAACATTACAGCTGTATTTAACTGTCTTATTTGCAGCCCATCCCTGGTGTCTAATGGCGGGCCCATCACTGGTGTTTATCTCACCGTGCCAGGCCTCAGCGCTAAATGACGCTGATCCCGGCTTAGTATTCTATTGTGATGGTCTGCAGCAGACCAAAGCAATAGAGCACCAATCTGATGCTGTTAGGCTATGTTCACACTATGTAAAAGTCCGGCCGTTGTTGCCATCGGCAACAACGGCCATACTTAATGCAGTGTGGAACATTGCCTTTTGTTCTATGGGATTCCGGCTGGAGCGTATACACATCGTATATGCTCTGGCCGAGATCCCATGCCGGGCTGCAAAGAACTGACATGTCAGTTTTCTACGTCCGTAATTCAGTGAATTGCGGTTGTAGTAAACCCTGTCATTTCACACAATGAAGCGAGCGGCTCTGGCCGCTTGCTTCATTGCGCGCTACGGGGAGTTCTGATGCAGGGCCGCATGGATGTACCAGCATCAGAACACTACGGCCATAAAGATCATCCGGGCGGTACTGCAGTACCAGCCGGGATGATCTTAGCAGAGACCAAAACGACGTGTGAACATAGCCTTATACAGCTACACTGATCTCTATGAGAGATCAGTGTAGTTGTACTAGAAGTTCCCCAGGGGGACTTCTAATTAATGTATAAGTAAAAAAAAAAAAAGTGTCTTCATTAATAATAAAAAAAAGCCCTCCCCTAATAAAAGTCTGAATCACCCACCTTTTCCCATTTTATAAATAAAATAAATAAATAAATAAACATGTTTGATATCACCGCGTGCGTAATCACGCAAAATATTAATTTATCACATTCCATATCTTGCATGGTAAACAGGGTGAGCGCAAAGACTCGCCAAAGTGCAAAAATTGTGCCTTTTTGGTCGCATCAAATCCAGAATAATTGTAATGAAAGTCGATCAAAAAGTTGCATTTACGCAGTCAAGGTACCGATAAAAAGAACAAATCATGTCACAAAAAATGAAACCTCAATCAGCCCCATAGACCAAAGGATAAATGCGTTATAAGCATGGTAATAGAGCAATTTTAAGGAACATTTTTTTTCTACAAATGGTTTTCTTTTTTTTAAAGCCATAAAATAATATAAAAGTTATGCAAGTTGCATATTGTTTTAATCGAACCGACTTGAGGAACATATATAACATGTCAGTATTTCCATAGGACGAACAGCTTAAAAATAAAACCACCCCAAAGAAAAAGAATTGCATTTTTTTTTCTATTTCACGAAGTACAATTAGTGACACAAAAAATAAGGGCTCATGTGGGTTTCTAGGTGAAAAAATGCAAGTGCTATGGCCTTTTAAGCACAAGGAGAAAAAACGAAAACGCAAAAACAAAAATTGGCTCCGTCCTTAAGAGGTTAAGGAACATCCATGCAGAGTCAGAGCCTACCATTCTTATACATTGCTCAAAATTTCTTGCCATGACAAAGACATAAATGCTAAAATTTATGCCACCTGCATCCACTAATCGAGTTGTTTAGGTGCTTACTGCAGTTTATTTTATTATTGAGAGCAATCTACCACAGATAAGTTCCAAGGCTCTACATAATGGTGACTTAAGGCAGCCACAATGGTGTCATGTATAGTAATTGCAAAGGATTTGGAGCACTGTATCTGTAATTAGGTATACAAAGATTTTTAGAAAATCAAACTTTTCATATATTTAGATGTATACATAATAGGATGTTTAAATGTAGATGTTTACTTCAGGTTGTATCATTTATGTAATAATGCTATATTTATATACAGTATATTTATAAACATTCAACTTTTCTCAATTATAGATATACATTGCATACAAATACAGACTGTGAAAACTCTAAATATGTTTTTAAAAACACGTAGGAAATAAGGCAAATGTTGCATGTCTCTGTGGCTTTTATATTATAAATTATATATGATCTGCCTTTTGATTTATATGGTTTATCTGTAAGTTTACATATACCAAATGCATAATTTATACCTACAGCTAAGTGCTTTTGGTTGCTAGAACCTTTTAGAAGGAACATTTCTAAAATAAGTTAAAACTACAGACAGTTCTAGCATTTTATTTCCTTTTTCTCCAAAAGAAATCGAAAAAGTGCTGAATTGTTACAGCAGCATACATTTACTAGCATTAAAGCATAAAAGTTTTATGCTAAAATGATTAAAGACTGCTTGCAAACCACACAAGATGCATTACACAGATATTAAATACTGTATGTGTACTGTGAACTACTGTGTTTGTTGTTCTAAAGTGAAAGAACACATTCAGCAATCCATTAATCAATATTGTTTTCAATAGAACACTAAATAAACAATACTTATATCGGCTCTCAGAAAAAGCTTTTGTGCTGCAGAAGCAAAACTGCCAAGATGTTCAATAAAGTCAATGAAAAAAACTTTATTGGTGTTATACACCGAGTTATATTATACCAAAAAGCATGTATGGGCAAAAATGGTTTGTGTTTTTACTCTTAGGTAATCCGAAAGGTTACAGGCCAAAATGTGATGTCATTGTTGGGATGTGGGGATTATGTTCTTTGTATTCTTGATTACTTGATTACTTGAATGCAGCCATCCCAGGTGTATAGTGGGGTGGATCGCTTCTCCGGGACATTGTCCCGGAGGAGCGATCCACACATCCTCCTCCGTCCGGGCTCAGGACCATAATGCCGCTGATCCCGGCTTGGCACTCGATTGCTTCCGGCTGCAGCAGCCGGAAGCAATCAAAGTGCCTATCTCATCGATCTATGCTGTATATTTATGCAGCTTAGATCTCAATGAGAGATTAGAGTACTTATACTAAAAAGTCCCCCAGGGGGGCTTCTAGTATAAGTGTAAAAGTAAAAAAAAAAAGTGTTGTTATTAAAGGAGCAGTCCGGTGAAAATTTTTATTAAAGTATTGTATTGCCCCCCAAAAGTTATACAAATCAACAATGTACACTTACTACGAAAAATGCTTATAAAGTGCTTTTTTCCCTGCACTTATTACTGCATCAAGGCTTCCCTTCCTGGATAAAATGGTGATGTCACGACCCGACTCCCAGAGGGTGTGAGGGCTGTGGCTGATGGAAAGGATGATGGCAGGGGGACACTGAGGGACACAGGGCACTGGAGGGACACTGAGCATCTGCCATTAACTTCTCCAGCCCACACAGCTCTGGGAGTCGGGTCGTGACACCACCATTTTATCCAGGAAGTGAAGCCTTGATGCAGTAGTAAGTGAAGGGGAAAAAAAACACCTTATAAGCATTTCCCGTAATAAGTGCATATTAGTAATTTCCATAACTTTTGGGAGGCAATACAATTCTTTAATAAATATGTTTGTGCATAATCGCCCAAACTATTAATTTATCACATACCTGATCTCGCACGGTAAATGGTGTAAGCGTAAAAAAATCTTAACTGCAAAATTGCACATTTTTGGTCGCATCAAATCCAGAAAAATTGTAAAAAAAAAAAGTGATCAAAAAGTTGCATATGCGCAATCAAGGTACCAATAGAAAGAACACATCATGGTGCAAAAAATGACACCTCACACAGCCCCATAGACCAAAAGATAAAAGCGCTATAAGGCCAGGTTCAGACTATGTAAGTGTGCGGCTGTATTTGCGGCTGTAATTGTGCAGCGGTATTTTTGGTGGTTCATGCGTACGCTGGAAAGTATAGGATATACGGCTGCACAGTGCACACTATGTATGAATCTACGGCCCGATCGTAAACGGACCCGTAAAAAATGAACAAGACCATTGTTTGCGGCTGGAAATGCGGCCGCGGATTGACAGGCGGTCCGTACGGAGTACTTCAAAAATATTTATTTTTTTAAAATAAATAAATATTAAAAAAAAAAAACGCATAGGGTTCCCCCCTTTTTTTTATAACCAGCCGGGTTAAAAACCAAACGACAGCAGCCTGGTAACACCAGGGTGGGAAGAGCCATTGGTTTAGGCCCTCCCCAGCCTAAATCTTACCAGCCTGCTGCCACCAGGTCCAGGAGCGCCAATTTTGACGCTCCGGGACCACTGGCACCCGGCTCTTCCCAGTACCCCTGGTGGCATTGGGTACTGGGGTAATAATAGGGGGTTAGTGTTAGCCATTTTATACCGGCTAACACTAGGCCCCAACTTAGTAATGGATACCGTCTATTAGACGGCTTCCACTACTAAGTCTATAAAGTAAAGAAATAAAGACAAGACACAAGTTAAAAATTTTTTTTATTCAAATAAAAACACCCCCACACCCCTCATTGACCATTTTAATAAAAATAAAAATAAAAAAACACTGTTCATCGACGTAGTCCACGGAATCCGACGTAATCCCCAGGATACCGATATCTGAAAAACAAAAAGGGAGAAACACACAAAAAACACACAAACAGGAGCACAACACCCATCATTGTGAGCGGTGTTGTGCTCCTTACAGTATGCAGCATCTTTACAGATCGCTGCTTACAGTCTGGCCCCCAAGGGGTTAAGGGAGGATGTATTGCATCCCCCTTAACCCTTTGGGGGCCAGACTGATGTCAGACTGCACCCATCCCAGCAAGGAAGGGGTTAACTGACCCCCCCTTCCTTGCTGGGAGGGGTGCAGTGCTGGGGAGGGGGTGGGGAGAGCTCTATACTCACCCCGATGTTGTCTCTTCGCTGGTCCGCAGCACAATGAAGTCACTGTGCTGCGGACCCGCTAATTATATGTGCGCTCAGCCGATCAGCCAATCAGCTGAGCGCACATATAATTTGAAATGTTTCTTCTAATAATGCTATTGTGATAACATAATTAGAAGAAACATTTGATGTTTTCATTACAGTAAAGTGATGATTAGTACAGAATGCTCTTTTGCCGGCAATATGAATTAACAGCTTATGGAGCTTCCTGTACTAATTAATATTTAATTAATAAAACACATTTTCGATGAAATAATTTCAGTTTCGTTGTTCAATAATTTAATTCTAACGAATCCATCATTTTGCAATTAAATATACTGTCAAAAAATAAATATATATATATAAATATACATTTATTTATATATATATTTATTTTAACAGTATATTTAATTGCAAAATGATGGATTAGTTTAAATTTAATTATTGAACAATGAAAGGCACTTTATTACAACGAAAATGTGTTTTATTATTTTAATAGATTAACCATGAGAGACATCGGCATTACTGCAGAGGATCGCAAACCCCGGTGATAGCAATTCATGTAAACTGTGTTCCCTGCTTTCCCAGATGCATCCAGAGGTGTTTGCATCACTTTCTTAAGATTTTATTTGTTATTTTTAGTTGAACCAGATTTCCAAGTAAATGACCGTATGTTTTGAGCCGCATGTCTATTTTTTCCCACGGCCGTAGTTTCATCCGCACATTTACAGCCGCATAAAAAATACAGCCGCACAGTTACATAGTGTGAACCTAGCCTTAGGCTGCGTTCACACTACGTATATTTCAGTCAGTATTGCAACCAAAACCAGGAGTGGATTAAAAACACAGAAAGGATCTGTTCACACAATGTTGAAATTGAGTGGATGGCCGTTATTTAATGGCAAATATTTGCTGTTATTTTAGAACAAAGGCTGTTGTATTGAAATAATGGCAGTTATTTACTGTTATATGGCGGCCATCCCCTCAATTTCAGCATTGTGTGAACAGATCCTTTCTGTGTTTTTAATCCACTCCTGGTTTTGGTTGCAATACTGACTGAAATATACTGACTGAAATATACGTTGTGTGAACGCAGCCTCAGGCTATGTTCACACTACGGAAAAGTACGGTCGCAGTGGAACAATGCCTGTTGTTCTATGGGATCCCATACGCCGCTGCAAACAACTAACATGTCAGTTTTCTGCGGCCGGAATTCTGTGAAATCCGGCCGCAGAAAGACCTGTCAGTTCACACAGTAAACCATGTGACCTTATAAGTACAAGAATAGCGGTTTTCAGATTTGGTTTCAGATGCTACTGGGAGCTAGACAGGGAGATAGTGTATAGCAGGGACAGTTAGGTGTTAGGTGATTTTAGGCAGGAAGGACCCCCAAATGCCCTTGTTAGGGCTAAAATTACAGATATCAGAGCTTCATCACACATTCATACAGTTATTAAACTAGCTAGCAGCACATCAGTGTGTTTAGGCAGCTGGAGTGCAGGCAGCCGGAGTGCACTGTGAGGAATAGGCTACAGTGTATATACTTGCTGAAAACTTCAGATTAGGCTGTATACTGAGAGTGTGCCAAAAAAAAAGAATAATTTGGTTCTACTGTTCTGTACATAACATTAACCATTGAAACACCTGTTGCCTGAAGGCATTTCTAAAAAAAAAAAAAAAAAAAAAAAATCATGTATAGGGTATACAGTCATGGCCCAAAGTTTTGAGAATGACACAAATATTATATTTTCCCATGATCTGCTGCCCTCTGGTTTTTATGTGTGTTTTTAGATGTTTTTATCACATACAGAAATATAATTGCAATCATATTAGGAGAAACAAAAGCTTATATTGACAGTTAGAATGAGTTCATGCAGCAGGTCAATATTTGCAGTGTTGACCCTTCTTCTTCAATACCTCTGCAATTCTCCTTGGCATGCTCTCAATCAACTTATGGACCAAAGCTGATAGGAGTCCATTCTTGCACAATCGATGCTTGCATTTTGTCAGAATTTGTTGTTTTTTGTTTGTCCACTTGTCTCTTGATTGACCACAAGTTCTCAATGAGATTGAGATCTGGGGAGTTTCCAGGCCATCCACCCAAAATCTCTATGTTTTGTTCCCTGAGCCATTTAGTTATCACCTTTGCTTTATGGCAAGGTGCTCCATCATGCTGGAAAAGGCATTGTTGATTGCCAAACTGCTCTTGGAGAAGTTGCTCTTGGAGGACATTCTGGTACCATTGTTTATTCATGGCTGTGTTTTTAGGCAAGACTGTGAAAGAGCCCTTGGCTGAGAAGCAACCCCACACATAAATAGTTTCAGGATGCTTTACAGTTGGCATGAGACAAGACTGGTGCTAGCGCTCACCTCGTCTTCTCCGAATAAGCTGTTTTCTAGATGTCCCAAACAATCGGAAAGGGAATTCATCAGAGAAAATTACTTTACCCCAGTCCTCAGCAGTCCACTGCCTGTACCTTTTGCAGAATATCAGTCTGTCCCTGATGTTTTTTCTGGAGAGAAGTGGCTTCTTTGCTGCACTCCTTGAGACCAGGCCTTGTTTCAAGAGTCTCCGCCTCACAGTGCGTGCATATGCACTCACACCTGCCTGCTGCCATTCCTTAGCAAGCCCTGCACTGCTGGTAGCCCGATCCCGCAGCTGAAACACTTTTAAGAGACGGTCCTGGCCCTTGCTGGTCTTTCTTGGGTGCCTGGGAGCCTTTTTGGCAACAATGGAACCTCTCTCCTTGAAGTTCTTGATGATGCGATAGATTGTTGACTGAGGTGCAATCTTTCTAGCTGCGATACTCTTCCCTGTTAGGCCATTTTTGTGCAGTGCAATGATGACTGCACATGTTTCTTTAGAGATAACCATGGTTAACAGAAGAGAAACAATGATGCCAAGCACCAGCCTCCTTTTAAAGTTTCCAGTGGTGTCATTCTTACTTAATCATGGCAGATTGATCTCCAGCCCTGTCCTCATCACACCTCACACTCACACCTGTGTTAATGGAGCAATCACTGAAACAATGTTAGCTGGTCCTTTTAAGGCAGGGCTGCAATGATGTTGAAATGTGTTTTGGGGGATAAAGTTCATTTTCTAGACAAATATTGACTTTGCAAGTAATTGCTGTTAAGCTGATCACTCTGTATAACATTCTGGAGTATATGCAAATTGCCGTTTTAAAAACTGAAGCAGTAGACTTTGTAAAAATTAATATTTGTATCATTTTCAAAACTTTTGGCCATGAATGTATGCTGTATACTGAGAGTGTGCAATATATATATATATATATATATATATATATATATATATATATATTTATTTATATTGTACTACTGTTTTCCGTTCTGTGCTTGACATTAAACTTTGGTACGCCTGTTGCCTAAAGGCATTTCTAAAAGATCATATATAGAGTATATTGCTGTTTACTGAGAGTGTTTAGAGGCTGTGATAGTGGTATAATACTACCACTTGGGCTTGTTAGAGGCATGCTTCCCTTGCTGTTCCAGTTTAATTCCAGAGGTGTTTACATCATCAGAGGTGTTATGGTGGACTTGAAAGTTCGACCACTTGGAAATCAAGTTCCGAGCATTTTTTCCCATATACTTTAATAGAATTTGATTTAACAGTCGAGCATCGCGATATGTCCTAATCGAACTTCGAACTTTCAAATATTTTACAACTCGCTCATCTCTACACAATACCACAATACCCTACACCATTTACCCTATAGAAGAAATAGAAAACCAGTTGCATAGATTCTCTAAGCAGGGAGGGTAATATCATTATATTTAAATGATTTTTCTTTTGCATTTTATATTTTTAATATTATTTTTTCACTTTCTTTAGATAAAGTTTTTATGATAATTGCTGATTTTGATATGATAACTACATCTTAGATTGATCTAACTTCTGACCATGATGTAATAAAAAAAGGGGGTGTGGATAAAGATAAGGTCGAATTTTCCTCTGAAAGGGGACTGAAAGCAATATAACCTCCTATTCTTTACATGGTGCCATGATCACCATATACTCAGATGTGTCTTTGGTGATGGCAGCAACTTAAACACGATTTTTATTGCTTTTGTAACATACAGGTCTTGGTAGAGATGAGCAAACTTACAGATAGTTCGGGTTTGCACAAACTTGATCACTTATGAATCCCACAGCCTGAAGTAGATAGATGCAGCCATAGGGATGCCTGGAAAACATGGATACAACTAGAGATGAGCAAAGCGAATCTGGCAAATCAAGATTCGCTGCGAATCGCGCTGTCAATTCGCTTTGATTTGCAAATCGAATTGCTGCTGATTTAAGAAAATTCACAGAAAAAAACAAAATTGCGGCAGCATCTACTTGCAAATAAATTTCCTTTAAGCATCAGCCGTAGAATGGGTTGGCAAAATAGGGTTCTAAATCATTGCCACATGGCTAGAGGCAACGGAGAGGGCAACACACTATTATAACAAAATTTACAGATTTTTAACCAATTTTACAAATATATAAAAAGAGTATATAAAATGTTCACTGGAAAGAAAGCCCCTTCTTTCCTTATTTCCACTGCTTCAGCTTTGTCAATTACCAAACCCCAACTAGACTCTGTAAATTATCACGTTAGCCATATTGGTGATGTATAAAATATGATGACACAGTTCTCATTATTTATTTTCTATTACATTGATTATATAATTGTAAATTAATATGACAAATGAGTGAAATATAAATAGTAAGGATTATAATAATCATAACAACAACAACAATAATAATATTTATTATATAATAATTTCATTTTATATATAATTTTATTTTGTTACATAATAATAATAATAATAATAATAATAATAATAATAATAATAATAATAATATCAATAACAATAATAATAATAATAATAATAATAATAATAATAATAATAATAATTATTATTATTATTATTATTATTATTATTATTATTATTATTAATTAGGATTATCCAGACACATGTCTATGGTTCACAAAGAGGAGATTTCCCTTATTGCTAAACATAGCCGTGGGGTTTCAACCCTGGCCCTTGTGCAGAGGAATCTTACCATTTGTTTCATTTTTCAAGATACGCTTGGTAACTGGACCGATACTGTTCTTGGGGTTTTTAAGATATCACAATAGTGCTAAAAGTTCCCACAATGGTTCCTAATAAAGTACTTGTTGTGATGTTTTAATTGCTCTTGTGATTTTTTTTTTTTCGAATGCTTGAAAGCTATAGGAAGGGTTCCTGATGGTGTAGATATCACAGAGGATGATGTCCTATAAATGTGAAATAAGAAACCTCTACAGCTTCTATCAGCAGTTAAAACGCCAACAAACAACGGCGTTATAGGGGAAAATACAAACAATCTTTATTGCATAGAATAAAAATTGGTTAAAATACATACATGGCTACAGATCCCAGAAACCCTGTTCTGCATAACAAAATAAAAAAGTCTCAGACAGGACATAAAAGACCCCACATGTAGTAAACGAAAGGACCCCAGGACATACCTCCAACTAAATAACCTATATACCATATACAATAACTATGCAGTATTCCCCGAAATAGCCAGACAAACAGGACCTGTAAACATAAATAAAGGGCAAAAGTGCAAAGAATGGTAACAGTCCAGCTAATGCAATAAGGATATAAGTGAGAGGAAAAGAGCAAGGAGCACAGACAATGCAGGAGAGCCAGCTACAACATCATGAAAATCCTACCACACCCAACCTAGTCACAGACCTGCCAATAACTGATGTACGTTTCGCTACTGCAAGCTTATTCCGTTTTTTTTTTATTAATCAGTATTGTTTACTATTAGCTGCTATCTGTCACTGAAAGGCAGGTTACTCATCCGTGAATGGTCACTCTTTGGTTTCTGTTACTTAAAACCCTCAGTGGTATTTCTGTTACCTTTTAGTACTATTTGGTAAGCCGATAATACAAAGTTTAGTGCGTAACTGCCCGTGTAGAACTAGATTTCCCAAAGTCTACAGAGTACTGACTGGCATAAAGATCCGCTGATGATTGACAAGTTGACTGACATTTTTTGTTTTTAAATTGTGATTTTCCAGTTTTTGACACTTGTGCAAGAATATGCATTAACAAATTTGTCCTTTTATCATAGTCCCAGTACTGTAGCTACTATATTTTGGCTGTTTTATTGAAATTCATTAAGATTCAATTTGTGAATGGTAACAAGTCCAAGATCAACCCCAAAATTTGCGAACCTCGCTAAACGAATTTCCAACTGTTTTGCAAATTTCTAATAATAATAGTAATAATATTTTTCTCTATATGTTCTAATAACATTATGACAAACATTTTTATAAGATACAGAATACTTCTGTATATTTAGTATCTCTACATTTTTATGTTCACTTTTCCTCCCTTCTCCTGCTGGTGTATCATGGCTATAACTTCATTATATAGATTAATGGTTAAATTACATTCTAGTAATAGATGAAGGGAACTCTTCCTTAATAGAATGATAATTAATTTAGAAGTGTCAAAATGTTGACAGGGTTATCATCAAACAATTGAAAACTCTATTCTCAGTAAAACTTTATAAAGTGATTGATGCCCCACCAAAATATTGGTCAGCAGTGATTGATGGGCATATCATATAACTTTGTTTTAAGTAACTGTGTGACCACAATTTCTTCAGCAGGTCTCATAAGACATTTTCAAATTATAAGTAATGGTCTGAACATACAATTTCTTTGACTAATTAGGCTAAATGTATTTGGTAAATTTACATTTTGAATGTATAACAGTAAATTTTAATATTTTGTATTTCTATTATTAGCAGCTTTAAGGGTAAGAAAATTAGAGCTACTTGACTATTACACAACTTTAATGTGACTATATATATATATATATATATATATATATATATATATATATATATATATTTTTTTTTTTTTTTTAAATTCATGCTTATAGGGATACCTGTAAACACCTGTGAAAACATTGGTATAGCAAAAAATGTCCATAAATAGGGGTGAGCAACGTTTTTTAAAATTTGATTTGGCAAGTTTAGGAATTTTAAAGCTTAAATTTGCAAACCTGGCTGTAGTATTCGACCAGTGACGTACTATAAGGTTACTGGTGATGCCACTTCTATGGTGGTCAGCTGTGCACTACTCGGCCAGTGATGGTAGTATCGCCACTGCTTGTCCAGCACACAGGTGTGATGTTGGTACCTGTTGTATTCTGGAAGGTCTTTCATGTTCCCCAAATGGTTTGTGACCTGCCAGGTTGTATTGGGTCCCTTGGGCTCTTATCATGGTAGTCCTGAGTGGCAACTGACCCACCCGGACTAAGGCATGTGGTTGGTGTTTATGGGTGCTGGTGAGTATCAAGTATGACGGAGTCCCAGTCATATAAAAATAGAACAGCTTTACTGGAAAGTCTTTCAGCATTACAATACACTCCAGTAGAATAGATAAATCTTCACATAGACTTTAGTGCTGGAACTTGGTTGTGCTTGAGGAGGTGCTTAGAGAAGTCGAGTAGAAAAGAAGTAGTTATAGCGGTGATTGAAGTGTTGAGTAGAGCAGAGGACAAGATTTGGTCAAAGGAGCCCCAACCCAGTATAGCAGTGTACTCTGCCGGAACGTTAAAGAAATATCTTTATAGTGAGAAGTTTACTTATACCTGTGCTTAGACTGTGTCTGACTACCTTCTGCTCTACGGTGTCAAGTGACCTGTCCTAATAGGGTTATACAAGCCCCAGCCATGGTTTTCTGGGTGTTGCTAAGATTCCAGGCCTTACCAGTTACCAACACTGCAAGATAGGATTTGTAGACCTGCTTTGGTAGCTTTGTCCTATTCAGGCTAGTTCCTCTTGTGAATACTGCCCTGCACTTTTTAGAGTGCTTCACGGCATGGGTTGGGGTGTTCCTGGACTCTTATCTCTTTTTAGTGTTTAGCACTGCATGGTAGATGTAGTATAAGTAGTAGAAGAACTGGTTGTCTCTAGCTGCATCTGTACACACTCTGTGTTTCAAACTAGACTGACTTGCTCACTTCCTCCCACACGGAGCTAACTCCTCCTACAGGGGGTCAGTGTGTGGAGAGCAGGGATAGGCAGAAGAAGAGAAAGCACCTCCTATTGGTCAATAACCACATATGGAACAACAGTAACATTAACCCATTGCTGACTTCACCTGTGCATCTAGGAACTTTGGCATATCGAAACACTGACACCTTGTGGTGAAACTGCAGACTACTTAATCACAACTTAACCTGGAGTGAGAACTTTGCAACAGGTGCCTAAGGCACTGAATAGTGGGACACCACACTGGCAAATTATTTTTTTTAAACTTGCGAAATGAACCTTAATGAACCAAACTAACAAAGCTAAATAATTGTTTAGCTGTTTTAGTGTACTTTTGTTGCAAAACTTACCTGTCCGCACACAACTGATGTCTTCTTCCATGTTCCCATGCCTCCAGACAGCTAAGCCAATTACTGACTGAGACGGAACAGCACCACAGCTAGTGATTGGCTGAGGCTGTCACTCTCCAGACAAGAGTTAAAAGCCTGCTCAGCCAATCACTGGCTGTGGCGCTGCCCTGTCTTGGTCAATCACTGATTGGCTGAGCGGGGTGTAACTCTCATCTCTGAAATCACTTCAGAGATAAGAGTGATAGCCTGCTCAGCCAATCAGTGACTGACTGGGAAGGGACAGAGCCACAGTCAGGGATGGGCTGAGCAGGCTTTAACTCTTGTCTTGTCTTGAGGTGCTGTTCCATCTCAGGCAGTGATTTTCTGAGTGGGGTAGAGGCACAGGGACATGGGAGAGGACATTGGGAGGGCCTGGACAGGTGACTTAAAAAAATAATAATAAATAAATGCAGGTGAGTTAATGAGGATCTAGACATATATAAGGGGGTAGGGAGTAGAAGTGGGAAGTTCCCTGATGAAGCATGTATAGCGAAACTTACGTAGGGATGGCTCTTGTGGTGTCTGGCAGCATGGGTAAGTGCAATAGAGTCCGATGCTGTGATAGCAACCGGTCATAGACTTTTAGAGACTGTGCATAGGGGGTACTGAGAGATTTCAAGGATTTAGTTGATGCATATCCACATGCACAATAGTGAGTTGGAGGTAATGACAGAGGAAGGTATACTTGCTGACACCATTTTTTACTATTGTTTTTTAACCTTGTGGTCATTTTTTTTACTTAATTCAGATGTAATGTTATATGTATTGGTACCTTTTTATACATAATAAAAATTATTTGCATTTTTAATTAACTAAGCCCATTGTTCCTTTGTATAAATATATATTGTGGGTTGTTTTATTGATAGGGTGACATCTGGAGGTGCAGTGTGGTACTGCAGCTCAAGTTGTTAGAGTACCTTGTTCCCCCTATCTCAAACCTGTTTGTGTAAATATAATTCGTTCCAGGACTGTAGGGCTGTGCATGTAATCCAAATCACTCTTAAATCAAAGACAATTTTCCCATAAGAAAGCATTGAAATCCAGACAATTGGTTCCACATCCTAAATAACCAAATAATATGTAAAACAAATTAAACAAACATTTAGCAACAGCTGACTGTGTTATATTATAAGTTACTGCACAGTATAGTGATCAGCATGTGGTGTATAATGTATAGTAAGTGCATAAAAAAAAAGCATCAGTTTGTAAATACAGGATAGATTTGCAGATCCCCATATTGCAATACCGTAGTACAACAGGCTAGAATAGAGAAGCAGGGAAGCTGTAAGAGGTCTGTTTGATCACATGACAGCAATGGGGACAGGGTGTGTTCGGCGTGGACTAATCAGGTAATGAGAATCACAGAGCTGTGCAGGAGGACAGTGAGAGAAACCTTTCAATATAGTAGTATGACTGGTTCAGTGTAAGTGCAGATACAGTACAGTAGGAATGGAGAGGTTGGGAAACATATTTTGGAAGGTGAGGGAGACTTCCTGGGTCAGAGTACAGTGGTGTAGACCCCGCTATGCAGACCATGCCCTTCTCCCACTTTCCCCACCCAGTACAGGCAATGCTCTTAAATCAAGGATACAATTTTGAAAAACTGTGAGCTCTTCTTGCAAAACACTCTCACTCAGAAAAACAGATATAAGTGGTGCCAAGCAATGTGTCCGTGTGTGACCAAATGGGCTGAAGCTAAACATAGAAGTTCACCGCAGCACTCTAATAAGGTTCAAAAAAGTTATTTTTTTTTTACCTTATTGGAGTGCTGTGGTGACCTTCTATATATATATATATATATTTTTTTTTTTATTTATTTATTTATTTTTTTTTAAAGCAAAGTGTGCAAAAATTAGCTTTCACGACCTGGGCATTGAGGCATCAATGATCCCAGGTCGTGAAAGGGTTAAGGGAGGGGTCCTACCATGACCTCGCTCTATATCCCGCCGCTCCCAGCTGCTATGAGTAGCCTGGGACCGCGGCTATTAGCGGGTGCGGGCTGATTAGACATTTAAATGGAGCAGTCAACACTGACATCTGCATTTAAATGCCATTAAAAACCATCATTGGTAGTTCAGTGGCAGTGATTAGCCTTCTCCTGATCAGGGAAGCCCCATCACTATTACCTCTCTGGCTGGGACTCAGAGTTGCAATGACACTGATCCGGGTTCACAGCAGCTCTTAGATGATAGGGCCTTTTTGGCCTTTTTCAATGTGGAGATTTTGGTTGAACTTGATGGACATGTGTCTTTTTTCAACTGTATTAACTATGTAACTATGTAAGATATGTCCGCTTGTTCCAGACTATACATATGGTTCTAAAAGTTCAGAAGGCTGAACAAATTAGCAGGGTTTTTTTAAATTTGTTCCATAAAAACCTCTTGTGTCAGCTGTTAGACATTGTCATGTGGAAATATAAAGATCATGTGATTAAAACATATAACCTAATAGTAATATCAATAAAACAATCTCACCATGGGAGTCAAAATGTATGCCATCCAACCAGGGAACACCCACCATCTATGGTATTTTCAAGTTGCACAGAGAACCTTGTAGGTCTTGCATACAATACCATTCAATCTGAAAATCGTTAGTGTATTGGCAGAAGTCACGGATCTGCTGAACTGCCAGAAGCCGCACCAGGGAGCAGAGTCTAAGGGGCCGCTGGTTCTCACTAGAGCCTACCATAAGGTGCATTGGAGTTGCTGCGGCAGGAGACTCCCAGGTCACTACCCCTGGCTTTGCTTGCTAGCGGAGGCAGGCAGGGTGCAGCTGGTGACGTAGTCGGCAGGCAGGACCACAGCAAGACTCCTAAGTTGAAGTACTGTAGAGCTGGAAACATGAGCAGCAGACACAGGGTAAGAACAATGGACAGTAGAAATGGGAAGCAGACACGTCAGGAATCACAGGAACCTTGGCAGGAACAACGGGCAGGAATAACGGACATGTGTAACTGTACCACTGAAGAAAAAGCATTCTGAGGCTTCAACAGTTTGGTCAGGTCAGTGGCAGGGATTTATAGGCAGGTGCTTGGTACAACATTCTCTAACAAAACTCTAAAGAAAACTTCTATACAGATATACAAGCACTAAAGTGGGACGCCTGCTAGACTGTATTACAGAAAATACTGTTCCCATATACCAAGTGTAGAAAACATAATTTGAATATAGAGAGTCTGGCTCAAGGGGCAGAAGAGGATGTAGCGCAGGAAGAGGGTCCAGTGGCAGGCCTGAGCTTCCTTTGACACAACAAGGTTGTGTCCACACATCTAATTCCACAGTCCTGGAGTGGCTGGCTCACACTTTGACGTCCACAAGGATGAGTAGTGAGACAGCCAGCCAGGTATCTGTGGGTACCTCAGACACGACCCTGACTTGGCACGGGCACGCAGCAATTCCTCTACCTCCTCCATCTGACATCATCAGCAACATCCCGCTAACTTTTGAACCGCCGCCTGTAAGGGAACTGTTAGCTTCTATGAGCAGCCAACTGCTCTTTGATGACGATGAGCACGTGGGGGAAGAGACAGGGGACAATCAAGTGGAGGGCAAAGCTATGTCAGAGGCAATATCAGAGCAGGCCCATGTTAGGCCTGGCAGGAGAGCAGTAGGCAGTAGACGATAGAGGGCTGGGCAGGAGTGTGATGAGGATGATAGCATCATTCTGGAACTGGATGATGTCACATCAGGTGTTACATGGGATCCACGGCATGAGTTGGCTTATTCGACAGATTCGTCAACCGGGAATCCGTTCGCCAGCAGGCCCGCCAAAACTAGGAAGCAGACAAGAAGCAGTAGTAGTCAAATAACAAGTCAGAAGCGTAGTCGGGACAAGCTGATGACCACTCGAGAACCCTTCTCCACTGCAGGTCCTAATATCGGCAGAACTAGACTCTACACCTCGCCTGTATGGCAGTTTTTATAAAAGTGCCAGGAGGATACCTATGTGGTCATCTGTCGCCTGTGCGACAGACGCATTAAAAGAGGCAAGAGTTGCCATCCTGGCACCATCGCAATGGCTGCCCCTATGAAGCGCCACCACCTTTCCACCTGGGAGAAACGGGGTGATAGTGGGTCACAACAGGCCCAGGCAGACACGCGGTCAACAGCAGCAGGAAGCAGCAGTAGTCAGGGGGGGCTTTCACACAGTCAGACCTCCTCTGTGGAAGGGAGTGTGGCTTCACTCCCTTCTTCAGCTGGTTACCCCTGTGTTGCTAGCAGTAGGCAGCCTGTCATCATAGAGTCCCTATACCGGAGGCAGACATATGCACCCAGCAATCCCACAACAGTCAAGCTGAATGCACACCTGGCCAAGTTGCTGGTGCTCCAGGCTCCAGGCACCTACCATGAACTGATGTTGTGTGCGGAGTCACAGTGGAAGGTGCCGAGTCGACACTACTTTTCCAACACAGCTGTGCCGGCCATGTATAGCTATGTTTGCGAAAAGGTTGCTTACTCGCTGAGCCATTCAGTGAGCAGACATGCACCTTTAACCACAGACATCTGGAGCTGTAATTACGGGCAAGGGCAGTATATGTCCATTACTGCTCAGTGGGTAGATGTAATATGGCCGGATGACCCCCAGCAACTTGGCCGGGGAAGGGCGATGACACCACCCTGTTGTCACAGCAGGGTTCTGCACTGCCTGCTCGAGACAGAAATCCTCCCCTGGCTGGCTCCACGCCATCTGAAAGTTGGGACAGTGGTGAGTGACAATGGGAGCAACATTCTCTCCGAGCTGCGTCGAGGAAGTATGAGGCATGCCCCGTGTATGGCACATGTTTTAAACCTAATAGTTACACACTAGAGATGAGCGAACTGGGTTCGGGTTCGAGTCGATCCGAACCCGAACGTTCGGTATTTGATTAGCTGGGGCTGCTGAACTTAGATAAAGCTCTAAGGTTGTCTGGAAAACATGGATACAGCCAATGACTATATCTTTGTTTTCCACATAGCCTTAGGGCTTTATTCAAGTTCAGCAGCCACCGCTAATCAAATGCCGAAAGTTCGGGTTCGGATCGACTCAAGCATGCTTGAGGTTCGCTCATCTCTATTACACACTTTCTAAAGTCTTCATCCCATTTACAGACTGTGCTGTCAAAGGCTCGAAAGCTGTGTAACCATTTTAGCCATTCAAGTCACTCTCACAACATCCTCCTCGACCTGCAGTGGAGCAATGGTCTTCCCAACCAATGTCTCATTTGTGATGTAGCCACGCGATGGAACTCCCCCCTCCACATGCTGGACCGGCTCTATGAGCAGAGGAAGGCCTTGACGGATTTCCTCTTGATGCAGGTGGACATGGCGACTCCCCTGTGTAAGCTGGAGCTCGGGCAGTGGCAGCTCATGCATGACACCTGCCGCTTGCTACGACCCTTTGAGGAGGCCACCTTTCTGGTCAGTGGGCAAGACCCGGGACTGAGCACCATCATACCCATGCTTCATGTACTGGAGCTGATGTCCATGCGACTCAGTGGCAAGGGGGAACAGGTCTTGCGACTGTCGCAGCCTGGGTCGCTAAAGGAAGGCTTGGCAGAGGAAGAGGGAGAGGAAGTTGAGGAGGAGGAGGACCTGAATGCACAGGAACTCTTAGGGGTGATGGGTGGAGGAGAAGGAGATGAGCTTTCCTGCAAGACCAGAAGGGGGCCAGAGGAGGATATGCAGGGCTATGAGGATGATGGAGGCAGTACCTATTGGCAGTATGCTGTGGAGACGGAGGCAGGGACTCCTTTCCACTCCCTGGTGGAAATGGCTAAGTGCATGTTGATATGCTTTCGGGCTGACCCACGCTTGCAAAGGATTCATCAACGGGACGACTTCTGGCTTGCCACACTACTTGACCCACGGTATCAAAACAAGCTGTGTGAATTCATTCACCCTTCCCAACGAAAGGAAAAAATTTATTATTATAGAGAGGAGTTGGGTGCACAGTTAGTGGCAGCATTTTGAACACGCCGCTCTCATTCACGCCATTCCCACCAGGGCCACACCAGTAGCACTGCCTCCTCCACATCCTCCTCTAGTACCTTGGGTGGCATGAGCAGCGGCACCAGTCTGAGCCTGATGTCCATGATGCACACTTTCATGCAGCCACAGGCCGGGGTAACAGGAGCACCCGCACAGCAGCAGGACATGGCGGCACACCTCAAACAGCAAGTCCAGGTGTTTTTGGACTCTACGTTCCCACCTAACATGCCGGAACCCCTGGACTTCTGGGTGGGAAAATTAGATGTCTGGCCACAACTTGCTGAATTTGCTTTGGACATACTCCCCTGTCCGGCCAGCAGTGTGTCTTCCGAGCGAGTTTTTAGCTCAGCAGGTCATATTGTTAGTCCCAGGAGAACCAGATTGTCCGGTGATAGTGTGGAACGTCTGACTTTCATCAAAATGAACGCCACATAGATAGATAAGGACTTTGGGACACCTGCTCGTGATATGACAGAGTAAGATTTGGTTGTGTTGTCACCAAGATATAGGACCTTTTCTGCTTCTATTATGGCCTATATGTGAACTAATCCTTACTGGTCATTCTACCATTCCTGCTGCTGCAGCTGCCCTGCTACCTCTCGCCTGTCCATGGACATCATTATTCTGCTTCCACTGCTCATATCACCCCATTACAACTGCTACTCCTGCCCTGGCCTCCAAGTTGGCTACTGCTGGGCCTTCACTGTCCTTTATGTTGATAACTGCTGCTCCTGTACTGGCCTCCATGTTGACTACTGCTGGGCCCACACTGGCCTCTATGTTGACTACTGCCACTCCTGTACTGGCCTCTATGTTGACTACTGCCACTCCTGCCCTGGCCTCCATGTAAGCTACTGCTGGGCCTTCACTGGCCTCCATGTTGACTACTACCGTTCCTGCCCTGGCCTCCATGTTGGCTACTACTGGGCCTTCACTGGCCTCTATGTTGACTACTGCCGCTCTTGTACTGGCCTCCATGTTGACTACTGCTGGGCCTACACTGGCCTCTATGTTCACTACTTCTGCTCCTGTACTGGCCTCCATGTTGACTACTGCTGATCCTGTACTGGCCTCCATGTTGGCTACTGCTGGGCCTTCACTGGCCTCTATGTTGATTACTGCTGCTCCTGTACTGGCCTCCATGTTGACTACTGCTGGGCCTACACTTGCCTCCATGTTGACTACTGCCCCTCCTGTACTGGCCTCCATGTTGACTACTGCCGCTCCTGTACTGACCTCCATGTTGACTACTGCCGCTCCTGCCCTGGCCTTCATGTTGACTACGGCTGGGCCTTCACTGGCCTCTATGTTGATTACTGCCACTCCTGTACTGGCCTCCATGTTGACTACTGCTGGGCCTACACTGGCCTCTGTGTTGGCTACTGCTGGGCCTTCACTGGCCTTCATGATGACTACTGCAGCTCCTGCCCTGGCCTCCATGTTGGCTACTGCTGGGCCTTTACTGGCCTCCATGATGACTACCGCAGCTCCTGCCCTGGCCTCCATGTTGGCTACTGCAGGGCCTTCACTGGACTCTATGTTTATTACTGCCGCTCCTGTAGTTGGCCTACATGTTGACTACTGCTGGGCCTACACTGGCCTCTATGTTGACTACTGCCGCTCCTACCCTGGCCCTGGTTGACTACTGTTGATCCTGCCTGGCCTCCATGTTGACTACTGTTGATCCTGCCTGGCCTCCATTTTGACTACTGTTGATCCAGCCTGGCCTCCATGTTGACTAATATTGCTCCTGCCTTGCCTCTATTTTGACTACAGTTGATCCTGCCTGGCCTCCATGTTGACTACTGTTGCTCCTGCCTGGTCTCTATTTTGACTACTGTTGCTCCTGCCTGGCCTCCATGTTGACTACTGTTGCTCCTGCCTGGCCTCCATGTTGACTACTGTTGATCCTGCCTGGCCTCCATGTTTAATTTTTTTGATGTTTCCTGGCCTCCATTTTGACTGCTGTTGATCCTGCCTGGCCTCCATGTTGACTACTGTTGCTCCGGCCTGGCCTCCATGTTGACTACTGCTGCTCCTGTACTGGCCTAAAATGACTATTGCTGCTTCTTCACTACATTTCTGACCTTTTTCCTGCATAGACCCTGTAATGATGAATTTCCTGCATAGACCCTGTAATGGTGAGTTTCCGGCAAAGACCCTGTAATGGTGAATATTGAAGTCTAAAAAAAAGAAAATTTAATTTGAGATATTGAAAAGATAATGATGTTACTGACATGTAGAGCCCTAAATTCAACAAATACACTACCTCCGTATCATATAGATGCTTTAAACTATGAAATCTGAAGAAATACGAAATTCGGTTGAACCAAACTTTTTAAAGAAAATCTGGAATTCCGGTCGGAACGAACTTTTGAAAAGTTCGCTCATCTCTAATTGTAAGTTGAGCGAATAGTATTCGATGGAATACTGCACTATTCGAAAGATTCAAATTCGATCGAATATGTGATCGAATCTTCAAATCTAAATTAACTTTACTAAAAGAGCTAAACAATTTTTAAGCTGTTTTAATAAAGTTTATGCTCCCTGGGAAAGCAGGGAAGCAGTATTACAGGGATCGGTATTAGCGGCAATAAGCAATAGCTGGCAATAATGCCGATCCCTGTAATAGTTAATATTCAATTAATAAAACAAAGTTTTGTTTTAAAAAAGTTATTTTCATTGTTCAATAGCTTAATTAAAATGAATCCATGCTTTTGCTATTAAATATACTGTTAATAAAAAATATATATAAATAAATATGTATATTTATTTATTTATTTATTTACAGTATATTTAATTGCAAAAGTATGTATTCATTTTAATTAAGCTATTGAAAAACGAAAATAACTTTATTAGAACGAAAATGTGTTTTATTAATTAAATATTACGGGAAGCTGTATTATTGCCGGCAATACCTATTGCCAGTAATACAGCTCAATGTACTAATTAATGCTTTACTTTATATAAAACAGTAAAGGTTTCTTTTAATGATGCTATTTTTTTATCACAATAGCAACATTAGAAAAAACATTTTTATTTATATGTCCGCTCAGCTGATTGGCTGAGCGGACGTATAAAGAGCCGATTCCGTCACACTAAGCTCAGTGTGAGGGGGAACAGCGAAGAGAGAAGATAGAATAAATAAGAGAAAAGATAGAAGAGAGAAGATAGAACACATCGGAGGTTGAGTAGAAAGCTTCCCCCCTGCACTGCACCTGTGAGGGTAGTTCTATGTTTTTATACTTTTATATTGAGAAATTATATTTTCCTTTAAACGGACGAGCAATGCTTATGCAATTTAAGATGGTGCCTGTATCTTGCCAAGTATGCCTGAAGAGCTGATACAATAGTAACAAGATGTGAGGCATAACAAAGGCACTGCTGTGATCACGAAGAGAACATTTCAGAATACAGCGAGGGACAACACAGTCGGATACAAGATAGATATGCTTACTATCTTATTTAAACACGCCCTTTCTTTATACTGTGTGTAAACTATTACTTTCTCTATAATAAACCTCAGTGCCGTGTGATGATCCCAAGGGCTAACACTGCAGGGACCTAGATTGTAGCTGAATTTTGCGTCAGAGTCTTTCTTAGTGTGCTCGCACCTGCCAGAATGATTTGGAGCAAGTGACTGACCATTATTAAAGTGACCCCTGTCCTTGGCGGGAGTCACGACCCTGTCAATTGGCGCCCAAGCGTGGGGCCACGGCCAGAGGACCATCAAGGACCATCGACCCGTGCCAGACTCTTTGTGTTGGACCGCGATTCCCTGACCCGAGGCTTGATCACCCTCATCAGAGTCACGGTGAGTGTATGCATATTTATATGTGTCATTTGCCAGTGATCGTCAGTGAGTTGTTGTCTGACTTAGGGGTCCATCTGGATCAGTGTTCCACGTTGAGGTGATAAAACGGTATTGGTCTGTGTGCCGTGGTCTGAACTTTAACTGTTCACCGGCTTATCACCAGTTGCTCAGTCGCTTGTGGTTCACTTAATCAGAAGATTTCTTTGCAGATTCAAAGGAAAGAGAAAGTGAAACTTGCAGTCATATGTTTTGCTAGAAGCTGACTCGAATTAACTCTTTATAGAAAGTAAATAATCGCAGCATCTAGCCTAGGCACAAGGCTGCTAGTCCAAGAAAGGAAACAGAGCAGGTGCTGTCTGAGGTAGACGTGTATGTATATGTAGATATTACCCAGTGACAACAATCTGTGGTTGGGGACCTAACACTCGGAGCCTGTAACCTGGCATTGGTGGTTCCGAGTGGTGATTGTGGAGTCACATATCCGGTGAGTAGCTACACGGATAAGTAATATCACCAGGCTGTAAACATGCTGAGATTGTTTAAAAGGAAGCACACACTGCCAGACGGTGCACAGACGGCAGTGGATTTGGTTTGGGTCAGGGAAGGCAAGAAATATGTGAAGGATGCCCAGACGCTGTATAAACTCGCTGAATTGTTGACCACTGGGAGGCTTCAGCCGAGTATATGGAGAAAGATGACTGAAGAGTCGCGAGGCATGTTGGAGGGCAAAGGCCTCCTGGAGACGGCACAAGCCCACCTCCGGGTGGCACGGGCATTACAGTCGGAAGGTTTTGAGGAAGTGAAGGGCATGGGAGGAGATGCAGGATGTGAAGAATTATAAGGTTATGTGAAAAATGTTGATAAATCTCTTCCTGAAACTCCCCAGACCGACCTTACCCCCACAATGGACCCTATTGTTAAGAAATCAGAGCCACCGCCCTATAATGGTGCTGGTTCTGGTCACCGAGGGTGGACCTGTTTTAAGTGTGGCGTGCAGAATCCTGATTGGCGAGACATATGTTATAATTGTGGCGCCCACAAGCCGCACCTTGTCGAGGGCGAATCCAAAGTCCCGCCCCATGAGGTCACACCTCAGGCCTCGCCTGTTGCCCCTCTATATCCGGTACTCACCCCTTCCGGTTCCTATTACCAAGGCCCTGTTTCCGCCCAAGCCCAAGGTGGAACGCATGGTGACACGCAAGGCCCTAAGCCTGCCACCATTTTCCCGAACTTGATTGATTTCCTCAACACTCCGGTAGCTCAAGCCATGCTCCGTATTCGGAGACAGGCAATAGAACCGGATACTAGATCCACTGGAAGTGATTCCAGATGGAGAGAATTTGACCCGGTCCAACCACGGACGCGGCAGAGTGAAGATTGGCCACCGCCACTGCCCTCTTTATCTCTTTCGCCCCCGGAGCCTGAGCCTGCCCCCATAGTGATCCAGGCCCCCCCAGTCAAACCCGAAGTACTGTCCCCCACAGGACCGCTCCCTTCTACCCTCCCTCGACCAGTCGAACAATGGAGTGGTAGAGCGCTTAAAAGTTATGCAGGAAAAAGTGGGCAACAGATATCTCTCACGGTGGGATTGATATTACAACTACAACCGCTGATGTTATTGTAAACTCTGCTAATGAACATCTAAAGCATCAAGGAGGACTGGCCCGGTTTGTAGCATTAGCAGCAGGTCCCTCTCTACAAAGGGATAGTGACCAGCTGGTTAGTGAACCAGGCCCTGTGGCTACAGGAGGTATTGCAGTTACTGGCCCAGGTGATTTACCAGTGGCTTTAATCATACATGCAGTGGCACTCAGATATGACTCAAGTCAGGCTGATGACTGTAAGCGCCAGTTGCAAAGTGCAGTCTGGAACACTTTAGTATACCTGTCTACCCCAACCGCAGTGGAAAGAGGTATCAAGTCGGTCATATTTCCCTTCATTTCTGTAGGACTATTTGTGTACCCTGTAAGAGAGGGAGTACAGACTCTGACGCAGACCAAAAATCATTCATTGCCACTCAAACCACACAGTTAACTGACATTAGGGTAATCACTGATGATCCGGACAAACTCCCTCTATTAAAAGAGTACCTACAGGAAAAACCCGATATACCCCCTGTGATGATGAATACCATTCCTGAGGAGGAAGAAGGAGGAGAAGAGACTGTTTCTTCATGGGTGCAGTCCTCAGCTCGGCAGCCTACCCAAGGGGAGAGTCCCCTGAAATATGTCAAGTTCACCCCCACACAAGTCTCCAACCTAGTGACCACCATACCTGACCCCGAGAAACAGCCTATGCCATTCTAAAGGAGGATGTGTCAGATTCAGAAGACATATGCTGCTACTTGGCAGGATCTCCATTCCCTTACTGAAATTAAAAGCTTCTGACAGCTTTTTACCCCTGATGGCTCCAGCCTTCGACCCAAGTCAGTCCCCACCAACAGATAACTATCCCTCAGGTCTTACATATTGCCAACAACTCAAGCAATGGGCACAGGAGGCCCTGACAGACCTACAAGGCTCACTCCAAGATGTAACACAGGGGCCAGAGGAAACGGTGGAACAACACGCGGCTAGATTACAATTGATGTTTGACGACCTTGGATTCACGCCTCATGCGAAGGCCCACCGGATGCTGCTTACCAAAGCCTTCATAGAAGGACTGAACGAGCCATTGAAAGATAAAATTCTGTCCATCCGCCAAGACTGTGTTGGAGGTACGTTACAAGATGCTGTCACGGTGGCAAAGGGTTTTGCACGGGTTCTGGCCAAGGAGATAAAGGATAAGTCTAAGAAGAAAGCTGTAGCCTTAATGATGCAAGATGAAGAGTGTGAAGAAGCTGTCTTATGCCCGGTGGTGCCCTCTGTGGCAACAACTTCAGTTCAACCTACTTGTCCTCCACCTCAACAGCCACCTTATAGTATGGGACCACAAGCTGTCCCCTACCAGACTTGGATGCAGTATCGTCAGCAATATTCTGGCCCACCCCAATCATACTCCCAACACAGCCTATACCACCCACCAAGAGGAGGGCCAAATCAGGATGGAAGGCGAAGGTCTACCTGTTGGAATTGTGGAAAACCAGGACACGTGAGAAGAGAGTGCAGAAGCCAACCCAAGAATGATGAACAGCGCCCTAACGTGCAAGAAAACCCTGGGAACCCCTGGCCTAGGCAATGACAGGGAGGACAACCCGAGTCCACCATGCCAGTTGTTGGGTCATCCCCTACTTGCGGGAAAGTCACTTTGAATGTGGATGAGGGGCCTATTGATTTCCTGGTGGATTCGGGGCGTCCACGTCTGTTATCTCAAAGGTTAAGCTCCCCCATTCCATTGAACTTTCAGAAGATTGGATGTCCTGCATCGGACTGGAAGGAAAACGCCAACAAAGTCGACTCACTGTCCCTCTTGGACCCTTTCCGGATCTGACTGCAAGATTTCTTGTCTCAGACACCTGCCCACTCAACCTCCTGGGGTCTGACATTCTTAAAAGACTGAGAGCGCAGATCTCCTATGATACCAATGGGATGCAACTGAGACTACACCGTCCAGATGGTGAAGACACAGCCACTGACATCTGTGTCCTCAGAGCCTTGCCCCTGATGATTCTCCAAGAAAAATCTAATCCAGACACAGGGATACCTTCCCATGTTGAAGAACAGGTACCACTCAGCTTGTGGTCTACTGGACCTAGTGATGTTAGACTGCTCCCAGTCCCACCTGTCGTGGTACACCTGAAACCTGGAGTTCCTCACCCCAGAGTCCCACAATATCCCTTGAAAGCGGCCCAAGAAGTTAGTCTAAAAGAACAGATCCAGGCCTATTTAAAAGCAGGAGTACTGAAACATTGTACCTCACCCTGCAACACTCCATTGTTTCCAGTCAAGAAGAAGAGTGTGAAGGGCCAGCCTGACCGGTATTGACTAGTGCAGGACAATGCTGCTACAATCTTGGAAACACCAGTAGTGCTTAATCCAAACACACTCCTTAGTGGGGGTACATCAAGACTCACCCCTCTTCTCAGTTATCGACCTTAAGTGGCTGTCATCAAAGTGAAAGCACATGGGAGAATCAACAGCAAAGAAGCTAGAGGAAATCAGCTAGCAGACCAGGCGGAAAAACAAGCTGCTATGGGACCTGTGTCAGAAAGATGGCAGTAAATGGACTATCAGTGGGATCCTGTAGATACAGAAGTCGCCATGGTGAGTACAAGGGCACAGAGGAAGAAATTTCTAGAAAATGAGGATTTGAAAATAACAGTGGAGAATCCAACAGACTTGGTGGTGGTAAGGCCACCCTCTCTAAAACTGCAGCAGGAACAGTTCAGTGCACCTACAGAGGAAAGAAGACAATGGAAAAAAGAAGGTGCAGTATTGGAGAAACAGACAGGCCTATGGAAGAAGGAAAATGTGTATTGCCTCCCAGGAAGAATGTACCCAGCCATCGCAGCATGGGCACATGGAGCTACACACAGAGGAAAGAACCAAGCTCTGGCTTACATCAGGAAGTTTTACCATGCTCCAGGAATCAGCACCATCCTGACGGCATACAATCAAGCTTGTCAAATTTGTCAGATCTGCAATCCCAGCAGTACCCAGACTGTTCCTGCCCAACACTTGGCCAAACCAAACTACCCATGGCAAAGGATACAAGTGGATCACATACATATGCCCCCGGCTGGAGGGTATGAGTATGTGCTTGTGGTGGTGGACATGTTCTCAGGATGGCCAGAAGCCTACCCAGTCAAGAATATGACAGCAAAGACCACGGCTAAGAAGATGCTCATTGAAATTGCCTGCAGATTTGGCATTCCAGAACTTATTGAAAGTGATCAAGGCCCAGCCTTCACGGCCTCAGTGTTTTCAGAGTTGTGGTTCATGCTTGGTGCACACCAAGGCTTACATACCCCTTACCACACCCAGAGTTCAGGGAAAGTTGAGAGGATGAATGGCACCCTCAAAACTAAATTACTTAAAATGAGTCAGGAACATCCTCTCCCATGGCCAGACCTGCTGCCTATTGCTCTGTACCATGTCAGACACACATCACAGGCTAGACATGGACTTACTCCCTATGAGATCTTATTTGGGTCCCCTCCTAAGATAGCTGAGATAGACACTCAGGAATTGCAGAAAGGTCAGGATAAACTTGTACAATTTGTAATTTCTCTTGCTCAAGAACTGTCTAACTCTCGTACTGCAGTGTCTGCTTCTCTTCCAGAATCCACAGGAGACACAGTCCATCCGTTCAAACCGGGAGACAGTGTGTACCTGAAGAGACATATCAGGAGAGATTGCCTGGAACCTAGGTTCGAGGGTCCCTACAGAGTCCTGCTGATTACACCCACTGCTGTGAAACTCGAAGGGAAAGACCCTTGGATCCACGCCTCCCACTGTAAGAAGTCCCCGATCAAGGCATGATGGCACATATCCTTTTCATTATTATTTGCAGTCTAGCTGCTGCAACTCACGCTTTGCCTGGTACAATCTTTTGGGTAAACACCTCTGTCCCTATAGTTACGTTCCAATTCGACTATTGTGATGTAGTGAGACACGCTCACGTATGTAAAGAAGGGATTAAATTGGACCATGAGTTATACAACGAGGGAGAATCCTATTTGTGTGTAACTAGACCAGGGAATGAGAATTGTTATTATTGGTCAGACGTGGGTTGGAACACAGGGACAGACTGGAATTATAAACCAAAGGAGGGCAGAGATCGTAAAGACAGTAAGGGAAGATCGCTACTGACCAGAATGACGCTAACTAGAGGTCGGAAAATCCCCTGTGGACGATGTGCCCTAAATAACTGTTTCCCCTTGTTCTTGAACATAGAAAACCCTTCTCCCGGTGCTTAAGGCAAATATGTTCTAGGGGCACATATTGGTACCATTAATCCCTCGTTAGGACTAGTAGAACTCAAGGATATAAAGTTAAAAGCCACTGCAGCCCCCTCAGTTATTGGTAGCTTGAAAAACAACAGTGATAAAATGGTCAAGGACATCCTCCCCATTCCGGGACTATCCTGGCAGGATGTGTTTAGCATTGAGACCCAGACTACTCCCAGGAAAAATTTATGGATTGAGTGGGTTAGGTATACAGTGAGAACGGCCAATATATCTGTAGGTTGTATAGCATATGCAGCGGCAAATACACACCTGACTACAATACCCCTAGATCTCCCTGAAATAAATCACACAGAATGCCTCCTCAACTTATTAAAGGGTGAAAATGATACTAAATGTCCAGAACACTGTCCCCTATTGACCTCCAAACCCAAGGGGAGACCCCCAGGAGAAGTCTATGTCCATGATGGTAACTACACTTGCTTTACAGCCAATGAAACTACTGGTACTCGAATGGGTATTTTTGGCCCCGGTTTCTGCAAGTATATCTACTCTATTGGTTCCTCAATGTTACAGAATCTGACCCATGCTGTATTTGATGTATTCTGGTTATGTGGGGATGGGAGACTGAGAAACAAGTTGCCTAGCCTATGGAAGGGTCAGTGTACCCTAGTGAAAGTAATCATGCCCTTTAGAGTCCTACCATGGGATCCTGAGGCCTCGGATGACAAAAGCCAACCTGGTAGTCTGATAAGGAAAAGGAGATCATCCCTGTTAACTAATTTCTAACCAGACCTTCATGTCTACATAGATGCCATTGGAGTCCCAAGGGGGGTCCCAGATGAGTTTAAGGCCCAAGATCAGATTTCTGCAGGTTTCCAGTCCATCATTCCCCAGGTAAAGATCAACAAAAATGTGGATTGGATCAATTACATGTATTATAATGAGCAGAGGTTTGTCAACTACAGTAGAAATGCTTTCCAAGGTATAGTTGAAGAATAAGGCCCCAATACTAGGATGACTCTGCAAAATAGGTTCATCATAGATATGTGGACAGCTGAGAAAGGAGGAGCTTGCTCAATGATAGAAGAATGCTGTACCTACATTCCTGACAACACTTGAGTTGATGGTAAAATCACGGTAGCCCTGGGTAAGATAAAAGGATTAGCTACGGAAATAAAGCAGAATGCTGGAGTAGACACCAGTTGGGCCAATTTGATGACAGAATGGGCTGGAGGTTGGAAACGGTTCCTCCTCACCATAGGTATGATCTTGACAGGACTACTAATAGCTGGCCTGATTGTTCTATGTTGTTGTATACCCATTTATAAGAAATTTATGTTGAAGGTCACTGGGATAGAGATGGTAGTCTCGGGGCGACCAGAAGAGGAACCCCTAGTTGGTACCACAGAAATTGATATGCCCACAAAAACTCCCTCATTCCCCAAGAAGTTTGAGGTATCTGCTTATCAAGGGTTAATTTAGGGATAGATAAGGGAAAGGTAGACTCTCATGGTGGTTAAGATCCCAGTGGAAGGAGGAGGTGTTTGTTAGGAACACAAACTCCAGTAGCTGGGTGAAGTATCCCCATCCCCTAACCCCCATCATGAGATAGCTACAAAGGCTCAAGACTATCAGTATTAGGGAAAAGAAAAATATAATTTAGGGGGGGTTGTGAGGGTAGTTCTATGTTTTTATACTTTTATATTGAGAAATTATATTTTCCTTTAAACGGATGAGCAATGCTTATGCAATTTAAGATGGTGCCTGTATCTTGCCAAGTATGCCTGAAGAGCTGATACAGTAGTAACAAGATGTGAGGCATAACAAAGGAACTGCTGTGATCACGAAGAGAACATTTCAGAATACAGCGAGGGACAACACAGTCGGATAAAAGATAGGTATGCTTACTATCTTCTTTAAACACGCCCTTTCTTTGTACTGTGTGTAAACTATTACTTTCTCTATAATAAACCTCAGTGCCGTGTGATGATCCCAAGGGCTAACACTGCAGGGACTGAGATTGAAGTTGAATTTTGCGTCAGAGTCTTTCTTAGTGTGCTCGCACCTGCCTGAATGATTTGGAGCAAGTGACTGACCATTATTAAAGTGACCCCTGTCCTTGGCGGGAGTCACGACCCCGTCAAACCCATCCTAGCAAGGAAGGGGGGCACTTAACCCCTTCCTTGCTGGTATTAGTGCAATCTGACATCAGTCTGGCCCCCAAGGGGTTAAGTGGGTACCCTTAATTAACCCCTTAATTAATTAGCCAGAATGTTCAGTATGGCACCCAAAGAGTTAAGGAGGATGCAATGCATCCTCCCATAACCCCTTGTTTGCCACACTGTAAGCAGCAATCTCCGATCGTTTTTCAGATATCGTTATCCTGTGGATTACGGCGGATTCGATAGACTAAGTCAATGACCAGCGATTGTTGGAATTTTTTTTTATATAATGGTCAACAAGAGGTGTGGGGGTGTCTTTATTTGAATAAAAAATATTTTCCACTTGTGTCTTGTCTTAATTTCTTTTCTATATAGACTTAGTAATGGATTCCGTCTATTAGAGGGCTTCCACTACTAAGTCGGGGCTTAGTGTTAGCCGATATAAAATGGCTAACACTAATCCCCCCCCCATTATAACCCATTACCGAATGCCACCAGGGGTACTGGGAGGAGCCAAGTGTCAGTGATCCCGGAGCGTCAAAATTGGCGCTCCTGGACTGGGCGGCAGCAGGCTGTTAATATTAAGGCTGGGGAGGGCCAAAAACAATGGCCCTTCCCATCCTTATGTTACTAGGCTGATGTTGCTTGGTTTTCAATCCGGCTGGTTATGAAAATAGGGGGAACCCTACATGTTTTTTTTTTTTAATAAATAAATAATAATAAAAAAAACGAGTAGGGTTCCCCCTATTTTCATAACCAGCCGGGTTAAAAATAAAGCAGTCTACTAACACCAGGGCGGGAAAGGCCATTGTTTTTGGCCCTCCCCAGCCTTATTACCAGCCTTCTGCCGCCCAGTCCAGGAGCGCCAATTTTGACACTCCGGGGCTACTGGCACCTGGCTCTTCCCAGTTCCCCTGGTGGCATTGTGTACTGGGGTAATAACACCCCCACACCCCTTGTTGACCATTTTATTAACAAAAAATCCCAACAACCCACTGGTCATCGACGTAGTCCATCGAATCTGCCGTAATCCATAGGATACCAATATCTGAAAAACAAAATGGGAGAAACACCCCAAAAAACACACAAACAGAGGCACAACACCCATCATTGTGAGCGGTGTTGTACACATTACAGTATGCAGCATCTTTACAGATCGCTGCTTACAGTGTGGCACCCAAGGGGTTAAGGGAGGATGCATTGCATCCCCCTTAACCCTTTGGGCGCCATATTGAACAAGGGCCTCACTTAACCCCTTGGGGGCCAGACTGATGTCAGACTGCACCGATACCAGCAAGGAAGGGGTTAAGTGACCCCCCTTCCTTGCTGGGATGGATGTAGTGCGGGGGGGGGGGGAGCTTTCTACTCACCCTTCGATGTCTTCTATCTTCTCTCTTCTATCTTCTCTCTTGTTTATTCTATCTTCTCTCTTCGCTGGTCCCCGTCACCCCGAACTTAGTGTGGCGGGACCGGCTCTTTATTTGTCCGCTCAGCCAATCAGCTGAATGGACATATAAATCTAAATGTTTCTTCTAATGTTGCTATTGTGATAAAAAATAGCATGATTAGAAGAAACATTAACCCCTTCAAGACTAAGCCTATTTGGGCCTTAATGACCAGGCTCATTTTTCAAAATCTGACCTGTCTCACTTTATGCGCTCATAGCTCAGTGATGCTTCAACGTATGCTAGCGATTCTGAGATTGTTTTTTCGTCACATATGCCACTTTATATTAGTGGCAAAATTTGGTCACTACTTTGTGTGTTTTTTGTGAAAAACATCAAAATATCATGAAAAATTTAAAAAATTAGCATTTTATGAACTTTGAAATTCTCTGCTTCTAAAAAAAGAAAGTCGTAGCACATAAATTAGTTACTAAGTCACATTACCAACATGTCCTCTTTATTCTGGCTTCATTCCATAAACATATTTTACTTTTTTAGGGTGTTACGGGGCTTAGAAATTTATCAGCAAATTACCACATTTTCGTGAAAGTTTCCAAAACTGATTTTTTTAGGGACCAGTTCTTTTTTTAAGTTGATTTAGGAGGCTTGTATACTGGAAACCCCCATAAGTGACCCGATTTTGGAAACTACACACCTTAAAGAATTAATCTAGGGGTATAATGAGCATTTTAACTTTACAGGGGCTGGAGCAAAGTATTCACCATTAGGCCGTAAAAAAATGGAAAATTAAAATTTTCCAATAATATATACATTTAGATTAAAGTTTCTCATTTTCAAAAGGAACATGAGAGAAAAAGCACCCCAAAATTTGTAACGCAGGTTCTCATGAGTACAACGGTACCCCATATGTGGGCATAAACCACTGCATGGGCACACAGCGGGGCTCAGAAGGAAGGGAGCACCAATTAGCTTTTTCAATGCAGATTTTGCTGTAGAAGTTTCTGAGCGCCAGTAGTGTCAGCGGAGTAAAATCTCTCCATAAGTCACCCCATTTTGGAAAGTGCACCCCTCAGAGAATTCATCTTGGGGTAAGATGAGCATTTTACCCCACAGGTATTAGAGGAAAGTATTTAAAATTAGACAGTAAAAATGAAAACTCGAATTTTTCCAATAATATGTTCGTTTAGTTTGAAATTTCTCAATTTCACAAGGAACAAGAAAAAAAAAGTACCCCAAAATCTGTAACGCAGGTTCTCCTGAGTAGAACGGTACCCCATATGTGGGCATAAACCACTGTATGGGCACACAGCCGGGCTCAGAAGGAAGGGAGCGCCAATTAGCCTTTTCAATGCAGATTTTGCTAAAGAAGTTTCTGAGTGCCAGGTACATTTGCAGAGCCCCTGTAGTGCCAGCGGAGTAAAATCTCCCCATAAGTCACCCCATTTTGGAAAGTGCACCCATCAGAGAATTTATCTTGGGGTGTAATGACCATTTTGACCCCATAGGTATTAGAGGAAAGTATTCAAAAGTAGACAGTAAAAATGAAAAAGTCGAATTTTTCCAATAATATGTTCGTTTAGTTTGAAATTTCTCAATTTTACGAGAAACAAGAGAAAAAAGTTACCCCAAAATTTATAACACAGGTTCTCCTGAGTAGAACGGTACATCATATGTGGGTATAAACCACTGTATGGGCACACAGCGGGGCTCAGAAGGGAAGGAGCGCCAATTAGCTTTTTCAATGCAGATTTTGCTAAAGAAGTTTCTGAGCGCCAGGTGCGTTTGCAGAGCCCCTGTAGTGCCAGCGGAGTAAAATCTCCCCATACGTCACCCCATTTTGGAAAGTGCACCCCTCAGAGATCTCATTTTGAGGTGTGGTGACCATTTTGACCCCACAGCTATTAGAGGAAAGTATTCAAAAGTAGACAGTAAAAATAAAAAACACAAATTTTTCCAATAATATATTCCTTTAGTTTGAAATTTCTCAATTTATTGAGGAGCAGGAGAGAAAGTTCACCCCAAAATCTGTAACGCAGGTTCTCCTGAGTACAACGGTACCCCATATGTGGGCATAAACCCCTGTATGGGCACACAGCCGGGCTCAGAAGGAAAGGAGCGCCAATTAGCATTTTCAGTGCAGATTTTTCTGAAGAGGTTTCTGAGAGCCAGGTGCGTTTGCAGAGCCCCTGTAGTGCCAGCGGAGTGAACCCCCCCCCCCATAAGACACCCCATTTTGGAAAGTGCACCCCTCAAAGAATTCATCTTGGGGTAGGATGAGCATTTTGACCCCACAGGTATTGGAGGAAAGTATTCAAAACTGGCCAGTAAAAATGAAAAACTCGAATTTTTCCAATTATATGTTCATTTAGTTTGAAATTTCAAAATTTCACAAGGAACAGGAGAAAAAATGTACCCCGAAATCTGTAACGCAGGTTCTCCTGAGTAGAACAGTACCCCATATGTGGACATAAACCACTGTATGGGCACACAGCGGGGCTCAGAAGGGAAGGAGCGCTAATTTGCTGGAGCAAAACCGCAGCTAGTAATAGTTATTAGAATAGTGCAGTTACTAAAATACAATAAAGAAAATGAGATTACAGGTAACGTGGGGTGGTTACGGGTAATCTGGAGGTGGTTACGGTGAACATGGGGTGGTTACGGGTAATCTGGGGTGGATACGGACAGCCTGGGGTGGTTACGGTGAACATGGGGTGGTCACAGGCAACCTGGGGTGGTTACGGGCAACGTGGCGTGCATACGGACAACCTGCTGTGGTTACAGACAACCTGCTGTGGTTACAGACAACCTGCTGTGGTTACAGACAATCTGGGGTGGATATGGTCAACATGGGGTGGTCACAGGCAACCTGGGGTGGTTATGGGCAACGTGGGGTGGATACGGACAACCTGCTGTGGTTACAGACAACCTGGGGTGGTTACGGGCAACGTGGGGTGGATACGGACAACCTGCTGTGGTTACAGACAACCTGGGGTGGTTACAGGCAACGTGGCGTGGATACGGACAACCTGCTGTGGTTACAGACAACCTGGGGTGGTTACAGGCAACCTGGGGTGGTTACAGGCAACCTGGGGTGGTTACAGGCAACGTGGCTTGGATACGGACAACCTGCTGTGGTTACAGACAACCTGGGGTGGTTACAGGCAACCTGGGGTGGTTACAGGCAACCTGACGTGGATACGGACAACCTAGGGTGGTTACAGGCAACCTGGGGTGGTTACAGGCAACCTGACAAGGATACAGACAACCGGCTGTGGTTACAGACAACCTGGGGTGGTTACAGGCAACCTGACGTGGATACGGACAACCTGCTGTGGTTACAGACAACCTGGGGTGGTTACAGGCAACCTGACGTGGATACGGACAACCTGCTGTGGTTACAGACAACCTGGGGTGGTTACAGGCAACCTGACGTGGATACAGACAACCTGGGGTGGTTACAGGCAACCTGGGGTGGTTACAGGCAACGTGGCGTGGATACGGACAACCTGCTGTGGTTACAGGCAACCTGGGGTGGTTACAGGCAACCTGACGTGGATACGTACAACCTGGGGTGGTTACAGGCAACCTCACAAGGATACGGACAACCGGCTGTGGTTACAGACAACCTGCTGTGGTTACAGGCAATCTAGGGTGGTTACAGGCAACCTGCTGTAGTTACGGTAAACATGAGGTGGTTACGGGCAACGTGGGGTGGTTACGGACAATCTGGGGTGGTTACGGGCAATCTGGGGTGGTTACGGATAAACTGAAATGCTCATAGGTAATCTGAGGTGGGTACCTGTAATCTGGCGTGGTTACGGGCAATCTGGAGGGGGTCATTGGCAATTTGGGGTGGTCAGTGGCAAGGTGCGGTGGTCAGAGGTAAGGTGCGGTGGTCAGAGGCAAGGTGCGGTGGTCAGAGGCGACCTGCGGTGGTTGCGTGCAATCTGGGGGGGTTACATGTAATCTGGCATGATTACGGCAACCTGCGGTGGTTAGGGCAACCTGGGGGGGGTTACAGACAATCTAGATTTGTTACGGATAAACTGAAGTGCTTATAGGTAATCTGGGGTGGGTACATGTAATTTGGGGTGATTACAGACAATCTGGAGGGGGTAACGGGCAACGTGCGGTGGTTACGGGCAACGTGCGGTGGTTACGTGTAATCTGGGGGGTTACGTGCAATCTGACGTGATTACGGACAACCTGGGGGGGTTACAGGCAACCTACGGTAGTTAAGGGTAATCTGGGGGGGTTAGGGGTAATTTAGGAGTAAACTGCAATTATCACTATAATAAAAAGTGTGTGTTTTATTTTTTTGTATGTTTGTCACTTTTTGTACTTTACACATTCATTTTCACCAAATTGGTCTCTGTCACTTAAAATTTTCAGAGTTGGCTGGTTATGTAGCGCATGCGCATTTCATAACCAGCCAGGACGTCGAGGAGGAAGGAGCTCCAGGATCAGGTAACGTATAAGGGGTAGGGGGGTGACTGGGGGACGGGGGGTGACTGGGGGGGTGACTGGGGGGGGGTGGGGGGCGACTTGGGGGACGGACCCTGACACTTTTTATCCCCTGTCACCAATCATTGATGGTGACAGGGGATAAAAAGTGAATCCCTGCACTGTGAACAGGCGATCGGCGGTATATAGTATATACCGCCGATCGCCTGTTCCGGGACCCCACAGGGGGGTCCCCGATCACTGCCCCATGCTCTCCGCTACCTCCGGTGGCGGAGAGCATGGGTGTTTCATTCATTTTTATTTTCTGATCACTGTGAACAGACATTAGTCTGTTCACAGTGATTGCGGCGGCCATCTTGGATCTGATGGCCGCCACGGGGAGGGAGAGGGTTAGTGACTGGCTACTAGGTGGGCTGATCTGGGGTCTGATTGACTTATTTCATCTCCCCCCGCCGTGGATTCACGGTGGGGGGAGATGAAATGCAGTACAGCGCCGGCCCATTAGTGACCGCCGTATCGGCGGTCACTAAGGGGTTAACTGCCGGGATCCGGGCTCGGCGCGGATCTCGGCAGTTGCGGCGGGTGCCTGACTATCACTGACAGTCGGGCCCCGCCGGGGATGACAGGAGTGCAGCTCCTGCGCCCCTGTCATCCCGTGGACGTACCGGCACGTCCATCTGCAGAAACTGTATGCAGATTTGGACGTGCCGGTACGTCCATATGCGGCAAGGGGTTAATACAGCTTCATGTAGTAGTTAATATTTAATTAATAAAACACATTTTTGTTCTAATAAAGTTATTTTCGTTGTTCAATAGCTTAATTAAAGCGAATACATACTTTTGCAATTAAATATACTGTAAATAAATAAATAACATTTATTTATATATTTATTTTTTTATTAACCGTAAATTTTATTGCAAAAGCATGGATTCATTTTAATTAAGCAATTGAACAACGAAAATAACTTTTTTAGAACGAAACTTTGTTTTATTAATTAAATATTAACTATTACAGGGATCGGCAGCATTGCCAGCAATTGCTAATTGCCGGTAATACCGTGCCCTTTAATACTGATTCCCTGCTTTCCCAGATGCATTCCAGAGGTGTTTGCATCACTTTCTTAAGATATCTTGGACTTGGTGACCTCCGATTCGTCGAATCTTGATTTCCAGGTCCCAAGGATTTTTCTCCCATAGACTATAATGGGGTTCGATATTTGATCGAATAGTCGAATATCGGGAGCTATTCGGTTAAAATCCAATCAAATCGAATATTTCACTATTCGCTCATCTCTAAAAATAACCCTTTAACTGTATCTACAGTATGTTGGTCAGCCTATAATCCCCGACTCAGCTAGTTAAACAAGAAGTTATGTTGGAAAATAGAAGAAAATATAGTAAATATTAAAGATAAAAGTAAGCTATTGTTAAATTAACTAAAAATGGCAAGGTAAAATAAACATCTTACTATGAAGACCGTTCCATGCTGGCATTGATTAATAAATATTTTGATGTTATTATGGTCATTTTTTTAGCATAGTTTTTAAATGGGACTAAAAGTTTGATTAATTCCCCATCACGCTCTAATAAGTTTATGAGAATCCTGCCACATAGTCCACTTGCTTTCTGTTTTGGGAACTATTTATTCTCTGAGCTTGAGACTTTCAGCTTGCATTCATTATTTATAATAAATGGAAATCCAGTTAGTTTCTGCAGTGCAGCAGATGGAGATTTGTGGTCCATTAAGTCACGAGGTAACCAGTGGTAAAAGATTAATGTGCCTGCTTTATAAGCCAATCATGTTTTACTTTTAGATTGTTGTGCCTTTATTGTGAAGGCAACATATACAGTAGTATTGTAAGCTAAACAATCTTATGAAAGCGATATTTTTAATGCTCAGTTCTCAGTATTATCAGAATCCACATCTTGGGTATGAGAAAAGTGCTCTCTGTGCTTGTTCCTAATAGCAATACCCTGCACTAGAAAGCTATTAGATTGACACTTTATATTAAGAACATAAATAGCAATAGAGAAAGCAATTGTTAGCACTAGCTCCATGGATCTAATAGGAAATTCCCCCTGTTGCTCTTTTCTCAAGGATTTTCAAACATATACAGTCATGGGATTATGAATCACTCTTTACAAAAAAACTAGTTGCATTAATCATTTTTTACAGTTTATTTTAGATCAACTGCTTCAGAATTTTAGTATTTGTCAAAATATTGCTAATGTTTTTGCTTAATGCAAATATCACGAATAATCAGTCATTTCTAATTTACACCACTGTAAAATAGTAACATAGTAACATAGTAACATAGTAAATAAGGTTGAAAGAAGACAAGAGTCCATCAGGTTCAACCTAGGAAAATCCTACTGTGTTGATCCAGGAAGGCGAAAAACCCCTATGGGGCAGAAGACAAACGCCCCACCACAGGGAGAAACTCCCCCCCCCCTCCCCCGACTGCAATGGCAACCAGAACAATCCCCGGATCAACGTATCACCAGAAATCTAATGCCCATAACTTGTAATATTATATTTTTCAAGAAAAGCATCCAGGCCTCCCTTGAACTTATTTACTGAATCAGCCATGACAACATCATGTGGCAGAGAGTTCCACAGTCTTACCGCTCGTACAGTAAAGAACCCGCGTCGATGCTGATGATGAAATCTTCTTTCCTCTAGACGTAGAGGATGCCCCCTTGTCATTGTTACAGACCTAGGAGTAAAAAGACCACTACAAAAATCTCTGTACTGTCCATTCATATATTTGTACATTGTGATCAGATCGCCCCTAAGACGTCTTTTTTCTAGCGTAAATAACCCCAAGCGTGATAACCTGTCCTGGTACTGTAACCCACCCATTCCCTTAATGACCTTTGTTGCCCTCCTCTGCACCCGCTCTAGGTCAGCTGTGTCCTTCTTATATACCGGTGCCCAAAACTGTACACAGTATTCCAAGTGTGGTCGGACCAGTGATTTATAAAGAGGCAAAACTATGTTCTCATCTTTAGCATCTATACCTCTTTTGATGCATCCCATTATTTTATTAGCCTTGGCAGCTGCTGCCTGGCACTGATCACTAAAGTTGAGTTTACTGTCCACCAATACCCCCAGGTCCTTTTCGGAAGTAGTTTTACCCAGTGTTTTATTATTTAGCACATAACTGTACTTATTATTTCTATGGCCCAAATGCATAACCTTACATTTATCCACATTAAACTTCATTTGCCATTTCTCCGCCCAAGCCTCTAGCTTCTCCAAATCCCTCTGTAATATGATATTATCCTCCTCTGTACTGATTACTTTACCCAGTTTAGTATCATCTGCAAAAATGGAGATTCTGCTCTGTAGCCCCTCTACAAGATCATTAATAAAAATATTAAAAAGAAGTGGACCCAACACTGACCCCTGTGGTACCCCACTAGTAACTAAAACCCAATCTGAATATGTTCCATCAATGACCACCCTCTGTTTTCTATCACACAACCAGTTACTTACCCATTTGCATACGTTTTCCCCGAGTCCCAGCATCCTCATTTTGTAGACCAACCTTTCATGCGGCACAGTATCAAATGCCTTTGAAAAGTCCAGATACACAACATCCACAGCCTCCCCCAGGTCCAGTCTATAACTTACCTCTTCATAGAAGCCGATCAGATTAGTCTGACAGGACCGATCCCTCATAAATCCATGCTGGTGCTGAGTCATAAGATTATTTTCATTAAGATACTCCAGTATAGCATCTCTTACAATCCCCTCAAATACTTTACCTACTATAGATGTTAGACTTACGGGCCTGTAGTTTCCAGGATCACTCCTTGACCCCTTCTTGAATATTGGTACCACATTAGCTATGCGCCAGTCCTGTGGAAGAATCCCTGTCGTAATAGAATCTTTAAATAATAGGAATAACGGTCTGTCTAACACAGTATTTAATTCTTGCAAAACTCTAGGATGGATACCTTCTGGGCCCGGTGACTTATGGATTTTAATATTTTTAAGGCGTTTCCCCACTTCTTGTTGTGTTAGGCAGGTGAGATTTATGGGAGGATTAACATTATCCCTAGTCATATCGTCTGTTATGGGATTCTCCTCTGTGAATACAGTAGAGAAGAATGTATTTAGTAGATTGGCCTTTTCCTCTTCCCCCTCCACCATTACACCCAGATTATTTTTGAGGGGACCAACATTTTCGGTTTTAAGTCTTTTGTTATTTATATAGGTGAAGAACATTTTGGGATTTGTTTTACTTTCTTTGGCTATCCTTCTTTCTGTTGCTATTTTTGCTTCTTTTATTTGCGTTTTACACATTCTATTCTTCTGTCTATAGTTGCTCAATGCTTCCCCACTACCTTCTTGTTTTAGTTGTCTGAATGCTTGTTTCTTATCATTTATTGCACCCCTTACAGCTGTAGTTAACCACATTGGATTTCTCTTATTTCTACTACGTTTATTCCCATATGGTATGTGTCGTTCACACGATTTACACAGGATGCTCTTAAATATGTCCCATTTCTCTTGTGTACTTTTATTTCTGAAGGCATTGTCCCAGTCTATGTTCCCAAGGTCCTCTCTTAGTTTTTGGAAATTAGCCTTCCTGAAATTTAATGTTTTTGTAGCCCCTCTGCTAATCATTTTATTGAAGAATAATTGAAAACTTACTATGTTATGGTCACTATTACCTAGGTGACCCCCCACCTCTATTTTTGATATTCTGTCGGGCCTATTGGTTAAGATCAGGTCCAGAAGGGCCCCCCCTCTTGTTGGTTCCTCTACTAGTTGGGAAAGGTAATTATCTTTTACTATTTCCAAAAACACGCTTCCCTTCCTGGAGCTGCAGGTTTCTGCTTTCCAGTTGATATTTGGGTAGTTAAAGTCCCCCATAATAATGACTTCCCCCTGCTTCGCTGCCGCATCTATTTGTCTTATAAGAAGATTTTCTGATTCTTCCACTATACTTGGCGGTTTATAAATCACTCCTATAAGAATTTTATTATTCTTCGTCCCTCCCCTTATTTCTACCCAAAGAGACTCCACATTATCATCACATATATCCTCCCGCAGAATAGGCTTATGGCATGATTTAACATATAGACAGACCCCTCCCCCTTTCTTATTTTTACGGTCATTTCTGAATAGACTATAACCCTGGATATTAACGGCCCAGTCATAGGTCTCATCCAGCCATGTCTCGCTTATCCCCACTATATCATATTTCTCTTCAACCATTATGAGTTCTAATTCCTCAGCTTTATTAGTGAGGCTTCGAGCATTAGTATACATACATTTAATATATTTGTCCATATTCCCTTTCCTTTTATCACTAGTGACTATTCTAACCCCTCCCGCCGCTCCACCCCCAGTTCCATAATCTAGGCCCAGCTCTCCATCTACTCTGTCTTTACTTACTATATTGTAGTTGCCCTCCCCCCCGGTCCCTAGTTTAAACACTCCTCCAACCTCTTAGCCATCTTCTCCCCCAGCACGGCTGCACCCTCCCCATTGAGATGCAGCCCGTCCCTACCGTAGAGCCTGTAACCGACCGAGAAGTCGGCCCAGTTCTCCATGAACCCAAACCCCTCTACCCTACACCAGCTCTTGAGCCACTTATTTACCTCCCTAATCTCCCGCTGTCTCTCAGGTGTGGCTCGTGGTACAGGTAATATTTCGGAAAATATCACCTTGGAGGTCCTAGTTTTAAGCTTCCTGCCTAAGTCCCTGAAATCATTTTTAAGGACCCGCCACCTACCTCTAACTTTATCATTGGTGCCAATGTGCACCATGACTGCTGGGTCATCGCCAGCCCCTCCCAGTAATCTGTCAGCCCGATCCGCGATGTGACGAACTCGAGCGCCAGGAAGGCAACACACTGTTCGACGATCCCGGTCTTTGTGACAGATTGCCCTGTCTGTCCCCCTAATAATTGAGTCCCCCACTACCAGTACCTGCCTGGCCTGCCCTGAACTCCTGTTTCCCACCTTACTGGAACAGACACCCCCCTGGCTTTCAGAGGCAGTGTCCTGCTGCAGCAATGCCACCCCTGAATCAACATCCCCCTCATCCGCCAATTTGGCAAACTTGTTGGGGTGTGCCAGATCAGGACTGGCCTCCCTCACACTCTTCCCTCTACCCCTTTTTCTAACTGTGACCCAACTAGCTGCCTCTTCCTCCTGTACCTCCATGCTATCACTCTCTCCCCCATCTACCCCTTGGAGTGCTTGCTCAGTCAGAAGCAGACCCCTTTCCAGTTTGCCAATGCATCTCAATCGTTGCAGCTGCTCATTTAGATCCAGGATCTGGGCTTCCAAACCAGCAACATGCACACATCTCCCACAATGGTATGCACCCTCGATCGGTTGATCAAGGATTGCATACATCGCACAAGATGTACATTGGGCCGCATTGTCAAACATGGCGCTCATTTATATGGGGGTTTATGTATAAAGAAAGAAAAAACAAACAAGCAACAAAAGCAAACAATGTGTTCAAAAGCAAATAAACAATTTGTTTTCCTCTAAAACTCCCCGAATCTAAAGTCCCAGAATATTAAAGTCCCACACTTGAGACAAAAACACACTTTAGATCAAAAACTCGCACGCTCCAAAACTCGCTCACAATACAATATAGAAGTACTTAGCTTGCAGAGTTTGTTGCTTCTGGCTCCTGTGTTGGAGTATGTGTAGTATTTACATCCTTCCAGGTATTGCCTTTTAATGCATATATGTCACCTTTAATGCTGCACATCTAAAACCCTACACCAGTAGGCAGCTTCAGTACATTGTTTAAACTGCTAAGTACAGCAGGGGGCAGTCATGAACTTAGCTACTTGTTTTACTCACTAATCAACATTTTGTAATATAATGTTTAGGGCATCACCACGCTGTGCCCCATAGTCTTCCTGTGTCAGGCAAGACAAAGAGATGGTGACAAGTACATTTCCAACAAAATAACGTATAATGCCCGGAAGGAAGTTGAAGTTGAACATTATGAGAGCTTATTTAAAGGGCATGTATTTTATGAATTTTATTTTACTGATTAGAGTGAGATACTAAAGCATGGTGTTTTATTCTAATTTGTTATTTCTATTATCTGATTGTAATTACTCGTATTTCACTTTTGTACATTATTATAATGGCTGCTATGTCTCCTGAGCAGTTTTAATAGTATTTAGTGACATGTCTACAGCAAGACTCATGGACATAGATGACAATAAACAGAGCCTGTCCCCTTAAGATGAATGTGAAACATTTCTGAGCATAATCTGTGACCTTTGAGGAGGTCATTCCACAGGGAGATGTTATTGTCTTACTGATGCTCACGTAATAGCGGAGCAATTACAAAGTGCATAGCATTAGTGTATCTCTTATACACCTGTGCCTATATACTAGCAATCACTGGCACACAGCAGAGCCGGACAAAAAGATTATTAAAAATTTTATATATACATTAACCCTAAAAAGGGCTGTCTCGTAAGTCTTTCTCCTCAGAGGATACCTTGTCACTACAGGGTTAAGAAATTAATCCTTATAGTGCTAAAATGCTGGATTCTCTCACCCTCCCTACACTGACAATTTCACAATGTTCTCAGCCCTACTCGGTCAGCTCTCCCTCCCTACACTGACTAACTACCACTGTGAATATTGCTGCCTAACTAAATTCAGATGCTTTTCCTTCTCGTTTCACTCTCCCTACTTAACACTAGAATCAGGAAAGACTGTGAGAAAATTTGCCTCAGTATAGTGTTTTAATAGCATGTACGTAACCTATGCAATTAATCTAATCGCACAGCCAATCACAGTAATGCCAGTAGAGAACATAGCTACTACATTACCTGATGTGCCCTTCCTTCCCTACACGTTCATTGGCTCTTTCAAATTGGTGGGAGGAAACTTACGCAGTTGCTTACATCGAGAGATAAATGTTCCCATGTTCGGATATGTTCCATAATGTTCGTTATAACCATTCTGATCATCAATCAAATTGTACGTGATCGGCTAACATGAAAAATTTGCATTATGTTTGTACAATCATATGAAGATCTATAAACATGTTTGCTTATCACTACTGGTGTGATTTGCTGCTGCAATGCTGTAAAGATCACTTTACAGCAGCCTCCTCTTATCACCACAGACACAACATGAAGTCTCAGTCTAGTTTTAGCCACAGTGCTGAGAATAGAAACTGAAAGATTATTTTAATATACATAGAAAAATGAAAAATGAGAAAAAAGTAACCAAAATTCATAGAAAATATGTTCAACATAAAAATATATTTTAAACAATAAGTCACTTTCTGATGATACATTCCCTTTAACAAATTATGAGAGTAGAAGGGAAGATTTGCAAGCAGTGACAGGTTAGAAGTTATGTTGGTCTATGGTCTACATTTACACATAATATTTTTGTCAGTCTTTTAATCAATGTTTTTTTCAACAAAAAACAGGAGTGGATTGAAATCACAGAAACTGAGCAGATCTTTCCATTATAATTTTGCCTTGTCAGTTTCATTCTTGATTTTGGTAAAGAAAATACTGACCAAAAGACTAACGGAAATACTGTGTGTGAACATAGCCTATAGGAGAAAAATGCTACAAACTAGGTAAGAAAAAGACACATTAAGGGTACAAACCCACACAGCGTATACACAGCAGATACGCAACAAATACGCAGCAAATACACAGCAGATTTGTTGGTACAGATTTGATGCTGTGTTCAGTTATTTAGATATAATCTGCTGCGTTTTTGCTGCGTATTTGCTGCGTGTTTGCTGCGTATTTGCTGCGTATCGCAGCAGTAAATACGCTGCTTATACGGTGTGTGGGTTGATACCCTAAAAGCACACTACATTTTTCAAAACCTGGCGCTGGACCAAAAGTACATGCAATGATAGCAGAAATGCAAACAAAAAAGCATTGTTTGTAGAGTATTTAATAATTACATTCAGCAGTTTCTGCATTTTTTTCAGGAAAAAAAACCCTGCAATGCACTTTTTCCCCCTGTCTTTTTTTCTGTAAAACTCCATATGTGTAATGTGTTATTTGAAGGGACACTATTTATGCAGAACGCCATTTTTTTTCCAAGTGTGACACTGAGTATATTATTTAATACATAATTTAGGTGTAGTTTAGTTGAGCTATGTAAGCAGCATTCCAGGGAATTTTTCCCAACTGTGAGATGTGCAGAGTGCGCTGCTAAATAAATTATTTAAGTGCAATTAAGTTGAGCTGTGTAAGCAACATTTTTTTCCATCTGTAACAGTCAGAGTGCTTAATGTGACAGCATTATGAATCATTACTATATTTTACATTTCCAGCATAGTCCTTCTTCCAACAGCATGTGATGCAATCAAAAAAGCAACTGGAGCTATGTAAGGCTCTCCATTTGGTGTACTTAACATGAAATCTGCTAAAACATATAGCTAACAAGTTAATAAACCTTAATCACCCAACTGAAGACCTAAAATTACAATTTTGGCCCTGTGTGGGTAAATTCCTTTGGGGTTTCTGATTAATTTCTACATATGATAACTAGAGATGAGCGAACTAGCTCGGCCGGTATGGGATCCGGTTCGGATTTTTCGAAAAGTCCGAGTCCGGTCGGATTCCGCTCCAATTTTTTTTTTCTTTCTTGCTTTGTAAAATGGCAGCCACCATTTTAGAAAGCAGGAAGTGTTCTGGGCTGGAAAAGCGCTTTCCCATGATGCCCGGAACACATCCAATCAGCAGGGATGTTGCACTAGCCCACCCCCTGTGTGACGTCGGTATTGCTTTAAGAGGAGCAGTCACATGACCACACACATGACCACACAGTCTGCAGAGAAAGAGGAAGGAGACTGTTAGCAGTGCACAGAGCTCGTCAGTGACAAAACACTGCTGCTGCTGCTGCTGCTGCTGCTGCACTGAGAAGATATTGTACAAAAGCAAAGACAAAAACATTACTAGGAAAGCGGAGAGGAGAAACATATAGTGATTGAAAGAGAAAAATAGAGAGGGCAAAAGATAGATAGGTAGATAGATTAGGCATAGGAGAGCAAAGGATGCACAGAACAAAAATGTGCTATACAGATATACAAGTACTATAGTTGGACCCTTGGAAGAGTGTATATGACATAGGTGTTTTCCTGAGGCACAAATATATACCTCGTGCATGACTACTGTTGCTCCTGTACTGGCCTCAAATGACTATTGCTGGACCTCCACTGGCCTCCAATGACTACTGCTGCTCCTTCACTGCATTTGTGATCTTTTTCCTGCATAGAACCTGTAATGGTGAATTTCCTGCATAGACTCTGTAATGGTGAATATTGAAGTCTAAAAAAAAAATGACTTTGAGATATTGCAAAGATAATGATGTTACTGACATGTAGAGCCCTAAATTCAACTAAATACACTACCCCTGTATCATATAGATGCTTTAAACTATGAAATCCAAAAAATTCCGAAATTCGGTTGAACCTAACGTTTCAAAAAAATCCAGAAGTCCGGTTGGAACGAACTTTTTGAAAAGTTCGCTCATCTCTAATGATAACTATGAATGATGAATACCACTAAGTGACATCCATCATAACTATACGGATTAGGAATCCATCAGGGATTTGCCATTGTACATCCTTGCTGGAAACTGCATAAACCTACAAAAGGTGCTGAGATAACTGAAGGAATCTAACGCTGTCAATTCGCTTCATTTTACAAAGTCAATTCACGCCAATTCAGTAAGGAAATGAACAAAAAACATGGAGGCCGCACATGTTAGCTGTCTGAAGTGTCACTGGGCAGGAAAAAGGGATTAACCATAATCCTTAGCACTACAAATCAGCTGCAGGCCCCTCTGTGATGTCAGCACCTCCCACTTAACCTCTATATAAGGCGATTTGTTTATTGGAGGCCAGTCTGTGTGTAGTGGAGGTGGAAGCAGACAGAAAGAACAGAGCAGGAAGATAATTACAGTGTGATATAGGGGCAGAGATGAGAGGATAGGAGGGCTGATTATGGGCAATATTGTGGGCAGACTGTAGGCTGATATGACTGCTATGCCAAAAGTTTTTTTTTTTTAAATCAGACCCTTCAGCCAGTATCAGCAGCTAGGATGCAACTGCTGGTCCAACAGAGATTCCTGGCACTGCATTGACAGTGCTAACTGCACGGCATCTGCTCCTAAGTTTATCAAAATGTCTGGACCCCGACACATTAGATGTTGAGCATCTCATTTAGACAGAGGATGTTGAGCTAGCACATGACAGAACAGAGAGCAGTGAGGGGAGCAAGGTAAGGGTAGCTTTTAGTTGCAGTATGGGCTTGTACTGGATAGCTGCTGATCAAGAGGTAGGAGAGGACAAGTTTGTCCCTGACTATGAGGAGGAGCCCAGCATCATTCATGAGGAGCCCAGCAGTATGTCACCTCGGAGGAACTACAGACTGCAATCAGCAGTGCGGCAGTTCTTCTGTGCAGGTGACGGAAGAACAACATCTGCAACATCTGCAAGCAGAAAGTGGGTCAAGGTTTGGGTCGAACCCCGACACCACTTCCATGAGGCAACATATAGTAAAAAGAAAAAATGTATCCAGCGCTAAAATGACCCCTGTAATAGAACTATAGATAGAAGGATAACTTACTCTGTATGAGGGATAGACAATCAGCATCTAATCCCCCTCCAAAAATACTTCTAGACAATACACCAGGTCCCTAGGGCTGCCAAACATTTATATATATTTACGTGGCTCTGGGTAATATGGGTGTTCAGTGAATACCCATTATCGCCGGGTGAGTTTATTCATTGTCATTTTTTGGATGAGTGCTACTCCATTTGTTTTTTTCCCCTCACTTTCACCTCACAAATATATTTTTTTCACAGCATATTTTATAGCAAAATGAAGCTAGTCATTGCAAAGTACAATTGGTGTCACAAAAAAAGACCTCATATGGGTCTGTAGTACATAAAAAAATAAAATACCTATGGCTTTTAAACATAGGGAGGAAAAAGCAAGCACAAAATAGAAAATTGGCTGCGTCACAAAGGGGCTGCAACAATGGGTTCTAAATCACACATAAGACACCATCTGTAAGGAGTTTCTAAGTTTCCAGTGTTTGTGTGGGTTTCTTCCAGGTACTAAGATTTCCTCCCACACTTCAAAACATACAGAAAGGTGAATTTAGAGTTTGAGTCCTCAATTGGGACAGGAACAGATGTGAGTGATGACAAACTATGTAGGGTTCTGCAGAATAAATTGGCGCTATACTGTATAAATAAAGAAATGACTGTTATGTCTGTTGGCATTGGTTTCCATTCAGAGGGAAGAGTATTTAAGAGTTCAGGCACTGATGTTGGTTGAGAGGTCTTACTTACAATTGCCATTTCTTTTCCATTACACCAAACTCATCAAACCATGCCCTTATCGACCTCACTTTGTATACAGGGACACAGTCATACTTTGGGCTTTTTCTTAATTATAGCTAAACTGTCTGAAACATACAATTGTCTGCATTTTCTCTGAATACAGTTGTATTATCATTACTAGGAATGAGCAAATTTACAGTGGTAGTAAAGCAAAGCACTTCGCTAAGCTTGGTGGTCAGCTTGTCAGCCAGCTGCCTCTGAACTCCATGTCGTTCTGCTCCCTCTGAACTACATGCCGCTCTGTTCTGGGTGACTGAAGAAGTTTTCCATGACTGGATCCAGCTTTTCCAGATGCCTGGAGAGTAGTGTTGTGGAGCTGCACGGTGTTCAAAGGCAGCTGACTGACAAGCCGACCGCCGAGCCTAGCAGTCTGTAATATTATTATTATTATTATTATTATTATTATTATTATTATTATTATTATTATTATTATTATTATTAATAATACTTATTATTATTATTATTATTATTATTATTATTATTATTATTATTATTGTAAATTGCAAACTTGCGTTATATCACATGCCCTGTTGATTTATATTTTGAAAGTTATAATGACAGGTACACCTTATTCTTTAACTGGTAATCACTATAGTCAAGGTTTTCTTTTGTGCTCCCACTGGTGAACCACTTCTCTCTTTCTGACCATATTAGAGTAATCATAGTTTAGTTGACATGTCTGAATGCTCTTGGGCCTCCAGACCTTGCCTAAACGTTAGTATTTTCTGACTACTTGCAGTTTCTCCATCTATTGTATTTTCCTGGACTGCTTATCTATAGTATCACCTTAACAGTTTCAATCATATCTCCAGGGCTGGAAATATGACATAGGAAAATGCATACCTTTATAGAGAGGTTAATTATTACAACACATACCAGAGAAACTTGTTGCAGATGGTGAATTCTGCAACAGCTATTTACAGGTAATATATAAAATATAACTTAATAGATTTGAATGATTGATTATGCCAAAGCTTGTGATACATATCATTTTATTCTACTTTAAAGACAGTAAAGAAAGTACAGTAATCTGAGAAAAATACTCTAAAATGCAACACTATTGTCTGATGTACTTATTCTGATCAATGACATCATAAGAAAGTTTGCTTCAACCTACAAAGTAATCTGACAATTTGAATTGGATAGCATATGTCTCAGATCCAATAAATGATTTATGAAGCACAGAAAGATGAACCAGGAGTCATTGAAAATGGATGCAGTCAGCAGAATAGAAGATTTCTGTTCCAACAGATAAATGTTTAAAGAGATATATCAAAAGATAACAAACTTTAAACTTTCCAAATATGTATATATTTCTATGCCAACAAAAAAGTTTGTTGTATATTTTTCCTTAACTTAAAGCAATCTAGACATATGTGGCTTGTATATGGTTAAACAAATACATCAACATTGGAGGAATTAGAGCTGACATAGAATTTATAGTATAAAATGAAGAAAGAAATGCACATCATAGTATCTGTAAAGCGTAACATAGCCACATCAATTATTAACAACTTTTTAGATTAATAAAAACTGACACTTTCACATAGAGATATCTTTATGTGAGAAAAAAAATTCTATTTTAATGTATTTCACCTTAAAGGAGTTGTCCGACATTTTTTAACAAACTAGCATTGCATTGACTTCTGCGGGTGCTGTATGGTGTACATACACTTCTATTTTTTTATTTGAGTGCTTATTGTGTTTTCAGTAACATGACCACTCTGTCTGTATTTTCTTTACTTCCTGTGATGTCATATTACCTTTCTGTGTCTTGTTCCTGCCAGTGCTGGAACAGTGAGTCATCACATGGGAGGGGCATGCATCCACACGGATTTAACCCCACCCTGTGTAGGAGGAGCTATTATCTGAGACCATTAGAAACTTCAGTAGTAAGGGCAGCATGATATGGAGGACAGCAGGAGCTTATAGCTATGTTGCTTTGTAGTGTTGGAGTCCTGGAGTCCTGGAGCCACCAAGGATAACAGTTGCATGTATGTCCCCCTATGTTTGCATGGATATTATTACACATTCCAAAACATTGTGATAGCTGGGTGGTGCCACACTGAAAGAGTATGTATCAATTCACATGAAGAGAGAGAAGCATGCACTCACTCCAGAGCTGTTTTCTATGAATTTGGCTTTACTTGCTTCCAATGGTCATTATGGGGAGGGAGGGATGGAAGGAGTAGGCATACACCTGGATGCATCCAGATGTATGCCTGCTATTTCCATCCATCTTTCCCTCCCCATGATGACCATTGGAAGAAAGTAAAGCCAAATTTAAAACAACCTCATCCTTTTTTTTTTTTTTTTTCTTTTATGAAAGTGGTCTGTAAGAACAAGTTTTTATGTTTTACTGTGGCTTGAGCACAGTAGAGTGTAAAAGTCACTATAAGAGCTGAATCTATTTTTAACAGTTGGATGGTTTTATTTGATTCAATCAATCAATCAATCAATCAATTAATCTTTCAATATTTGGCAAAGAAGAACAAAGCCAGTGTGGTATATATAGATGTACATCAGGAAAGCTAAATAATATTTAATATCTACCTATGTAGCATAAAGTAATGTCCCTTGTGCAAACTGCTGTAAATTCAGCCCAACCAAAACATAGTGAAGTGCCCATTGATTACTTTAATCCAGATAAATTAGTGCCGCTTTCATAGGTTGCCTGAAAAAGTCCAGGTTGACAGTTTTAGCTCTCCTGGGACTGAATGTATCTTTTGTGGGCTCCTGGAACACTTATGTATGCAGACTAAAGCAATTAATGGCTGAGCCATTGGGTTGGGGTCTGGCTACATGTACTCTAGGTTTGCTCAGCACTAATGTTAAACATTTATTCATAAACATGTCAATGGCAGTTTTAAGTTAAAGTGTTATTATATATTATAAACCTCTCTAATATTTACAGTATTCATTAGGGATGAGCGAACCAAACCATAACAAACCAGGTTCATTACGAACTTTGTAAAAAGTTTGGTTCGTCACCGAACCGAATCTGGTTAAAATAACATTAACAAATAAAATTACAGAATAGACAAGTCCAAGACATCTTTAGAAAGTGATGCAAACACCTCTGGAATGCATCTGGGAAAACAGGGAATCAGTATTACAGGAATCTGCATTATCCGGGTTAGCGATCCCTGGCAATAATGCCGATTCCTCTAATGATTAATATTTAATTAATAAAAAAATGTTTGTTCTAATAAAGCTATGTTCGTTGTTCAATAGTTTAATTAAAATTAATCAATTCTTTTGCAATTAAATATACTGTTAATAAAAAATAAATATATAAATACATTTTTTAAATAATAAAAAAATAATATAATACGTAATAATAATAAATAATATAAAAAAACGCATAGGGTCCCCCCTATTTTCATAACCAGCCGGGTTAAAAACCAAGCAACAGCAGCTTAGTTACACCAGGGTGGGAAGGGCCATTGGTTTAGGCCCTCCCTAGCCTTAATATTACCAGCCTGCTGTCGCTCAGTCCAGGAGTGCCAATTTCGACGCTCCGGGACCACTGGCACCCGACTCTTCCCAGTACCCCTGGTGGAATTGGGTACTGGGATAATAATGGGGGGGGGGGGGGGGCATTTTATGCCGGCTAACACTAGGCTCCGACTTAGTAATGGATTCCGTCTATTAGACGGCTTCCACTACTAAGTCTATATAGTAAAGAAATAAAGACAAGACACAAGTGAAAAGTATTTTTTTTTAATAAAAACACCCCCACACCAATCGTTGACCATTTTATTAAAAGAAAAATCCAAACAACCACTGGTCATCGCCGTAGTCCATGGAATCTGACGTAATGCACAGGATACTGATATCTGAAAAACAAAAAGGAAGAAACACACAAAAAACACAAACAGGAGCAAAACACCCATCATTGTAAGCGGTGTTGTGCACCTTACAGTATGCAGCATCTTTACAGATCACTGCTTACAGTCTGGCGCCCAGGGGGTTAAGGGAGGATGCATTACATCCCCCTTAACCTTTTGGGTGCCATACTGAAAAATCTGGCCCCCAGGGGGTTAAGTAAGGGTCTCCACTTAACCCCTTGGGGGCCAGACTGATGTCAGACTGTACCCATCCCAGCAAGGAAGGGGTTAAGTGACCCCCCCTTCCTTGCTGGGATGGGTGCAGTGCAGGGGAGGGGGAGAGCTTTATACTCCGATGTCTTGATGTGTTCTCTTCGCCGGTCCCCGGCACACTGAGCTGTGTCGGGGGATCGGCTCTTTATATGTCCACTCAGCCAATCAGCTGAGCAGACATATAAATCAAAATGTTTCTTCTAATGTTGCTATTGTGATAGCATAATTAGAAGAAACATTTGCTGTTTTAATTAAAGTATTAATAATTCAGTATTACATCAAACTCTATTGTCGGCTATTATTAAATGCCGGCAATAGAGCCGATTTCTGTAATAATTAATTTTTCATTAATAAAACACATTTTTGTTCTAAAAAAGCTATGTTCATTATTCAATAGCTTAATTAAAACAAATCATTTATTTTTCAATTAAATATACTGTAAATAAATAAATAAATATATATATATATATATATATACATTTATTTATTTATTTTATTAACAGTACATTTAATTGCAAAAGAATTGATTAGTTTTAATTATGCTATTGAACAATGAAAATAGCTTTTTTAGAACGAAACTTTGTTTTATTGATTAAATATTAACTATTAGAGAAGTCGGCAATATTGCCGGCAATTTTTTTTTTCTCTTTTTTTGTACTTTTATTTTTTTTCACTTTTTTTCATTGTAATAGTAACCGCAACTAAACAAAACTATACCCTATCAGACTCCCACTATTGTAGCTGCAATTATTCAGCCGTTATTGCAAGGTTCCTTTTAGGTTCGGTTCTTACAAATCCGAACTTCTGGAAAGTTCAGGGGGTCGAACCCGAACAGAACTTTTCAAAAGTTTTCTCATCCTTAGTATTCATAGCTTAATGAAAATTCAAAAATTTCTTTATATGGTTTTTATATATTAATTATGATAATGATGCAGAACCCATGAAACTAAAATTTAATTATTAAAATTAAAATTATGAAAAATTTGAATTCAAACTCAAATCTGTCCACTTGGATTCTACTTGGGCTATCCTTCGCCTTTGTTTTAAAGCGTGATAACTAACAAATAAAATAAAATAATATAAATTGCAAACTTGGTTTATATCATATCCTCTGTTGATTTAGATTTTGAAAGATATAACGACAATTAAACTTTAACTCTAAAAATTTGTATACTAAGTTCTATCAATAGTCAAATTTACGCAAATGTAAACACTTTAGCTGATTCAATTTCTCTTGGTGTATTAGAAGTATTTCTTATAATTTTTCTTATTTTGTTCGTTTGTAGTTTTTTGGTAAAGTTGCATTGAAAATATCATTATATTATTGTGTACTTTCAACATCCTATATTTTTATTTTTTTTTACTTTTTTTTTTCTCAAGCATTAATATTACATTATTCTTTTCACCTTCAGATTCATGTTGGCATGTTTGTATTGTGTGCTTCTTTAGATGATGTAATGATCTTGTAAGGTAAATATGTAACTAAAGCTCATGACCTTGGCCTAATATCCATCTGTTAAAAGGGCAATATGCCCACTGACAATTTGGTCAATCTATTGCAATGGGTGGTGATGCCAGGTGACAAGGGCTTTAGTTATTGGAAGTCTGCATACTTCTACAAAAGACATCTGTTCAGCAGGAAGTTCTTAGCTAAAGCCAAATCTAAAACAACATGCCCATTCTTGTTATAGTACAGTTTATATACTTTAAGAATGGGCAAAATTAAAAATGTTGAATTTAAATATTCACACAAAAACTAAGATCTTTTTTTTAAATCATACAATAAATGTTGACTTTTAGTTATATTTTTCTGATCTGTCCTTTAGATGGAAATAATATTTAGCTGGAATACTGTGGTTCTTATGTAGAAATTACATGGATTATTTTGTACACTGTCAAACACATTAAGTTGGTTATAGATATCTAGAGTCTTTGGTTTATTAGACATTTCATGTGGCAACCTTATTACACATAGTTGGACATAAAGGAAAGAATTTACTAAGATCTGTGTATTACATGCCTGTCTTAACTAAATTTCTGCTGCCATTCATCTCAACAGATTTATTAAGAAGGGTCAGCACTTAAATAAATCTGCCTGCGCAGCAATGGACCATGGATCGCACAGGGAAATCTGCAAGCTGGCATAAATTTTCACTATGATTTATGCCAGTTCACCGCCATAAATCATAGTATATCTGGTGGCCTCCATGGCTATGTCCTTTTTATACCTTACTTTTTCTAGGTATTCTAAAGTCACACACACAGCATAAAACAGCAAAAAATGTTTCCAACTTTTTTTTTTAATTTCCAACGTTTTCTTCCTATTGTCTGTTTTCGAAAGTAATTTTGGTTAGAAGAGATTGAGGACTCCAGTGATTAGTTGTAGTTTTCAGGGCAACCCATTCTGTGTGGCCCCACAAGAGTGGCCCCACCCATTCTTGTTGAAGCCTAATAGGAGCCAATTGAGAGTAATGTTTTGTTGGCCTCTGAATGGACACAGATTGGTGTTATGCCACATGATTTTTAGTATGCCACTCGTATTGCAAGGAAAACTGAATCTTATAGGTAACTCAGGCAGGTTTATTTTGTGCACAGTTATGTGTTATATGAACTGTTTGCTTTGTTAGTGAATAATGCAATTGGTTGCAGCCAGTTTCAAACCCATCCTATGATTTTATGTAGAGCTTTTATATGTTTGTTCCAGAAATTATCATACAATGAAGACAGAGATTCACAGTCTTTGTCTCTGAAAGTAAGCAGAGATCTTAAAACCATGGACAAATTATTAATGTAAATAACATATGCTGGAAAGTTGCTGAGCTTTTAATTAAGCAGTCATTCACATAAAAATGACACTGTATCTCTTTCATTGATGGAGTCGAATAAAGTTTATATTAATAATACAGATTTCCAGCACCTTATAATTTTTGGGGTACATACATAGACAAAAATCAGATACACAAGTAATTATCAAACCATACATGAGGAATGAGGGCCCTGCTCGCAAAAGTCCAAAAGGCAGAGGGGCAAACGTGCTTCATTGACACTATGGTCCAGCCATCTTTTTAAATAAGGCAGTGCAGATAAGGGTTGGTGAACCAGTCATCAACCAATGCCTGCATACTACAGATCTAAGTGCTTAATGCTTGGTGTATATGTATGTGTGTGTGTGTGTGTGTGTGTGTGTGTGTGTGTGTATGTGTGTGTGTGTGTGTGTGTTTGGGGGGTGCACATTTAAAGCGTTGGGTATTAGTGACGAGGCTGACATTCTTAGGTAATGAATTCAATAGAACTGGTGAAGCTCAGGTAAAGTCCTGAAGACGGGAGTGAAAGGGGAGGATTAAGGAGGATGTTAGGTGTAGGTCATTAGCAAAGCGTAAAGCAAGGGTAGGGCTGTAGACATAGATGAGGTGTAGGGAGGTGCAGCACTGTAGAGAGCTTTATGGGTGAGCAGGAGGAGTTCATATTGTATCCTTTGCTTAATAGAGAGCCAATGTAGTGATTGGCCCAGGGGGAAGCAATTACAGTACAATTGTGGCAATTTGGAAACTACCAAAATGAATTTACCCCAGGAAGAATAGCTAAACATAATATTTCTTTGTTATTTGCAAATGCTCAAATTTGAGCTTGTATGGGTTCCCCCTTCATTATGTCATTGAATGCTGCGAAAGCCTTTAATATGGCATAGGAGAGGGATTTATTGTTATGGTTAGGCTACTTTTTTTGTTATCCCTTTACAGTTGTGTCAGTGGATGGAGACTGCTCTGAGTGGTTTGTGTTATCTCGGAGTACCTGGGAGGGTTGACCCATTTCTCCTCTTTTTTTGCATTTGTTATTTTCATTTTGGTGATCAGGAAGAGAGCTGATCTTTTGGTGCTTGAGTTCACAGTTTCCATTTATTCTAATGATGTATTGATGTTTTTGGAGAATCCATATGTCTATCTTTTTTGGGCGATGGAGATATTAAAGGAGTTTGGGTCATATTTAGGGCTAACAATAAAAAGATTTCTAAACCTCTTATAGGTGACATAAAAAGAATGGGTAGTACTAATTTAAACTGTATTCCTGTAAAAATATTATGTCAGCTAGTGGTTTAAAGAAATTGTTATTAGGAACTCCAGGGACAATTAAAAGTAGTTGGATGTCTGTGTTGATGTGTGTTGTCCTGGAGTTCCCTTAAAAAGGAGGTGAACCAGGAGGATCTGTTGCTTTTGACCTAATTATGGTTCAATGCAAATTAGAATAAATACACTAAAGTAAGCTGGGCACAATCTAATTTATGGTGTTTGAGATAATGATAACATTGCCTGAATAACCCCTTTAATGACTGTGGGCATACATTTTGCGTTTGCGTTAAGGCCCACACGGCAGGGGGCGTACCATGTACGCCCTGCAGGGGTGGCGCACTATAAAGCGAGCTCAGAAGCTCACTTCATATCGGATGAGGACCGGCTGCTATCAGCAGCTGGGCTCTCACCTTTAATAGTTGTCCACCGCGATCGTGTGGCAGCCCGCCATTTACCCTTTAAACGCAGCAAAGTTTAAGTGTAAATGATAGAAGCAGCTCTTGTCACCAATCAGGACCCCTGCAGCATGTCTGCGGGGGTCCCGATCACATGGCCTGACTGCCGGAGGCATACATCTTACCTCCGTGTAGTCAGATCTTCAGTCTTCTGATAGAGTCGGACACAGATAGGCTCTCTCAGGAGATTGCAGATAACACTGATCTCTGCAATTTTCCTTAAGGACAGAGCCTAAAATGACCGCAGCAATTTTCAATTTAGCTTTTTAGTTTCTTCCTCATCGCCTTCTAGGAGCCATAACTCTTTTATTACTCCATCTACATGGCCATGTAACAGCTTTATTTTTTTCAGAAACAAGTGTACTTTGTACTGCAGCCTTCAAATCTACCATAACATGTATGAAAAAATCCAAAAAACATTATTTATGGGCTGAAATTAGGAAAAATTCAATTCTGCAAAGCTGACATTTTATCTTTTTTCTACAGTAAAACATCTTTATTTGCAAATAGGTATATTTAAAATGGGCACATTGTGACTGTTATGGTGCTTATACTTTTTCACCTATGGGGCTGTATGGGGCATAATTTTTTGCGCTGTGATCTTTCGCATTTTTAGTACCATATTTGTGTAGATCGTAAGTATTGATTGCTTTTTATAATTTTTTAAATGTAAAATCTAATTAAAAATCTGCAATTGCGGTTTTTAGCGTTTTTTGTTTACCCCATTCAACGTGTGGGAACAGCATTGTTTTATTTTAATAGATCGGACAATTATGCACGCTACAGTGTATTGTATGTTTATTTATTGTATTATTTTTATGTGTTTTATTTATAAAATGGGAAAGGGGGGGTGATTTCAACTTTTATTGGGGGAGGGGCTATGGCATGTATTTAAAAACTTTGTTTTATGTTTTTTTAACTATAACTTACATACATTTGATCAGTAACACTGATCATTGCTGTGCTATAAGAGAAACAGATTGCTGAACTCAGGGAGACCAGCCAAACGACAACACTACCGGCTGCAAGTGAAAGCGCTCAATGCAGTGAAGTCCTAGGTGCATTGCCCCCTGGGAAACATGAATATGCAAAAGAGGAGCCAGTGGGGCCTCATTGAAGAGTCTCAAACACAGGACTAGCCAGATATCCCTCCAAGAAGGACCCAGCCAAGGGGCAGCTCCTGTTAGGAAACAACCAAATCCACCATATTAAGTGGCCCTATAAGTCAGTGTAATGACAAAGGATAAACCAAGGCTAGGTAACCATCCACATACAGCTGTTTCTGGGTGTTGCCCCTCATCAGTGTGGAGCAGGATTCTGGCTAGGTGGGAGCAATGCCTAGTAGAGCCATAAGAGAAACAGATTGCTGAACTCAGGGAGACCAGCCAAATGACAACACTGCCAGCTGCTAGTGAAAGCGCTCAATGCAGTGAAGTCCTAGGTGGATTGCCCCCTGGGAAACATGAATATACAAAAGAGGAGCCCGTGGAGCCTCATTGAAGAGTCTCAAAACACGAGACTAGCCAGATATCTCTCCGGCATAGCATTGATCAGTGTTATCTGCGATCACTGCACTGGGCCTGCTTATGGCAGACTCAATGCAGGGATCACCGATCTGACTGCCGGGGAAGAGGTAAGAGAACTCTGGCAGCCAGATTTACTGATGTGCTGGGCTCCTGTTACTGTCCGATCGGGATCCCCGCAGTGTAATGTAGGGGCCCCGATTGGACAGTGACAGGTGCACAGCTCCTGTCACTGACAGGTAAAAATCGCAATTGCAGCATTGAAAGGGTTAATATCTAGCGGTTGTGGGATCGTGGTGGCCCGTTATTAACAGTGAGGACCCAGCTACTCATAGTAGCTAGTCCTCACTCTGCTTGAAGCGAGCTCAGTTCCTGAGCTCGCTTCAAAGTGGCCCTGCAGACCATGACGCAAATGTATGTCCTGTGTCATTTGAGCCATGACTTTCATGGCATACATTTATGTCCATTGTCGCTAAGGGGTTAAAATAAAACAATATTATTCACGCAGGGTAAACAAAAAGCAGTGAAAAAAAAGAAGCTAGGATTGTTGATTCTTTAAAATATTTTACATATAAAAAATTAATAAAAAACGATTAATACCTCCAATCTACACAAATGTGATACTAATAAAAACTAGAGATCATGACGCAAAAATGATGCCCCATACAGCTCCGTAGATTAATAAATTAAACGCATTATGAGAGTCATAATGCGGCCATTTTAATTATACCTATTTGCAAAAAAAAAAAAAGTTTTACTGTTAATATAATAGTACAATATAATAGTATAATATAATAGTAAAACATAAAAAAGCTATGTAAACATGCATATCGCTGTATTCAGACTGACCTATAGAATAAATGTCAGTTTTACCTTGAATACCCTCCAAAATACCCTCCAAAATATGTGGAATTGCATTTTTCATCCCAATTTCACCCCATAAGGGATATTTTGGGGTTTTGTCATTACTTTTTTGGTAGATTTAAAAGTGCCATTACAAAGAACACTTGTTCCTGAAAAAAACTAGCCCTTACATGGCTCTGTAGATAGAAAAATAAAAGAGTTATAGCTCTAGAAGTCAAGGAGGAAAAAAAATTTTAATGCAAAAATTAAAATAGGTGCAGTCCTTAGGCCCCATTGAATTATGGTTTAATACAAATTAGAATAAATACATTATAGAAATCTGGGCACAATCTAATTTATGGTGTTTGGTATAATGATAAGATTGGCTGATTAAAAACTAAAATGTAATCTAGTAGATTGTGTATGGTTTAACCCCTAGACGACCCTGGACCTAGGGTTACGTCATGGAAGTCTGTCCCCAGACGACCTATGACGTAACTCTACGTCCTGGGTGTTTCTCCCGCTATGAAGCGCGCTCCAGAGCGGAGCGCGCTTCATAGGAGGTGGGGGCCGGGACCTCACCGGTAATGACACGCTGTAGCGATCACGCTGCCGCGTGTCATTAACCCCTTAAACGCCCAGATCGCGGCGCGACCACGGCATTTAAGTGTAAGTGACAGGGGGAGTCCCCTGTCACTTACCGATCAGGACCCCCGCAGTGTGACTGCGGGGGTCCCGATCGTTAAAACAGACCGCCAGAGGTCTCTCACCTGCCTCCGTGTGGTCCGATCGGCGATCTGCTGCACTAAGCCTGCACAGGCAGGCTCAATGAGCAGAGCGCTGATAACACTGATCAATGCTATGCCTATGGCATAGCAATCATCAGTGTATAAAATCAAAGTACTGTATGTAAAAGTCCCCCAAAGGGACTTCAAATGTGTAAAAAAAAAAAAAAAGTTCAAAACACTATTACACTACCCCAAAACCCCTCCCCAATAAAAGTTGAAATAACCCCCCCTATCCCATTATATAAATAAAACATATAAAAATAAATAAATCAATAAACATATAATATACCGTAGCGTGCGTAATTGTCCGATCTATTAAAATATAACAAGCGTCATTGTGAACGGTGAACGGCGTACACGAAAAGAGGGAAAAAAGTGCGCAGATTACCGATTTTATGTTACATTATATATTTAAAAAAATCTATAAAAAGTGATCAAAACGTCCGATCTTCACAAATATGATATTAATAAAAACTAGAGATCATGGCAGAAAAAATGACACCCCATACAGCTCCGTAGGTGAAAAAATAAAACCGTTATAAGCGTCACAATAGGCCCATTTTATTAATATTTAATTGCCAAGAAAAAGGATTTCATAAAAAAAATATATATAACATTAGAGAATCTGTGTAAACCTGCATGTGGTTGTGTTCGGGCTGACCTATAGAATAATAGTATCATGTTGCTGTTACCATATAGTGTATAACGTAGACACAGGAACCCCCCAAACATTACCATATTGCATTCTTTTTTACGATTTCACCTATTTATATCTTCATAAATAATATATTTGGAATTCCATCATACATGTTATGGTAAAATGAATGACGCAATTACAAAGTACAACTATTCCTGTAAAAAACAAGCACTTACATGGCTTGTAGATAGAAAACTGAGAGTGCTAGAGCTCTTAGAAAGGGGGGAGGGAAAAATGAAAACACTAAGATCAAAATTTGCGCGGTCCACTGGGTCATTTTGGGCCTGGTCCTCAAAGGGTTAATGCTTTCGCCTCAACAATAAATAAAGTGACACTAAATACTAATGCTGAAAACCCCTGTGGGCCAAGAAAACAACTCTTTAGTGAAACATTTAAAAAAACAAAAACAAAAAAACAAAAAACAAAAAAATAATATTAACCCCTTAAGGACCCATGATGTACAGGTAGGTCATGGGAGCCTGTAAGCTATAAAGTGAGCTTAGGAGCTGAGCTCACTTCATAGCACGTGGGGACCGGCTTCTATATGCACACGACCTGCCATTAACCCCTGCAGTGTTGTGATCGCACCACTTACAGCGTGCTCCTGTCACTGACCAGTCGTGTGAAAGATGCCATTACAATGTACACATGTTCCTGAAAAAAACAAGCCCTGGACACATTTCGAACTCCACCACTCTTGTTCATTGCGTATCTAGAGACAGATATCTATGACAATAACAAGAACCATATAACATTAGCACTTACAATGACATGTCTCTCCCTAAAGATGGGTATTCAATAGATAAAGGGATATGTATCTCTCTAAAGAGGGTTATTCAAATATTATTATTATTTTTATATATATATATATATATATATATATATATATATTTCTACAATATCTGGTGATTAGAGTCATATGAAAAAGTTTGGGCACCCCTATTAATCTTAATCATTTTTAGTTATCAAAATGTGGGTTTTTGCAACAACTTTGATACATCTAATAACTGATGGACACAGTAATATTTTAGGATTGAAATGAGGATTATTGTACTTACAGAAAATGTGCAGTATGCATTGAAACAAAATTTGACAGGTGCAAAAGTATGGGCACCTCAACAGAAAAGTGACATTAATATTTAGTAGATCCTCCTTTTGCAAATATAACAGCCTCTAGTCACTTCCTGTAGGTTTGAATGAGTTCCTGCATCCTGGATGAAGGTATTTTTGACCATTCCTCTTTACAAAACAATTCCAGTTCAGTTAAGTTTGATGGTCACCAAACATGGACATCCCGCTTCAAATCATCCCACAGATGTTCAATGATATTCAGGTCTGGGGACTGGGATGGCTATTCCAGAACAGTGTTCCTTTGCATGAATGCCTGAGAAGATTGGGAGCAGTGTTTTGGATCATTGTCTTGCTAGAATATCCATCCCCGGCGTAACTTCAACTTTGTCACTAATTCTTGAACATTATTCTCAAGAATCTGTTGATACTGATTAAAATCCATGCTACCCTCAACTTTAACAAGATTCCTAGTGTCTGCTGTGGCCACACAGCCCATAAGCATGATGGAACCTATCCCAAATTTTACAGTGGTTAGCAAGTGTTTTTCTTGGAATGCTGTGTTTTTGGCAACCATGCATAACGCCTTATTGTATGACCAAACAACTTAATTTTTGTTTCATCAGTCCAGATGACCTTCTTCCAAAATTAAAGTGGCTTGTGAAAATGTGCTTTGGAATCCCTCAGGCGACTCTGTTTGTGGCATGTTTGCAGAAAGGGCTTCTTTTGCACCACTCTCCCATACATCCTTGTGCAAAGTGCGCTGTATTGTCGACCGATGCAAAGTGACACCATCTGCAGCAAGATGATGCTGCAGGTCTTTGGAGGTGGTCTGTGGATTGTCCTTGACTGTTCTCACCATTGTTCTTCTATGTCTTTCTGATATTTTTCTTGGCCTGCAAATTCTGGGCATAATAAGAACTCTCCCTGTGGTCTTCCATTTCCTTACTATGTTCCTCACAGTGGAAACTGAAAGGTTAAATCTCTGAGACAAATTTTTATCCTTTCCCCAAACAACTATGTTGAACAATCTTTGTTTTCAGATCATTTGAGAGTTATTTTAAGGAGCCCATAATGCCACTCTTCAGAAGAGATTCAAATAGGACAACTTGCAAGTGGCCACCTTAAATACCTTTTCTCATGATTGGATACACCTGGCTATGAAGTTCAAAGCTCAATGAGGTTACTAATCCAATTTAGTGCTTCAGTAAGTCAGTAAAAAGTAGGTAGGAGTAGGTAGTAGGTAGTGACATAGCAGAGCTGAGGTACTGACATAGCAGAGTTGAGGCAGAGATATAGCAGAGTTGAGGCAGTGACATAGCAGAGCTGAGGCAGTGATATAGCAGAGTTGAGGAATTGATATAGCAGAGCTGAGGTAGTGACATAGTAGATTTGAGGCAGTGATATAGCAGAGTTAGGGTACAAACCCACACACCATATACACAGCAGATACGCAACAAATACACAGCAAATACGCAGCAGATTTGTTGGTACAGATTTGATGCTGTGTTCAGTTATTTAGATCTAATCTGCTGCATATTTGCTGCGTGTTTGCTGCGTATCGCAGCAGTAAATACGCTGCTTATACGGTGTGTGGGTTTATACCCTTAAGGTAGTGACATAGCAGAGTTGAGGCCCGGCCAAGCCAGAAAAACGGATCTACCCCCCCCCCCCCCGCGCATACACTTCGCATCCGTCCTACTAGACACCAGGGACATATGGAGCACAGCATTTTAATGCATATGTCAGGTTTGACAGCTGCATTTAAATGGTTAATTAGCCAGTGCAGCAACTATGCTTAATTAGCTGGCGTGGTAACAGGACCTGCATCGGCTAATAGAGGCGCTTCCTGGCGGGAGATAGCAGCTGAGAGCGGCGCGGTTCTGAGCGGGGTCCAGGCAGGACCCCTCTCTTGACTCCCCTCGCGCTGCCATGACATACCAGGTATGTCATTGGATGTAAAGGGATTAATATATATTTATATTTCTTGACCCATAAATGTACTTTTAAATAAGTGTTGGGAAACTCTCATTAAAAATCTCATTAAAACTATAAATATTTTCAGGGCCCTGGGGAACAAAGAGACACAGGACAAGTGGTCCCTATGGCTAACACCCCCCCCTCCCACTGTCCCTTCCTACTTGCAGTGCAGGTCCTAACTGACTGTCCACAACTGGCTGTCAGTCCCTGCACTCAAATAAGTGCAAAACACAGACAAACAAAATACAGAACACAAAATAGGTAGTATAAACAGGCCAAGGAGAATACCAAACAAGCAAGGGACAAAAGCCAGAGATAGTAACAAAAAAGGCAAACAAGGTACAATGACAGTAGACAAGGCAAGGTCAAGAAGACACACAGAAGGACAGTACCAAGAAGGCAGCAAGGAACAGAGGACCAAATGAATGGAGGACGAAAGCCAGAGATGCAACCGTGGCATAACAATTATGAAGCTGATTTATTCAGAACTGTGCATTTTGCTGTTGCTCTATTTAGGAATAACTATTTTTTGAAAAAATATTCTCAAATTATAAATAATAATAAAATATTACAAATGATATAATGGATAATCTACATAGCAAAATTAAAAAGAGTAAATTCCCATTGTAGGGGAAAAAAAAAACCTGTTCTATTTATCTGCAAAAATATTTTTTCAAAGCAAGTGCACAAATTTCTGAAAGTCCAGACACATGTATCCAAAAGAAACAGCTCAATTCTTTCTTTAAAGGGGTACTCCGGCGGGGTGGGGGCTTTTTTCAATGTGGCCGGGAGGTAGGTGGCTGAGGGCAACGACGTCCACTCACCTCCCCAATTCCAGCGGCGGGTCCCGTATTGCGGCGCTCTGGTTCCTGCTGCCCGGCCGCTTCCGTGTCTCTGACGCTTGCTTAAGACAAGATGTTTCAAGTCTGCTCTGCCAGTCCATGGCAGGGGTCACTGACTGGCTGAGTGGACTTGAAATGTCACGTCTCAAGCCTGCATCAGAGACCAGGAAGCGGCCGGGCAGCAGGGACCGGAGCGTCGTGATACGTGACCCGCCGCTGGAACCTGGGAGGTGAGAGGACATCGTTGCCTTCAGCCATTTCCTCCCCAGCCATATCGAAAAAAGCCCCCCCTGCCAGAGTACCCCTTTAAGGGGGTATTTCAAGTTAACCAGCTCACTCTAGCCCCATTTATTGTCTATTTGCCTCCCATGGTAGCCATGCTTTGTTCTTGGCCATCTCAGGCAGCTGCATAGACAATTAATAAAGTATGTATGCACAAGTCATTGTCCTGCAATTTTACACTTCTTCTATCTTGTAGATACAATATCTTAGTTTAGATTGGAATACCTCTTTAATTTACTTATTAAACCTTCTCCCAGCCCAGGGATAACCAACATAGACTGTTTTGCTAAATTACCACTTATTATAACCCCTTAACGACCCATAACATATATGACAGGTCATGGCGCCGCTGGGGGGCGGTTCAGAAGACCCCGCTCTTAACCGCCGACATCCCGACTGCTAACTAATAGCCTGGGGCCAGGGGTATTAGTAGGACCATTGGATGCAGCTGTCAAACATGACAACTGCATTTAAAAGTCCTCCATACCCCCTTCCCTGGTGTCTAGTGGCCAGTCACCCCCCCCCCCCCCCCCTCCGTGATACTATCACAAGGGGGAATCCTTTCCTCTTACTGGCCTGGGACACAGATCCTGGCCCGGTATTTTATTGAGCTGGTGTGCAGCAGACCAGACCAATAGAACACTGATCTCATTGGTCAGTGCTGTATATGTGTACTACACTGATCCCTGTCACCCAGGGGAACTTCTAATTAATGTATAATTTTTTTTTTTTTTTTTTTTATTAAATTCCAAAATGCAAAAAAAAACAAAAAACAAGAATGCTAAATGGTGCATTAAATAAAGAAAAACTGCAATAAAAAGGGATCAAAATGTTGCAAACAAGGTACCTATAAAAAGTATAAACATGGCGCATAGACTAAAGGATAAAAGTTTTATAATGATGGTAATTTTAAGGAACATTTATTTATTTATTTATTTTTTTTTTCAAAGATTAACATTTTTAAAAAGCTGTGAAGTAAAATAAAAGTTATGCATGTTGCATATCATTGTAATCGTACAGACTTATTCAATCTGTAGACACAAAACAGGACAATGTTATTAATACATTGATTTAAAATTTGAATATTTTATTTATTTATTTAAATAACACACCTATTCATAATTGCAGTTTATATTACCCCAAATAATTCTCTGGCATTCAGGAATATACTTTACATTCTTTCAAGTTGTTTAACAGGGATAAAGAATTACTATTAGATTTGCCATATATTGGAAAATGTTTTATTCGACTAGATTAGCCAGACTTGAAACTAATGTCTTCAGTTTTCTATGTACTGAGCCTGAACGCTGTCTGCTTGGAATAAATGTACTTTATAGAGTGTAGCTAACTGCATGACTGCTGATGTTGAATAAATATGTAGCTTTTATTATTAACACAGAAATATACAAAATGATTCAATAATGTCAAGCTACGCACTGAATTTCAAGTACCTTCAAGGACACTTTATTCAATACCTCTGAATAATAGATTGATATATGTATAAGGAAGTCATTTGTGCACTAGGGTGGGTAAATGAGGCCACAAAACATGCCTTACTATAACTGTGCTAACATTTGCTATAAATGTTGATTGATTTGTTTTATCTGGTTTACAGTGTCTGTGCCAGAGTTAAAGAAATAAATGAAACATTTCATGTTTACAACACTAGAGAAGACAAATTTGTCCCCATAATTGGGCAAATGTGCCATTTTCATAGGTGAACCGAGGGATATAAGAGTTACAAGACAGAGAACAAATGGGAAGCACAATAATAGGAGCTCCTAGCTTCTTAGTTAGATGTGTGAGCACTATGTGTGCTGAGGTGCAGATTTTTGCTGATGTACGTCCTGCTTTGATGAGATTCCTCCTAAGTCTGATTTATCATGATTTATGCCTTCTAGCATAAAAAAGTATCCCTTGAACAGATACCGTATAAGCTTATGGTTGACAGAAGAATCTGTCCCGTTTGGGTTCGCATCGCTGAGGATAAAGGTAAGAGACATACATTCATCCTTAGCGCTAACATAGGAATGGCAATAACAAATTTTACGTGATATCTCTACCCCCTTTCCATATCAGGATTCCTCAGCACCATTCTTCAAGGGAATCTATCAGCTCCTGGGCCCTACCTAAGGTGCTGACAGTGTGCTGTAGCTGGCAGTCCCCTATTGAACATGGTGCCTTTTGGTAATTTTCTGTGCAGTGGATTATGCACAATGTCAAATCTCCTACTTTAATGAAGAGGTAAACAGCAGTTGTTTGTGCCACACTCTGGCCGCCCCACCCTTCCTTCCTCCTTCCTCCTCCATTTTAATGAATAATGAATGCTGCCCGGCCTCCTGCACGCTTAGCTGTCAGTCAGTGTCTGTAATTGCAGATAAGTCCTCTCTAGGCAGTTTATGTCTGAAAGAAACACTCATTTTAGTTGCATCTCTCAGCCCAAAAGTGTTAGAGCTGTTGTCTAGGAGTAACTCACCTGTCTGGAGACCTGCCAGCAGTTTGGTGTCTGGTTCAAATCCCCTGATGGACATGAAATACAGGTCTCATTAATTTCTCATTATTGTATCATTATTAATACTATGTTCACACACATGCTCAGTGATTAACGCCAATGTGTTTCTGATGTGGCTCCGCCACCCTTACTCATGGATTTCTAGGTGGTCTCTCCCCTTAAAAATGCATGTTTTTGTTGGTGGACAGTGCCTTAGGGGTGGGGTTTAAGGGCCGTGTTGCCCCCATGTCCTCATTGGCCCCATAGGCTCTGCCCCTCCACTACATAGTCGGAATCTATGCCCCCTATTGCACCCATTGTAATGGGCAAACCTAGAGAGGGCAGGGAACTCCACATAAGGAAAACTCTTTTCTATTAAAAGTACATTAAAAGTTATATAGATGTGTCCATATAATGTATTACCATATATATGTGGTTCAGCCACACTGTTAGCTGATAGAAATCCAGGAAGTTAAGAAAACTGGCCTCTGTGTCAATCCACATTGTTTCCTGCTCCCACTGCTCTCACACCTTAGGAAACAAAAATTCCATGTCTCTGTCTCATACTGTGTGTGTTTGCTGAGCGTAGGCTGATGATGCAGACAGGGGGCAGGGCGTAATGTCACAGGAGGCTTGGCTGGATCCCCCAATCCTCTGAGTGGTTCACCATCTCAGTCCAGCCAGAAGCAAATGCTGCAACTTTTTTTGAATTATGCAAAACTCTGTAGTGAAATTAGGGCTATGTTTCATTGCAGTACTGCAGCATATTCACAAAAGTGATACAGTAACACAATTAAATGATTCTAAACGGCAGAGAGATTCATAGCCGGCACTGTCAATCCCACCTGGACAAAAAACGAAGCATACACAGTATTTCCCATGTAAGATAATATCGGATAAGTCCTTATTGTGGGTCTCAACCTCAAAGATAAAAGATGCTTGATCATACTACAGCGTGCTGTGTGGTATTACAGGTGGAGAATACAGTGTACTGTGTGGTGTTACAGGTATAGAATACAGTGTACTGTGTGGTGTTACAGGTAGAGAATACAGTGTACTGTGTGGTGTTACAGGTAGAGAATACAGTTTGCTGTGTGGTGTTACAGGTAGAGCATACAGCGTGATGTGTGGTGTTACAGGTAGAGAATACAGCATGCTGTGTGGTGTTACAGGTAGAGGATACAGCGTGATGTGTGGTGTTACAGGTAGAGAATACAGCGTGCTGTGTGGTGTTACAGGTAGAGAATACAGTGTGCTGTGTGGTGTTACAGGAAGAGAATACAGTGTGCTGTGTGGTGTTACAGGTAGAGAATACAGTGTGCTGTGTGGTGTTATAGGTAGAGAATACAGCGTGCTGTGTGGTGTTACAGGTAGAGAATACAGCGTGCTGTGTGGTGTTACAGGTAGAGAATACAGTGCTGTGTGGTGTTACAGGTAGAGAATACAGTGTGCTGTGTGGGTGGGGACACAATGAAATGATAAAATACAGCAAATAATTCAGTTACACAATGAAACTTCAATGTGTGAACACAACCCAGATGTTCTGCAACAGATTTGGGCGGGGAATTTGAAGAGTGGGGGACTGTAATGAACAGCTGAGGGAAAGCATTGCATTCTGGAACCTGTATTACTGAGTACAGCTGCTCCACCAGGAAGTACAGCCACACAATACAGAACCCCCCCCCCAAAAAAAAAAAAAAAAAAAAAAAAAAAGGATTTTCGGTAGTTTTAAAACTGGGATAGATAGATAGATAGATAGATGTAATGCTATATGCTACATTTTTTTACCTCTACCTGGAGTTCCCCTTTAAGAATGGAAAGGGGGAACAAATAACAAAAAAAAGAAAACAATAACAAGAAGAGGGTTTCTGTTCATACTACATTACTTGATACAAGCATTAAATGTCAATATGCATAGAAAGAACATTTTTACTTAGAATGTCCCATTAAATAATCATGTCTATCGCTGACACTTTGATGAATCATGTTTTCCTTATGCAGCCTACATCATGCTCGTCTTTCTCATCTTTTTTGATTATCAAAATACCTTTCATTTCATTTGCATGCTGACAAAAAAGGCAGGGAACTGTGAAATAACTAAAGCATGGCAATGAAGGTTTCCCAGAAATTACATAGCCTTTCAATTTTCTATTTCACCAAAGTCCTGCGTTTATGATGTTGTATGCTTGTGAAATAATGATAGATAGATAGATAGATAGATAGATAGATAGATAGATAGATAGATAGATAGATAGATAGATAGATAGATAGATAGATAGATAGGTCTTCTGGGGAATTGCATACCTAGTGTTTATTTAGCTGAAGTTATAGAAATATTCTAATGCAAACACATTAATCACTAGCGTACAGAAGGGGTAGATATTTCCTTCTACCCCTGAAAGTTCAGTAAATCCTATATATCCTAAGGTAGCATCTATTGCCCTATATTATCTTGTTTATTATGGTCCATTCCTGGATTTGGCTTTAACCCCTTCAACCCGGACTGATTTTGGCCTTCAGAATCAGAGCCCATTTTTTAAATCCAACCTGTCTCACTTTATGTGGCTGTAGCTACATGATACTATAACTTTTCTCAGAAATTTTTTTTTTTGACATATTGTACTTTAGGTTAGAGGTAAATTTTGGCGATATGCAAAAAAATAGTTTTGTGAAAGATGCAATGTACTTTTTTATTTTTATTATTTTTCTAATATTTATGATTGTATTAGGGACTTGGGCATTACATATTAATTAATTTCGTGTGTGTGTGTTTTTTTTTTTACACTTATTGTCCCACTATGGATACTTTACTATGTAATTGCCTGATTACAGGCAAAGTGCATTGCAGTGCTGATGACCACGGCAATGCAATGTTCCTGTAATGGGCAAAGCTGATCAGACTCAGCCTTAGGCTGAGCCTGATCAACCACCGTAGTTGTGACACCATCTGGTTGGCAGGGGGATTTTCCCCGCACAGCACCGATGGGGAAAGAAGGGAGAATTCTCCTTTATTTCAGCACTATAGGTGCTGGGATCGCACTGATTGCAGCACCTATAGGGTTATCCGCCAAGATCCAGGCTTGGCCCGAATCTCGGCAGTTGCGTCTGTCAGTGGTCCCCCGGGGATGACATAGGTGCAGCTTCTGCACCCGTGTTATCCCTGTCACGTACCAACACATCCATCTGCCAGAACACTGCAGAGTTAGATGTGCCGATTAGTGATGAGCGAGCAGGCTCGAGTATTAGGATACTTGATTGTACTCGTTACTCGGACGAGCATCTCGCGATACTCGAGAAAATCTCATCATCCGTTTCCTGTAAGTTTGGGGGCTATTTCTCAGCCAATAAACATGCAGGAGACTCTTTGGTACATCCTGCGATCACGTGGGACCCATACATGTCGATAGCAGCGATTGGTTGGCCAGATCAGATGACGCTGCCATATAAAACGCGCAGCCGGCAGTACTTGCTTCAGACGCATGCTGTGAGAGATTAGGGACAGATCTGCTGCTTCTCAGGGAGAGCGTCAGTGTAGGATTTAGCGTTCCAGTAGGCAGGGAATACTAGCAATACAAACAAACAGCCCTTTTCAGGGCTTCAAATCGTTTTTTAATAGTATTACTACAGACTGCTGGCTGGGAGTTGCAGTGGCTGCTACCACAATTTAACCAGCACACTGTGGTGATCAGCTGCTGGCAGAAAGGGGACATTAGGTGCTGCATACAGACCCCTAAGAAGTGCTCAGTGTACATTTTTTTTTATTTTGGGGCTGGTGGTGCTGCTGCACTACATTTGATTGCTGGGATTTGTGGTACACCTGCATAGAACTTCACTGCTCATTGGACGGGGGTGTCAGAGAGTGTGTCTTGGTCCAGCCACTACCAGATTGTACTGTACAGCCCCCCCCCCCCCCTAAACTAGTGGGTACTACACTGTATTGCTGGGATTTGTAGTACACCTGCATAAAACTTCACTGCTCATTGTAAGGGGGTATCACAGAGTGTGTATCTTGGTCCAGCCACTACCACATTGTACCATACAGACCCCTCTAAACTAGTGGGTACTACACTGTATTGCTCGGATTTGTAGTACACCTGCATAGAACTTCACTGCTTATTGGATGGGGGTGTCAGAGAGTGTGTCTAGGTCCAGCCACTACCAGATTGTACCGTACAGCCCCTCTAAACTAGTGGGTACTACACTGTACTGCTGGGATTTGTAGTACACCTGCATAAAACTTCACTGCTCATTGTAAGGAGGTATCACAGAGTGTGTATCTAGGTCCAGCCACTACCAATTTGTACCGTACAGCCCCCCTAAACTAGTGGGTACTACACTGTATTGCTGGGATTTGTAGTACAGATGTAGCCAGGCTTAACACGAGTTAAGACCAGGGCTTAACACCAGGGCTAACTTGATCCCTGACGCAACAATTGTGTCATCGAGCTATGTTAAGTCAATTAGAAAGTTGAGTTAAACGTGTTACTGTGATCAAGTTAACCATGACTACTACTCATGTTAATCCTGGCTACATCTGTACACCTGCATAAAACTTCACTGCTTGTTGTAAGGGGGTATCACAGCGTGTGTCTAGGTCCAGCCACGACCAGATTGTACCGTACAGCCCCCCCCCCTAAACTAATGGGTACTACACTGTATTGCTGGGATTTGTAGTACACCTGCATAAACCTTTACTGCTCATTGTAAGGGGGCATCACAGAGTGTTTGTATAGGTCCAGCCACTACCAGATTGTACCGTACAAAAAAAAAAAAAAAAAAAAAACTAGTGTGTACTACACTGTATTGCTGGGATTTGTAGTAAACCTGCATAGAACTTCAATAGAATGTTAACCCAACTGCTACAGTCAAATTGAAAATCGAAAGGGTGCTGGGGGTAGAAGGCTACTTGTTTGCTACTGCTGGGCCTTAACTGGCATCCATGTTGATTACTGCTGGGCCTTTACTGGCATCCATGTTAAATACTGCTGTGCCTGCCCTTACCTTCCTTGTCTTGTCCATTTCAAACCATATTATCTGTGGATGTCATCCAATCTTACGGGTGTCCTATGCCATTCTTTCACCAGTACCTTCTACCTTTTTACAATGTTGTAGCCATTTTTAAGGCAGGATTGACCAGAGCAGTAATGGACATCCATGTTGACTATTGCTGTTCCTGCCCTTGCCTCCATGTTGGCTATTGCTGGGCCTTCACTGGCATCCATGTTGACTACTGCTGGGCCTTTACTGGCATCCATGTTGACTACTGCTGGGCCTTTTCTGGCATCCATGTTGATTACTGCTGTGCCTGCCCTTGCCTCCATGTTGGCTACTGCTGGGCCTTAACTGGCATCCATGTTGACTACTGCTGGGCCTTTACTGGCATGCATGTTGACTACTGCTGGGCCTTTACTGGCATCCATGTTGACTACTGCTGTGCCTGCCCTTACCTTCCTTGTCTTGTCCATTTCAAACCATATTATCTGTGGATGTCATCTTATCTTATGGGTGTCCTATGCCATTCTTTCACCAGTACCTTATACTTTTATTCAATGTTGTAGCCGTTTTTAAAGGAGGATTGACCAGAGCAGTAATGGACATCCATGTTGACTACTGCTGTGCCTGCCCTTGCTTCCTGGTTGGCTATTGCTGGGCCTTCACTGGCATCCATGTTGACTACTGCTGGGCCTTAACTGGCATCCATGTTGACTACTAGTATGCCTGCCCTTGCCTCCATGTTGGCTACTGCTGGGACTGGACTGGCATTCATGTTGACTACTGGTGTGCCTGCCCTTGCCTCCTTGTTTGCTACTGCTGGGCCTTAACTGGCATCCATGTTGACTACTGGTGTGCCTGCCCTTGCCTCTTTGTCGCTGGGCCTTAACTGGCATTTAGTTGACTACTGGTGTGCCTGCCCTTGCCTCCTTGTTGCTGGGCCTCAACTGGCATCCATGTTGACTACTGGTGTGCCTGCCCTTGCCTCCTTGTTGGCTACTGCTGGGCCTTAACTGGCATCCATGTTGACTACTGGTGTGCCTGCCCTTGCCTCCTTGTTGGCTGTCCACCCGGGAAAAGCAGCTCAACATGAAGATTCTTGTTATCTTATCTCCTCCTCCTCTTCCTCCTCTTCCTCCAATTCTCAGCCAACAGCCAAGTCTTCTCCGCCATGCAGTGTCTGGCCTAATTATTGGGAGGCTCAATTGCTTCCTCACTCACTTCTAATGGTTCTCTCTGTCCTCACTGCCCTGCTCTGACATCACACTACGTCTGCGGAGGAGCAGGACTGGTTGCCGATCGCGCCCCCGCCAACATGCCAGCTGTTTTATTATTTTTTTTTTTTTACTCTTACTCTGTGTCAGGCCTAATTTTTGTGAAGTTCCACTCCTGCCTCATCTAAAGACCGGTAATGGCCACTTTATGTTTTTTTTTTGTTTTTTTTTTTCCTAACCTTCAATTTAAATTTTAAAATCAAATCGACTTCAATTCAAGTGCTATTTTGCAGGGCTGTCTGGTCATTTATTGTATCTCCAAGATACACGCCACTGTTTAAAGGAACAGACAGTGATAATGGTGGATCCTTGTGTTGTCCATTTCGTACCAGACAATATGTGGATGTCAACTTGCGGGTGTCCTCTGACGTCCTTTCATTTTTTAGCTTGGGGCCTCTTAAGAAGACTGTATTGTAATTCTTCGTCCCTACCTCAAAAGAGATGTCTATCACGCAAAACTGCTTGAGAGTGTGGGGCAAAATCTAACCATAACCCGGCTATTTTAGTTTTAGGTGCAGCAGCACTGCCGTAGTTAAGCGCCAACAGGCGGTGATCAAACTGATGAACAGCACCTTCTAGCTTCCTTGGATGTTTTAGCCGTTTTGAAGGCAGGATTGACCAGGCCTTTTTCCAGGAGCTTCTTTCCTTCCTTGGATGTTGTAGTAGCCTTTTTGAAGGCAGGATTGACAAGGTCTTTTTAATACACAGGCTACCGCACTTGCCCTCTTTTAGAGACTCTTTAAAGGATTGAGAGTGTATTCGTTCTAATTCCGGGACCTCTTAAGAAGACTGTATTGTTATTCTTCATCCCTACCTCCAAAGAGATGCCTATCACGCTAAACTGCATGAGAGTGTGAGGCAAAATCTAGCCATAATCCGGCTATTTTAGTTTTAGGCGCAGCAGCACTGCCGTGGGTAAGCGCCAACAGGTGAGGCTCAAACTGCTGAACAGCACCTTCTAACTTCCTTGGATGTTTTAGCAATTTTGAAGGCATGATTGAACAGGCCTTTCATCAGTAGCTTCTTTTCTTCCTTGGATGTTGTCGTAGCCTTTTTGAAGGCAGGATTGATCAGTTCTTTTTAATACACAGGCTACCGCACTTTCCGTCTCTTAGAGACTCTTTAAAGGATTGAAAGTGTATTCGTTCAAATTCCAGGGCCTCTTAAGAAGACTGTATTGTTTTCTGTGTCCTCACTGCCATGCTCTGGCGTCACACTGGTTGCCGGGGGCCCGCCGATCACTCCCCCGCCAGCCAGCCAGCTGTTTTACTTTATTATTTTTTTTGGTCTGGCCGTGGCCGGGGCCTCACCACCCCCGGTCGAGAGGCATCAGTTGTACCCTTGATGGTGACTGACAGCTGGCCTAGCCAGTTAGCTGTCAGCACCTCGGTTCGTGTCCACTAAGTATCCCAGCCCCTGGACTCACTCCAATTTTTGGGTGGGCTCACTTGCTTCCTCAATCACTTTTAATGGTTCACTGTGTGCTCAATGCCTTGCAGAGTCTGGCCTAGTTTTGGGGAGGCTCGCTTGCTTCCTCACTCACTTTTAATGGTTCTCTGTGTGCTCAATGCCATGCATTGTCTGGCCTAATTTTGGGGAGGCTCACTTGCTTCCTCACTCACTTTTAATGGTTCTCTGTGTGCTCACTGCCATGCTAGGTCTGGTATAATTTTTTGAAGGCTGACTGGCTACCGGTTCTACCTTGTTCACTCTGTCCTCACCGCCATCCTGTGTCAGGCTGAAATTTTTGGCTGGTTCATGATATGCTACCTCTGTCTTAATGGTTCCCTGTGTTTTCACTGCCATGCTGTATCAGGCTGAGTTTTTGGGTGGTCCATATGCCTACCTCTGTTTTAACCAGGCTGTTGCACAGAATTAGGCATATTGGTGCCATTAGGCAGCCTCAGAGGCATGCATACATGCTGCCCCTGCTGTTTCCTGTCCATTTCTGAGGTTGACAGGTTTTCACACGACCTTCCCCCTACCGAACTCGGGTTCCCTGCAATAAGTCTCCCATTGACTTCAATGGGGTTCGTTACTCAAAATGAGCACTCGAGTATCGGGAGATATTCTTCTTGAGTAACGAGCACCCGAGCATTTTAGTACTCGCTCATCACTAGTGCCGATACATATTCTGGAGGAAAGGGGATAAAGGTGCTACAAACACTGGAACAAAACTTAGCAGAACTGCTAGGTTTAAAGCTACTCTTTTTATGCTGGGGCAATGTTGTGCAGCTGCCACATGTGTCAGTCATTCACACATAAAGGATTTGCTGCAGATTTGATGTCACAGATTTAAAGCTGAAGATTTTACACTCAAGATATCAATTGTGTATAGCCAATGAGATACCAATATTAAAGAAGGGCTCAAAAGGGGATCCTGGAAACTATAAGTCTAGAGGCTACATGGGGGCATCCTCTACGTCTCGAGGAAAGAAGGTTACATCATCAGCCCAGATGGGGATTCTTTACTGTAAGAGCAGTGAGACTATGGCACTCTATCTCATGATGTTGTCAGGGCTGATTCAATTAATAAGCTCAAGGGAGGCCTGGATGCTATTCTCAACAAATATAATATTACAAATTACGGGCATTAGATTTCATGTGATAAAACTTTAAAGGGAACCTGTCACCCCCCGTGCCGGGGTGACAGGCTCCCGACCCCCCGTTAGAGCCCCCTATACTCACCTAATCCTGCCGGGTCCCGCTTCTGGATCCGGTCGGGTGATGAAGATCTCAGCTGCTGCAGCCCGCCGCGCGCACTGAGAGATGAGTCCAACGCTCAAAGAGAATGACGGAGCGCTGGATTCTCCTGTCATTCTCTATGGGTGTTGGACTCATCTCTCAGCGTGCGCGCCGGGCTGCAGCAGCTGAGATCTTCATCACCCGACCAGATCTAGAAGCGGGACCCGGCGGGATTAGGTGAGTATAGGGGGCTCTAACGGGGGGTCCGGAGCCTGTTATCCCGGCACGGGGGGTGACAGGTTCCCTTTAATCCAGGGATTTATTCTGATTGTCATATTAAAGTCGCAAAGGATTTTTTTCTCCCTGTGATAAGGCAACAGGCATCTGCCTCAGTCTAGCGCTTCACACTGTTTTAAAAACCTGGAAAAATGGCAATTTGCTGTTGACAGTTTACAAAAGCCAGAGCCCGGAACACTTCTAGCTCATTGTGTCAGGCTCTGGTGAAGAATGAAGATGTTGATGGTTAGTATAAAGCCTTCCCTCCACAGCACTGAAACCATCCTAGCAAGGCTGGGGGGCACTTAACCCCTTCCTTGCTGGGATGGGCACAGTGTGAGATCAATCTGGCCATCATGGGGTTAAGAGTGGATGGGGCCACATTATTTAGTCTGGCACCCAAAGGGTTAAGTGTGGATGCAATGCATCCTTACTTTTCACTTTTGTTTTTCAGATATCGATATCCAGAGGATTGCAGCGGATTCAGTGCAGTACCTCGATGACCAATGTTGTGTTTTTTTTTTTTTTTAATGGTCAACAAGGGCTGTTGGGGGGGTCATTTTTTAATAAAATACTTTTCTTAATTGTTTATTCCTTTGTTAATATGTTTATTAATTTTTTTACAGGTTTAGTAGTGATAGACAGCATCAACTACTAAGTTAAGGCATAGTGTTAGCCAGTATAAAATAGCTAACACTATTTATTATTTAGCTAGACTCTTCAAATCAGAGATCAGTCATTAGCGGCTGCAGGCGGGACATTGCTGCAGCCGCTGATTGGATGGGATGACACTGCACAAGTGTCATATCAGCCAATCAGAGGCTGAAGCAGTGCCCCGGCTTAGCCGCTGATTGTAAGAGGACAGGGAGAAGACCGAGGGGTAAGATAATCAACCCCTGGCTCCCCTAAATCCCCCTGGAAAGATCACAATCTGGCTCACAGTGGGTTCTGGCACTTAACCCCTTCCTTTCTGGAGCGGGGGCATCCGGGTGGTATTGAAGTCCATGTTCGGGTAAAAAAGTAGGCTCCCAAAAAGTTTTTAAAAAATAAAAAAGACAAAAATGGCAGAATAAACGCAAAAAAGCACAAAAAAGAAAAAAAAATACACCTGCAAACACATGGAAAAAACATTAAAAACACCAAAAATTATGGATGCTGCCACTCTTATAAATGTTTTTTTCTTCTTCTGGATCACAGTAGGATTATAGGTTGAACTTAATTGACTTTTGTCTTTTTGATGGACTTTTGTCTTTTTTTAACTATGACGGTAATCATAGTTAATATATAACAACATGTTAACAGATGGGAGAAAAACTGACAAAAATAGCAGTATTTTACAAAAGCAGGTAATAAATAATGATAATGAACTAATTGGATGGGCGTAATTAATTCTATATAATGTGCATACTGCTGACCAATTTCCTATTGACTTTAAGGCTATGTTCACGGTCTCTGGCCGGATCATCTCGGCTGGTACTTAAGTACCGGCCAGATGATCTTTCTGGCCGCAGAGCTCTGATGCGGGTGCATCAGCGTGCGCCTGAATCAAAGCTTCCCATAGCACACAGTGAAGCAAGCGGCCGGAGCCGCTCGCTTCACTGTGTGAACTGACAGGGCTTTCTGTGGCCGTAATTCACTGAATTCAGGCCGCAGAAAACTGACATGTCAGTTATTTGCAGCCCCGTATGGGATCCCGGCCGGAGCGCATACGATGTGTATACACTCCGGCTGGGATCCCATTGAAAGTAAGGTATTGTTTCACTGCGCCAAAAGTACAGACTTTGTAACCATAATAGAGCACATTATTATGTTAAAAGTACCTCAAAATTCTGATTGTATTTTTTCTTCAACATTCCACCTGTATGCGGTGTGCAAACATAATAAAACCATAGCATTTGGTAAAAATAGTCATATTTCAACTATTACTACAGTCACAACTACAGTATAAAATCAGCATACAAAGTCAATGTATGACAATGTATTCCCACCACAGAAGTTAAAATTCCATTGAACCTTTCTTAGCAGCAATATATTGAAGTCATGCAGTAATTTTTCAATTTGTCAGTATTGTATTGAAAGAATGTTGACTTGCTGCTCCTGACAACACCGCTACAATCCATTGAAGCATTTATTCATTAAATTCTCAAAGCAACATTTCCATTTGATTGAGGTTTAGATTTTATATGTAATTCTGAAATGTTCTACTTCTCTTACTATTATACCTCAGTTATTTCATAATATTTGTCTGAACTCATGTAAAAAAAAAAATTACAATGCACAGTTTCGTCCTTCCTAGGGTACATTCACGCATCCCCTATTTTCAGCTGCATGTTTGTTTTGTTTCATCAAGACAAAAAAAAACAAAACACAGAAATCCTTTTACCATAAGCCCTTAAACAATGGTAAACTAGACAAAATACTGCTAGGCTTACAGGAACAATGAAAGAATTCAGAGGATTCTAATGTACGTATATGTATTTATGAGGACAGAGCTTGCCCATCCTCTCCCCAACTCTCATCGCCTCTCAGGATACTGTTGCATACAAACAGATAAACTTGCCAATGAATAACCTGAAAAAAGAGAGAAAGGCAGACACGGTGTGTGTGTGTGTGTGTGTGTGTGTGTTAATGTTTTTGTTTCTCCTCTATCAAGCATTTTATTAAAAGATAAATAAAAACTTAAAATGTTGTGGTCACTATTACCTTGGCGACCCGACTCACGCACACACACGCACACATACCTCTACCAGAGATAAAGGACTATAACCAGTTTTACCTGACGTTCGAGTAGTCATTGTTGATCTGTAATAACTTGTCTCCCTGTTGCCTGATCTCCACTGCACCTTACCAAAATCAAGGGCATCCCTGTGATCAGTTCAGTCAACAGTATTAGGGTGTTGACCCCATGGGAAACTACAAGCTCCATCAATATTACCAACACCTACATGCAGCCCCCCTTCAACTTCTGTGGCAGATTTCCTTGAAGGAGGGTTATAGAAACCCTCCTGTGACAAGACTTTAATATTGCTTTAACATACTTTCTCCTTATTTCCAGGATTCACTTCACCCAGGAGAGCTGTGGATAGCTGTGGATAGCGATGGATAGCGGTGGATAGCGGTGGATATCGGTGGATAGCGGTGAAGCACGTGCCAGAGTACATCAGGTCACTTGTTGTAAAACCATGTCTGGCAGCCGAATAAGTGTCTTGCAGAAACCTATTTAATGTTTCTATTCTAATTTTTGTATATTTCTTACCTTGAAAGCATGTTTTAACAAGCTATACAAAAAGATAAAAACTATGAAAAAAGGCAATCGGTTTCCTGAAGATACATTAAAACCCCAGCCGTATGCTAATTTTTGTATATTTTATTTAAACATCCCTTCAGGGGAAGAAATATACAAAAAATAGAACAAAAAAATGAAAGCCACTTTTAAGGGTTGTTCTCAATTCTTAGACGCATTGGGGTACACAGATGTTGTACTGCATCCCAAATTGCTAGGATATCATTGTGGTTGGAAATACATCTACTTAACACATCTCAAATTTGTCTTGGCATTGCCTTAAAGACAATGGATGTTTTTCTTTAAATAATGAAACATTATATCATTTTCCAAAATACCTATTCTTCACATTTGTATATTTATTCATTTGAATCAAGTTAACAAAGATAGCTGAAGGTACAAAAGCCAGATAAAGCATTTGAAATGTTAAAAAATACAACAGTGTGCTTTCCAGCTTGGTTTATTTTAACAACATTCCATAACAAAAGTCAGTTACTGAAACAATGAAAAATAGATTAAAAAGGGAAGATGAGAATAACCTTGAGTAAGGGTTAGGACACTGGGTCCATAGCAGTGGTATATCTAATTTTGTGTGGCTTGGGAAACAAAGTTAATAAGAGATGTCCTTGAGGGGGAAAGTCCCTTAGGAAATTCTCTACTGGGCCATCAAAGGTCATACCGGCTTCAGAGAATACCTGGGGCAAGCAGGAAAGATTATTGTTCAGATGTTTCCTCCTTTTTATTAACATATGAATACCAGGATTCTCATATCTGTATGTACTTTAACCATCTATATTCCACCTGGCCAAAATTTTCTTCCATTTCTTCTATATATTTACACTGTATATATTATTTACCATTTCCTTCAGCCTCTCTAAGTTAAGTGGGAAGGCATTGTGAAGAGAGGAGAAATCAGTGTTTTTGCTACCTGGATCAGAAGTAGTACTAAGTTTTGTTAGGAGGAGAGCATGCACACATTTACATCAGGCATTATTACACAGCTACCTTGTGACTACTTCTGGATTATCCCAGTTTGATTTGTGTGTTTCACTGTCATTTGTATTTTATCCAAAGCAGTTAGGCAGAGGGTGCGGGGGGGGGGGGGGGGGGGGGGGGGGGGGCGTGTGCAATAGTATTGTTTGAGTATTGTTTACGGACCTCTGGGATGTAACATTGGCATTTTCCATAATTATTGTGTCCCATATAACCACTACATGTAGAGGACTAAAGGCCCTATTACACCAACAGATCTGATGACAGATTATCTGCCGAAGATTTGAAGCCAAACCCAGGAACAGACTATAAACAGAGAACAGGTCATAAAGGAAAGACTGGATTTCTCCTGTTTTCAAATCCACTCCTGAGTTTGGCTTCAAATCTTTGGCAGATAATCTGTCATCAGATCTGTTTTATAATTGCTTTTGTTTATAATTACCTTTGTTTATAATTAGTAAATTGTTGTACAATGTTGTGCATTTCTGTGTTATACCATATTCCTACATGCTTTTTTAATTCCATATCATTATGTGATTTTAAATACGTTTCAATAAAGTATACACATTTTTTTTTTATATTTCAGTTGTCCTTTTTGTAGGTGATATAGAGTTGGGCCTTGGACTGAATTTTTTGTGGTTAGATTAAGGAGCGGTGGCGTAGATACCATATAGGCAGGCCAGGCAGCTGCTATGGGGTCCACACTGAAGGGGGGCCCGAGGATGCACAGTGCTTCGTGTTGTGCGTAGCCATTTTTTTTTTTGCTATGGGGACCCATGAATCCTAACTCCGCCCTTGTTAAGTAGAGTGAGCTATGTTTAGCCATATTATATTCGTTGAAGCCTAGGCCTGAAAAGATTATTTCTGGAGTATTAATATATATTTAATTACACATCTGTCTAATATTTTTTAGGATATCTCTTCAATATGGTTAAATCATGGGGCAGCTCATTCCTCACATTTTTTAAAGATATCTGTTTGCACCAATATTGCTTACTTCCCGTGGATTCAAACCTGTCTTTCCATGTTAAGATGCAGCACTGGGCTTAATTACAGTGCTGCGTGTCCATCACAAGACTATGGAAAAATGTATATCCTCTGGAAGTAAACAATTCAGATTCCAACAAAATGACTGCAAGTAGATATCTAGAAAATCATAAGAAATGTGAACAGAGTTTAAAAAAAAGGTGGGACTTTTTTTATACAAAAAATCTTATTTGTTTTCTGGAATCTGGAATTGGAATCACTCTTTATTAATATTTCTTCTTGTCAGGATACATGAACAGAATGCAGCTCTCATGTGTAGCTCCATAGTTCAACTTTTCAGAAATTATCTACAATGTTAAACTTTTGAGAATGTGACCTTTTAAAAACTCAGTGCACTATTGGGTGAAGGATGCCTTCTGTGATGGGTGTCACAATGTAATGGAGTCCTGTGTAATGCAGTACAGTAAGGTTTTATTGGAGTAATACATTTATATATTTAGAAATGTTAATGTTTTAAAACGCTCAGGTGTAGTCCTTTTTTTTATTTTTACTGCCTCATTAAATTCTTCGTAAGATTTACAACATGGTTATGCATCATTTGCAATAATAATTACACAGTGATCGATTGATTGTATCTGCTGTTTCACTTGTCAGCAAAGTATGCAAAAATCATGTTTTTAACTGTGTTAACTTTTTTTTCTCTAATCATGCCCATCAGGTGTATGGAGGTTTATACTGCAGAGAGAGCACAATTTGTTAAGTGCAGTAATAAAACATTAACCTTTTTCCAAAATGAAGCATCACTTGTCATATTCTGAAAGTGAAAATCACTAAGCCAGCAATTTCTGAAAATGAGATAAAACATATTCTAATTTTTTAAAAAGACTGTTCCAGTCTTACATGCATTTATTTCTATTGAGTAATGTATACATTTTAGATTGTTCGATTTTTCTGGGCAACTCAAGTGAAAATACACTTTTTTTTTTTAACACAAATAGAATTGGAATGGCTGAAGTACTGTATAACATTCAGGATGCCACATTACTGCAACTTGTGAAGACTATCTATCTATCTATCATCTAGATTTATTGATAATGGATTTAAAACATCACACTTTATTTAATTTTATTTATTTAATTTTAAAACAAAAGAAATCAATAAATAAAAAAGACACTATGACACGTTGTCTTACCCTTTGCAGCCATCACCATTGCACCTGCATGTCCGGCACCAATAATTTCACACCAGTTTTTCTTATCAATACAATTAAGATTTAGAGTTTTTGACTTTATAGTGCACATTTTGCATTATTGCACATGCAACAGTCTGTTTCCTCATATCCCTTTCTATTGCACCTTCAATATTTTTATTGTAGTTTTCATTTATAGGGATATTATATGTGTATGTGCCAGTCCCTGTCCCAGTAAGTATTATTACATCCTTTAGAGGTAAATGGCCATTTATTATTATTATTATTATTATTATTATTATTATTATAGCGCACTTAATTCCAGAGTGCTATACAGGCAACAGGGGTAACAAACAAGAACATTACAAGATCAAAACACATTACATGAAGGCAAACGGCAGACTAGTACATGGGGAAGAGGACCCTGCTTGCGAGGGCTTACAATCTATAAGGTAATGGGAGAGAAACAGGAGGTAAGGTGCAGCCAGTCAAGTGTGATGTAGAATTATTATAGGTTATAACATACTTTGAAGAGATGGGTTTTCAGGTTACTTTTGAAGGACTTGATGGTGGATTAGAGCCAGATGTGCAGGTAGAGAACTTTTCAAAAGTTCATTCCGAACGGACTTCCGGATTTTTTTGAAAAGTTCGGTTTGACCAAATTTCGTATTCCTTCGGATTTCATAGTTTAAAGCATCTATATGATACGGGGGTAGTGTAAAGTATTTGGTTGAATTTAGAGCTCTACATGTCAGTAACATCATTATCTTTTCAATATCTCAAAGTCAATTTTTTTTTTAGACTTCAATATTCACCATTACAGGGTCTATGCAGGAAACTCACCATTACAGGGTCTATGCAGGAAATTCACCATTAAAGGGTGTATGCAGGAAACTCACCATTACAGGGTCTATGCAGGAAATTCAACATTACAGGGTCTATGCAGGAAAAAGGTCACAAATGCAGTGAAGGAGCAGCAGTAGTCATTGGAGGCCAGTGGAGGTCCAGCAATAGTTTTTAGAGTTTTATTCTACACACCTACACGAGGTATATTTGTGTCTTAGGATAACACGCATGTCATATACACTCTCACAAGGATCCAACTATCGTACTTGGAATGGATATCTGTAGAGCACTTTTTTTTAGAGTTTTATTCTACACACATGCACAAGGTATATTTGTGCCTCAGGATAACACCTATGTCATATACACTCTCGCAAGGGTGACAGTATAGTACTTATATATCTGTATAGCACGTTTTTGTGCACCCTTTGCTCTCCTATGCCTATATCTATCTTTCGCCATCTCTATTTTTCTCTCTCAATTACTATATGTTTCTCCTCTCCGTTTTCCTAATAATCTTTGCTTTTGTACAATATCTTCTCAGTAGTCAGTACAGCAGCGTACAGCAGCAGCAGCGTTTTGTCACTGACGAGCTCTGTGCACTGCTTACAGTCTCCTTCCTCTCTCTCTGCAGACTGCATCGTGCGGTCATGTTACCGCACCTCTTGAAGCAATACCGACGTCACACAGGGGGTGGCTGCTGATTGGATGTGTTCCGGGCATCATGGGAAAGCGCTTTTCGCGCCCGGAACACTTCCTGTTTTCTAAAATGGCAGCTGCCATTTTAGAAAGCATGAAAAATATATATATATATTCGGAGCGGACTTCCAAAAATGTGAATACGACCGGACTCTGACTTTTGGAAAAATCCGAAACGGATCCCATACCGACCGAACCGGTTCGCTCATTTCCAGTGGCGGGGTAGAGAGTTCCAGAGTATGGGGGAGGCTCGGGCAAAGTCTTGGAGGCGGTTGTGCGAGGTACTACAAGGGGGGAGCACAGACAGAGGTGACTGGAGGATCGAAGGTTGTGTGAGGGAAAGTAGCGGCATATCAGGTCAGAGTTCTACGGAGGGGACAGGTTGTGGATGGCCTTGTACGTCATGGTCGACAATTTAAAGTGAATACATTGGGCAATGGGGAGCCAGTGAAGGGATTGGCAGAGGGGAGAGGCAGAGGTAAAGCGAGGGGAAAAGGGGATAGACTGGAGGGGAGCAAGGGAGTTAGATGAAAGGCCAGAGTGGAGGATGTAAAAGTAATCCAGGCGAGAGATGATGAGAGCATGTACCAGCAGTTTGGTGGAGTCAGGGGTGAGAAAAGAGCGGATTCTGAAAATGTTTTTGAAGGAAAAGTGACAGGAGGTGGTCAGAGCCTGAATATGTGGTTTAAAAGACAGGGAAAAATCAAAGGTGACCCCAAGGCAGCGGACTTGGGGGACAGGGGACAGAGAGCAGCCATTGATAGTGATTGACAGATTAGATGGCAGGGTGGAGCGGGATGGGGGAAAAATTATTAGTTCTGTTTTGTCCATGTTGAGTTTTAAGAAGCGGGAAGAGAAGAAGGAAGATATGGTCGATAGACACTCTGAAATCCTAGATAGCAAACAGATTACATCCAGACCAGAGAGGTGGATCTGAGTGTCATCAGCGTAGATGTGGTATCTGAAGCCACAAGATTCTATGATATGTCCCAGGAAAGACGTATAGATGGAGAACAGAAGAGGCCTGAGTACAGAGCCTTGGGGAACACCAACAGTGAGGGGAGGAGGAGAGAAGGTGGTGTGGGAGTGGGAGACACTAAAAGTGCGGTTGGAGAGGTAAGAGGAGATCCAGGAGAAGGATGAGCAAGTGACACTAAGGGATGAAAGAATTTGTAAGAGGAGAGAATGGTTGACTGTGTAGAAGGCAGAAGATATGTCAAGGAGAAGGAGAACAGAGTAGTGGCGTGAGGTTTTTGCAGTTAGCAGGTCGTTAGCCACTTTGGTGAGGGCAGTTTCTGTGGAGTGGTGGAGGCAGAATCCTGATTGCAGGGAGTCAAAAAGCGAGTTTGATGAGAAGTGGGAGGCTAGTTCTTGGTAGACATGTTGTTCCAGGAGTTTTGAGCCAAAAGGGAGAAGTGAGATGCAGTGGGAGTTGGATAAGGAAGTGGGGTCAAGGGATGATTTTTACGGATGGGTGTGATGGTTGCCTGTTTATATGGAGATGGGAAGATTCCAGAAGTTAGTGATAGATGGAAGAGATGGGTTAGTGCTGGGGCAAGTGCTGAGGAGAGGTTGGGAATGGGATGAGGTGGGATAGTATTGGGTGAAGTGCGCAGGTGGTGAGATGTGATGTGGACAGTAGTTTGGAGAGATGTTCCTCCATGATGGTGGAGAGGGGAGTTAGTGGGGAGGAGCACTGGACGGGCATGAAGGGGAGCTTAGGGGACTGTAAGGTGAAGCTTAGTCTGATGTCATTGATTTTCTGCTTGAAGAATGTGGCAAAGTCCTCAGCAGAGATAAGAGATGGGGCAGTGGGGGCGGACAGGAGAGTAGCAGGTGTTTAACAGTTGTCTAGGGTTGTGAGATAAGGAGGATACTAGGGAAGTAAAGTAGTCCTGTTTAGTAGAGGTGAGGGCAGATCATATAGTGCTCGACTGTATGTCTGGAAGTCTTCATTGGAGTGGGTCTTCTTCCAGCGCTGCTTGGCAGCTCTGGACATGTGCCCTAGTTGTTTGGTTATGTGGGTGTGCCAGGGCTGTCTGTTGATGCATTGTGTTCTCTTTTTCAATAGGGGGGCAACAGAGTCAAGAGCTGAGGTAATTGTCCAGTTGTAGAAGAATGTGGCTTTGTTAGTGTCGTTCAGAGAGTGTATGGTGGAGAGTGGCACGAGGGAGTCAGAGAGTATTTGAATGTTGAGGTTTCTAAGGTTCCTGCGAGGGTGAGCAAGGTTCTGTACTGGGGGGGCAGATGAGGAGAAGAGAATGTTAGGAGGTTATGGTCAAAGATGTTGAGAGATGTGCTGGGGAGGTCAGAGATGGGGCAGAGGTGGGAAAAGTCAATCTGAGGGGCAGTCAAGTAATCTCATGCGTTCCTCTTGTTGCCTGGTAAGTGAATACATCCCTTTTACAAAGCCTTGCTTTGTACTACATTCAACACAGTGTCTTTCTATCTATTCCATTGGATCTTCTATCTGTCTGGAGTGAAACATCTCCCCATATCCAGGGGATCTATTTTAACTAAAGTACATATATTATATAAAATCATTTAACTCTTTCGGTCTCAAAGGGTTTAGTTTGAATGCTTCCTTCTGCAGTGGCAATTTATTATAGTCACCTCTTCGCTTTCATCTATTAACCACCTGGCATTTCAATCCATCACTTTTTACTTTATGCCCTTTCCTCAAAGTGAAGTGCTTCTGGAATATCTCTTTTGAAGTCTGCTCTGAGTTTTCCAGGACTGGATCCATCTTTTTCCAGCACCCGGGAAGTAGCAGCATGGAGAGAAGCAGACTCCAAAGCCCGCAGCCAGATGAGCAGAATGCATATTGAAACTAAGTGATTTGCTTGAATCTTACTGTAGGTTCCCTCATCTCTAATTAAAACAAAACAAGCAAACAGAAGTTTCTAAACTTCCAAACTTCTTGAAAGAAGAAGTGGCTGTGATCAACAGGGGACACCGGAAACTCATAGGAGGAGACCGGAGGAGCACGGAGAGGTAAGCATAAGTACTTTTTTGTTTTATATACAGCAGCATTATATAAAAAGTTGTCTAAGGCCAAACAACCCCTTTAATTTACCTTTGGCCCACTATGTAGTGCCTGCAAAAGGCCAGTTACCCTTGCACATTTCAACTTTAAAGAGAAGCCATGTGGTGCTCAGGTAACGGTGGCTGTAAACCTTTCATAACTGATAACCAATTAATCGATTAGTTTTATCCTCCGCCCGCCGCAGTAACTTATTGTATTTTTTCACTGTAATGTTTGTATATTATGTTCCTTAAAGAGAACCAATCACCTAAAATTCACTATCCCTATTATCAATCCTCCTTTCTTCCTCTTCTGTGAAGTAATACCGGGCGCCGCCATCTTGATGACGTCACGCTGGAACGCACCACTGGAACGCAATTGACGTCAACAAGATGGCGGCGGCCAGCATTAATGCACCGGAACAAAGGAGCAGGTAAAGTATAAGATACAGACTGCAAAGGCAGTTTGTATCTTTACGAAGTCTATCTATGAAGATACAGACTGCCTTTGCAGTCTGTATCTTATTCTTTACCTAATTCTTCCTCTTCTGTGAAGTAATGCCGGGTGCCGCCATCTTGATGACGTCACGCTGGAACGCACCACTGGAACGCAATTGACGTCATCAAGATGGCGGCGGCCAGCATTAATGCACCGGAACAAAGGAGCAGGTAAAGTATAAGATACAGACTGCAAAGGCAGTTTGTATCTTTACGAAGTCTATTTATGAAGATACAGACTGCATTTGCAGTCTGTATCTAATACTTTACCTGCTCCTTTGTTCCGGTGCAGTAATGCCGGCCGCCGCCATCTTGATGACGTCACTTGCGTTCCAGCGGTGCGTTCCAGCGTGAAGTCAAAAAGATGGCGGCGGCCGCCATTACTGCACCGGAACAAAGGAGCAGGTAAAGTATTAGATACAGACTGCAAAAGCAGTCTGTATCTTCATTTAGTCTATTTATAAAGATACAGACTGCCTTTGCAGTCTGTATCTTATACTTTACCTGATCCTCTTGTTCGGTGCAGTAAGGCCGGCGCCGCCATCTTGATTACGCTACTTGCGTTCCACCGCTGGAACGCAAGTGACGTAATCAAGATGGCGGCGCCCGGCCTTCCTCCACCGAACAAGAGGATCAGGTAAAGTATAAGATACAGACTGCAAAGGCAGTATGTATCTTCATTTTGTCTATTTATGAAGACACAGACTGCCTTTGCAGTCTGTATCTTATACTTAACCTGATCCTCTGGTCCGCTGTAGCATGTTTGGGCGCCGCCATCTTGATTTAGTCTCTTGCGTTCCAGCGATGCAAGTGACGTCATTAGGATGGCGGCGCCCGGCCTTGCCGCTCTGCATGACGGGAGCTTCCTGTCTCGCGCCGGCTCTTTTAAAAAGAGCCGGCGCGAGACAGGTAAGTCAAAAGTAAATATTTTAAAAACGCAACAAAAAAAATAATCAATTATATTTACAAATATTAATAAAATAATGAAATACATCTAATTAGGGGAAAAAAAATTTTTGATTATCATCCATGATTGGTTCTCTTTAAAGCGATATGTAAACAAAATATACAACAAAACTTTAAATCTCTGGCGGCATGTGATATCTAAATATTGAGAAAAGTTTTATGATCGGGGCACTCTGAGCCCTTCAATGATGGCTGCAACTTTTTGTGGAGTTTGCTAAGGGTAATGTTTAAAAAATATACCCCCCCCATGTAAATGCATATGTATAAACACTAATAAGTCATGCAACGTAGCTCTTCTCCAGAAAAAAAAGAGCTGGTTCTAGTTCCACCAACTGAAAGTGGCTTTGATGTAAGTCATTGTTTAACCCTTCAGAGCCTTTAATCATAAAAAGCCTAATTAGGCAAACCAAACTTTTCTCCAAAATGAACTGTACCCAAGAATACCCTATAATTTTTGCCGCTTATCAGTACAGGACTGGTGCTGTCTACCTGACCACTGTTGAGTGAGAATAGTGTTTGATCGAGCATCAGGGTACTCGATTAAGCTTGACCGATGTTAATGCTTGACTGAGAACCTTGTGGTGCTTGGGTAAAGGTGGCCATACACCTTTAATACACCTTCATATGCCTTTAATAACTGACGAACATCAGTTATATCCCCCACACACTGTAGTAAACTAGTTAATTTTTTTTTTTGCATATCTGGTTTTTGAAGTGATGTTAAACAAAATATCCAAAAATACTGCTGGTATTTTTTAATGTGTCTTCCAGAAACCTATGGCATTTTTTGTTGTAAATGTTGCATACTGTATTTCATTAAAACATCCCCTCAAGGGACATATTATACAAAAATTTGAACAAAAAAAATGCTGAAGATGACCCAGGCAACCCAGTCTTCAATTGTGCATTGAGCATTGAAAAGTGCTCGACTGGAGTAACAGGCATTTGAGCATTTTAGTGCCCATTAAACACTAGGGATGCATACGTTGAATATTTTGTATTTGTACAACTGATTTTTTAGCTCTTACATAGTATAATCCTTGTGTTGCGAGTCAGAGAGATAATAGGCAGTAATAGGGCCAGAGTGGGGTAGGCAGAAGAAAACAGGGTAATTTACAAGTATTGAGTGCCTCTGCCGTTTTTATTTCCTCTCTAGAGCTTCTGTGGACTACGTAAGAAGAACACAAAAAAGAGATTAATTAATTGAGAGTAAAAATGTGTCATTATATTCTCACTGCTATTTTCTTTTAATTCTGTATCCACATACCTATACTTCTGGAATGTTTTGCTTTTATGATCTTGTGATGTTTGCTAATACAGGTGAATTTAATGCATCAACAAAAGTGAACAGTTTAAACTGTTTTATTTTTTTTAGTGCAGTGATGTTTTCGACAGGATAAGCCATTATTTATCTTTATTATAGTGCTTAAAAAAGCCCTATATTGTAATCTGTATTCTTTTTCTGCTTCTTCCAGCCATTCTTCTGTTCAAACTGTGCTTCGAAGCCTTCGGCGGTGACAGGTGTGCTATCTATTTTTGATTCCAATCGGATTTGTCGTTTTTAAGAAATTTACTTTTAAAGACCCCTAATTTTGCATAGGAAATAATAGCCCATTGAAAATAATATCCACACTCTAAACGCTAACAGCCAATCACAGCACATATGCAAAATATAGTAGCTGAAATATAGCAGCCAATAGAAATTCTAAGGTCTTGTCAGTTAATGTTTCACAACATCCACACAGTCACATATCCACTATTGGCCAATAGGAGATGTAGAATTTGGAAGGTCCTTAACGTCTCACTGATATAAGTAAGATTGTCATGGTAACCAAGCAATGATCTTTACCATTATAAATAGAGCAGAGTAGCAAAGTTCAGTTAGTAAAGTAGCAAAGCTGAGCCAGCCTGACACCCGCACTACATAGCAGAGCTAAGCCAGCCATATAGCAGAGCTGACACCCACACTACATAGCAGAGCGGAGGCAGCCGAGTAGCAGAGCCGACACCCACACTACGTAGCAAAGCTGAGGCAGCCGTGTAGCAGAGCCGATACCTGCACTACGTAGCAGAGCTGAGGCAGCCGTGTAGTAGAAACAACACCCGAACTACATAGCAGAGCTGAACCACCCATGTAGCAGAGCCAAAACCCACACTAAGTATGTAAAGGGCCGGTACCCAAGTTGCTCTTAAAGGGACGGTATCCAAGTCGCTCTTGAACAGTACCCAGGTCGCTCTTAAAGAGACGTTACCCATGTCGCTCTTAAAGGGACGGTTCCCAAGTCTCTCTTAAAGGGACTACCCAAGTCGCTGTTAAAGGGATGGTACCCAAGGCTCTCTTAAAGAAACGGTATCCAAGTCGCTCTTAAAGGGACAGTACCAAAGTCACTCTTAAAGAGACGGTACCCAAATCATTCTTGACGGGACGGTACCCAAGTCTCTCTTAAAGGGACTGTACCCAAGTCACTCTTAAAGGGAAGGTACCCAAGTCTCTCTTAAAGGGACGGTACCAGAGTCACTCTTAAAGAGACGATACCCAAGTCACTCTTAAAGGGACGGTACCCAAGTCTCTCTTAAAGGGACAGTACCCAAGTCACTCTTAAAGGGAGGGTACCCAAGTCCCTCTTAAAAGGACGGTACACAAGTCTCTCTTAAAGGGACTGTACCAAAGTCGCTCTTAAAGAGTGGGTATCAAGGGTTAAAGTTTCTCTTAAAGAAAAGTCACAGTTAAAGGGGCGCTCTTTTCAAGCACTATGGGGGACATGTATTAAGTTCGGCGTTTTCTGCGCCGGACTTAAAAATGCCCCTGCAGCTCTGGCGCTTCAGAGATTTATGTAGAGGCGGACTGCCTCTACATAAATCCCGTGCGTGCCGGTGCGCACAGCCGAAAACCTACGCTAGCTGAGGACTGGAGTAGGTTTTCGGCGTAACTTTAACAGAAAAGATAATGAATTGCGCAGACTATGAGTCCGCGCCCCCGTTTTCTACCATGGAAATTTTCTACTACGGACAACTTAAAAAGAAAACACCTACACCAAAATAAGCATTTGCTGATGCTGATGCGTTTGCGTAACATATCAGTGCTAATTCAGCTGCAATAAGATGCACACAGGGTAACACATTGTTAAAAAAAAAAAAAAATAACACCTACACCAAAAATGTGCAATTGTTAACAGTGCAGCACTGATCAGCACTCGGTAGCAGTAGGATACACTAATTTAATAAAAAAAAAAAAAAACAACAACAACAACAAAAAAATAATAAGAAACACCAGAAAATGTGCAGTTGTTGATCAGTGCAGCACTGATCAGTGCTTAGTGAAGGTAAGATGCACACAGGAACAAAGTATGGACTGACCAGTATGCAGGGCAGAAGCACACAGTTGATCATCTAGCCACACAACACAGGGCAGTAGCTGATAACAGGATAACAGGGACAAACAATCCCCCCCCCCCACACACACACACACACAGCAACACACACACACACACACACAGCAAAACAAAAAACAAACAAAAAACTGGAGAAGGCTGCATGGAGAAGGGGAGGGGAAGGTGAGGGGAAGGGGGGAGTCCAACCACATAGCACAGGAAAGTAGCTGGTAGCCCAAACACCACAGCACACGCACCCTCAAAACAACAGCTGATGAGTGCTAATTCACTGATCCACACGTTGGGGGCAGATAGCATACTTAAATCTCTATTCAAGCTGCAGCAATGCAAACCAAGAGCTGCTACTAACAACTGAAGAATGAAAAAGAAAGAAGACGGAAGATGGCTGTCTCTGTATCACTCTGGACTCTGCACATCCTAGATTAGGTCAGAATGGTCGTAGCACAGACACACTACTCCCTCTGCTCATTGTTTTGGAATAGACTGGGGTGGGCAGAGCAGGGTTAAACATTATACACATGAAACCATGTCTCTTTTAACTTAATAAAGGGGCACAGACAGCAAAATACATTGTTTTTATGAGACAATAAAAAACTGTTGCTTTTATTTACTACTACTATGCCGTTCAGCCCCAAAATAGGTCCTTTCTACCTCATCCTTGGATACGACAAGCAAGCAGAGGACAGTAACACAGTATAGTAACAAAGGGAAAATGCTAGTGAAGTATGGCAAGCCAAAATCACGGGAACACCTAACAGATCCCGGGAGATTTAAATGGGGTGCCCAAACTCTACCCCTGCAGCTGATTGATTTGCATACAGTGGATTGCACACTGCTATTGGTCATGTGACACATCCCCTGTCCAGAGTGGCTGTACACCTGTCACTCAAGAAACCTCTAGCAGAACTTACAAACCTGATGAATTCACAACTGCAGAGGGTTGCTCCACGCAGGCTGGAGGTTGACCAGGTTACTGAATTCCGACACAATCACTGTTACTTTCCAGGTTACCAGGTCACCAAAGCCTGGATTTCACCTGCTTAGCTGTGATTGGCTGGTGAGACTCGACCACCCATGGGAGGTCATCCTCCCTTTAGGTAACAAGTATAAATGGTCTGCTTTTAAGAACAGCAGTAATCTTTAATCGATCACTGGGTCAGTGGACACAGTAATAATTTAACATTGTTTCATACAGATACAGCATGGTATGCTAAAGTCTAAGCACCTTTGCCTTACTTGTATGGCATATGTCACTAAGGGGTCAAACTACATATGTCTCCTTTAGTAGATCAGTCCTACAGGGAGTTTGGACTTATATTGCAGTATTTGCAGTTTTATTCATGGTTAAACAAGGAGAAAACATTTGAAATTGACATAACCTACATTTCTCAGTGGAACTGGTCTTCTTTTTTGCATACAACATACTTTTTCTTTGTTTAAATCTATTTGCACCTAAGTCCTTAAATCAATTATTAATTATACTGGACAATTGCATTGTATTGATATTTTGCCCTTGATAATTATCCTTTAATGAAAATAATTTTATTAAGCTTTGGAAACAAATGTTTTACATGCTCAGTAATGTACTGTACATTCCATCTATATGTTCATTTGACAAATTCTGCAACTTATTTCAATATCAAGCTTTTTTAGTATTCTTAGCCTGACTGACAATAGTTTATCTGAAAATTTCTATTACTTATAGGAACAAATAGGAGTTCCTGCTTGTGTCTAGGGCTTTAAAGGGGTTGTCCAGCGGAAAAAAAATCTTTCAAATCAACTGGTGTCAGAAAGTAATATAGATATGTTATTTACTTCTATTTAAAAATCTCAAGTCTTTTCATACTTATAAACTACTATGTATCCTGCAGGAAGTGTTGTTTTATTAACACAACAATCACTGAGCTGGGGAGATCGGTGATAGAAAAAAATCCAATGCAAAAAAGCGGTACGTTGAGCCTCAGTTGCAAGTCTCAAAACACTTCAATAGCCAAATATCTCTCCAAGAAAGGAAACCTATTGCTGAGGGGTGCCTTCCAGTGGGGAGATCAGCAAACCACCCTGATACATGGCCCCTAAAATCTCACCTGGTTGGGAGTATTGGGAAACAAATAGGAAAATACCAGGGTGGCCCCTTTTGCAGGCATTCACCTACAGACAGCTGTTTCGGGGTACTGCCCCTCAATGTGGAGCACGATTCTGGCAATGGAAAATAGACTAACAAAACACAACAAGCACTGAGCTAAGGGGCTATATATCAGTTTTTTTTTTCATATTTTAGATTTTGAAGGATGATAATGTGAACTTGACCAAGCCTAAGCACCAAGTGCAAAAATTTGAAGGAAAAAGGCACTCCCATATATCCTTCATTACACATAAAGAACTTCCTGCACCCTGACCTGTGACTTTCTGAAAAATTGTGGGTGAAAATCTTGAGTGACTCACTTAAAAATCGTCTCTTCAGCAGACTGCTGGTTGAGGGAGGAAGAGGAAGATTAGCAGAAATATGATACAACAATGCTAGTTGTACCCTTTTTTGAGATGATGGGGTACACGGTGCAGTGAATGACTGTGCGGCTGGAGAGAGATAGCGGGGATCACGATATAGCAGCTTTAACCCGCTGCCCTGTCCTGTGTGCAGTGGGGGGAATGCTGCTATACCGTGGTCCCCGCTGTGTCTCTCCAGCCGCACAGTCATTCACTGCAGCGGGAGAGAGAAAGCGGGGAGGGAGAAATGCCGCACACAGGAGAAGATGCTCCTGTTGATGCGGTTCGGGCAGTCAATGTGGGGGTGAGTTTGGGGGGGGTCCTTGGGGGGCTGGGGTGTTTTCACTGGGGCTGTGACGAGGCTGCTTGCACTTGTTATTGGGCAGGATAGGGATAGTTTGGGGGTCTTTAGGTGGGTGCTTCACTGGGGGCTAGTGAACAGGGCTGTCGGCACTAGTGATGCATTTGAGGTGGCCCAGGGGAGAGTTTGGTGGATCTTGGAGGGGGGGTTATGGGTTGCATTACAGGGTGGGGGGAAGTTGGGGGGGCCACTATAGCTAAATTTTGTGAATTAAAGCAGAGTAAATGCCCTAGTTATTTTTACAATGTAATTCCTCCACAAACTGGCCCCCTGCTGGACACTTCATATGAATTACATCCGATCTGTGTGTGCCCTCACGCACCTCCCGGGCTCTCACCTGTTCGCTGCTGCCGTGCGTAAAAGCGGTGGCAGCTGATAGCGCTTGTTTGCTCCTCACACTCTCCCCGTGTAATAGGGGCTTTAGTCTCTCCCTGCTCTACTCTAAGTGCCTGCTGTGATCCTGCTCTCTCCTCTACGCACAGCCAACTGGCTACCTCTGGAAATTAATCATCTTATATAGAGGGTGAAGGGCACCTGCTGACACTACAGAGGGGCTTACAGCTAATAAGATGGGTGCTAGGGATTATAGGTTATTTCTTTCTCATGTCCAATGACACTACAGACAGTATGTATGGCCACCATTTTTTACTTTTTTTTTTGCAAATTTCCTTAACGAATGGGCAGGAATTCGCTTTGCTGAATGAAACGAATTGACGGCCCGATTGACAACGAATTTTGATTCGCCAGCTTTGCTTCGCTCATCTCTATGTAGGACAAGCCCTGAAGGGCCGTAAAAGCTGCAGAATTTCAAGCGGAGCCTGCGCTGCGGACGCCACTTGAAATTCAGCCTGTCACACTGATTCGATTTGAAGCCTCGTGCGCTTCTGCCCAAAGAAATCAAACCAAAAAACAACAACACATTTTTTTCTTACATTTTACTATTTGTAACACAAAATATTTCGGAAATCTTAAATCTTGCATATTTTGGAACACTATGCTTAAAACTAAACCTTAAAGCTGAGACTGTTGTGCACAAATAATTTTCTAGTAATGCCTTTCTTATGAAAACATAGACAGGAGATCGATGAAAGGTAACATTTGTATATAGGTAACAGAGGTACACACAATAGCTGCTAATAGCTGCTGCGCACAACTCAGTCCCCCTTCTTCTGTAGAATGAGCCCACAGAGCAAGCTCACAAGTTTGGAGATGTTCATTGGGGGAATTTATTAAGAATGGCATACATTACTGCGCATGCACCACGTGCTAACACAATTATAAGGTGACTGTCAAAGTGATGGAAGAGGTTACAAGAGGCCAGAGAGGTATTTCTATCTAAGTGGATAGGATCAACTTGGCTGGGATTTTCCATCTTAATAATATAATAAGATCTCGGCACTGGAGGGGTCAATTATCAAGTCAAAGATTGATATTAGAAACCCTATACATTTATTGCCTTAGTTTATGCACCAAAAACCTGCTGATATGTCTAGATTAATATAATACATACTTTTTTTCTAGGTTATTTAATAATGTAGTTCTCTGACAATAGTATTGTATACAAATATGTGTTTGGATTTTTTTGTCATTAGGTAATTGATTGACATTAGTAGTTGTTCATAAGGAAATACAAATTTGTCAGCATTTTGCAGTATGAACCTGGGGACTTTATACAGCAGAACAATTTATTTCCAATGAGCATGCACAAAGTAAGATTTATGACTTTTGCTTCTCGGATGACATTCCTTACATAGTTGCTGAGCGACAGCAAATTAAACAGAGCTGTGAATACTATAGGGCGTGTTTTTGTAATGAGGGAGAAGAGACAGTGGCAATAAGAAGATAATTAAGGTAACAACTTGTGAAAAATTAAAGTGTTTCTGTCTTTCATTTTTGAATCTCAGAGTATAAACTTTGCAGTTGTTAATTTAATTGCTGATGTTCACTGTATCCCTGTAGAATATTAAGGATTAATCATCTGCTTCATTCCAAAAAGAGATAAAACCTGGGTGAATTTAAATATTCCTGGTTTAACCCTATCCTCTTCTAATTTGACTCAATTAACATTTTTAATTAACAGTTCATATTTATTCTGTATGAATTGTAAATATTTTATTTCCAACTGGGCTACTATTGGTATCAGAACTCTCATGTAATTTAATGCGCATCTATTCAATTCACTCATTTCTCATTATTTTCAAAACTGCCTTCAACAAATATTAACTCAATCAGATTATACTAACACTGTAACAATGATGTGATGAGATATTTTCATTACAATAGTCAAGGTAAACATCAGCACTATTAGAGATTATTTTAATATGGAAACAGAAAGGATCTACAATATGTATTACATTACAATACTATTCTAAAACCAAACAAAAAGTATAGGACTTTCGGTTCCCATGTGCATGGTTGGAAACAGATGAAAGACCATTGTGCTGCGATCCTGCATATCTAAGCAATCACCCACCAAACTAGGGAAACTAGAGTCTTTGACTGATGGATCTTAATCCTGAATCCAAGGTGTGTATGGTTAAGTTTGTGCAGAGAGGCGGGGAGCTGTCTGCACTATTGCCCTCATCGCTTTCACAGAGGGAGATGAGGAGATGAGGAAGCAGATGGACAAAATGGCGGCTCTGTGGCACCACTCGAAGAAACAACAAGCTGTACCCAGTCCAGCACCACCACAAAATCCGGAGCAGGTACCGGGGAATGAGAAAAGTGTGGTGTTTGTTGCGGTGGGAATCTCTTGAGAAGCCCTGGCAACAAAGGTGGCAAAACTACTAGGACTGTAAATCAAGGCTACCACGTTAAGTAAGCTGCAACAAGAGGTCAATATGCACAGCACAGATAAATGATTTGGACTTAAAGGGGTTATCCAGCGCTACAAAAACATGGCCACTTTCCCCCCTCTCTTGTCTCCAGATTGGGTGGGGTTTCAAATTCAGTTCTATTGAAGTGAATGGAGTTTAATTGCAAACCACACCTGAACTGGAGACAAGAGAGGGGGAAAGGTGGCCATGTTTTTGTAGTGCTGGATAACCCCTTACATATAAGTACTATTAAAACCAGGAAAAGATCCAAAACAACTAGAGTCTATCTTCCTCATTAATCACAATATAAAGCTACACACCAAAATAATGGCAAACCAACTAGCACAATTTATGCCACAACATATTAGACCCTATCAGGAGGGATTCACTAAGGGCAGAACACCAATTACAAACATAAAACTGTGCTTGCTTTAGCAGCTGAAGGCTTTGCTAGATGGTAGATGCCGAAAAGGCTTTTTATAATGTGGACTGAGGGTGACTGGGTCTAGTCCTGATCAATTTTGGCATAAAGGGAGAATTTCGCACACTTATAGATTCTTTGTATGAGTTTTTTTGTCAGATGTCATCTTTTTACAAAAGAGGGCTGGCCGGGGGTGTTCCTTATAGTTCCTCGATAGTAATAGAATCTAATACCTACCTAGGAATTAAAATAGGAATGACACATTCAGCTATCTATACCTCCATTATACTGAATACAAGATTCTGGAAAGCTGGGTGACCTCCATCATACTGACTACAAGATACTGGAAAGCTGGGTGACCTCCATGACACTGACGACAGGATACTGGAAAGCTGGGTGACCTCCATTATGCTGACTACATGATACTGGGAAAGCTGGGTGACCTCCATTATGCTGACTACAGGATACTGAGAAAGCTGGGTGACCTCCATTACACACTGACTACAGCAAGGATGTCACACTCAGGCCCTCCAGCTGTAGCAAGTCAGAGCTGTGTGTGTGTGTGTGTGTATATATATATATATCCTGCTGGTCACTTGGTCACTGCTGTATATATACAGTATATATATAAATATACACACAGCAGTGACTAGCAGGAGCCACATATATGGCAGTGACCAAGTGAACAGCAGGAGACACACAGACATACATATATAGTTCCTCCTTGTCATTTGGTCACTGCTGTATATATATATATATATATATATATATATATATATCTGGCTGCTGTGTCTGGTGAGTGGTGTGGTTGTGTGTGTGTGTGTGTTGTCACTCCTCTCACAGTCCTTACTCCCCTCTCACAGTCCTCACTCCTCTCAGTCCTCACTCCCCTCACATAGTCCTCACTCCTCTCAGTCCTCACTCCCCTCACACAGTCCTCACTCCCCTCACACAATCCTCACTCCCCTCACACAATCCTCACTCCCCTCACAGTCCTCACCCCCCTCACACAGTCCTCACTCCCCTCACACAGTCCTCACCCCTCTCACACAGTCCTCACCCCCCTCACACAGTCCTCACCCCTCTCACAGTCCTCACCCCCCTCACACAGTCCTCACCCCTCACACAGTCCTCACTCCTCTCAGTCCTCACCCCCCTCACACAGTCCTCACCCCTCTCACAGTCCTCACCCCCCTTACACAGTCCTCACCCCTCACACAGTCCTCACCCCTCACACAGTCCTCACCCCCCTCACACAGTCCTCACTCCCCTCACAGTCCTCACCCCTCACACAGTCCTCACCCCCCTCACACAGTCCTCACCCCTCACACAGTCCTCACCCCTCAGTTCCCACCCCTCACACAGTCCTCACTCCCCTCAAACAGTCCTCACACAGTCCTCACTCCCCTCACAGTCCTCATTCTGTACCTGACAACTTCCTGAGCTGCTTCAGATGTCTTCACAGTCCCCCATGGCAGCCATAGACGGTGAGGATCCCTCCAGCTGAAGCCCTCCCTCCTCACACAACGTTTTGCAGCCAGTGAGGGAGAGGAGGGGGAGGGGCCAGCAGCAGCAGCCTGTAGCAGCGTGTAGAAGGAAGCAGCAGGAAGAAGATCCAGCCCTGGCCGGGCGGCATCCGACAGCTGAGCGGGCCCCTCAGGAGCAGGGGCCCGCTATACCCAGGTGCAGTTTCCCTCTTGGGGGCCACTACAGACATGTGTTATCGCTGTCTGCAAAAGCAATAGCTTTTGCAGACAGCATTTACTGTCTGAGACCTCAGTGGGCCCCTGTCTGAGTGGGCCCGGGAGCGACCGCCCCCCTTTGCCCCCACCTATTTTCGCTACTGCCTCAAACGCCTCCTATATCCTCTTGACATAATTCCACTGCTGCTGACACACGTGGATGTGCTTTAGTTGCTGTTATCATTTGTTATCTTTCTATCAAATAACCAAAGGCCAAGAATCGCTTATAAAAAGTTATGCATGCTGCCACCCATTATAATCTGGCAGCATTACTGAGACATATAAGCGATTGAATCTTTCAAATCTCCTTTTTTCTAAAACTATATTGGAGAAAGCATTAACAGCTCCATATGACCAGTTGATCACACAAAATCTATTTTATTATGGGGATGAGAAACCAGAATAAAAATTTTATACTGGGAACCCCTGAAGAAATTCAATAAATATTACTGCTTTGCATGAAACTGAATAACCAGATGCTAGGACAGTCTTTTTCTAAATGGGTGGAGATACTGTATACAAACATTCCAGTGTGTCCTTCTAGACCCAACGTCTAACAAGATATAAGCGAGTAGTAAAATATTCGACTTTCGAGAATTCGACTCGAGTAGTCACCGAGATTCGACTATTCAAACAAATATTCAATCCCGTGATAGTCTATGGGAAAAAAAATTTCGGCACTTTGAAACCCAAATTCGACCACTTGGAGGTCACCAAGTCCCCCATGAAACCTCCCTAAATTATGCCAACACCTCCGGAATGACACTGGGACATTAGGGAGAGCATGCCTGGGTGCACTAACACCCCAAAATCGCAGTATAATGCCACTTTCTTCAGTTGCGAAGGAAAAATATTTGCGAATGCTTTGCGAACGTTTACGGCAGTGTTCACACATTTCCTTCGTATTTCTTGCGCAGCGTTACATACATCATTCCAATGTGTGTCCATAGAGCATCATGTTCATGTTATTTGCACGTATCACGCGTCATGCTGTACGAACATTACTGGAACAGTATGTATGACGTGCCCTTTTCTGGGCTACTGGAACAGTATGTATGACATGCTTTTTATTGGGCTACTGGAAAAATATATATATTAGGTGCCCTTAGCGGGCTCTTGGAACAATATATATCAGGTGCCCTTAGTGGGCTACTGGAACAGTATGTATAACATGCATCTGTGGTCGAGAGGCAGGAGCCAAGTATTTAAGATTCAAGGTCATGTGGTTCAGCCATCCAATGAGGGTAGATGCCGTTTTCGCGCTGCGTGTGTACTCCCAGGGTACCTCATGGCCTCCCTGCTTGGTGATTGGATTAAAAAAAGTGGCAACTGCAATGGGAGGGCTTTCGAATGTTTACCGTGTATTCGCCACACTACTCGATTGAATTTGAATCTTTTGAATACCGCAATATTTGATCGAATACCATCTCGATCGAATCGTATTCGCTCATCTCTACGTCTGCAAATAAAGGAGTACATGTAGCACTCTAAAGTCTCTAAAATTATACATATAATTATGTTACTGGTTGCAACCGCAAACACCCAAGAAATAATAGGCATATTGAAATCATGATTTTATATTTAAAAAAAAAGCAAGGCCAAGAGAAATAATGTCAGTTTCAGTTCTTGGAAAAAGAGAAAGTTCTTGGAAAAGGCTCTCTACTTCTGAGAGAAAACAATGAAATCCATCAAATACACCTCTTGATACTATATGGAGGACTTGAGAGGTGCGCTGAGGAATCTTAAAATACGGGACGAAACTACAGAACTCAAGGGGGATTGTTAAAGAGATGTTGAAATCTGTGAAATACATTTGGTAAAAGGTTCCTTAGAAATTGGCCAAAAGTTCTGTTTGTCTTAGATCTGAAACCAGGTTCAACAGGTTTGGTTCATTTATTGCTATTAGGTGTCATGATCGTGCCTGAAAAGGCATCAGTGCTACCCTCTGCGGTGAAGATCCGACCTCTGCGCCAAAGACTGCGCTTTTGGCATTAATCCGTTGCTGGTTTTACTATGTTATCTGCTTATGTCATCTGTGTTCTAGTCCATGTTTTCTTAGTTCTCCCTGCACTTTCCTTTCTGTGGTCTGTTCACTGATTGTTATCTGTTGTGTTGTTATGGACAGGTCTCCTCACCTCTGGCTTTCTGTGATTTCTTGTGTGTTTCTCCTGCTCCACCTATTAGCTTGGAGTTCAGGACTTCTGATCCCTTATACCTGTGCCTCTCCCTTCACTCAGTGCTCTCGATAGCGATGTTCAGCTTGTCTGTCAGCTAGATCCTGCCTTTCCTCAGTTTGTCTGTATTCCTAGTTCCTGATCCCTTTGCTTGTTTCTTGCCTTTGTCTTTTGGTTCAGTGTTCCTTGCCTTGTCCTCTAGTTACCTGGTTATTGTCTCTGGTTTTTGTTTCTCTGTGTACCTTGTTTACTGTCTGTTATTGCGTATAGTTCCTTGTACCTTTTCCTTGTATCTCTGTTCCGTGTTTATTAGTGTTTCTGACCTGGATTTCGTAACCTTGACTTTGCTTCTGGATTCTGACTCTGTACTTCTGCTGCCCATTTGTTGCCAACCTTGCCCGCCGACTGTTCTTTATTGTGTTAGTTTGTCTCGTCTTGTTTTGTGTTTCGCACTTACTGCAGCGTAGGGAATGCCGCCCAATTGCGGACGGTCGTTTAGGGCCTGCTCTGCAAGTAGGTAGGGACAGCGTGGGGGGTCTTAGCCATAGGGCCCACTTGTCCAGTGTCTCTGTGTTCCCAGGGGCCCTGAAAATTAGGGGTCCTATTACACAGCCCAATGCCTTCTGAAGATGAGTGCCGATCTGCCCATTACATTGCTCGATAATCGTTAAGCAAGACATGCACAGACATCTTTAGAGATGTCCATGCAGTTCTTGCCCTTAACCATATACATTACCTGTCCACGGTCCCGATGTTCTTCTGCCCTCTGCTTGCTTCCCAGAGCTGCTACCTTAGCTTCAGAGTGGGACTTAATACAGACATGCCGCTCAGCCTATCAGTGGCTGGGACTGCCTGTGAATTTCCCTGGGTATTAAGACTTATTTTCTGAAAATTCCAAAGAAGCAACATGATACTAACAATTATAGTACAGTACCGGTCACAACACCTACAGTATAAGGTATATACTTAAGCAACAATTTTTTTTTATTTTTTTAGGTGGGATTGGTAACTTTTTAATTTGTATGATTCTCAGAAGATTTTATTTTATTTTATTTTTTAAGTTAAGTAAAGAACATGCCAATAATAAGCTTATAGCGACATGAAAAAGACAAATTTAACCACACAACCAATGAGAAAGAAATGAAGGCATTTACCATAGTGACTGTAATGACTTTGGTTTATTACATGTGTAACTTCACATGCAGGAAGAGGAAAAGTGAAACACCAACCTTGTCTCTGGCTATGACTGTTCTGTGCATAGAAAGATAAAAGCTACTATTTAAATCTGGCAAAAGTATTAGGTAGTATTCTAATTATCTACAGACAACAGATGCTTTGCTACTATAAACAATTTATTGTAAAATTGTCTGTCATATATGTGAAATACCAAACTCTCTTAATCTCTGGAATAAGAACTACTCATGAAAGTCATGCCATTGTTGGAAGCAAATAATAGTTATTTGTTCAACTTCAATGGTCTGCGTCATTTCCAGCAGAACAAACCTTTAAAAGCATTGGGGTTTTCTCTGACTGTAATCCATTCTTGAATTATATGGTGTGGTACCATCAATAAATAGATGACGTCGTCTGGCCATCTCATGAAGTGACTGTGCCACACTTTCTCGAATCCATTTGATCTTAAATTTACATACAGTTGGGGAAAAAATGTATTTCCTTTCTTGGATGTTCTACGGTCTACAGCTTTAAGAGATGTTAAAATATATGCACAAAGTTACTGCAAACCCATTTCTGGTTATACTGTGCTGAGAGTAAGTTCATGTCATCCCCATCACAACTTATATGCTAATCCTATGGGGGGGAAGGGGGGATGTATTTCTGCAAAACAATAATATTTCTGATTTTATGGCATTTGATGGGTTGGGGGAGGGAGGATTGGAGACAGTATGCAAACATCTTTTACAGAGAGGCAGTCCTAATTGGATGCTATAGCAAGTGTAAGCTTAGGTAGTATGGAGAAACAATAAGAACTTCTGAGGTCATCTAATATGGTTATAAATCACACAAGACAGATTTTTTTAACCATGTAAAACACTGCATTTTCAAGTAAGAAAGGTTATTTTTACTTACTTACCTATATTTAAACAAGGTCATATTTTGTAGTAAACATTATAAACGGTGGATGCAATTTTTCATGGTTCCTATTCTTCCACAGAAATGATTTTCCAATGCTGCTTACATAGATGATTCCCCATGATAAATTGATTATTAGCAAAGGAGTATTATTTATTTTTATTTATGGGGGTGGAATGGGTTTCACTTGACCTATGGGGACCTTGGGATATAATTCCCTTTGTTGTAGGTGATTTAAAAGAGGGGAATTTATCAAGACATTTCTTATGTCAGTTTTAATAAAGAATGTAATAATTTAAGAAGTACCAAATTCATTAAGAGGTGTAAGCCTCCTAAAGAATGTGGTGCTCATTTTATTGCATACAGTATGTGTCAATGGCTGAAGTCCATGCCAACTTTGAGTTGGATTACATTTATTCCAATATCTAGCACAAATTAAAGTATATCTGTCAGGAAGCCTAAAAACATGTGTATGCTGCACAGGAAGTGCAGTTGACTTTCCTTATCCACACTTGGGGGACCATGAGGTAGATTATGATTCGGCTCGATCAGCCACTGCCTTACATATAGTCATGAGTGCATCACACTGCAATATAAACAATATAACCAAAAGGATTAAATCCAAGTCCAGCCTCCCTTTTAAGAGATATTAAACCTTAACCCTAATATCAATTAAAGTGCTGAGAACAAGTAATTAAGTCACCACTCAGCCATGTCGAGCTGTATCAGCTACTCCCCAACACATGTTTCGCATAAAGGTAACTTCCATATATACCCCCTGTACTTGCAATCAGCAATCTAATTGATATTAGGGTTGAGCTTTACTATCACTGAAAAGGGGAGTGATCAGTGCCAGGCAGCAGCTGCCAAGGCTAATAAAATAATGGGATACATCAAAAGAGGTATAGATGCTAAAGATGAGAACATAGTTTTGCCTCTTTATAAATCACTGGTCAGACCACACATGAAATAATATGCACCAGGAGCATAGGTAGGATTCAGTACTACCCCCCCCCCCCTCCAGGCCCCCCTGCTGCATGGGCCCCATAGCAGCTGCCTAACCTGCCTCTATGGTAGCCAGCCACTGCTGTGTTCAATTTTTGGCATCGGTATATATGAAGGACACAGCTGAACTGGTTCAGATGCAGAGGAGGGTGACAAAGATCATTAAAGGAGTGGGTGGGTTTCAGTACCAAGACAGGTTATCAAGCTTAAAGCGCAACTATAAAATATTTTGACCTTTCAGTTTTAGTTAGCTTAGGTCATGATAAGAATTTTTCTAATATACATTAATAACCTAAAATGAACAGTTTTTTTTAAATACATAAGGCTGATTAAGCCCTTATAGCCCTCTCTGGCTGTGACTCATTTCTGCATTCCTGCTGGACATGCCCCCTCCCTGCAGATCCGTCCTGAGTGTACGGACTCTGACAGGAGGATCAGATAACAGCCCTGACACAGAGAGAAACATAAACAAAACCTCCTCCCCACCTCCTAGCAGCATGTTCTCCCCCCCTCCCCTCACAGAGGTGACTAAGCAGAGCTGAGGGTGTTGTGTGTGAGGAGCAGCACAGGGGAAGAGCTGGAGCTGACATTATCCTACAGTGTAATGAGAGCAGATGACTGTATCCAATCCCACTGTGTGTGATACCATCGACTGGGGCTCTAAATCTAATCTTACATTGTGATACTGTATGCTGGGGTTGTATCTGATCCTGCTATGTGTGATACATCTGCTAAGGTGCTGCTCAGTGAAAGGAGGGATGCAGTCAGGGAGATAAGGGATAGGCCACGCCCACTTTCATGCAGCCAGAAGAAAAATTCATTTATTCCTCTGAGCCAAACAACTGGGGATATCTCAGCAAGCGTACACACTATCAACGCAGTTTAGGGCTCTTTTTAAAGGGTAACACGTGGGCTTTTTATTTGAGGAATTTCATTTTTTGGCTACTGAAATTATAGTTACGCTTTAAGGTTATTTAGTTTGCAAAAAATGTCTTAGGGGCGATCTGATCGCAATGTACAAATATATGAATGGACAGCACAGAGATCTTTCTAGTGGTCTTTTTTACACCTAGGTCTGTAACCATGACAAGGGGACATCCTCTACGTCTAGAGGAAAGAAGGTTTTACCATCAGCACAAACGCGGATTCTTCACTGTAAGAACAGTGAGACTGTGGAACTCTCTGCCACATGATGTCATGGCTGATTCATTAAATAAGTTCAAGGGAGGCCTGGATATTTATCTGGAAAAAATATAATATAACAAGTTATAGGCATTAAATTTTTAGTGATACGTTAATCCAGGGATTTATTTTGATTGCCATTGGAGTCGGGAAGGAATTTTCTCCCTTTGATGGGGAAATTGGCATCTGCCTCATAAGGGTTTTTGTCTTCCCCTGGATTAACACAGTAGGGTTTCCCTAGGTTGAACCTGATGGACTCTTGTCTTCTTTCAATCTTATTAACTACAGTATGTTACTATGTTGATGCACTTATAACTCTATGTAGTGAAGTCGCTGATTTATATACTGTACCTTATATTATATTACCTCATATTACCACATAGTATATTATGTACCTCATGCTGTGCCAATATTGTTCTGGAATCCTGTATCATCATGTTATTAATTTTCTGAATGTGGAATAAATAAATCTATCTGTCTATCTATCTATAGTGTGTATATATTTTATATATATATATATATATATATATATATATATATATATATATATATATATATATATATCCCCCCCTTAGTAAATAGTGGAGAAAAGAAAGAAAAAAAGAAATAGAAAATCAATATCCCATACAGTTTTCCTTACAATTTCAGCTGCAAACCCTTGGTCTGAATGAGGACACAGAAATAATATTGTAGCATTGGCTTAAGGCGAGTCCTAAATCTATTCTGAAGTAGCAGTTTTCAATACCTTTTTAAAAGCAGCTTACACTAACGAGTAGATTTTCAGGATCAGATACATTGCACCTAACTCAATGAGCATTGGGCCAAATTCTAACAGGCCATTAATTCTGAATCAAATTTAGTGGCGAATATGAAGGAATTAAAAAAAAAAAAACGTATGTAAGAACTTTCACTTTGACAAGTCTAATTCTGAATAAATCCAGTCTGTTCCAAGTCAATTCATTCATCTCTAATTAAGAGGCAAGTCTTTAAATAAATGTATCTTATTTTATTTCAGTGAACTTTAATTTCAAACTAGCATACGGCATATAATTCTCCCCATAGCATTTTGAATTTTGTCCTAAAAAATGCTTAATTGTTGGTCTTATTTGACCACAAAACCTTATTTTAGCTTGGTTACTCTGATGCATGTTCTCATATATTCTGGGTAACTAAATAATAAACCCCTGGAAACTGTAAATATTGCATTTTTTCATTATATTTAGTTACATATTTTAAGCAATACTGTTTCAGTGACTTCTTTAGCGTTAAATAAGGCAAAAACCTAAATGGTGTTACCGTTTGAAATTGACATATATGTTGGCTAGCAGCTGGATATGTAATAATTAAATAAATTCACACTACACATATTGGTATAGTTTTGTATAATATTCTCATTAGCTAAATATTGATTGTTTTTAATAGGCATGTTATTAATATATTTACAGTCTCCCAACTAAACAATGCAAATGTATTAAATCAAATGTCAAAAGTGCTATTTTTACTTGCCCAATCATACCTAATTTAGGCTCTTTCCACAGGATAGGTGGATGTCTGACTGCTGAGACCCCCCCTGATCATAAGAGTGCACAGAAAGTGCATTGTGCATCTATGACTAGGGATCTATTTATTCTCCACAGAGCTTCCGAACATAGCTTATTAGCTTAGCTTATTAGTTCCTATCATTTGCATAGGGGATAATTTTATGAGATAAAAATCTCCCTTAAAGATTGATGAAATATATAAATTATTGCTTATCTTTAAAGTCTGCAAACATATTGGGGGATATTTTTTAAACTGTCTCATGGTAAAAATGTCCTTTGTTGCTCATAACAACCAGTCACAGCTTAGCTTTCATGTATGAGCTCTAGGCAAATAAAGTTTGAGCTCTGATTTGTATTGTAGCAATGCTTGATAAATCTCCCCCATCATCTTTTTAAGATTTCAATTTATTGCCATTGGGTTCTGTATCGGAATGATTATTTCTCTCAGTTGTTTATATCTCCTAATTAAACCTTGCAGAGAGTTGCAGAGAACTGCCTCAGTAGTCATTAGGGGGGATCATTGCATTGAGGGTGGGAGTGCACTGAAACACCTCATTAATAAAAATTATCTTCATCCACAGGTAAAATTACCCTCATCCTCAGCACCCTGTGTCCTATAGGGACATTTCAGCAGGTTAGCTGCTTCTTATTTGCTCCCTTCAGTTTCCCTTAAAGGACCGAGCAAATTTACATTTTTGCACTTTACTTTTTTCCTCCTCATTTTTAAAAGGCCCTAACAGTTTGTTTATTTATTTATTTTCTTTTTTTTTTTTTACCTAAAGGCCCATATGAGGTCTTTTTTTCCCAACATCATATGTTGGTGAATAAAAAATAAATAAATAGAAGAAGCTATTCTTCGTCCTTATGCTGTTTGCCATGTGGTAAAACTGACATGTTATCTTTGTTTCTCAAGTTAGTACAATAACAACTAGGGATGAGCGAACCTAAAACGAACCTTGCTATAACGGCTGAATAATTGCAGCTACAATAGTGGGAGTCTGATAGGGTATAGTTTTGTTTAGTTGCAGTTGCTATTACAATGTAAAAAAGTGGAAAAAATCAAAAAGCAAATATAGTAAACAAAAATTAGCCAAGGTGTAAGTGATTACAAGGGACACAGGACACAAAGTTCCTTGGACCAAGTAGGGTGGAAAACAGACATTTGACAGTGGAACCAGCAGCAGTAATAGCATTGTATTGGGCCCAGTATGGTTGAGAACAGACAATTGACGGAGGAGGAGGAGGCAGTAGCACTCGATGGCACCCTGCCCAGTATGGTTTAAAACAGACTATTGGAGGAGGCAGCACCACTTGATTACACCCAGCCCAGTATGGTTGAGAACAGACTATTTGAGGAGGAGGCAGTACCTGATTGTACCCAGGCCAGTATGGTTGAGAACAGACAATTGACGGAGTAGGAGGAGGAGGATGTTCAGCCTTGGAGTGGTGGCCTGGGAATCCTCTCTGATAATGTTGTTAAGCTCACTTTTCAGGACACGGATGAGTGGAATGATGTCGTTGATCCCATAGTCATGCCTGCTCACAAACAGTCGCATCCTCAAAAGGGATCAACAATTGGCAGGACATGTTTGCAGAAACCTGTGCACTATGAGGTTTATCACATGTGCCATACAATTTGGATGACTCAGCCCTCCCTGCTGCACTGCAGAGAAAAGGTTCCTCCCTTTGTGGGCTACAACACTTCCCACCGTTAGTTGACCTTGGGTCAGCCATTCATATACCTCCTACCTGATGGTCTGGAGGAGCTCCTGCCCACTGTGGCTCCGTTCACCCAGGCTCACAAAATGGAGGACAGCCTGAGAGCGCCGGGCCTGACATCAGTGGTAAGACACCGGGTCAGGTTGGACTGCAGCTGAAACGGTGGATGGTTGCAAGCTGGTGGAGGCAGAACTTTTGAAGAACTGTCCCCCTAAAACACTGGGGGGTCACAGTGGCAAGAATGAAGAGAAAATAGAACAGCGCTCCATAGCACAGATCAGGAGGTATGAACGAGCGGTGAGAGGATAGTATATAAGACTCTCACCTGAGAAAGAAACCAGTTTGGTTTGGAAACGCGTTGTGTCGCCATGAATGTTTTTATACAATAAATGTATTTTAATAAACTTCATATGTCCATCTGGATCTGCGCCCGTACTTACCCTGGTTTGGAGAGGAGGTCGTTTATCTTGCTTTGAGTGGCAAGAATGGGCTAACTTTCTGATGGTCTTCTGGGGGAATGTTGACCGAGTGGGCAGTAACATGTACTGCCCTTGCCTATAATTAAAGGACCAGACATCAGTACTGGGGTGCAAGGTCTTGGGCACCAAGAATCCCAATGAATCACCAACATTTTTCTACACAACTGTGCAGTGATGGGACAGCCGATTTTTTTGGACTGTTTTTTTTATTTTTATTTTTTATTGTTGTTTTGTTGCGGCTAAACGAATATAAAGAAGGTATGTGATCCCTAAAGATAGGGAAACTGTGATAACGATGTCCCCACTTATGTATATCAAACAGGAAAAAACTCAATCAAAGGCTCATAAGTGGTGGACTTATACACTAGATTATATAGTGTAATACAAATTTTATTGGATAGTCAAAAAATATAAACAGTGCTTCATATGTACAGTGACTAATCTTCTTTAGAAGGCAAGATAGCATCCATATTGGATAGTCAATGAACAGTGTATGGATTAGTAGGTAGGTGTCTGTCCACGGTGGGGGTGGCTACTGCACCCTACCTCACTCTAGGAGACCGCTGGGACTTAAGCAATCTCAGTACCCAACGGAAAATGTCCCTATCCTTTCAGTAAATGCAAAAAAGTTCGTCTAGGAGTGGTATTGTCGTCACCTCCTATCAGTTAGTAACGGTCATACGTCCGTACAGTGTGTGTATATACAGGGCTGTACAGTGTCAGTTCAGCATAGGTTATGGTAGATACTGAGATCTAAGGCAGCAGTTTAAATTATTCCACAGGTCATCCGACGCGTTTCCCCCCTTTTGGTAGGGATAATTGGGTTCATCAGGGATGTTTCATTTGTGGATTTGTAGAGACGCACATCGGCTGTCAGAAGCGCCTCATCGGCACTCCCCTCTGCATCCAAACGAGGGTCTCCACGTGCCCGGGCTGCTCATCATACACATCATCTTGGAGGGACTCTTGATATACCCACGTCTCAGGCACCGTCATCTATACGTATTTGGGGGAATATCTTGCTACCCCACACCGGCATCTATTTCTAGGGACTTGATGACGCCATCAATCATCTTTTCCCATCATCTTTACTAATGTTATTGGATCTCTGTGCAACAACTACTACATGGAGCTGACATATGTGAGAGATCTGCTACACGGCTGACCATCCACAAATGAAACATCCCTGATGAACCCAATTATCCCTACCAAAAGGGGGGAAACGCGTCGGATGACCTGTGGAATAATTTAAACTGCTGCCTTAGATCTCAGTATCTACCATAACCTATGCTGAACTGACACTGTACAGCCCTGTATATACACACACTGTACGGACGTATGACCGTTACTAACTGATAGGAGGTGACGACAATACCACTCCTAGACGAACTTTTTTGCACTTACTGAAAGAATAGGGACATTTTCCGTTGGGTACTGAGATTGCTTAAGTCCCAGCGGTCTCCTAGAGTGAGGTAGGGTGCAGTAGCCACCCCCACCGTGGACAGACACCTACCTACTAATCCATACACTGTTCATTGACTATCCAATATGGATGCTATCTTGCCTTCTAAAGAAGATTAGTCACTGTACATATGAAGCACTGTTTATATTTTTTGACTATCCAATAAAATTTGTATTACACTATATAATTTAGTGTATAAGTCCACCACTTATGAGCCTTTGTTGCGGCTAAACAGAGTTCTCCTATTTTTTTAACCTTATTGTAAAGATATGAACTGAGGTTTTGACTTAATAAAGTAGATCAGCTTGAACACTGAAGTTGCTTTCATGTGTCTTGGTTTATACTCACAGACAGCTGCCACATTACATTTTTGATTATGCATGACCCAGGTATATCTGAGGAGACTAATTTAAGGTCACACCCTAACAGGGGTGACGGCACACATCTTGATATTCACAGAAAACCGGGATACAATGGGTTTATAGTAGTAATAATCCCTTGTATCCTGGTCTATTCTGTGATTTTATTTGTTATTGTTATTTTAACCAGATTCGTTACGAACTTTCTCAAAGTTCATAACGAATCTGGTTTGTTATGGTTCGGTTCGCTCATCCCCAATAACAACGATACCTACTTTATGTAAAGTTCATAAGCTCTAATTTCACTACTTTAAGAAAAATGTAAACTTTGTTAAACTTTTACTACATATGTAAAAAATTGCTCTATTCTGACACTTGCAGAGGCCTCAGACCGCATGTAAAATAAATCTCGCAGCGGGGTGGTGATCTTTCAGTTTTGACAGCGGAGGAGGATACATGCTGTATACATAGTTGATAGCACCAGGACGAGCATGGTCATCCAGGGTCCTCAACTGGGTAAGAGACATATCCATTCACGTACAGTAAATCCTTTATTTATTTATTTCTAGTTTCATTAACAAATCTGAAGTATATAGAAATAATAAGCGATGTCACCTTGGCACTATATGAACTACAAGAGTATTTTCCTCAGGCATATTTAGTGCTCAGAATATAAAAGATGTACCCTGGGATATTAATTTTGGATGGTGCAGCATAAGAACACTGTCGTACTATTTTAACCAATAATTAGCATGCACAACCTACAATAACCTCAGAAGCATAAGCGAGACACCAGAGGCTGGCAGCTGGCAGGAACAGGTAAGCAGTTGGCAGTGCATTACAAGAGAATGATGTCTGTACAAGTACAGTAAAATCAGCTGACAAGAGAATGCTGCACATAAGTCATGTATTAATGTGTACTTATTTTCTATTAAAATATTAGAAGTAAAATATTTTAAGCATAAAAAAATCTCAATCAATGACATCAGAGGCCTGACATTTACAGAGTTTGTCCGACTATTTAAAAAAATTTAATCTTTTAGGATGCAGCCAAATTTTTCATTTTTTTATTTCCACTATTTTTATGGAGCAACATAACACTCTTGCAAGCAGGGTCCTCTCTCTTCCTGTACCAGTCTGCCATTTGCCTTCATGTAATGTGTTCTGATCTTGTAATTTTCCTGTTTGTTAACACCTATCGCTTAATTCCTTGTAATGTTCCTGTTTGTTAACCCCACCCTAATAATAATAATAATAATAATACATTTACCATGGAAACCATTCTGAAAAAAAATAATTGGTTGGGTTAAATGTAGGGATGAGCGAACCGAACCAGATTCGTTATGAACTTTGCAAAAAGTTCGGTTCGTCACTGAACCGAACTTTGAGAAAGTAAACACCTCTGGAATGCATCTGGGAAAGCAGGGAAACAGTATTAGAGGAATTGGCATTACGAGGTTAGCGATCCTCTGCAATAATGCTGACTCACTTTCGTTGTTCAATAATTTAATTAAAACGAATCTATCATTGTGCAATTAAATATACTGTTAAAATAAATATATATATAAATAAATGTATATTTATATATATATATATATTTATTTTTTTACAGTATATTTAATTGCACAAGTATGGATTCGTTTAAGTTAAATTATTGAACAACGAAACTAATTTTATTACAACGAAAATGTGTTTTATTAATTTAATATTAATTATTACAGCAAGCTCTTTTAAAGCCGTTAATTCATATTCCCGGTAAAAGAGCTCACTGTAATAATTAATACTTTACTTTAATTAAAACATAAAATGTTTCTTCTAATTATACTATCACAATAGCATTATTAGAAGAAACATTTTGAATCATATGTGCGCTCAGCTGATCAGCTGATCGGCTGAGGGAACATATAAAAGGTATACAGCTCTCCCCACCCCCTCCCCAGCATTGAACCCATCCCAGCAAGGAAGGGGGGTCACTTAACCCCTTCCTTGCTGGTATGGGTGCAGACTGACATCAGTCTGGCCCCGAAGGGGTTAAGGGCGATGCAATGCATCCTCCCTTAACCCCTTGGGGTCCAGACTGTAAGCAACAATCTGTAAAGATGCTGCATACTGTAAGGTGCACAACACCGCTCACAATGATGGGTGTTGTGCTCCTGTTTGTGTGTTTCTCCCTTTTTGTTTTTTAAATATTGGTATCCTGTGGATTACGTCGGATTCGATGGACTACGATGGATTCGTTTGGATTTTTTTAAAATAAAATGGTCAATGAGGGGTGTGGGGTGTTTTTATTTGAATTTAAAAAAAAAAATTCACTTGTGTCTTGTCTTTATTTCTTTACTTTATAGACTTAGTAGTGGAAGCCGTCTAATAGACGGAATCCATTACTAAGTCGGGGCCTAGTGTTAGCCGGTATAAATTGGCTAACACTAACCCCCTTATTATTACCCCAGTGCCCAATGCCACCAGGAGTACTGGGAAGAGCCGGGTGCCAGTGGTCCCGGAGCGTCAAAATTGGCGCTCCTGGACTGGGCGGCAGCAGGCTGGTAATATTTAGGTTGGGGAGGGCCTAAACCAATGGCTCTTCCCACCCTGGTGTTACCAGGCTGCTGTTGCTACGCGTTTTTTTTTTAATTATTAATTTATTTATTAAAAAAAAAAACGAGATTAGAGATGAGCGAACTGGGTTCGGGTTCGAGTCCATCTGAACCTGAATGATCGGCATTTGATTAGCGGGGGCTGCTGAAGTTGAATAAAGCTCTAAGGTTGTCTGGAAAACATGGATACAGCCAATGACTATATCCATGTTTTCCACCTAGCCTTAGGGCTTTATCTAACTTCAGCAGCCACCGCTAATCAAATGCCGAACGTTCGGGTAAACTCGAGCAGGTTCACTCATCTCTACTCTTGATCAGAATTTATGACTGGGTGATACCAAACTCTTGCTACTATTTTTGAGAGGATCACACCAGGCTCTTGTCATTTTAAGAATAATGTATATCATTGTCACTGCTCCACTAAGTCTAAAGTGATCATTTTTGTTTCGTTAGCCTTCAGTAAAATTTGTAGCTGTTTCGCAAGCAAGATCAACCAGGTAGGTAGAGGGCACTTTAATGGTTGTTAGAAGAATGGTTAGAAGAAACAGGGGCTAAACAGGTTAACAATATTTTTTATAATAACTGATTAACAGTCCACATAAAAGAAAAAGCTACAGAAAAGTGTCTATTGATCGGTAACGATGGTACTGTAGGGTATCGCCTATCGCAAAGTCTCTCCAGAGTATATATCTAGAGTGATGAGTTGTCTTCGAGAGGGCTGTTGCATCACACATAAACCATAGTCCACATCTTAGAGGGGGTTACGTATCCAGACCATGTGGAAAGATGTGGGATGAAAGGGAGTATACAGTAATAACAATGATTGGTCCAGTAAAGGAGGGATATCTTGTGTAAGCCATACAGCTTGTTGACAGGCTATTGTGAATTAGCGTTGTAATCTCTTTTAGGGGACAGTTGTAGAGGTTAATGTATATCTCATAATATCATCGATGTGCAGTTCAAGATTCATCTTTGTCTTTAGTACCAAATTGCGGTGTCATCATGTGCTCCTCTAGAAAGTGAGCCCAGTGTATGCGTTTCGGATCAAGGAAAGGTAATCAAAAGAGAGAAGAGGGATGGGAGGAAAGGTGGGGAGCAGATAGGGGAGGAATAGTAGAGAGGGAGAGTAAGAAGGGGGGGAGGGATAGGGGAAGTGGGAGGGGTACCGTATCATATCTGTAAGAGAGCAGCATCTCTGTGTGCTATCCATGGAGCCCAGGTTTTCTGAAATTTAGTTCTTGAATGGCTTAGTATACTCGTCAGTTCTTCTAGTCTGCAAATTTGGTTCACTTTTTTTAACCATTGTTGCCTGGATGGGACCTCTTGACTCAGCCAGTGTAGTGGGATTAAGAGTTTTGCTGCAGATAGTAAGTGTGCCTGCAGTGAAGTGGAAAGGATTTGTTGGGTAAGCCCAGCGCAACCAATTCCATGGATAATTTGGTTTGGGAGGCGGATATTTTATTTATTTCCACTTCAACCATTATCCAAAAAGGGATGATGTCTGGGCATGACCACTAGACGTGGTACAGTGTACCTTTATCAGTTTTACATCGCCAGCATGTGTCTGAGTCAGAGAGGCCCATGAACAGGTGTTCTGGTGTTTTGTACCACCTAGACAGCAATTTATGGTTTTCTTGTGTTTTGACACATTTGGAAAAACCGTGAGAATGTGATAGAATAATATCTCGTTCTCTTTCCGTGAATTTTTCCTGTAGGTCTATTTCCCAAGATAGCAGATAGAGTGGGGGGGCCCACCGATTGTTCCTTTAGTAAACTGTCCACATACCTCTTCAACTTGTGTTTGATGGTGACTCTGGAGGCGAGAAGGGGTTCTAACCAATGCAAGTCTCTCCATGTGGTATGCGACTTAAGAAAGGCATTGAATGTGCGTGTGAGGTGTTGTATCTGAAGAAAGTTTGGCTTGTAAGGTGACAACATATCTTGTAGTGCTGTAGAGGATGGGGGCTTGGAGTCTTTAAAAACAGATCTCAGAGGTACTTGGTTCAACTTATCCCATATAGGTTCGTGAGAGGTTAGGTCTGGTGCGATTAGGTAGGGCAATAGCATACCTGGTGCTATTGGAGGTGGGGAGGATAATTGTGGGGATGTAGAAAGCAGGTTAAGGCGCACTTGGAGGGTGCCTCTTAGAAGGGGATTTCTAATCGCTTTAACCTCCGCTTTAGTGGGAAGCCTAAGAGTTTTATAACCTTTCATGCCCAATTGTATATATTCCAACTCCCTACCAACCAGAAGGCTCATATTGGATGCCACATCCACCCACCTCTGTAAATGGATGGCTCGATATAGGAGTTCCACATTTGGAAGTCCCAATCCGCCCATGTGTTTCTTCTGCGAGAGCAGTGTGTGCGAGAGTCGTGGCCTCCTTTGAGCCCACAACAAATTGGAGAATAGTGTCTTCCAGCTCAGGAGGTAGGTGCACGGGAGTTCCATTGGGAGCATACTACCACTCGGTAAAGGAATAGGTATGGGTCAACATAAAGGTGGTAGGGCCCTATGTGGGCATATGTGGACTCGTAAACTGTAACCAAAAAGGTAAGAATTAGAAAATCTTGTATATGTCTGGGGGAAGACAATCAAGTGTGTGTGTGGGGGGGGGATAGGGAGGGGGGGGGGGCGTGGTTGGGGGGGGGGTAAAAGAAAAGAAGAGTTTTAGCATATGGAACCAAAATGAACAATTTTTAGAGGAAGAAAACTCTGCTACAGTGTTAAGTGAGTCTCAACGGTACAATCAGCATATCTAGGCAAAGTAACTTAGACTGGACTGGCCATCGGGTGGCTTCGAGGCAACTGTCAGACATCAGTCCGGGTCCTAAGATGGCAGAAGATTTCCACGACGTGCCATTTTCTTTTGCTTCAGTGATTTCATCTTCTCCACTTTGTTCCACGGCACCATCTTCGGGATCGCAGGGAGATGGTTGCAGATCTGGACCTGTAGCCACGACTGTATTTGTATTGGTTCTATGTCCAGGAGCTGCCATACTTCCTCCAGATCTTCTGGTTGGCGGATTGTTACTTTTCCATCCCGTTGGAAAGTAAGACTGAATGGGTAAGTCGAAGCATACAGTATATTCAGGTCTCTCAGCTTCTAGAGGAGCGGGTTTAGAATGCGTCTTTTAGCCAGAGTTAAGGTGGCTAAGTCCTGGAATATTTTTATGGGGTGCGATTCAAATAGCAGTGGCACCTGGTCACGGTGAGCTTTCAGGACAGCAGCGGCATCCACATACCTCAGTAAACCGCATATCACATCTCTTGGGGGTTCTTGTCCCTTAGGTACAGGACGGAGAGCCCGGTGGACTCTCTCTATAGATATGTCCGCACCTCTGTCGTGGCCCAGCAGTTGGTTGAAGATCTGCGCCATTACTGAGGGCAGGGCATCTGGGGCATAGGACTCAGGGAGGCCCTTTAGCCTCAAATTCTTCCTTCTACTGCGATTCTCCTGATCCTCTATAAGCAGGAAGGATTTGTTAAGTTATTTCTCCTGGTGTTGCAGGTTCAGCATCACTGAATCACAGAAGGAGACTGTGTCCGACATTATAGTCTCTAGGTGTTCAGTCCTGTTACCAATATGGCGTACTTTAGATTTTATCTCTGAGAGTTCATGTAATGTGGGGTCTAGCGCAGTCCGCAGAGAGCGCTTTATAGCTTGTGTGACCATTCTTTTTAGTAGGGCTTTAGTGATATGGATCTTTGAGCCTTCCTCCGTACCTTGTGCATCAGAGCCACTGTCTTCAGCCTCTGTGTCCTCAGCGCGCTCTCTGTCACTGGCCGCCGCCAGCGCCATCTTGAAGATTTGTGCAGGGCTGCGTCCCATCTTATTATGAAGGTATTTACCCAGGTGAATGGAACTTTGTGAATGACATATGGCATCTGTAAGGTTTTAGATTTTTCTCATTTTAGTTATGTTTATTGTAAACTGCTTAATATGATTATACGGCCACTGAAATAGGGATAGATTTAAAAACTATTTTCTTCCATACTAGTAAAAATTTGTAAAAGTTTATTGTTAAAATAAAAACTAATTCTAAAATTGGACACCCAGCAAAAGGTTTCAAAGGATGTGAAATGTAAGATGTGAGAGGAAGCTTGCCTTGTAAATTAGGAACTAGATTTGCATTTCCAGGGAAATACATAGTACTTGAAAAGAGTGCCCCTATACCAGGGACTTCCAGAGCGCCCCTTTAACAGTGACTTCCTTTTAAGAGAAACTTTAACCCTGGGTCCCATCCCTTTAAGAGCGACTTGGGTCCCGTCCCTTTAAGAGCAACCTTGGTCGCGTCCCTTTAAGAGCAACTTGGGTTCCGTCCTTTTAACAGTCACATGGGTCCCGTCCCTTTAAGAGCGACATGGGTCCCGTCCCTTTAAGAGCAACATGGGTCCCTTTAAGAGCAGCATGGGTCCCTTAAAAAGCGACCTGGGTCCCTTCGCTCTTAAAAGGGACCCAGGTTACTCTTAAAGGGACCCAGGTCGCTCTAAAAGGGACCCATTTAGCTCTTAAAGGGACCAAGGTCGCTGTTACAGGGACCCAGGTCGCTCTTAAAGGGACCCATTTAGCTCTTAAAGGGACCCATTTCACTCTAAAAGTGACCCATGTCGCTCTTAAAGGGACCCAGGTCGCTCTTAAAGGGACCCATTTCGCTCTAAAAGTGACCCATGTGGCTTATAAAGGGACCCAGGTCACTCTTAAAGGGACTCAGGTCGCTCTTAAAGGGAACCAGGTCGCTCTTAAAGGGACCCATTTCGCTCTAAAAGTGACCCATGTGGCTCTTAAAGGGACCCAGGTCACTCTTAAAGGGACTCAGGTCGCTCTTAAAGGGAACCAGGTCGCTCTTAAAGGGACCCAGGTCGCTCTTAAAGGGACCCATTTCGCTCTAAAAGTGACCTATGTGGCTCTTAAAGGGACCCAGGTCACTCTTAAAGGGACCCAGGTCACTCTTAAAGGGACCCATTTCGCTCTTAAAGGGACCCAGGTCGCTCTTAAATGGACCAAGGTCGCTCTAAAAGGGACCATTTTTGCTCTTAACCCCTTGCCTTTAAAGCCTGTTTTGGCCTTAATGACCAGGCTCATTTTTCAAAATCTGACCTGTCTCACTTTTTGCGCTTATAGCTCAGTGATGCTTTACAGTATGCTAGCGATTCTGAGATTGTTTTTACGTCACATATGACACTTTATATTAGTAGCAAAATTTGGTCACTACTTTGTGTATTTTTTGTGAAAAACATCAAAATATCATGAAAAATTTGAAAATTTTGCATTTTATGAACTTCTGAAATTCTCTGCTTCTAAAAAAGGAAGTCATAGCACATAAATTAGTTACTTAATCACAATACCAATATGTCCTCCTTATTCTGGCATAATTTGGGAAACATATTTTACTTTTTTAGGGTGTTATGGGGCTTAGAAATTTGTTAGCAAATTATCACATTTTGTGAAAATTTCCAAAACTGATTTTTTTTAGGGACCAGTTATTTTTTTAAATGGATTTAGAAGGCTTGTATACTGAAAACCCCCATAAGTGACCCCATTTTGGAAACTAGACACCTTAAAGAATTAATCTAGGGGTATAATGAGCATTTTAACCCTACAGGGGCTGGAGGAAAGTATTCACAATTAGGCCGTAAAAAAAATAGAAATTTTTAATTTTCAAATAATATATACGTTTAGATTAAAGTTTCTCATTTTCAAAAGGAACATGAGAAAAAAAGCATGCCAAATTTGTAACGCAGGTTCTCCTGAATACAACGGTACCCCATATGTGGGCGTAAACTACTGTATGGGCATACAGCCGGGCTCAGAAGGGAAGGAGCGCCAATTAGCTTTTTTAATGCAGATTTTGCTGAAGAAGTTTCTGAGCGTCAGGTGCGTTTGCAGAGCCCCTGTAGTGTCCGCAGAATAGAATTCCCCCAAAAGTCACCCCATTTTCGAAAGTACACCCCTCAAAGAATTCATCTTTGGGTAGGATGAGCATTTTGACCCCACATGCATTAGAGGAAAGTATTCAAAATTAGACAGTAAAAATGATAAACACAAATTTTTCCAATAATATGTTTGTTTAGTTTGAAATTTCTCAATTCCACGAGGAACAAGAGAAAAAAAGTACCCCAAAATTTGTAACGCAGGTTCTCCTGAATACAACGGTACCCAATATGTGGGCATAAGACACTGTGTGGGCACACAGCTGGGCTCAGAAGGAAAGGAGCGCCAATTAGCTTCTTTAATGCAGATTTTGCTGAAGAAGTTTCTGAGCGCCAGGTGCGTTTGCAGCGCCCCTGTAGTGTCCGCAGAAGAGAAACCCCCCAAAAGTCACCCCATTTTGGAAAGTACACCCCTCAAAGAATTCATCTTGGGGTGCAGTGAGCGGTTTGACAACACAAGTATTAGAGGAAAGTATTCAAAATAAGACAGTAAAAATGAAAAACTCGAATTTTTCGAATAATATGTTCGTTTAGTTTAAAATTTCTTAATTTGACGAGGAACAGGAGAAAAAACGTACCCCAAAATCTGTAACACAGCTTCTTCTGAGTACAACGGTACCCCATATGTGGGCATAAACCACTGTATGGGCACACAACAGGGCTCAGAAGGGAAGGAGTGCCAATTTGCTGGAGCAAAACCGCAGCTAGTAATAGTTATTAGAATAGCGCAGTTACTAAAATACAATAAAAAAATGAGATTACAGGTAATGTGGGGTGGTCACGGGCAACCAGGTGTGGTTATGGGCAACCTGGTGTGGTTATGGGCAACCTGCGGTGGTTACGGACAATCTGGGGTGGTTACGGGCAATGTGGGGTGGTTACGGGAAACGTGGGGTGGTAACAGGCAACGTGGGGTGGTAACGGGCAACGTGGGGTGGTTACGGATAAACTGAAGTGCTTATACGTAATCTGGGATGGGTACCTGTAATTTGGGGTCGTTACAGGCAATCTGCCATGGTTACGGGCAATCTGGAGAGGGTCACTGGCAATTTGGGGTGGTTAGAGGCAACGTGGGGTGGTCAGAGGCAACGTACGGTGGCCAGAGGTAATGTGCGGTGGCCGGAGGCAACGCGCGGTGGCCGGAGGAAACGTGCGGTGGTCGGAGGCAACGTGCGGTGGTCAGAGGCAATCTGGGGGGAATTACGTGTGATTAGGGGCAACCTGGGGGGGTTACAGACAATCTGCGGTGGTTACGGGCAACATGGGGTGGTTACAGACAATCTGCGGTGGTTACGGGCAACATGGGGTGGTTACAGACAATCTGAGGTGGTTACGGATAAACTGAAGTGCTTATAGGTAAGCAGGGGTGGGTACATGTAATTTTGGGTGGTTACGGCAATCTGGAGGGGGTCACTGGCAACGTGTGTGAGTTAGAGGCAACGTGCGGTGGTTAGAGGCAACGTGCGGTGGTTAGAGGCAACGTGCGGTGGTTATAGGCAACGTGCGGTGGTCAGAGGAAACTTGCGGTGGTTACATGCAATCTGGGGGGTTACGGGCAATCAGGGCTGATTACGCACCATCTGGAGGGGGTCACTGGCAATTCGGGGTGGTTACGGTCAACATGTGGTGGTTACAGGCAACGTGCGGTGGTTATGGGCAACGTGCGGTGGTTATGGGTAATATGCGGTGGTTATAGGCAATGTGCGGTGGTTATGGGCAACTTGCGGTGGTTATGGGCAACGTGCGGTGGTTATGGGTAATATGTGGTGGTTATAGGCAATGTGCGGTGGTTATGGGCAACTTGCGGTGGTTATGGGCAACGTGCGGTGGTTAGAGGCAACGTGCGGTTGTCAGAGGCAATGTGCGGTGGTTATGGGCAACGTGCGGTGGTTATGGGCAACGTGCGGTGGTTAGAGGCAACGTGTGGTGGTTATGGGCAACGTGCGGTGGTTAGAGGCAACGTGCGGTGGTTATGGGTAACGTGCAGTGGTTAGAAGCAACGTGCGGTGGTTAGAGGCAACGTGCGGTGGTTATGGGCAACGTGCGGTGGTTAGGGGCAACGTGCAGTGGTTAGGGGCAATGTGCGGTGATTACTTGCAATCTGGCATTATTACGGGCAACCTGGGGCGGATACGGGCAACCTGCGGTGGTTACGGGTAATCTGGGGGGGGTTAGGGGTAATTTGGGAGTAAACTGCAATTATTACTATAATAAAAAGTGTGTGTTTTATTTTTTTGTATGTTTTTCACTTTTTCTACTTTATACATTCATTTTCACTGTATTACTATGATTACTGTGATATTTTCTATCACTGTAATCATAGTTTAGTGACAGAGACCAAATTGGTCTTTTTCTTTTTAAATTTTCAGAGCTGGCTGGTCGTGGAGCGCATGCGCACTTCACAACCAGCCAGGACGCCGAGGAGGAAGGAGCTCCAGGATCAGGTAACGTATATGGGGAAGGGGGGTGACTGGGGGACAGGGGTGACAGGGGGGGTGGGGGGCGACTTGGGGGGCGACACACTGACACTTTTTATCCCCTGTCAGCAATGATTTATGGCAACAGGGGATAAAAAGTGCATCTTTGCACTGGGAACAGGCGATCAGCGGTATATAGTATATACCGCCGATCGCCTGCTTCGGGACCACACGGGGGGTCCCCGATCACTGCCCCATGCTCTCCGCTACCTCCGGTGGCGGAGAGCATGGGGCTTTGATCATTTATTCATTTCCATCCCTGCGAACAAACATCGTTTGTTCGCAGGGATGGGGGCGGCCATCTTGGATCTGATGGCCGCCTGGGGGGAGGGAACGGGTTAGTGATCGTCCACTAGGGGGGCTGGTTTATACATTTTCATCTCCCCCCACCGTGGATTCACGGTGGGGTGAGATGAAAACTGTCGGCGGCGCCGGTAATACCCGTTACCGGCGGATCACCGTTATAACGGTAATAGCGGCGATCCGCCGGTATCGGGGGACAAGGGGAGGGGGCCGGGGGACATAGAAGAAGTGGCGGCGGGAGGAGGCAACGTTCTGCAGCCTCCTCCCGCCGCCCGATCGGCGGGAGGACACAAATCTCCCCATAGACGCTGCGGTCGCATTGACCGCAACGTTTCTGGAGTTAACTGCCCAGGGGGAGCGCGGCTCCTCTCCGGGCAGAGGCAGCGGGAGGAGGCTGTGTGACATAGCCTCCTCCCGCTGCCCATTCACCGTTAGGGACAGCGGGGGGAGGCAGGGAAGCCATGACGTTTGGGGAACGTCATGTTGCGGGAACTACTTGTTTTACATGACGTTCCCCAAACGTCATTTTGCGGCAAGGGGTTAAAGTGACCCATGTCGCTCTTAAATGGACCCAGGTCGCTCTTAAAGGGACTCAGGTCGCTCTTAAAGGGACCCATTTCGCTCTTAAAAGGAGCCATGTCGCTCTTCAAGGGACCCAGTTCGCCAATTTTTGTTTTTTCCTTCTTGTGTTTAAAAGGCCATAGCACTTGCATTTTTCCACCTAGAAACCCACATGAGCCCTTATTTTTTTGCGTCACTAATTGTACTTTTTGCATAAAGTACACTGTAAAACCAGAAAAAAATTAAATGTGTGGTGAATTTGAACAAAAATATGCATTTCTTTTATTTGGGGGGTATTCGTTATTACGCCATTTTCCCTGGGGTAAAACTGACTTGTTATGCATGTTCCTCAAGTTGTTATGATTACAACGATATATAACATGTATAACTTTTATATTATCTAATGGCTTGTAAAAAATTCAAACCATTGTTAACAAATGTTCCTTAAAATCGCTCCATTCCCATACTTATTACGCTTTTATCCATTGGGGCTGTTTGAGGTGTCATTTTTTGCGCCATGATGTGCTCTTTCGATTGGTACCTTGATTGCGCATATATACAACTTTTTGATCACTTTTATTACATTTTTTCTGGATTTGATGCGACCAACAATGCGCAATTTTGCACTTTGGGATTTTTTTGCGCTTACCCGTTTACCGTGCAGGATCAGGAATGTGATTAATTAATAGTTCGGGTGATTACGCACGCAGCACTACCAAACATGTTTATTTATTTATTTATATTTATAACATGGGGAAAGGGGGGTGATTCAAACTTTTATTGGGGGGGGGCTTTTTATTAACAACAACATTTTTTTTTCTTATACATATACTAGAAGCCCCCCTAACTGTTGTTAGGCGCCTATATTTTAAGTTCCCCTATAGTTAGGACTCCACACTCTATACCCCCTGTAGTTTCTCTCCCATATTGTGTACATTCCCCCTCTGCAGTAAGACCCCTACATGCTGTACAACTCCCTCAACTCTCTGTAGTTATTCTCCCATACTTTATACATCCCCCTATGCAGGTAGGACCCAAATTTATATGTCCTTCCCCCCTCTGTAGTTGGCATATCACTGTCTGAAGCCCGGCGCGCACCCATTAGAGATGAGTCCGACGCTCAATTATTCTCTATGAGCATCAGACCCATCTCTGATGTGTGCGCGCCAGGCTTTACAGGGTGATATCTTGGCGGCGCGGGCGGCTCCAGAAACAGGACTTTGTGCACGGCGTTAGTATAAGGGTCTCTAGCGGGGGTCGGCCGGGCTCTGCCCTGGCACGGGGGTGACAGGTTCCCTTTAATGCTACCGTACTGTGCATCTTAGGGGAATTTTTATGTATGCAAAAACAGTGCATCTAAAAGCCTCATTCACACTATGTTTTGCCTGTGTGGCTTTCCTCGACCCATTTTCTGAAATATTGATTTCATGAAGATAATTGTCTTTTCCTCCAATAAATAGAGATTAGGAAAAAAAGAACAGGAGCTGAAAGACCAAGCATAGAGCATGGGACAGAATGCAGAAGAGACCAGGAACTATAACCAGAAATAAATGTACAGACACAAAGGTTGTAACCAGGATGCGGAAACTACAAACTACTACAAGGAGTGGTGCACAAAGGACAAGATAGGAATGTAGCAATGTATATCTAGTAGTCAAGGCAGAGTTTCCAATGGGCAAGACAGGAAAAGAGAATCAAGAATAATAAACAAGGCCAAGGAGAGTCCATAGGACAAGGAACTAGGTATCTGAAGACAAGGTCCACAGAAACAAAAGCAAGATGGAAACTAAGTAGGAATTATTCTGCCAACTGTTTCTTGACACTCAGGAAGGCATGACGAACATTTAGGCCGTTATGAGAACAGTCCTGAAACAATCCATAGAAGTAAAGTTTGTTATCTACTGTAGTTCAAAGAACCAGGGAAGAATCAACCACTATTTTGCTTTAGCATCATGGTGGGGAAGTGCAGCTGAGTCACAATTAAGTGTTATTCTGGCAATTAGGTAAAGCTCTGGAGAATATCACCAGCTTAAATATGCTGCTGAGATCAAATGGAATTGCCAAAAGAATATTCTTATTGCATAGCACAACAGTGTATAGTGTAACAAGATGGGTAGTACTGCTTGGAGTACAGCCCTGACAGCGCTGTTCATGACATGACTGTCAGGACTGTGCGCTGGCACTCCTCGCTTCAAAAAGGCGCTGAGTTGGTGCAGTGCCAGAATCCTGTCTGAACACAGGTTATTATAGGTTTGTTCAGCCCCACCCGTCTTGCTTGTTATGCCTAGGCAGCTTGAGGGTTAACCTGCTGCTGTGCAGGTGAGCTGTGTGGAGGATCAGGGGCAGGTCCAAAAAGCTGCTGGACTGAGTTGCTGATCCTCCATAAATAATGTGTAAGCCCAGCAGACAGTGCTGTGACTTGTAGTTCTCCTGGCCTTTTTGCTCGTTCTTTGACTTCTCTATCTGCCACCTGCCTTGACTTTTCTGCTCGACTTTTGAGCCTTCCTTTGCCTGACGATTTTGTACCTTTGCTGCCCGCCATTGCCGACCCGGACTGTGGACCCAGAATTGTTTTGTTTGTCTGTCCTTGTTTCGTGTTTTTACTTGTTACAGTGCAGGGACTGCCTTCGTGGTTGTCCACAGCCACCTAGGGCTGTCTGTGGCAAGTAGACATGGACAGTGGGCGGGAACAGCCAGGGCTCACTGTCTGTGTGTATCTGTTCTACTGCCCTTGCCACCGTCCTTTGCTAACAATGACCTCAAATTAGTGAGAAAAGGTGAAACAATTGACCCTTAAATATTTTTTTTTATTTGAGTAAGAAAAATAACTGTGTACATTGCACTCATTTTTGATGTAATAAAATAAAAGAAATGAATTAAAATTACCTCTAAAAGTAAAAAAAAGCTTTAAGTGTCAAAATTCACTGTCAAAGCCTTACTTTGACATAAATCTAATTAAAAGGCAACGAGACCACGAGTTCTGCTAAAAAAAAAGATGTTATAAACTCAGTTGAAGAGAACACAAATTTGCAATGATTTTTTTGTGCTTAGTTCACCTCATAAACATGGTATAAAGATTCACTGCTTTAATTAATTAAAAAATTAATTTAAATACGTTTTTAAAGTGTATTATTGGAAACTCAAACTATTATATTACAATAGTTATAATAGCATTAGAGATGAGGGAACCGAATCCAGAAAAGCTGCAAATCACGATGTCAATTTGCTTCATTTTGTGGAAAAAAAATTGTTAAATTCGCTTAACATGGCAGACACACATATTTAGTTACAGTACTGTCACTTGGCTGGAGCAAGGGATTAGTGTAACCTTGCGAGATGAAACCCTTTGGTGTTTGGAACCCCTACCCTCTTCCTCCTCCACCAGCATTTCACCCCTCTGCAGGCTCAGACCATAGCACTGTTTTCCTCGACAATGATGTTCCTTAATGCAGTCTACATGACATGAAAGAGGGGGGATGTAATTTACTCTGTAGTCATCGCAGCTGAGTAAATACCTCAAACAGTACAAGAAATTGGCAGACATCACACATCATCTACCAATGTGTGACCTGGAAATTCCAGTTCTGCGTGAATCTGCCAGGATACGTGACAAGGAATTCAGAGACTGATGATCTCTGTTGGTACAGCTGATCCAATATGTGGAGGGATGAGTTCCATAGCTTCAGCACATGGCATATTGGCCAATGTTGCTGTCCATGATTGCATTAAATGTGGCAAAGGGTGTTACGATCCCCATACGAGTGGCTAAAGTGGGTACAAAATTTCCTCGTCATGTTAATATTAACCTGGCTGGTATTCATATTACCACTAAGTGCTAAGGGGAGCCGCAACCTTTTTCCAAGCCTGTTAGGATCGCTATGTCTGCCATTTTAGTGAGATTTGTTTGCTTGAGATTTGCGAATATTCGCAAATCCAACTGAATATTCACGAATCCCGCAAAACAAATTTTTGACTGCTAAGCTTATCTTTAAATCCACCATAAATACACAATAGAACACAATACCAGTTTTATGTATTCATTTCATTAATTCTATCTTATAAATTATTTATGTTTTATGACACCCTTATTGTACCATCAGAACACAAACAAAAAGTATACTGTTGTAAATGTTTTACAATCAATTTGAATTTTTAAATCCTGATACCATAAATATGTATCCATATACCCAAGAAATGTTAAATGAGAAATTCAACTCTAGGGAACCATATACAATGTGAATTAACTGTATATTTTTCATACTTTTTACAAGCTTATTTTGAAAACACATTTTGAAACTGTGGACTTCATACAGTATATATTTGTTATTGTAATTTGAACCTAGAATGATGGCTTGAATTCACAACTTGGCATACTTACTTTATCAATCATAATGCTTAAGACAGAAAACCATATTTTTAGCTAGTAAATAACACCAAATTGTGCTTCATGTGTGACAAAATCATCTGTCTCTGATTTTTTTGTTGTTGTAATAATAGCCTCTGGGCCACTCCAGCTGATCATACTCTACTTTTCCATCATTCATTCTCTGCAACTAGGAACTAAACAAGCTTTTTATTATAACCATAGTCCTGACTGTATTATAAGCATTCATTCAAGAGAACTTTAAAGCTAGACAACAGTCATTTGAGGTCCATATAATGAAATATGAAAGAAAGATACAATGTTTTCAGAGAACTATAATGCACAATTCCCCTATGGCCTTGTTTATGATCTGAAATATGTCATGTTTACAATGTGCTTCAAAAGTATAACAGTTTATTCTGGGAACTTCTTCAGATTTTTTAACTGTTAAGTAAATACTATTTTAAATAAATGATGGATTATATTTTATTAATTTAAATTGGTAATGTAAATATCAATATTACTACTACTACTACTACTACTACTACTACTACTACTACTACTACTACTACTACTATTATAATAATTATTATTATACCTTTCACCCCCACAGACTATATTACCTTAGACATATATTCCTAGTCTCTTCAAAACTCCATTTAAAGGGGTACTCCGGCGATTATATATATATATAAAAAAAAAAACAATCAATGAATCATAAACATAGTATTTACATTTACCATCCCTCTGGAGTCTGTCTCTGTTTGAATTTCCCGCTGTTTGCATGTCCCTGAAGCTCCAGTTTTTGGCTTCATTTTTTTCCTTTCTTCCTGGTTTGGGCTTTCCCATGATGCACTTTGTCTCCTGTGATGTCTGACTCTGTAAAACTGTTAGATGGCTTACAGCTTCCTCAGGCAATAAGAGCTGAGCAACCTGTGCCATCTGAGGGAAGGAGTCTGGCTTGACAGGGCTAAGACCCGCCTCCCTCTTGATGAGGTCATTGTCACAAAATGGCTGCAACAGAAATGCCTGGGGTCAACAGTCATTAGGTAAAAATGAGTTTACTTAACTTCCTGGTGGGGGATTGAGGGGGGAAAAGATAGGGAAGGGGGAAAGATAGGTGATTGAAGCATATGACCAAGTTATATAACTTTGTAATGTGTTTCAAATACCGGGAAAAAGCTTTTCGCTGGAGTACCCCTTTAATAATACCACAAAGTCAGATAGGTCGGCACTACCAAAACCGCTTAGCACGTGGGCTTCGCTGGGAGTAAGGAATGGAGGTGCTGGCTTACACAGGGGTATGATGGTGCTCCTTTGTCTTGCCCACTGACCAGAAAGGTGGCCTCCTCAAAGGGTCGTAGCAAGCGGCAGGTGTCACGCATGAGCTGCCACTGCCCAGCTCCAGGTTACACAGGGAAGTCGCCGTGTCCGCCTGCATCAAAAGGAAATCAGTTAAGGCCTTCCTCTGCTCATAGAGCCGGTCCAGCATGTGGAGGGTGGAGTTCCACCGCGTGGCTACATCGCAAATGAGACGATGGTTGGAAAGACCATTCCTCCGCTGCAGGTCGAGGAGGATGTGGTGAGAGCGACTTGAATGGCTGAAATGGTTACACAGCTTTGGAGCCATGGACAGCACAGTCTGTAAATGGGATGAAGACTTTAGAAAGTGTGTAACTATTAGGTTTAAAACATGTGCCATACACGGGACATGCCTCCTACCTCCTCGACGCAGCGAGGAGAGAATGTTGCTCCCATTGTCAATGACCACCGTCCCAACTTTAAGATAGCGTGGAGTCAGCCACGAGAGGATTTCCGTCTCGAGCAGGCGGTACAGCTCTTCCCCTGTGTGTCTCCTTTCACCCAGGCAAGCCAACTGAGTGATTTATATTACAAGTATTGTCCCGGAATGAATTATGCAAGGCACCACTGTATATGGATGGTGTGCAATGATACGGACTACCGGAATTCCCGGCATCATGTATCATTAAGATGCTGGGAGCTCTGAAACAGTTTAAATCTTTGCAGTACTGTACTGACACAGCAGTGCAAGGTCTCTAAAGTTATTAAAAGATTGGGAGACCATTAGGTCCAGGACTTTTCATCACAGGTATATTTGAGATAGCTGTTTTTTAGTTCCTGCAGGGTGAAAGGGGAAGGATAGAAAGTATAACTATCAAGACAATAGGGAGAGGAATGGGATTCTATAAGAAAATCATTGATGAGGACAATCCTTTGGGTTGGGTCAAGAAGATTGTCTCTGTGAGCTCTGGTGTACCAGGCCAGAGTAACCCCCATCCAGATAATACCAGGTATAGTTTGGTATAACCTGGGCCAGAGTAAACCCCAGGTCATAAGATAGCCTAGGTCAAACTATACCCCCCCCCAGGCTAGAATATACATAGGGTATAAAATGGCCTAGCCCCAACTATACCCTGGTGGGTAAAATTGCCTAAGCAGAACTATGCACTGCTGTGTAAAATAGCTTAGGGTAAAATATACCCCAGGGTGTAAAATAGCCTAGGCCAAAGTATACCCCCCTGTATAAAATTGCCTAGGCCAAACAATACCCTGCTGTTTAAAATAGCCTAAACCAAAGTATACCCATCCAGGCCAGAATATACCCATCTAATGTAGAACCAGGCCACAGTATACCCCGGGGGATAAACTCTATTACTGGGGGTATAAAATAGTCTAGCCCAAGCCAAAGTATACCCTGGGCGATAAATTCGATACCTGGTGGTGTAAAACAGCCTAGGCCACATCTATATCTGTCCGGGCCATAATGTTATCACCTCACCAGTTTTCTCGACCCTTACCCAGGTCACAGTATACCACAGGGAATATATTTTTATACCCTGGGGTGTAAAATAGCCTAGGCCATAATATAAATCCGGGAATAGTCAAGGCCAAGCCACAGTACACCCTATAAACTCTATATTTGGGGGTGTAAAACAGTTTAGGCCAAACTATATCCCTCCAAGTTATCATGTCACTGTTTTTCTCACTTCTGGCCAAGGCTACAGTATACCCCAGGGGATATATTCTATACCAGGAGGGTATAAAGTAGCCTAGGCCAGAATATATCCCTCCAGGTCATAATATTATTACTGGTTTTCTTACTTTATTTTTAATTTGTTGAAAAGTGTGTAGATCTTTTTTTAATATCATCCTTAGATACACAGCTGCTTCCTCTTATTGGGGAATACAGTACAGTGTCTACATTGCACAGACAGTAGATGACGCTGTCCCATCAGTGCATCATCTGCAACATTTATGAGCAGATGGGGCTTTTTATGCGCTGCGCAAAATTTTACGGTTGTGACGCAAAAATCATCATTAGACCCAAGTGCCTTGATACATCTTGCACAACTTATTGCACAATTTATGCCTAAGGCTGGGTTCACACAGTCCGTTTTTTTTCCATCCTTTTTTGCAAACAAAAAAAACAGCTCAAAACACGTTTTTTGTGTATGCTTAAAAAAATTATGCTTAAAAAAAAAGATGTGTTTTGATCATTTTTTTAATTTGTTTTTATTATGGAAGTCAGTGGAAAAACAGATCAAAACGGAGGCACACGAATGCATTAGGTTTTTTTTTTTGTCCAACTTTTATCCGCTTTTTGCAAAAAAATAGATGAAAAAAACAGACTGCATTGTGAACCCAGCAGGATTTTACGCAAAAACTGCTAATTTGCACATGATTAATCTAACTGTTATGGACACACCTCAAAAATGCTGTCATATTGAGTGTCTGCTATAAATTACAAGTTATAAGTTTATAGTGCGCACTGAGAATCAAACACCCTGACACATTGATGGTTAAGGTGAATCTCCCTTATTCAAAGATGGCAGCCAGTTTATATACCCTGGAGGCGTGTATACTTCTACTACGGCTCGTGTCAGTACTTCATTGGCTGAGGTACAAAAGGAGTTAATTACGTAGCACTAATGTTTACTAATGTAAGCTGTAAGGAATGTAAATATCTCTACTTGCTTAGAAGGTCAGCGCCATATTTTAATGGCTACAAAATATCATATCCTTAACAGCAGTAGTTGTTCTTATTTCATGGCAGAGCAAATATTCTGTTCAAATGGAATCTTATAGACCCATCTCCCTGTTATGTGTCAATGTTAAGATCCTTGCTAAAGCCTTGGCCAATAGGATCCTTACAGTAATAACCAGTCTTATACATGGTGATCAAATGGGTTTCATGCCTCGTAAATCCACAGCTGATAATATAAGGAGGCTCTACTAGAGGGGGGAGGGGCCCTGTGCTATTCTATCACTAGACACTGCCAAAGCTTTTGACTGTGTCAAGTGGGAGTAACTTTGGTGTATGCTTTCTCACAGTGGCTTCGGGCTAACTTATATTTCATGGGCAAATTTTCTATATACGGAACCCTCTGTAAGACTTGGCTTGTTGTTTGAGCCCATAGAGGAGGCACCAGGCAGGGGTGACCGCTCTGGCCTTTCTTATTTGCAGTGGCTTTTCAACCATTTGTTCGTATGGTCAGGGCCTCAGAGGATGTTGTAGGATTGTCTGGTAATTTATATAGAGATCGGTGTGACTGGGTCTGGAGGGATCTTGCAATATTCTGGGACTTGTAGGCAGAAGTATGCAATAATACAATATCCTTCTTTACAAACCAGCACAATTTGAGATCCGTGGCTCTCTTGTGTTGTACTGTTTATTATTCTGTCATTGTTTTTATACATTTCAACTGGGTTTTTAGGCTTTGTTTTTATAAGCTAATCGTTTGTATTTCAAATCTGCATAAATAAATACTATTTTTTATGGAGTATGCCCATATCTTTTTATGTATTCTTGTTTTATAGTGGGTTTCTATAGTTAAACACTGATAGTAAGTGATATTTGGAAGATACAAAATCCTTTCTGCTATTTGTTAACCAATTGTGTGTACCGGATGTATAGGATGCCTAAATTATTTTATAGGATTGGGCTCCACCAAGATGCTTAGTGCCCACAGTGCGGAACTGATGATGTCCACATATTGCATTTAATGTGGAGCTGTATGGAGCTGGAGGGCTACTGGTTATCTATCTATCTATCTATCTCCTGGAATATCCAAGGTATTAGTGGGGGAATCATTAGTGGGTGTTTTAACTGTATAGGCCAAAAATGTGGGGCCTTTGTTATTATGCATGTACACTTAATGTGAGATGTAAAAATACGGTGGCCTTCATCATACACTTATTCCCCCAGTCTTGTCATTTGATGGCTGGAACTAAGGATGGTCCGAACCTGCCGAGGTTCGGGTTTGTATGAACCCGAATGCTCGGCATCAGATTTCCGATGTCTGGCCGCTCCATGCAGCGGGTGGATACAGCGGGAGATCCGCCTGGAAAACTGGGATACAGCCTATGGCTATGGGATACAGCCTGTAGCTATGGCTGTATCCCAGGTTTCTAGGCAGTCCTCCCGCTGTATCCACCCTCTCCACGGAGCAGGCAGACAGCGGGAATCATTGCCGAGAGTTCGGGTTCGTACGAACCATCCCTAGCTGGAACTAATTACAGTCCTCAAAGCCAGGAATGGATTTGAAAAGAGAATGAATCTCAATCTTACCTTTATGACCTGTTCTCTGTTTATAGTCTGTTCCTGGTTTTGGCTTAAAAAAGCTGTCAGATAATCTGTCTGATATCTGTGTAAAAAATGAACCTTAATCTCTACCCCTTATCTTTAGAACACTTTTGGCCCGCACAGACCAGTGATAGCTCCCAAAGTCTTTCTCACTTTCACCAGTTAACTGGCTTGTCTCTTAGCAGCCACCCCTTTGGAACAGCATCTCTTAGGGTCCTTTTACACTGCCCAATCATAAACTGTAAATGAGTACCAATCTGCTGCTAGATTGAAGCTCATTTACTGAGCAATTTCACAGTCCGACTATTGCTCAGCAAGGGCTGCACAGATATTGTTATTATAGTTATTATTTTACACTACAATCATCAGCCATCGGCCCCGCATTGTTACGTGTAATAGCGATGCACGGCCAATGGCTGATGATCATTTTCTCTATTACACTATTATTAAGGGATAATTGGCCAAATTGGCCTGATTTGGCCGATTATTACTTCGTGTAATAGGGCACATTGACTTAAGAAGTCTCCTAATCTCAGACTACAGCCTACAAGCTTGTCTTATGGAGGATGTCTTATTCTCTGCCAGCAGCCAAAATCGATTCATCCCATGGTGGCTGTACCAGGGTCTGTTTGCTAAGCACACTCTCAGCAGGCCTCTCTAGGAGGGTCACCAGAGAAGAAATATTTTCTGCCTTACCAAAGAACTGAAGTCCTGTCAACCCCCACCAACAAAGTTCAAAAGATTGCCCTCCATGTTACAGAAGGACTCTGATGTGCTTGACATTATATTCTGCAACGTGTGTAGTTTAGTTTAATTCTGCCGGAACCATATTACTGTTAATAGGCAAGGTTTAAGCTAAACTATATCCACCTCCAGGAACAACCTTGTTAAAGCCAATATATATCCTTATCCTAGGCCAGAACCAAAATTTCATTGTGACTATAAGGTGTAGGCTTTGCCTTTTTTTATTTTATTTTATTTTTTTTTTTGCATAGTCCCTATTATATAATCTCTGTGTCATCTTCCTATAAGGACTACACATGGAGGACTTAGATATCATAAACACACACACACACAGACACACACACATTTTATATATTTAAACACATTACTAACATTATTAAAAGATCAAAAGAACACATGTAAATGTTTAATATCTGGTTTATATTATTATTCAATAGAAATTGGATTGAAATTAAGGATTGAGCTTTGAAGGTCTGATATTAAGCCTGACATTTGTGCTCTAAATTAAATTGATTCATTACATATGTGACATTTAATTTTACCTTTCTCTATTGACAATTTTCCTAAAATGCCTGAGTAAAAAAGACATCTATTTAAGAACATTTTTAAACATGTTATAATTAGGAAGAAAATTTAAAATATTGGGGGAGATTTATCAACAGGGGATTTTTCTAGGTGTGATCTATTTCTGCTTTGGCAAGAATAGACCATTCTATTTAGGCTATGTTCACACTATGTAAGAGACCGGCCGTTCCGTGAGCTCTGATGCGGGCGCATTAGCGCGCGCGCTTTCCATAGTGCACAATGAAGCAAGCGTCCGGAGCCGCTTGCTTCACTGTGTGAACTGACAGGTTTTTCTGCGGCCGGAATTCACTGAATTCCGGCCGCAGAAAACTGACCTGTCAGTTTTTTCCGGCGCCGCACAGATTCCAGCCGGAGCGTATACGATGTGTGTACATTCCGGCCGGGATCCCATTGGCACTAAGGCTATGTTCCACATCCCAAAACTACGGCCGTAGTTCTGCGGCGAGATCTATGGCCGTAGTTTCATGTAGTGTGAACATAGCCTTAAAGTGCAATTTACTGTCAGATATAAGCTTGTTCTTTTTTCTGTGGTGCTGATTTGTTTGTCTCAGAATTGTCTCTAAATAGTCTCATTGGCTCGGGTTTGCCTCCTAGGTAATGAGCATTTTCTTCTCCCTTTCTTTTTCAGATACAAGTATGCAGAGGACTACGTCGATGACCAGTGAACTTTAATGTTCAATAAAATGGTCAACGAGGGGTTTGGGGGTGTTTTTATTTGAATAAAAACAAATCTAGAAGTGTTGTGTTTTCTTTCATTAATTTACAGGCTTAGACGTGGAAGCTGTCTGATGGACAGAATCCATTACTAAGTTGGGACTAAGTGTAAGCTGGTATAAAATGGCTCACCTGACCCCCCCCCCCGCCCCCCCATTATTACCCCAGTACCCAATGCCACCAGGGGCACTGGGAAGAGCCGGGCACCAGTAGTCCTGGAGCGTCAAAAATTGGGGCTCCTGGACTGGGCGACAGCAGGCTTACATTATTAGGCTGGGGAGGGTCAAAATAAATGGCCCTTCCCACCCTGCCACTACTAAGCTGCTGATGCTTGGTTTTTAACTTGGCTGGTTATGGAAAGAGGGGGGATCCTATGCAATTTTTTATTTATTTAAAAACAAACAAACACATAGGATCCCCTCTCTTTCCATAACCGGGGTAACCTTATGGGATGCTGGGAAAGCTGGGTGACCTCCAGCATGGGCATTGGAGTTACAGTCTGGCTCCAAGGGGCTTAAAGGACAACTCCGGCGGGACCCCCCCCAAAAAAAAAAAACACAGACACACACAGACACCATACTCACCATCCCTCCGGTGACGATCGCCACTCCATTCGCCCGCCGTCCGCCTCACCGTCACCTGCGTCCGCCGTCCAGCGATGTCTCCTTCTTCCGGGTCCATGAGAGAGAAAAGGCTGCCAGCGCGCTTGCGCACCGGCAGCCTTTTCATTGGCTGGAGCGCATCACATGGCTTCCAGCAAGCTCAGCCAATCAGGGCTGAGCAAGCTGGAAGCCATGTGATGCGCTCCAGCCAATGAAAAGGCTGCTGGTGCGCATGTGCACCAGCAGCCTTTTCTCTCCCATTCACTCTCAATGAAGACGCCGAGGAGGAAGAAGACCCGGACCGCCCCCAGCTCTGACATGACCCGACACCAGAGAAGAGGACCGTGACGACCGTAATAGGTAATGTATATATTCTTTAACTTCCGGGGTGGGGGGGTCGGGGGTCGGAAAGTGGGGGAAGGGGGCCAGACCGGGTATTTAACCACATTACAAAGTTATATAACTTTGTAATGTGTGTTAAATAAGCAAAAAAAAATTTTCGCCGGAGTTGTCCTTTAAGCCCCTGGGAGCCAGACTGTAACTCCCTTGCTGGGCATTTTAAATTTCCCGCTCAGAAGAAGACTGCTTTCTGCTTCTGGGTGAGAAACCCAGTAGGGCAGGAAGGCCCGGCTTAATGAGGGGATTCCCTGCTCCTGTACTGTAAGAAGGGGTGCGCTATGAACCCCTCCTTACTGTACAGCCCCAGAGGGTTAGTAGTGATTACTATTGCATCACTACATAACCCCTTGCACTGCGCCCGACCCACGGAGCATACCGGCCCAACATTAGGTGGTGAAATACACCACCTCTAGCGTGGAGTCAGTCTGCGAGCCATGTGTGACTATTTTAGTTATTTTCACATGATAAATCATGCCTACTTTTAGCCTAAGCTGCAGTAGGCATGATCAGTGTATGTCGGGGAAAAGTCACAAAATTTTGTGCAGCTATGTGGTTGCTCAAAAATTTGCGACTTTTCCACTAAAAAAAAGGCTTATATTTTTGATAAATCTACCCCATTGTATTTAATGTTTCATGTATAATGTTTAGTCTTTATCTTATCTTTATGTATTGAATAATCTGAGGCCATCTGTGCCCCTTTATAAGGCTCAAACACTTGCTGGGTTGTTGCTGGGCTGTTGCCGGGTGGCATGAGTTCCATTTCCTGCAAGGGAATGTGCCATTGCTGGCACATCCCACTCACTAGGAGATGTACAACAGACAGATGATGGGCAGAACAACCCATCATTAAGGGTTAAATTTTCTTGTGTAATAGAGAATAATGAAGGGCAATATCAAGATAGAAATAAATTAGGAACCAAAAACTTGGTGGGGCGTTTTAAGGTCCACTACTACTCGTCTTTAGTGCTACCCACTGTTGGGGGGGGGCTACATGGCAGATACTACCTAGTGCGGACAACTTTGTAAATGTTGGATACTATCTTCCTGTTGGTATATCAAGCAGGGAAGGGCCTCCTACAAGTGATAACTTCATGGGTGATACAACCTATTGGGGGGAATAATTATATGGTATATATACGTGCAATGTGTATGTAGTGGATACGAGACCCAGCTATTGCATGGGGAAACAGAGGGGCATTAATACTTTATAAGGGCTGTACAGAGGTGCCTAACTACTATTTGGAGGCACAGAAGGAACTTATACTTTATAGGGTCACAGCGGTGCCTAATATATGAGGAAACGGGGGGGGGGGGGTGTAAACTACTATATGAGGACACATAGAGGTTTAACTACTATTTAGTGGCCTAGAGGGGCCTTAATACTAAATAGGGGCACAAAGGAGACCTACTTACTATATGTTCTTGAGCAATAAACCTTAAATGTTCCTGTAGCAGATTTTACAGAGAACATAGGATAAAAAAAAGAAAAGTGAGCGACTCCGTTCAGAAAAGACATCTAGATATAAGACATTCATTTGTACGGTCTAAAGAGAATGTGCAGCACAGGCATCTACATATTATATTATATTATTTTTTAGTTATTTTATTTTTTCATACAAAATATGTCAGAAAGTTTGTTTTTTTACTCTATTTTATGGACAAATTCCAAAGTAGGTTACAAAACAGCCGAATGCATAAAAGAAATAACAAGAGTACTATCTGAATCAAGCATTGCACACAGTATAAAAAAGTAAGACATCCCAGCGCTGCCAATCGAAAGATCATCAAATCTTACAGAGAAAATTCTTGGCGGTTTTTGGACATAAAGATGAGAAATCAATGCAGGTCAAAAGACATGAGACAAGAAAATAAAAGAGAACATATACAATAATAAGGCAAGACATGTAAGGGAAGAAAAAAGGGGGAAAGATAAACAGTGTCATACAACCCTCTATTCTGTGTGATAACAGATCACCAAGAAATTGAAAATACCAGGTGGGAGCATAATAAATTCAGTCACATCCTCACCTAATCCAATATTCGTCCCATGTGGACCAAACTGCGTCAAAGGAATCAAGCTTATTGTTAATCATGGCTGTCAAAAGTTCCATAACCCACACATCCTGAACTCTTAAATTAAGTTCTGTTTGCAAAGGTAGAATCCACAGCTTCAATTTCTTTGCTATTAAGCACAAGGAAAGTATAACACATTCAAAAGGTACAGAGAGGATCAAGTGGTAATGTGTAGCCAGATAAGCTCTCTAAGAGTTTTCCCCCAAAGCAGGGGCATAACCATCACCATAGCAGCTAATACGGGGCCCACCACATCAGGGGGCCCAGTGGCCCACTCCTGCAATACACTGAGCTTCCTGAGCCATCATCATTTGCAACACCTGGTGGCTGAGCGAGCCTCCTTATTGCGGAAAATGTCCTTTTAACTACAAGCTCTGAAAAAAGCTTGCAGTTAAATGTTAAAGCGACTCTGTACCCACAATCTGTCCCCCCCAAACCACTTGTACCTTCGGATAGCTGCTTTTAATCCAAGATCTGTCCTGGGGTCTGTTCGGCAGGTGATGCAGCTATTGTCCTAAAAACAACTTTTAAACTGGCAGCCCCATGCCAGCAACTGTTTTCATTGTACCCTTGAGCATTTTCTAAGTTTGTATTATATTTTTGTCTATGTAAAAACAATGGCTGTATTTCATAACAATGGCTGTTGCTGTTCAAACAATGGTCATTGCAATGAAATATGGCCGTTATTTTTACATAGTGTGAACATAGCCTAAAAGGCAAGAAGTAAATGTGGGAAGCTATACATTCCACGCTTTCAGCAGTGCTGAGCTGGTGATGGAAGATTATGTATCATGCAGTCCCCCCTCCCCCCTCCTCAGGAAAAGTTTTTTTTTTTTTTTTAATATAAGATATTCTAATGTCACAGTTGGATAGATATGTTTTAAATGTGTCTAGTACTTTTAGCACTATATATATATATATATATATATATATATATATATATATATATATATAAATATATATATATATATATATATATCTTGGAATGAAGAATGCTAGAATTAGAAATATATTTTGTGTAATATGTTGAAATGTAATCTATATTTGTGTCCTATGGCTACTCAACATTTGGTTGCTAAATCACATTATTGTAAACATATTTCAATTGCTTGTGGACACAAAATAATGGAAGAAAAACTCAATTGAAAGCACTTTTTGTAGCTGTTTTCATTGTACCCTTGAGCATTTTCTAAGTTTGTGTTTAATCACGGAATCCTGGCCATGATGTTTTTGACAGGTAATTTCCTTAATGCACTTGACAGAGATGGATTACATGGGAGCCTATTGGATCCCTTCCTTTTGTTTGCAAGTGATAAGACTAGATTAAGGTTATCTTGCTCTAAATGCTTGGCATGATAGAGTCTCCTAATAAGTTTCAAAACACAGAAATAGTTTCTGGGTTCAGAAGCTCATGACCAGTTAAAAAAAAAAAAAAAACTATGTAAAATATAAATATAATATAAAAAAATAAACATTTTTTTCCATGATATATGTTGATTAATTCATAGGTTAACAGGTGGAAGTTGCAGTGTTAATAACAAAAACAGCACTAACCTTCATAGTTCACATACATAGGCCATATAAGACAACAGCTACTTTCATAAACAAAGTGATGAATATACATACAGTATATATAGTATAACAGTAAAAAAGTAATTGATAAAGGGAGTCTGTGAGCAGTTTTATGATGGCCACATGATGACATCATGAAATCTCTACTGTCTCTCTTAATACAAACAGCTATACGTCATCAGAAAAACCTGATGGAACTATAAACAACGAATGGCTGGAAAAAGCAAACTGCACATCCCAATGGTAGAAAAATGTTCACAATCTTTATTTAATACACATCAATGCAAAAAGGACATTTTGTATTTTGTATTCTTTATTTTTTGTTTGATTATTTTTACTTAATACTTCATACTTTTTGCGTTTGGGGTATTGGGATTTATTGATTGAGGTTATTATCACTCCTTCCTTGGTCATCAGCTTTATTTTTTTCTGCTGCTCCTCATATACAGTATGTTTATGATAGGTCAGTTTTCACTGTGTTGTATCGGAACCAGTGAACAGTATTGTATATGTTTTTAAGTGTTTTTAAATGTTTGTCCTTTTTGCATTGATGTGTATTAAATAAAGATTGTGAACATTTTTCTACTATTGGGATGTGCAGTTTGCTTTTTCCAGCCATTCGTTGTTTATAGTTTCATATGTTGTTTAGGCTGTCAAATCTGGCACTCCCCATATTATTTCTTGTGGTGCCAGCCCGGTTCTCTGTACTATCAGAAAAACCTGAAAGAAAAGAAAATAAACTATAAAAACTTCAAAAACATAGTTTGAAATCAGCCCCAAATATATCTTCTACCATGTCCTATTGAAATTGGTGCTGTGGTAGTATGATAAAAAAGCTAGAGTTTTAAATAGTGCTCCTTTGCATATCCCCAAGTACACTGATGTAAATATAATATGACCACTGGCCCTAGAATGGCGATAAATATATTTGTAAATGAGATTATTTTACCACCTTTATGTGGTCTTTAATGCTTTACTTCAGTTTTTGAGAGCGTCTGCTCTGTTGTCTTCAGCCAAAGGTCCTGTCTACCCTGTTTGCATAAAAAGTAGAAGAAAGCAATAAAATACCAAATAAATAGGGATAGAGTAGAATGTGGGTGATTTGGGATGACTGACCGGGGCCTGAGACTATCCAAAGCACCTTTATGATCATGCACTTTGTGAAGTGGTACTGCAGGGCAACACATCACTTAGAGGTCCACCATAGGACCCTCCCATCCTCTGGTGGGCCCCGAAATGATATTCTGCACTGCAGCACCATCTTGGGACATGGGTGTGTGCCTTTAAAAAGCCCTGACATGTGGCTGAGACTTCTGGAACAGGCAGCATCTGTAACACACACTGCCTGTGCCATAACAGAAGTAGAGAGTCCGCACCAAGGGGGAAGAAACGTATGGGAGGTGAGTTTACTTTTTAAAATATTTTATATTTATCTAGTTATCATGGGGACCGGAAACCACTACTATAAGGAGACTTCACACAGAGGGTAATTTACTACAATGTTTGGCTTACCCAATATGTGAGGGCACAGAGGGACCAGTACCAACAGAGTTTGTAAAGAGATGAGGATGGTGGGAGATTCAAGAGTCTAAATTGTTTGAGATATTCTGCCGAAATAAGTTATGGCTGGGATATACCTCTGTGTAATCTTCTCATAAAGCTTGATACAGGCAGGCTCTATGAGAAGATTGTAGATAACACTGATTAATTCTATACTATGGTATAGCATTAACCAGTATTACCAATGTAATAAATAAATGTAGTATTCCCCCAGGGGGACTTAAAAATTTTTAAAAGTAAAATTTTTTTTTTTTTTTAAATATCCCAAAGACCCTCCCAAATAAAATACCAAAACACTCATGAAACCCATTCAGAACCCATTAAAGCGATACTGTATCTATCAACATCCCCCCAAACTGCTGGTACTGTCCATTTGATGAAAGTAAGCCTTTCCTATGTATTTTAAAATGTACCCGGTGCATTGGTCTGGGCCCTAGGCCTGTGAAGCCTCTCCTTTCTTCCTCCTCACCCTCCTTTTCATTGAGAACGCCCCTGAGATTTCTCCTGGTATTCTTTGCTTGTCTAAACAGTGCTACAACTCAGCTGCTGCTGATTAAAAGAGGCATCGGGAATGTTTTAAAATACACCAACGGGAAGAACTTACTTTCATCAAATGGACAGTACCAGCAGTTTGGTATGGGGATGGGGGGATAGAATGGGAGAATTAAAGTCAACAGGATCTGTCAATTTTTGCTCTTATCATATGATAGATCTGTCATAGCATCAGGGCTTCCACTATAAATAGATACCATGATGCTGGTGTGGATAGAGACTAGAATAATTAACAAGTTGTTTTTCACTGTTTATTCTAACAATGTGACATTGGCTTAATTAACAATCATATATGAAACCAGTCTACAGCCAAAATAATTACATACTCATACAATTAAAGTCCTATTGTCATCTCACTTTATTTTATGTTGCAGTTCCTGGAAAAGTTACTTTGATTTATACCCATGTGTACCCATGCCAAGCTATTCATTTTAATAGAGCAAACATAGTTGGCTATATGGTCAACTAGGTTCAGTTTATTTAAAATATACTTTTTATAGGACTAGCTTGGTATGCATTTCATAAATAGACTGAAATTAATCAATATTAGACTGATTGATCTTTTGAAATAAATAGGCCCACTGTGGATGTGCTATTAATTACACTGGCATGTCTTTTTTCTGGTCTCCTGACATATTCCAGCAATGTACTGTATCACAAAGGCTTTCTGCTGCATGAGGGGTAATTGACGCCCCCCCCCAACCCCTCACAAACATAATTATATACCAGTGGTGAAGAACATATTGCAAACATCACTATATACCATGACTATATATTATATAGTGTATGCATTCCACATATATTAGTACCAGCCTAAGACTCAGAGGTAGTGGCACAGAGACTCCCTTAAAGTGCCAGCCTCAGAGATTTAATAACATTTTTAGCCCCGAGACCCTCTCTCACTCAAATAGTGTTGCCATAAACTGCTACCATGCCCCCATCACACATATGCTGCTACATGCTCCCTATATACCGTTAACCCATATACTGCTCACACTGCTTCCCCCACTCATAAACAGTAGCGGTCTTGGGCACCACGCATACCACGCAATTGCGTGGGGCCCCCGACATCCAGGGGGGCCCCGCTCTGGTGCCCAAGACCGCTGCGGCTAACTATGTGCGCTCGTAACGAGCGCACATAGTTACAGGCAGCAGCGGCACTGACAGGGCAGGAGCCATTGGCTCCCTCCCTGTCAGTTACTCTTGTGGCCGCAGGAAGTGTTTTCCCTGCGGTCACAAGAGGCTGCTCTGTGTCTCTGGTGCCGGCGCTCGAGGCGTCACTGGAGCGCCGGTGCCATGACAACGGGAGAGCGTCCTTATGTGACCGCAGGGGAAACACTTCCCGCGGCCACAAGAGAGAAGAGACGAGAAGAGGAGACGCCGGACCCAGGTGAGAAAAAATGTTTTTTTGTTTTGTTTTTTTTTTGTGTTATATATAGGGGGCCTATATAAAACGGGAGAAGCGCACAGGGGGGCTATATAAACGGGGGGAGCGCACAGGTGGCTTTATAAATGGGGGGAGTGCACAGGGGGCCTATATAAACAGGGGGAGCGCACAGGGGGCTATATAAACGGGGGGAGCGCACAGGGGGGGCTATATAAACGGGGGGAGCGCACAGGGGGCTATATAAACGGGGGAGCGCACAGGGGGGCTATATAAACGGGGGGAGCTCACAGGGGGGCTTTATAAGGGGGAGCACACAGGGGGGCTATATACAAGTGGGGGAGCTCACAGGGAGGCTATATACAAGTGGGGGAGCACACAGGGGGTATATAAAACTGGGGGCAGCACGAGGGGTATATACAACTGGGGGGAGCACACGGGCTATATACGACTGGGAGAAGCACACAGGGGGTCTATATAGTATACTGGGGGAGAACACAGGGGGGCTATGTATAACTGGGGGATCACACAGGTCTATATATAACTGCGGGAGCACACAGGGGGGGTCTATATACCACTGGGGACAGCACACAAGAGGTATATACTACTGGGGGCAGCACACAAGTGGTATTTACTACTGTCGGCAGCGCACAAGGGGTCTATATAACTGGGGGCAGCACACAGCGGTCTTAATTACATTGGGACTTCACAGAAGTGCCTATATGCCTCACTACTATACTGGGGCACAGAACATACCTAATTATTAAGTGGGGGCACAGGGACACCTTTAATCTGTGGGGGCACAGAGGGGCGTAACTACTATATAGACATAGAGGGGACCTAACTACTGGATGTGTTGGAGCCTAAAATATTTCTCTGACAGATTCTGGAGGGAAGATTACCAGCCGGGAGAAGACTTCAAGGTGGCCCAGGCTGGATGGAGAGAGAAAGAAAAAAAGTAAAAGACGCTGATCAGAGAAGACGCCTCCTGTAAGTCACTGGATGTAACTGCACTCTGTTATAGGGTCTGTAGTGATAGGGGTCATGGTGTGGCAGTATTATGTTATGGCATCATTGGTAATATCTTCCTGTTTTGTTCAGAGCAGTTTTGAGGTGATGTAATCTCTGTATGGTGGTAGGAGGGTTATAAGAGGACTACTGGGGGGGGGGCAGCGCATGTCGAGGAGGGGGGGCATGGGGGGGCATGGGGGGGCCCCAGACATGACTTTGCTTGGGGCCCCAGAAATGCCAAGACCGCCCCTGCTCATAAACATATACATGTGGCCCTCTGTCTCACATATAATGCTACCTTTATAATGCCCACCCCCATTTATTCTTGTTTCCCACCCCATCCTTTCACTATGATCTCATGTACACACATTACTTCTGTATGCTGCCTACAAGGACCTGATAAGATCATTAAAAAGGTCCTTGACAATTTCTCAAGTTAGCCCCATCCATGCTGGCCCTGACAGTGCCCATGCCCGCGATCCCTGACAGTGCCAGTAACCCATTATGGGCTCCTGTCTGTGCCACCCGCAGGCCCTGCAGAGTTTAGCAAGCTATAGTGCACAGATTAGTCTGCCGGGCCCTGAATGGGACCTCATTGTAAATAGGCATTGTAGAAAAAAAAGTTATAAGAACTTTTTATGAAGACCAGTGATAAGCAAATCATTCACAATATGGACTTGATAAAACTTAATAAAAAAAAAAATAAAAATTGCTGCTCGCTATCTCTCCCCTAAAGGAGTTGTCCAACCCATTAAGTACTTACTGAGTAGAAGGCATATAGGCTTATTACCTTCTTTCTATTGTGCCTTAGCTTATTGGTGTTGAATCTGAAAATAATCTGATTTTCAGGAACAAGACCAGACAGTGAGCCTTGATGCTGAACCCACCAACTTTCCGTACCTACTTGCCTCCAATGGCCCTAGGCAGCCGCAGACAACCACAAAGACGTTCCCTATACTAGTATAGGTGCACACAGAACAAAACAGACATACAAACACAATAGGAATGGTAAACAGTCCGGGTCACAACAATCGGGCAGCAAAAGTACAAAATCAAAATCCAAAAGGCGTAGTCAAAGTACAAGCAATATGATCAGGAGCAGACGGCAAACAAGGGAGATCAAAGATATAAAGGCAAAGAAAAGGAGATACAACTAAACAGAAGACACAAGCAGGCAGCAGGCAGTGCACAGACTGGGGTAGTTATATAGGAGGCCAGGGTTCTGGTCCAGGACATAATTGGACCATCCCCCTGATCTCCAAGCACAGACACCTGAGAACAAAACAGATCCACTGGCAGGATGACCTGTCAGTCATAGCAGAACCAAAACACAGAATAACCATGACATGGCCAGACAGAATTCAGCAGGTGCAGTCAGGTGTGTCTACCAAACCAAATGAGCAGATAAACCAGTGTTCAGACACTGCAAAACCAAACAGAAACAGAACAATACAAGAAATCAGCGCCTTCTCGGCCACACAGCACGAGCCGAGGGGCGCATCTCACTCCGCAGAGATACAGTCCTGACACTGATGGCATGATTTGAGGGAAATCTACTGAAAGAAATGTCAAAAGAGTTAATCATATTTAATTAAGATCTATTTCAAATTTCTCCCACCCCCCCAAGATGCACTGAAATAATAATAATAATAAAATGAATAAATATATATATATATATATATATATATATATATATAGTTGTAACGGTTAATAAGGCCTTTATGGATATTTTCTCTTTAAGAAATATCCATATTATATGTATTACCTTTTATTGCCAGAATTATGATAGTGTGGTCTCTAGTAGTGGTCTCTCATCTATCCACTAGGTGCAAAGTGATTAGTTTTTCTCTACTTTTGACAACTCTGAAAGGTTGGTGGCTGTGCGTTCTTAGTAACTACCATAAAGATTGCTGCATTACTATATGTCCATTATGACCTGGATGTTTAGTGTACTGGTAGCATAACATCCTCCATCTTCTAAAGAGTTAAGTATATATTATTGAATTATTAATTTGGGCTTTATTAACAAAGATTTTTCTTTTTTTTTGGTTAATATAGCTGTAAATGTTTTATGAAAAGCATGAGAATTATAATTCTGATTAAGATTTTTTTCCCAAGGTGTTGTTGAACCTCTACTTAAGATAATATTAAAATGTAAATTATAAGTAGGTTTGACCTATTAAAATTCTATAGAGAAATATTTGAATATTTCTTTGCTAAAGGAAATTAAGGATAATGGCAGCACAAGCTGTATATAGCAGTGTGTTCCACAAAATAAGCATATTTACATGGTGTGCTGTAATCCTTCATAGATATTAAAAATGTGCATCTACAATATACAGTAATTGCAATATCACATCAACATCTCAAGATATTTCCTCTGTCCTAATTGTCCACAGTTATATTATATAAGGTTGAATATTAATAAACTACAGAACACCTATTTTGTAGAGCAGTGTACTTTATATGCTTTTACTGAAATCTCTTGCCTAAGCTCATTTCCAAATACTATGTTTTATGCCAATGCCATTTCCCATTTCACATTCCTCGACCCCTTCCAGGCATGAACAGGTGCTTGCCAGATGGCTCACTACTGCTGGAATATACTGTAAATGTGTATTGAAACAAGTAGGGGAAATCTGTTGTATTCAATACAAAATAAATAATAGGTTTTTACATTTCTATATCATAAATAGATGATACATTTTAAATAGCAGAATTAGAAAACAAGCACATAGTTAAAATTTTGCAAAAAGAAAAACCTCAGTATTCCTTCAGCAACATATAGATATCATTTTGTGTTTCTTGACAAATTTGGATAATTTTTTAATCTAGTTGCTTAGCATTCAGCAACAAATTTAGGGCAGCAGACATTTCCGTGTGTTCTGATATCAGTTAATAATAAAAATTAATAGTTGGTTACTTACTATGTGTTTCTTTTTCCATGTCATAGTCTGTAATTATAATAGATAAATTTTACATAATATTTTTCAGACATAACAGGGGACCTATCATAGTGACAATTACCACTGTTTGTCTTTTATTTTATAAAAAAACAAACAAACAAAAAAAAACATTTGCTTACATATCAGCTGATTGCTGTTTTTTTTACACAAGCCAATTAAATTAGCATGTCCTCATTTATATGGCCTGATGGAAGGTAGCAAATGATTGCGGATCAGCAAGATTAACTCCCATTTTTAGAGCCTTCACTTAGCTCAATTTATTGTGCAGCTGGTCCACATGAACAAAAGCTGGATCATTTTTGCGGCCATTTAAATGCATAGTTATTGGCTAAACATCCACTATACAGACAGGGAGAAGTGCGGCTGATAACAAAAATATATATGGCTTCACTAAAGGTTCACTCATCCAATAACCGAGCATCGGCTGATTGCAGCCTCTTTTACACTGCACCTGCAAGCCCCTCTGTGATGTCAGCACATCTCCCTTACCCTCTATATAGGGTGATACGCTTCCTGAAAGCAAGCAGTCAGCTGTGTCTAGTGGTGAGTAGGTTGCAGCAGGCAGTTAGAGCAGAGCAGGGAGAGCAAAAGCGAGATATAGGTTCAGAAAAGGGAGGGTAGGAGGTTGGATTGTGAGTTGTGGGTTGATTGTGGGTGGTTTTTATTGAGAGCCTTGCAGCCAGTGTCCAATATACAAAGTAACTGGTGCTGGTTGTGCATTATAGCAGGTCACTGGGTGTGCATAACAAGTGACTAGGTACTGTGAAAACAGTGTTTCACCTAATAAATCACTGGGAGCTGTGTATAAATTTGCATTATGATACAAAGGTTTATTTCATACCCTTTAAATATTAATACACTATGATTAATCTTGCAAAAAAATCTGACACTTATCAGGGTATGGCCAGTGTCACAGAAGGTGGTCCCAATCAAACACAGACTCATGGGAGTGGTGATTGAGTGTCTGAGACCCAATTACAATTGCCAGTAATTGAGAGCTGCTGCTGATCCTAGCAGCTTCCCTAGACCCTGAGACACTGAATTTTGAGAATCTTTTTGAGGAAGCTCCTGAGAGGCAACAAAGTAAAGGAAGCATTGAGACTCCCGGGGTTGACGCGCCCCAGAGCAATGAGGAGAGTCAAGCAGGGGTAGCTTCTGGCCTCAGTACTGGATTGCAGTGCATGGCCATGGAGGTGAAAACTTGGGAGAGGACAAGTTTGTCCCAGATTAAGAAGATGATAAAGTCGCAGACAGCAATGGAATTCATGTCCACAAATGACATAATCAGCGTAAGAGGATGAAGCTGTGTCTCTGTCATGAACCCAGCATCAGATCCCATCCAAAGATCATGGGTCAGAAGGGAAACGGGGTAGGTTTAGCGCATCAGCCAAAAGACACCAGACCAAAGCGAGGGTGGGCAGGTCGGAAAGACCCCAGCAGGAATATGGCCAATTCATTTAAGCTGGAGAAAGCTTAAAGGGGTAGTGCGGCGCTAAAAAATTATTCACAGAATAACACACATTACAAAGTTATACAACTTTGTAATGTATGTTATGTCTGTGAATCGCCCCCTTCCCGTGTCCCACCACCCCCGCCCGTGTACCCGGAAGTGTGTGGTGCATTATACATTACCTGATCCGTGTCGAGGGCCGTCCGCCATTTTGTGCCAAACGGCAATGTTTCGGCCGTCCGTCCGAAGATGACATTTGGCACAAAATGGCGGACGGCCCTCGACACGGATCAGGTAATGTATAATGCACCACACACTTCCGGGTACACGGGCGGGGGTGGTGGGACACGGGAAGGGGGCGATTCACAGACATAACATACATTACAAAGTTGTATAACTTTGTAATGTGTGTTATTCTGTGAATAATTTTTTAGCGCCGCACTACCCCTTTAAGCATTCAAAGAGATGCATGCATGGGTTTTGTCTTGTACTTTGTCCAATCATTAAACCGTTGTTGATACAGTTGCGCTCAAAAATTTACATACTCCAGCAGAATTTCTTTCTTGTGCTTTTTTATAGAATATGAATAATAACACAAAAACTTTTTACCATACAAGGTTAGCGTTTGGGTGAAGACATTAATTGTCAAACTACTGTGTTTTCTCTTTTTAAGTCATAATGACAACCAAAAACATCCAAATGTCCCTGACCAAAAGTTTACATACCCCAGTTCTTTATACTGTGTATTGCCCCTTCTAACATCAATGACAGCTTGAGGTCAATTGTGATAGTTGTGAATGTGGCTATTTATTTTCTAAGATGGTAAAGCTGCTGATTCTTCTAGACACAAAGCCTCCAGTACCTGTAAATTCCTGTGCTGTCTTGCATGCGGCTCAATGATTAAAGTGATTCTGTACCCACAGTCTGCCCCCCCCCCAAACCGCTTGATCTATCTGTCCTTGGTCCGTTCTGCGGGTGATGCAGTTATTGTCCTAAAAAACAACTTTTAAATGTCTTTGTTAGGCCCTAAAATGTTTTTGTTAGGCCCTTTAAGGTTGAAGAGAGTCAGAGTGCTGCTGCTGACACCTTCCAGTTTTCTGTTCTATGCCCCTAAGGGTCAAAGAGAGTCAGAGTGCTGCCCCTGTCACCTCCCGTTGTCTGTTCTAGGCCTCTCAGGGTAAAATAGAGTCAGACTGCTGCAGCTGCCACATCGAGGTGTCTGTTCTAGAGCCTTCAAGGACCATTATTCCTGATGGGGCTTCCGCTTTAGAATGTCTATTGCTGTGCTGGGAGAATTATACAACATGCACATCTGGCTTACTTTCTCAACTGACAATAGAGAACCAATATTCCTATCCCCTTGAGCATTCCTCATTGCTTCCATGGCTTCCTCATTGCTTCCATACCTTGTCAATCACAAGCTTACTAAAGCAGGTGACATCTAGTTCAAACTACCTCATAAGCTAATCCAAAGTCTTTGTATTTCTTTTATTTCTAACTGTTCTCAATTTCCTATAGCAACATGAAATACAAAACTTTTCAAAATTATAGTACAGCAAAGTAGGATCTTAATTTGTTCAACAGGCTTTAAACCACATATAGTGGGAAAAAAGGATATGTATAATAGCTCTCACACCTTTTGAAGGGACATCTCTTTGCTCAAGAGGTGTGAGAGCTATTTTACATATCCTTTCTTCCCAGAATTCTCAGTGGAGCAGCAATGGTCTGTAAGTCTCCACACGTCTTTATGAGTGGCTCTCCTTAAGGAGAGTCACTACCCCTTTGACTAACCACATATAGTAAAATCTCCTAAATCTATGCCAAGTCCCTCCTATAAACTGTTCCTCAAGGGTAAAAGGTCTAGAAAAAAACAACCTTATTGGGTAAGAAAATACATTATGCACATGAATTCTCCAGATGTTTTAGGCTAGGTTCACACTATGTAACTGTGCGGCTGTATTTTTTATGAGGCTGTAAATGTGCGGATGAAACTACGGCCGTGGGAAAAAATAGACATGCGGCTGAAAACATACGGTCATTTACTTGGAAATCTGGTTCAACTAAAAATAACAAATAAAATCTTAAGAAAGTGATGCAAACACCTCTGGATGCATCTGGGAAAGCAGGGAAACAGTTTACAGGAATCGATATTACCGGGGTTTGCGATCCTCTGCAGTATGCCGATGCCTCTCATGGTTAATATATTGAATTAATAAAACACATTTTCGTTGTAATAAAGACCCTTTCATTGTTCAATAATTAAATTTAAACAATTCCATCATTTTGCAATTAAATATACTGTTAAAATAAATATATATATAAATAAATGTATATTTATATATATATTTATTTTTTGACAGTATATTTAATTGCACAATGATGGATTCGTTAGAATTAAATTATTGAATAACGAAACTGAATTTATTTCAACGAAAATGTGTTTTATTAATTAAATATTAATTAGTACAGGAAGCTCCATAAGCCGTTAATTCATATTGGCGGCAAAAGAGCTTTCTGTACTAATCATCACTTTACTTTAATTAAAACATCAAATGTTTCTTCTAATTATGTTATCACAATAGCATTATTAGAAGAAACATTTAGAATTATATGTGCGCTCAGCTAATTGGCTGATCTGCTGAGTGCACATATAATTAGCGGGTCCGCAGCACAGTGACTTCATTGTGCTGCGGACCAGCGAAGAGGACACATCGGAGTGAGTATAGAGCTCTCCCCACCCCCTCCCCAGCACTGCACCCCTCCCAGCAAGGAAGGGGGGTCACTTAACCCCTTCCTTGCTGGGACGGGTGCAGTCTGACATCAGTCTGGCCCCCAAGGGGTTAAGGGGGATGCAATACATTCTCCCTTAACCCCTTGGGGGCCAGACTGTAAGCAGCGATCTGTAAAGATGCTGCATACTGTAAGGAGCACAACACCGCTCACAATGATGGGTGTTGTGCTCCTGTTTGTGTGTTTTTTGTGTGTTTCTCCCTTTTTGTTGTTCAGATATCGGTATCCTGGGGATTACATCGGATTCCGTGGACTACGTCGATGACCAGCGGTTGTTTTTTTTTTTTTTATAAAATGGTCAATGAGGGGTGTGGGGGTGTTTTTATTTGAATAAAAAAAATTTTTTAACTTGTGTCTTGTCTTTATTTCTTTACTTTATAGACTTAGTAATGGAAACCGTCTAATAGACGGAATCCATTACTAAGTTGGGGCCTAGTGTTAGCCGGTATAAAATGGCTAACACTAACCCCCCATTATTACCCCAGTACCCAATGCCACCAGGGGTACTGGGAAGAGCCGGGTGCCAGTGGTCCCGGAGCGTCAAAATTGGCGCTCCTGGACCGGGCGGCAGCAGGCTGGTAAGATTTAGGCTGGGGAGGGCCTAAACCAATAGCTATTCCCACCCTGGTGTTACCAGGCTGCTGTCGTTCGGTTTTTAACCCGGCTGGTTATAAAAAAAGGGGGGACCCTATGCGTTTTTTTAAAAAAAAAATAAATAATTAAAAAAAAACGCATAGGGTCCCCCCTATTTTTATAACCAGCCGGGTTAAAAACCAAACGACAGCAGCCTGGTAACACCAGGGTGGGAAGAGCCATTGGTTTAGGCCCTCCCCAGCCTAAATCTTACCAGCCTGCTGCCGCCCGGTCCAGGAGCGCCAATTTTGACGCTCCGGGACCACTGGCACCCAGCTCTTCCCAGTACCCCTGGTGGCATTGGGTACTGGGGTAATAATGGGGGGTTAGTGTTAGCCATTTTATACCGGCTAACACTAGGTCCCAACTTAGTAATGGATTCCGTCTATTAGACGGCTTCCACTACTAAGTCTATAAAGTAAAGAAAGACAAGACACAAGTTAAAAAAAATTTTTATTCAAATAAAAAAAAGCCACACCCCTCATTGACCATTTTGACCGTTTTTTCGTCACATATGGCACTTTATGTTAGTGGCAAAATTTGGTCACTACTTTGTGTGTTTTTTGTGAAAAACATCAAAATATCATGAAAAATTTAAAAAATTTGCATTTTATGAACTTTGAAATTCTCTGCTTCTTAAAAAAGAACGTCGTAGCACATAAATTAGTTACTAAGTCACATTACCAATATGTCTTCTTTATTCTGGCATAATTTGGTAAACATATTTAACTTTTTTAGGTTGTTTTGGGGCTTAGAAATTTATCAGCAAATTATCACATTTTCGTGAAACTGATTTTTTTAGGGACCAGTTCTTTTTTTAAATGGATTTAGAAGTCTGGTATCCTGAAAACCCCCATAAGTGACCCCATTTTGGAAACTACACACCTTAAAGAATTAATCCAGAGGTATAATAAGCATTTTAACCCTACAGGGGCTGGAGGAAAGTATTCACAATTAGGCAGTAAAAAAATGGAAAATTTAAATTTTCTAATAATATATACGTTTAGATTAAAGTTTCTCATTTTCAAAAGGAATATGAGACAAAAAGCACCCCCAAATTTGTAATGCAGGTTCTCTTGAGTACAACGGTACCCCATATGTGGGCGTAAACCACTGTATGGGCACACAGCAGGGCTCAGAAGGAAGGGAGCGCCAATTACCTTTTCCAATGCAAATTTTGCTGAAGAAGTTTCTGAGCGCCAGGTGCGTTTGCAGAGCCCCTGTAGTGTCAGCAGAGAGAAAACCCCCCATAAGTCACCCCATTTTGGAAAGTGCAACCCTCAAAGAATTCATCTTGGTGTGTGGTGACCATTTTGACCCCACAGGTATTACAGGAAAGTATTCAAAAGAAGACAGTAAAAATGAAAAACTCGAATTCTTCCAATAATATGTACGTTTAGTTTGAAATTTCTCAATTTCACGAGGAACAAGACGAAAAAAGTACCCCAAAATTTGTAACGCAGGTTCTCCTGAGTACAATAGTACCCCATATGTGGGCGTAAACCACTGCATGGGCACACAGGAGGGCTCAGAAGGAAAGGAGTGCCAATTAGCTTTTTCAATGCAGATTTTGCTGAAGAAGTTTCCGAGCGCCAGGTGCGTTTGCAGAGCCCCTGTAGTGTCCGCAGAGTAAAATCTCCCAATAAGTCACCCCATTTTGGAAAGTGCACCCCTCAAAGAATTTATTTTGGGGTGTGGTGAGCATTTTGACCCCACAGGTATTTGAGGAAAGTATTCAAAAGTAGACAGTAAAAATGAAAAACTCGAATTTTTCCAATAATATGTTCCTTTAGTTTGAAATTTCTCAATTTCACGAGGAACAGGAGAGAAATGTCACCCCAATATATGTAAAGCAGGTTCTCCTGAGTAGAACGGTACCCCATATGTGGGCATAAACCACTGCATGGGCACACAGCCGGGCTCAGAAGGGAAGGAGCGCCAATTTACAGGAGCAAAACCGCAGCTAGTAATGGTAATCAGAATAGCGCAGTTACTAAAATAAGATAAAAAAAATGAGATTACAGGTAATATGGGGTGGTTACGGACAACCAGGGGTGGTTATGGGCAACCTGAGGTGGTTACAGGTAATCTGGGGTGGTTACGGACAACATGGGGTGGTCACGGGCAACCTGTTGTGGTTACGGCAACCTGGGGTGGTTACAGGCAACGTGGGGTGGTTACGGGCAACGTGCGGTGGTTACGGGTAATCTGGGGAGGGGTTAGGGGTAATTTGGGAGTAAACTGCAATTATTACTATAATAAAAAGTGTGTGTTTTATTTTTTTGTATGTTTGTCACTTTTTGTACTTTACATATTCATTTTCACTGTATTACTATGATTACTGTGATATTTTCTATCACAGTAATCATAGTTCAGTGACAGAGACCAAATTGGTCTCTGTCACTTTAAATTTTCAGAGTTGGCTGGTTGTGAAGCGCATGCGCACTTCATGACCAGCCAGGACGTCGAGGAGGACGGAGCTCCAGGAGCAGGTGAGTATATGGGGAAGGGGGGGGGTGACTGGGGGACGGGGGTGACAGGGGGGGTGGGGGGCGACTTGGGGGGTGGGGGGACATCACTTTTTATCCCCTGTCACCAATCATTCATGGTGACAGGGGATAAAAAGTGCCGGAAGCACATGGTACAAGCGATCAGGGGTATATAGTATATACCGCTGATCGCTTGTACCGGGACCCCACAGGGGGGGTCCCGATGACTGCCCCATGCTCTCCGCTACCTCCGGTGCCGGAGAGCATGGGGCTTTCATTCATTTTAACTTTTCCATCGCTGTGAACCGACATTAGTCGGTTCACAGCGATGGCGGCGGCCATCTTGGAAATGATGGCCGCCGGGGGAGGGGGGTTAGTGATCGCCCTACTAGGGGGGGCTGATCTGAGGTCTGGGGGACATTTATTTCATCTCCCCCCGCCGTAGATTCACGGCGGGGGGAGATGAAAGGCGGCGGCAGCACCGGTAATCCCCTTTACCGACGGCCCCCGCTATAACGTTAATAGCGGCGATCGTCGGTAAGGGGGGGGGGGGCCGGGACGGACCCCACACACTGCCCCAACCCCTCAGCTACCTCCGGTAGCCGGGGGGATGGGGTGGGGGCCGTCCCGGCCCCGCAGCCTTATTCTCTGCCATCGCCGTAAAAAGCTGATGGCAGCAGAATAAGGACCATTAGTGACCGCCGTAAAAAGCCGTATCGGCGGTCACTAAGGGGTTATAAAAAAAAAACAACAACAAACAACCGTTGGTCATCGACGTAGTCCACGGAATCCGACGTAATCCCCAGGATACTGATATCTGAAAAACAAAAAGGGAGAAACACACAGAAAACACACAAACAGGAGCACAACACCCATCATTGTGAGCTGTGTTGTGCACCTTACAGTATGCAGCATCTTTACAGATCGCTGCTTACAGTCTGGCCCCCAAGGGGTTAAGGGAGGATGTATTGCATCCCCCTTAACCCCTTGGGGACCAGACTGATGTCAGACTGCACCCATCCCAGCAAGGAAGGGGTTAAGTGACCCCCCTTCCTTGCTGGGAGGGGTGCAGTGCTGGGGAGGGGGTGGGGAGAGCTCTATACTCACCCCGATGTGTCCTCTTCGCTGGTCCGCAGCACAATGAAGTCACTGTGCTGCGGACCCGCTAATTATATGTGCGCTCAGCCGATCAGCCAATCAGCTGAGCGCACATATAATTCTAAATGTTTCTTCTAATAATGCTATTGTGATAACATAATTAGAAGAAACATTTGATGTTTTAATTAAAGTAAAGTGATGATTAGTACAGAATGCTCTTTTGCCGGCAATATGAATTAACGGCTTATGGAGCTTCCTGTACAAATTAATATTTAATTAATAAAACACATTTTCGTTGAAATAAAATCAGTTTCGTTGTTCAATAATTTAATTCTAACGAATCCATCATTGTGCAATTAAATATACCTTCAAAAAACAAATATATATATATATAAATATTCATTAATTTATATATATATTTATTTTAACAGTATATTTAATAGCAAAATGATGGATTTGTTAGAATTAAATTATTGAACAACGAATGGGACTTTATTACAAAGAAAATGTGTTTTATTAATTTAATATATTAACTATTAGAGGCATCGGCATTCGGCATCATTGCCGGCTATTTTTGAAGTACTCCGTACGGACCGCCTGTCAATCCACGGCCGCATTTCCAGCCGCAAACAATGGTCTTGTTCATTTTTTACGGGTCCGTTTACGATAGGGCCGTAGATTCATACATAGTGTGCACTGTGCAGCCGTATATCGTATACTTTCCAGCGTACGCATGAACCACCAAAAATACCGCCACACAATTACAGCCGCAAATACAGCCGCACAGTTACATAGTGTGAACCTAGCCTACAACTGTAACAAAAAATCACTTCAAACTTCTGACTAATTGGTAAATGACACCAGAAATTCTACACATATTAGTCCTCTTATCTGCTAACAGATGACCTGTATGTGGAAATTTCCAAGTAATCAAACATTATCATATAGCAATCGAATACCACATACAAAAAGTACAATTCAAAGCATCGCTTAAATGTAAATACTTAAAGAGCAAAGCACAGTTGACTTTTGCTTTTTTCGTACCCTAGGCTACAGGCACTTTCTCATCTGCATCTTCTAAAGGCTGTGAACATATCTTCCTTCAGGATCCACACAATGAGTGGTGTTATTGTGTGTCTGCATCTCAAAAGAAAAGATGGTTCTGGACTCTAGTGACTGTAGCAAGTGGCTGCTTATATGCAGGGAGATGACACTGGGGACAGTAGGGAGATCATATAAGGTGAATATGGGCTGTTATATGATATTTATTTATTCATTTTAACTTGCTTAGTAGGTCCTATCTATTGCCACAATCTTCTTCAGAAGAATAAATTAATTTGTGGCACTCAACCACATGGTTGGCAACAGCCATTTTGTGTTGACACGTGCTTTCTCTTGGCTCATGAGCTTTGGGAACCAGCGCCTACTGCAAGCTTGTGCAAAAAAACTACACCTGCTCCAGAGCAGGTGTAAATTTTTGCATGGTTCAAACCATTTGGCATGGTTTAAACCATGATATGTTAGGCTTGGGTGGAGAAGGCAATCAGACTGGCTGGTGTATGCCACAAAGAAGGTAAGAATCCACGCAATCTCCATGGTGTACGCCAGGGGTGCAAGTTTCATAAAACTGTCTTATGTGCAGGAGGCTTAGAAATATTTTTTTCTCTAATATAATGCAAATTTTTACATATGTTAAACAAAAAGACCATTTGTATCTATCTATATTTACTCTGCAGTAGATAAATTGTTAAAGAGCTCAATTATTTGTCTGTGAACCTTTCTGAGCCTAGAGGAAGACCAAATATTTATAATCAGACAGAAACAAATTGAAAAAATAAATAAATAAATAAAGATAACCCTTTAAAAAAATGTTATCACATTTCCAAGACTTAGCGGGAGAATGTCATGCCTTTAATGGTAGTGTTTCATTTGCATGGACCTTTTGTAACCTAACTGCTTGGGTCCAATTTAGACATTGACTTCCAGCTGAGGCGTGGTATCCTATTAGCAGACACATTCTTTTGTAATATATGACCTTATTGTATACAAATATAACAGTCCTCACATTTATATTATGTATGTGTTACACAACTCACTTATAATTGTAATGATAAATTGTTCTGTCCATTAATGACCATGCCTATTCCCTTTACACCACTCTACTTTTTCCTCATTGTTCTTGTATAATTTTAATTTATTGTTGTCAAGATAACCTTAATGTATATTGGTGATCTGCAATATGATAAATGATGCCATTTGTGTTGACTATTTATGCATTTTAATATCATCTGTTCTTCTTACAAACTGCCTCAATTTGTATTGAAAGAATTATTTACTCAGGCGCTATAATGTCATTTTATAATCTTTTATGGCTTCTAAAAGGTCAGTGGTTAGACTATACTACTACTGCTACAATTTCTACTACTACTGTGTACTACTACTACTAGTAATAATAATAATAATAATAATAATAATAATAATAATAATAATAACAACAACAACAATAATAATAATAATGACATTATAATAACCATACTTGACAACTTACTAAAAACTGTTAATGCATGTTAACATAATATATAGTTGCTCAGCACAAACACAAAAATGTTTTAATTTTTAACAGTAATTTAATATGTTTAATATTGATATATAGAGAAAGGTCCCTAAGTATTTGGACAGAGAGAACATTTTTCACATTTTTGTTCTGTACATTACCACAATGAATTTTGAACAAAACAATTAAGAGGCAGTTGAAGTTCAGACTTTCAGTTTTAAATCAGTGGGTCAAACAAAATGATTGCATAAAATGTGAGGGACTAAAGCATGTTTTAACAGATTCTCCTTCATATCAGGGGTTTAAAGGTAATTGTACAAATTAAATAATTATAAATAAAATGTTAATTTCTAATACTTGGTGGAAAATTGGAATTGTGGGCAATGAACACCTGAAGTCATGGACATCAGCAGATGTTGTGTTTCCTCCTTTTTAATGCTCTGCCAGGCCATAACTGCAGCACTTTTCAGTTGCTGTTTGTCTGTGGCCTTTCTGTCTGAAGCTTAGTCTTTAACAAGTTACACTTGTGCTCAGTTAGGTTGAGATCAAGTGACTGACTTAGCCATTTAAGAATATTCCACTTCTTTTGCTTATTAAATTCCTGGGTTGCTTTGGCTTTAAGTTTTGGGTCATCATCCATCTGTATTATGAAACAGCAAACAATCAGTTTGGCTGCATTTGGATGAAACTGAGCTCACAATATTCTCTGAATACCTCAGAGATCATCCAGATGTGCTATGCTGTGGATCATGAGCTGTAATATGCCTTCACTGTACTTTTTTCTTTCGATAATTCTGGTAGGTTTCATCTTCCAGAACTGTTTTTTTAGCCAAGTCCAATCCAGCCTTTTTATTATTGAAGCTTATGTGTGTTTAGCACTGTGCATTAAACCCTCTGTGTTTACTTTCATGAAGTCTTCTATTTGTGGTAGATTTAGATATTGATAAGCCTACATCCTGAAGAGTGTTGTTCACTTCATTGGCTGTTGTAAAGGGGTTTTTCTTCACCATGCGATCATCCACCACTGTTGGGTTGAGTTAACCAGTGCTTTCTTATTTTCTCAGGATGTACCAAACTGTAGATTTTGCTACTATTAATATTGTAGCAATTTCTCTTATAAGTTTTCTCCATTTTCTCCAGCTTAAGTCTATGTTCACACAAATTATACTTTGAATTAATTTTGGCCGGTGTTGCCAAATGCAACATCAGCCGTGATTAATTCAAAATATGCATTGCATTAAAAGTCAATGGAATCACGGCCGGACTGTATACATATGGTAAACACTCTGGCGGGATTCCAAGCAGCCGCAGAAAAAACTGACATGTCAGTTTTTTAGCGGCCGCTATTCATTGAATAGTAGCCGCACAACACTGACAGTTTACACAACGGAAAGTGCAGCTCCAGCCACCCTTTCCATTGTGTGCTATAATGATTTGGGATGCAGGCGCACCTGAATGCGCCTACATCTTAATTCAACAGAAATTAATTCATCCGTATGGTACTGCAGTCACAGAATGGCCGGTGTCCTATAGCATGCGATCCTGGCCTTAAGACGACTTGTTTCACCTGCATGTAGAGCTCCTTTGACTGCATGTTTCCTTCACAGTAAAATCTTTCAAATGCAAGCACCACACCTCAAATCAACTCCAGGCCATTTATATGCTTTATTGAGAATGGCATAAGGAAGAAATTACCCTTACCTGCCCATGAAACAGCCTATGAATTGTCCAATTACTTTTGGTCCCTTTAAAAACGGTGGCACATATTAGGGAGCTGAAACTCCCTATCTATCTAAGATAGATATATAGATAGATAGATAGATAGATAGATAGATAGATAGATAGATAGATCGATAGATAGGAGATAGATAGATAGATAGAGCACATCCTTTACATTTTTTGTTAACATCTTATTATCACATTGAAGATATGACACTTAAAATAATACACAGCTAGCCTGAGGTAAAAATAGCAGAATTTTTTCTAATTAGCCGTTTTCCCTCCCCATTGTCATGTAACTCATTAGTGTTATAGAGTCTTAAATCTGATGTTATTGCTCTTACACGCTTTAAGAGAGGTCACTAGATGTTCAAGATGGCATTGCAGAACGCTCTGAGGATCTAAAACAATAAAAATGTTGCTCTACATAAATATGGCCTAAGAAAATTACCAACCAGAAACTGAGCTGCAGCATGGGGACCAAGACCATACAGCTATTTAAAAGGGTACTCCGGGCTAGAAGTCTGTCTTTTAGTCTGTGGCGGGGAAGGGGGGTGGATATAGAAGGCGCCAGGAACTTACTTCCCCGGTTCCAGCACCGGGTTCCAGATTGCACGGCCCGGTCCTTTCATCCGGTGGCCACTTCCTGGTCTGAGCTGCGGCTTAAGACATGACATCTCAAGGCAGCTCAGACATTCAACGGCCGAAGTGGGTCCCCGCTAGGACCGCTTGATGGCTGAGCTGCCTTGAGATGTCACATCTGAAGCCGCAGTTCAGACCAGGATCTGTCGTGGGACGGGAGAATGTGGCTGCGCGATCCGGGCCTCGATGCTGGAACCGGGGAGGTAAGTGACCGGCGACTTCTATATCCACCCCCTCCCCGACCACAGACTAAAAGTACTGCAAGCCCGGATTTCCCCTTTAACAAGACAGGTTCCATTCAGAACAGAAAAGGTTAAGTTTACCTTCTCAGCGCCATATCCAGAGTTTGACTTTTCAAAATAGAAGTATGAGTGCTACCAGCATTGCTACAGAGGTTAAATGGGTGGTGTCATCATGTCAGTGTTGAGACCTTACGGCGCACATTGCATCAAACTGGTCTGCATGGCTTTGATCCGAGAAGGAAGCCTCTTTTAAAGATGATTCAGAAGAAAGCCTGCAAATAGTTTGCTAAAGACAAGGAAACTAAGGACATGGATTACTGAAATAATGTTCTATGGTCTAATGAGAAAATATTTTTTTTTTTTTTTGTTCAGATGGTGTCAAGTGTGTGGGGTGGCAACCAGGTGAGGAGTACAAAGACAAATGTGTCTTGTCTACAGTCAAACATGGTGGTAGGATTATAATGGTTTGGAACTGCATGGATGCTACTGGCTGTAGGAAGCTACATATCATTGAGGGAATCATGAATGCTAGAGGTGAGCTATCCAAATTTTCCTGAAGACTCGTTCCTAACTTTGCAAAAATTTTTATTCAGGAACCAAGTTTGTACAAACCCGACCCAAAATGACGACCACACATTGTACATTACATTACATCAAAAGCACGGTTGCAAGGGGTTATCTAGAATCCCTTGTAGCTGGGCAATGTGCTGCAAGGTACCCTCTTGCAACTTCACACTCCCCCTCCTCCCCAACTGACCACAAACCCATCAAGTACACACATAACCTTTAAAAGTGCTCCTGACAGGTACTTGCAGTTAAATTTTAAAGGGACATTTGTAGCACCCAGGAGACCAGCTCAGACACCAGTTGCTGCAAATTATGATGGCTTAGGTAGTAGTCGCGTAGTCGTTGCTATAGGTTCTATGTTTATAGGTTCTATGTTTATGCTACTTACTTACCTCCCTAATCTCCTGTTGCCTCTTGTGCATAGACTATTAAAGTGACTCTGTACCCACAATCTGTCCCCACCAAACCACTTGTACCTTCGGATAGCTGCTTTTAATCTAAGATCTGTCCTGGGGTCCGTTCGGCAGGTGATGCAGTTATTGTTTTAAAAACGACTTTTAATCCAGCAGCGCTGTGTCTAACGGCCGGGGCTTACATTAGTATATGCATTAGGCTGGCACTACATCTCTGTCCTTCCTCCCCACCCTCCTCATGATTAGGAATGCTCCAGACAGAATGCTTCCTATTCCCCTTCTGTGTGCATAATGAACATGGGCTGGATCGTTAAGACACCTGTGCAAAGCTCAAACAGCAGTAAATGTTCCTGGATCATTCCTGATGCTGAGGAGGGTGGGGAGGAGGGGAGAAGAGGTTGTGCCAGCCTAATGCATATACAAATGTAAGCCCCAGCCGTTAGACACAGCGCTGTAGGATTAAAAGTTGTTTTTAGGACAATAACTGCATCACCTGCCGAACGGACCCCAGGACAGATCTTGGATTAAAAGCAGCTATCTGAAGGTACAAGCGGTTTGGGGGGTCAGATTGTGGGTACAGAGTCGCTTTAATGGTATTGCAGGTCAGCCCTATTTAACCGCATAAGGCCGAGTTGCATTACCACAACCATCCACAGACAAGAGTTATTGTAGAAAAGGCACCAGAGTTTTCTGATCTCATATAGCCTTACTCTTTTCTATTTGATGCAGAATATATAAGTATCCTGGAATAAAATATATCACTGTTTAAGTCAGTGGTTGGCTGAGTAAGCTGTTACCTAGCTCATAGCTTAATATCAGGCTTTTTACCTTCCATGTCTTTGAAACAAAGCATTGCCAGATATCACTGATGTCTGACAAACTGGGCCCTGGGCCCCTAAACCCACTATAACTATGGCAGCAGTATAATAGTACAGGATAGATAATGTCATGTTGCCCTGCAAAATTGTGGTAAAAAAGCAGCAATATTTGCAAATCATGGCGAACTGTAGCCAGGAGGCAATACTTTACTGGGAGTATAAGTCTATTTGGGTGGCCATGGGCCCCCAGAAGCTCAGGGCCCTGGGCTACCGCCCGAAACGGTCCTGTTATAATCAACCACTGAGTACAGGTTTCACTGTTGCTCCTATTAAATTTTATAATGTTTACAAGAAAAGTTCAGGAAATAGCCTCTGATGCAGGTGTGAAAAGAACTTACTATTTCCCTTGATAAGGCCCTTTTTTCATGTATTTTTGTCTTTAAATAAAGCAGTAAATCTACAGAAATTATTCTTTTGAATCATTTACCAGTGAAGTCTTAGCTGATAATTGAGCAAAAGACGCCTATGACCTTTTACTGGCTTGAACTCAACAGCTTGGTTCACATGGCATAGAAACAAAGTGTTATTAAAATATCAGTGCTATGGTAAATATGCTAGAATATTTATATTGGTTCAGGGTCCCTGTTAGACTTCAGGAAATAACCGAGCTACAATTAATTCCATTATTTGACATGCAGAGTAAATAAAATGGAAAAAAAAGTTCAATTCAACTATTCTGTGCCTACTCTTTAATTACAAGTAAATGTTAATATAATTTTCTTAACACATGCATACAATGCATGCACATAATACATCTATATCATAAAAATCAAAGTCTGTCTGTCTGTCTGTCTGTCCTCTATAGACTTCCAAACGCCTGAACCGTTTGACCCCAAATTTGGCACACAGATACATTGGGTGCCCGGGAAGGTTATTGCGAAGGTCCCGTCCCCGCCAGATGTACAGGAGGGGAGGGGGAGGGGGAGGGGAAAGAGAGGCGCCCCATAGAGATGAATTGGAAAATCTCCTCACTGCAAACACAGGTGATATAATTAGCTGCAGCTGACACGGCAGTTGGAGCCTTAGCAACCAATAGGATTACTGCTTTCATTTTCACAGGGAGCAATGGTTGCTAGGGAAGCTGCCTCACAACATCCACAGTAATAACTGGTAGACCCCCTACTCCATCTATACAGTACATGTATATACAGGACCCCCTACTCCATCTATACAGTACATGTATATACAGGACCCCCTACTCCATCTATACAGTACGTATATACAGGACCCCCTACTCCATCTATACAGTACATGTATATACAGGACCCCCTACTCCATCTATACAGTACATGTATATACAGGACCCCCTACTCCATCTATACAGTACATGTATATACAGGACCCCCTACTCCATCTATACAGTACATGTATATACAGGGCCCCCTACTCCATCTATACAGTACATGTATATACAGGGCCCCCTACTCCATCTATACAGTACATGTATATACAGGACCCCTTACTCCATCTATACAGTACATGTATATACAGGGCCCCCTACTCCATCTATACAGTACATGTATACAGGACCCCCTACTCCATCTATACAGTACATGTATATACAGGACCCCCTACTCCATCTATACAGTACATGTATGTACTGGGCCCCCTACTCCATCTATACAGTACATGTATATACAGGACCCCCTACTCCATCTATACAGTACATGTATATACAGGACCCCCTACTCCATCTATACAGTACATGTATATACAGGACCCCCTACTTCATCCATACAGTACATGTATATACAGGGCACAACAGGTATACCAAACTGTGACTGGATAACACTGCTACACCAGACCTGACCAATACCGCGATACTGTGCTGGATAACACTGTCATACCAGACCTGACCAATACCGCCATACTGTGACTGGATAACACTGCCAGACCTGACCAATACCACCATACTGTGACTGGGTAACACCGCCACACCAGACCTGACCAATACCGCCATACTGTGACTGGATAACACTGCCACACCAGACCTGACCAATACCGCCATACTGTGACTGGATAACACTGCCACATCAGACCTGACCAATACCGCTATACTGTGCTGGATAACACTGTCATACCAGACCTGACCAATACCGACAAACTGTGACTGGGTAACACCGCTATACCAGACCTGACCAATACCACCATACCGTGACTGGATAACACCACCACACCAGACTTGACCAATACCGCCATACTGTGACTGGATAACACCCCCATACCAGACATGACCAATACCGACACACTGTGACTGAATAACACTGCCATACGGGTAAATACAACCCTGCAGGTATACAGGATACTACAGGTATACAGGACCCCAAAACTATACACTACAAGTGCACGGGACCTCCACAAAACTATATACTACAGGTATACAGGACCCCAAAACTATATACTACAGGTATACAGGACCTCCACCAACTATATACTTCAGGTATACAGGACCTCCACCAACTATATACTACAGGTATACAGGACCCCAAACTATACACTACAGGTATACAGGACCCCAAAACTATACACTACAGGTATACAGGAACTCCACCAACTATATACTACAGGTATATAGGACCCCAAACTATACACTACAGGTATACAGGACCTCAAAACCATACACTACAGGTATACAGGATCTACACCAACTCTATAATACAGGTATACAGCACCTTCACCAACTCTATACTACAAGTATACATGACCCCAAATATACTACAGGTATACAGGAACTCCACCAACTATATACTACAGGTATATAGGACCCCAAACTATACACTACAGGTATACAGGACCTCCACCAACTCTAAACTATAGTTATACAGGACCCTCAAACTATTTACTACAGGTATACAGGACCCCCGAACTATATACTACAGGTATACAAGACCTCCACCAATTATACACTACAGGTATCCAGGACCCTCAAACTATAAACTACAGGTATACAAGACCTCCACCAACTATACATTACAGGTATACAGCACCAACTATATACTACAGGTATACAGGACCCCCAAACTATACAGTACAGGTATACAGGACCTTCACCAACTGTACACTGCAGGTATACAGGACCTCCCTCAACTATACACTATAGGTATACAGCCCCCCCCCCAACTATGCACTACAGATATGCGAGACCCCTAAAAACTATACATTGTGGGTATACAGAACCCCTCCAACTATGCACTACAGGCAGCCTCGGACTGGGCCACCGGGGAGCCGGGGGATCCCCCGGTGGGCCCCACCCCCTCCTCCCTCTTGCTGGGCCCTGCCCCTGAGCCAGAGAGGGGCCTCCCGTATGGAAGCTGCCTAGTATCAGGAGTTCAATGGGCCCCCTGCTGGGTGAGTTCAGCACGGCATCAGGGCCCGTTCTCTCTGTAATCATGGGCCCTCCCCTCCCCTCCCCCTACTCACCTGACTCCCGCACATCAGCTTCCGGCCTCAGTGCTGCCCTCTTCCTGCCTGTCACCAGATGCCGAGAGCAGCAGCAGCAGCAGCAGCAGCAGGGCCTCCTCCATCCCTCCTCCCCTCTGCAATCACGTGACTCTCCTGTTGCTATGTGTGCAGTCGGTGCACAGGAGATGGGGAGAGGCTGCAGGCTGCCCGGCCTGGCAGGGAGAAGAGAAGATGGAGACAAGAAGACTGAAGCCTCCTGCCCTGCTGAACATGTGAGTGTGTGTGTGTGTATTTGTCCATCTTTGTCATCTGTGTGTGTCTGTACATCTATGTCATGTGCTTATGCATGTGAGTGTTATATATGTGTCTATGTAATGTGCCTATGCCTGTGTGCATCTACCATGTATATAGTGTATATTATGTAATGTAGTTCTATAGATGTTTTATATATGCTTTTGTATCTGTGTATCTATGTTTGTGTGTCTGTCATGAGTGTGTGTGTTAGTATGATTAGATGTACATATGTGTGTTATGTCTGCATGTTAGGCAGTATGTCTGTTTGTGTATATATGTATACAGTGTGTATGTCTGCAGTATGTCTATTTGTGTATATATGTATACAGTGTGTATGTCTGCAGTATGTCTATTTGTGTATATATGTATACAGTGTGTATGGCTGCAGTATGTCTATTTGTGTATATATGTATACAGTATGTATGTCTGCAGTATGTCTATTTGTGTATATATGTATACAGTGTGTATGGCTGCAGTATGTCTATTTGTGTATATATGTATACAGTATGTATGTCTGCAGTATGTCTATTTGTGTATATATGTATACCGTGTGTATGTCTGCAGTATGTATATTTGTGTATATATGTATACAGTGTGTGTGTCTGCAGTATGTATATTTGTGTATATATGTATACTGTATGTATGTGATAAGAGAAAGTTCACACTCTGGAGGCTCAGTTGTGCAGGAGATCCATGAGGCTTAGGGTCCTATTCCACAGGCCGAGCAACCATGTAAACGAGCGCCGATCTGCTAGATCGTTTACTGGGCCTATTACATGGCCCGATGCTCATAAAACAAGGGCTGCAAAGACATTGTTACCAATGTCCTTGCAGCCCTTGTTTCATACATTACCTGTCCGGGCCGCAGATCTTTTTCCCCCGGTCCCGCGCGGCAGCATCGGCTTCGGAGCAGAGCTGTCTAAACTGACAGACCGCTCAGCCAATCACTGGCCGCGGCGTTTCCGGCCAGTGATTGGCTGAGCGCTCTGTCAGTTCAGATAGCCCCGCTCCGAAGCCGACGCTGCCACGCAGGACCGGGAGAAGAAGATCTGCGGCCCGGACAGGTAATGTATGATGCTGCTGAAATCGTCGGTCACCGCCACACACCGCTATTCAACCGTAGCGATGTGCTGGTGGCGAACGACTATTTTAGGTCTGAACATTAATGAACGATCAGCCAATTTGTGTCGAATCGGGGCAATTCGGCCGATTATCGCTCCTGTGGAATAGGGCCCTTAGGCTCTGATCAGCTGATTCAGGATTCTCATATCAAAGATGATAGGTGTTGTAGTAGCTATAATAGTAAGACTAATCAATGGATGATGCGTTTCATCAGTTGAGATCATCAGATCTATTGAGGATTCCCTTAGAAACACATTATCCATTGATTTAAGTCTTACTCCTACGTCTACTACAACTCCTATCATCTGTGATGTGAGAATCCTGAATCAGCTGATAAGCGCCTAAGCCTCACGGATCTCCTGCACAACTGGGACCTCCAGAGTGCAAACTTCTTCTCAACCATTGTACTGACTCAAAAAAGCTGCAGTGTCAGGCACAAGTAGTATAATGTCCCCCTCACCAGACTGCACCCCCTCCGGAGCAGCAGCAGTATCAGCGATAGGTAGGATTATGCCCCCCCTCATCTGACTGCACCCCCTCCGGAGCAGCAGCAGTATCAGTGATAGGTAGGATTATGCCCCCCTCACCAGACTGCACCCCCTCTGGAGCAGCAGCAGTATCAGTGATAGGTAGGATTATGCCCCCCTCACCAGACAGCACCCCCTCCAGAGCAGCAGCAGTATCAGCGATAGGTAGGATTATGCCCCCCTCACCAGACTGCACCCCCTCCGGAGCAGCAGCAGTATCAGCGATAGGTAGGATTATGCCCCCCCCCTCACCAGACTGCACCCCCTCCGGAGCAGCAGCAGTATCAGCGATAGGTAGGATTATGCCCCCCTCACCAGACTGCACCCCCTCTGGAGCAGCAGTATCAGTGATAGGTAGGATTATGCCCCCCTGACCAGACTGCACCCCCTCCGGAGCAGCAGTATCAGAGATAGGTAGGATTATGCCCCCCCTCACCAGACTGCACCCCCTCTGGAGCAGCAGTATCAGTGATAGGTAGGATTATGCCCCCCTCACCAGACTGCACCCCCTCTGGAGCAGCAGTATCAGTGATAGGTAGGATAATACCCCCTCACCAGACTGCACCCCCTCCAGAGCAGCAGCAGTAGCAGCGATAGGTAGGATTATGCCCCCCCTCACCAGACTGCACCCCCTCCGGAGCAGCAGTAGTATCAGTGATAGGTAGGATAATACCCCCTCACCAGACTGCACCCCCTCCGGAGCAGCAGTATCAGTGATAGGTAGGATTATGCCCCCCTCACCAGACTGCACCCCCTCTGGAGCAGCAGTATCAGTGATAGGTAGGATTATGCCCCCCTCACCAGACTGCACCCCCTCTGGAGCAGCAGTATCAGTGATAGGTAGGATTATGCCCCCCTGACCAGACTGCACCCCCTCCGGAGCAGCAGTATCAGTGATAGGTAGGATTATGCCCCCCCCTCACCAGACTGCACCCCCTCTGGAGCAGCAGTATCAGTGATAGGTAGGATTATGCCCCCCTGACCAGACTGCACCCCCTCCGGAGCAGCAGCAGTATCAGTGATAGGTAGGATAATACCCCCTCACCAGACTGCACCCCCTCCGGAGCAGCAGCAGTATCAGCGATAGGTAGGATTATGCCCCCCCTCACCAGACTGCACCCCCTCCGGAGCAGCAGTAGTATCAGTGATAGGTAGGATTATGCCCCCCTCACCAGACTGCACCCCCTCTGGAGCAGCAGTATCAGTGATAGGTAGGATTATGCCCCCCCTCACCAGACTGCACCCCCTCCGGAGCAGCAGCAGTATCAGTGATAGGTAGGATTATGCCCCCTCCGGAGCAGCAGCAGAGGCAGCACTAAAGTAGTAAAAAATCTTGTGACTTTATTCACACCCTCTAGCGCATAGATAGGGGAACCTTTGGCCCCTCCAGCTGTTGCAAAACTACAATTCCCATCATGCCTGGACATGGCTGTCCAGCTTTGGCTGTCCAGGCATGATGGGAATTGTAGTTTTGCAACAGCTGGAGGGCCGAAGGTTCCCCATCCCTGCTCTAGCGCAGTGTTTCGGTTTTAGCCCTGAGAAAGCCTAGAGTAAAGCCAAAATGTTGCACAAGAGGGAGTTAATAAAGTCACAAGATTTTTTACTACTTTGGTGCTGTCTCCGCTGCTGATCTTAAAGCCATGTTCACACAACGTATGTTTTGCATAAATCACAGCTGTTGTTGCAATTTGCAACAGCCGTGATTTATGCAAAACATACGTTGTATTGAAATGTCAGTTTTCTGCAGCCGCTATTCATTGAATAGCAGCCGCACAAGACATGTCAGTTCACACAATGGAGCGTGCAACTCCGGCCGCAGGCTCCATAGTGTGCAGTGGTGAATTTGGATGCGGCCGCACACTGGTGCACCTGCATCCGAATTCAGCAGAAGTGAAGATCATCCGGCCAGTACTGCAGTACCGGCCGGGATGATCTACAGTAACACAGGCCATTCTGTGACCTGGCTGCATCACAAAACGGCTGGTATTATATGTAGTGTGAACCCGGCCTAAGGCTATGTTCACACACTGTATTTTTGCTCAGTATTTTGCAACCAAAACCAGGAGTGGATTGAAAACACAGAGGCTATGTTCACACAATGTTGATATTTAGTGGATGGCCGCCATTTAATGGTAAATAATTGGTGTTATTTTAAAACATGAGCCGTTATGAAATAATGGTCATTTTTTGTCATAAAATCACGGCCATCTACTAAATTTCAACAGTGTGAACATAGCCTTTCTGTGTTTTCAATCCATTCCTGGTTTTGGTTGCAAAATATTGAGCAAAAATACAGTATGTGAACATAGCTTAAGACACCATGCTTCCCGCTCCTTTTCCTCTGGTGCACTCCCATCTGCTTCTCCTGGTCCTGACTCACTGACAACCTGCTCGGCCATTCATTATGAATATTTGCAGTCTTTAAAGTGTTAACTGTTATTTGAATGAACTTTTGACGTATGAGAGGTTTAGCTTGGTCGGGGTCTCTCTGATAGTAACAGCCAGGTGAAGCATCACTCCCAGACCCTGTGCGCAGTCCGGCTGATTACAGGTCACAGTCTCCACTATATTATATGAAGCTCGTTTCCTGTAATCAGCAGAATCCATACGATATAGTACATGTAATTATATGGCCCAGATTGCAACCAGGCTCCTTAGGGTCCATTTACACAGAAAGATTATCTGGCTTCAAATCTTTGGCAGATAATCTGTCAAAGCCAGAAATGGATTTGAAAAGAGGAGAAATCTCAGTCTTTCCTTTATGACCTGATCTCTGTTTATAGTCTGTTCCTGGCTTTGGCTTCAAATCTTGAGCAGATAATCTGTCAGATAATCTTTCTGTGTAAATGCACCATTAGACTTGGGTGTTGGGTGTCTCAGTCCTGACACCAATTAAACTTTTAATCATGTCTGTCTGACATTTTGTATTGACATTAAAGGGGTACTCTGGTGAAAAATATTTTTTCCAAATTAACTGGTGTGAGAAAGTTATACGAATTTGTATATTACTTCTAATTAAAAGTCTCCAGTCTTCCAATACTTACCAGCTGCTGTATGTTCTGCAGGAAGTGGTGTATTCTCTCTAGACTGACACAGTGCTCTCTGCTGCCACCTCTGTCCATGTCAGGAACTGTCCAGGAAAGGTTTTCCATGGGGATTTGCTGCTGCTCTGGACAGTTCCTGACATGGACAGAGGTGGCAGCAGAGAGTGTCAGACTGGAGAGAATACACCACTTCCTGCAGGACATACAGCAGCTGATAAGTACTGGAAGACTGAAGATTTTTCATTAGAAGTAATTTACTGATCTGTGACTTCTATAAACAGATTTTAAAAAAATGTGTCTCTTCTGCTGGAGATTGTAATAGAAAAGCAGACTAGATCATTTTCTCCTTCATCTTTCTAAGGCTGTGTTCACATGTGACATTTTTTATGTGTTTTTACAGCAATGTTGTTGGAATTTCATTTAAGTTTCTACCTAAATGGTGCAGTTTTACCACAACTGCATAAATCAGTAACAACTGTATAAGTGACTGGCAGTGCACTAGCATTGCTGGTCACATACGCAGCTCTATGCAAAGTAACGTGGAAGGTTTGGCGCTAATTATGTCTGTGTATGTAGGGTGGGCCCCAAGAATCAATTTCCCTGGTGGGCCCAAGGTACCCCAGTCCGACACTGCCTACAGGTATACACTAATTCCACTGATTAACTCAGATGAAACAATACCTTTAGCTTGGCCTCCTGGGCACCATAGAACAAATCTAATTAACACACTGACACTTTATACCCGGGCAGCGCCGGGTACATTTTCTAGTTATGTATAAATACATGAAAATATTAAAAATCACATAATACTCAGTGGGAAAAATAAATATTTTTATGTATTATAAGGCACCCTTACAATGTATAGTTAATAACTGTTCAAGTACAAAGTAATTCTGTTTATGGTAAGAAGGCATTTGTAAAACACCCTTTTCCTTACAACTTTGAGTAATGCAAACAGGGTAGAAAAACAAGACACAAATTATCAAACATGGTGTAAAGTGAAACTGGCTCAGTTGCCCCTAGCAACCAATCAGATTTCACCATTCCTCACAGATTCTTTGGAAAATAAAAAGGTGGAATCTGATTGGTTGCTAGGGGCAACTAAGCCAATTCTACTTTACACAAGTTTGATAAATCTCCCCCAATGACGTTGCATGTGCAAAACCTACTATTTGGGTAGCAAAGATTGGAAAGAACACAAATGCACGCTCACCTGGTAAGCTTGTACATGCTTAGGTATGACACTAATGATCGCTTTGTGTGTATTAGAGGCTAATTTGTTGCAGAAATAGAAAAATTGTGGATTCCAATTGGCGCCAGAACACCACTTTCAGAACCCGATCCTCCTATATTGGATAAATACGCTGCCAGGCTCTCTTAGGACAAAATACTTCTTTATTGGATAGCAATGCATTGTGTTTCAGGGGTCCATCGCCGAACAGGTCAAAAGTTTTTTCTCCCTACTCTGTTTCCATGACACCTGAAATGCACTGTAGACTTGTCCTGTAACACAGAGCTGGAAGTAAATTAGCTAAGTGCATACAGTACTTCTGTCTCATTTCATTGATCTCATCTCAATTTATGTTTGTGTCACATATATATATATATATATATATATTTATTTTTTTTTATTTTTTTTTTATTAGGTACACTTTAATGTTTCAGCCATACTTCTAGAACGATTGTGACTTCTGATTTGCAGAATGTCTTATTTTTATTCTCCAGTGTATTCAGAGAAGGGCTGCCTAATATTTACCTTGTTTGAAATTTTGTTGTTACAGAAATAAATATTTCCCAGGTTAGCGAATCAGAGGACATCTGATTGATAGACAGTGATAAGTGAAGAATATATGGAAAAAAAATCATTCCATAAAAATTATATACAGCAAAATCAGACTTTATTAGTTTAAAATCTAAAACTGTAGAATATACAACACATCAGGCTTTCATTTTGATGTGCATGTTATGGATGTGTTAATATCGTCCATTCTCTCAGCACTCATTATAATATAAATTATAACTACATTATATTTCAAGTAATGCATTTTATTGATCACTTAATTAATTTAATTATACTTCAAGTGAGAAATAATGTTTTTCATTTCCAAGTGAACCATTTATAAACTACAGCATATTATTCTATTGGCACTGCATAAAGAAATGAATTATGTAACCCTTTAAGGGTGCATCTTGAATTCTTTAAGACAGGAATTTTTTTTTTATTTAAGTTTTTTAATTGACACCATATGTACAGCAACATTAAATAGGTTATCCAGTGCTACAAAAACATGGCCACTTTCTTTCAGAGACAACACAACTCTTGTCTCCAGTTCAGGTTCGGTTTGCAATTAGGCTCCATTCACTTCAATGGAACTGAGCAGCAAAACCCCACTCAATCTGGAGAACAGAGTGGGGCTGTCTCTGGAAGAAAGTGGCCATGTTTTTGTAGCGCTGGATAACGCCTTTAAATTGTACTGTCAGTGCAGAGGGCTTACAATTTGGGGTTTTTCAGTTAGAGACGTCAATTGCCTATCCTCATTAATATTTGAAAGTCAGAGGGCTGATATTCATTTACCATTTGTGTGGTGCCCAGATCTACAGATCTGTGTGATAAGATCTAGAAACAGATGGCTTTGCTTTCTGTGTAGTGGTTATGCCAGGTTAGGCTGGGTTCACACTGCGTTTTTGAAATCATATTTTTTCATCCATTTTTTTGTAAAAAAAAAAAAAGATGAAAAAAAAAAAATGGATGCATTTGTGTGAATCCGTTTTGATCTGTTTTTCTATTGACTTCCATTGTAAAAAACAACGGATCAAAACGGATCCGTTTTTTTTGGGAGGACACAAAAACGTAGCTGACACTACTTTTGTATCCGTTAAAAAAAAAGGATCTGTTTTGATCCGTTTTTTTTTTACAATGGAAGTCAATAGAAAAATGGATCAAAACGGATGCACACTAATGCAGTGAGCAGAGCTGAGGCCTTCAGTTTCATTTACAGTATATGGGCTTATTCCTACGTCCTGTAAATTTCGGGCCCTACAGATGGAAAAGACTTGTAACAGAGTTTTCCGCAACCTGGCATGATGTTTCAATATCATGACGGGAGCAAGGAAACTCTTTAAATCTGCAGCACTGTAGTGACAGAGCCGCATAGCTTACCGCGTCATTACTGTGCTGATGGTATTCAAAGCATTTCCCCACTCCCAGCATGGTATCGATACATCATGCCGAGTGGGGAAACACTCTATTACAGGGCTTCCCCATCTGTAGGGCCCGTAATTTCCGGGACGTGGGAATAAACCCGTAAAGGGAATTTGTCAGGTCCGTTCGAGGTATAGAGCTGCAGACATAGGCAGATAGACGGTAGGGAGATAAAACAAGTGATGCTTTTGTCTTTGCTAATGGCCATTTGCAAAGTTATAATACTGCATTTTTCCTCAGAAGCTGCAGTGCCACAGCTATCTGCTTGTAGTATTTTCCTTGGAAGCTGAAGTGTCGCACCTGTCTGCAGCATCACCTGGTAGGAACCTGACAGATTCCCTTTAAAGTTTCACAGTTGTTAGAGCTTTAAAAATCCAAATCCACAGTAGATGTGAGAAAGCAAGTTTGCAATATACATTTATTTTTTTATAGTTATCATGGAAAGCACAGCACTTGGAGACTTCCGGTTCCGGCACTGACATGACAGGAAGTGCGTGAAGGGGCTCCCGAACCCGCTGACTCCGGCCTGAGGTACTAAGAATCCTGACTGCCCGAATCGTGTCCCCGGAGGTTGGGAAAGGTGCCTCACCCGTTTGGGATCCCACCATGGAGCGCTATATCCTCAACAGCCAGAAGTCCCAGGACGGTTGTGGGGACTCGCGGCCCTCCTCCCCCCTGCCTCAGGCGCCATCTTGCTCCCAATCGGCACTACAACGCGGCACGGCAGCAGCTTATGGCGAGCAGCCCACACTGCTACAGCCAGACTTTTCAGCCGGAGAACCGACATCTCTTCTGACCCTGGACTACTCCCGCTTGGCTGATGAGGTAACACGGAGGATTACCTCCAATATAGAGCACACAGTGGAGGCAGCTATACAGGCCACATTTGCCAAGTTGCAAGCTGACATGGCGGCCGCTGCTAGTCGGCTAGATCTGGTGGAACAACGCCTGACCACTGTAGCCCAGGTGAGTGGGGACAATGGGGCTTGTATTGGATCATTGCGTCAGGAAAATGAGAGATTGTGGCACAACATTTTGAAGACTACTCGGCGGAGGTGGCGCGCCGGAGGAGGGCGTTTAGCAAATTGTGCTCTGACCTGTACCGCCAAAAGATACGCTTTCAGCTCCAATACCCGGCGCTTTTGAGAATCCATGGGGAAGATGGCTCCTTTGCACTTTACCAAACACCAGAAGAGGCGGCAGAGGTGCTGGTACCAGTTCTTGCTGACCGACAGGGTCGGTCCCCCGGGACTCCTCCACGTGATCTGGATGACTCATCTTGTATCCGACCCACCGCCAGAGAGGTCACCATGTGCCCTGTGAGACTGCTGGGGAAAGAGGCTCCGAGTGTGGTGCTTCTCCGGAGACTCTGGGGGACTCTAGTATGGCCGGTGTATGCGACGGGCCGAGGCCTGCACCCATCTGATGTCATGTCCCTGGTAGTCGCCTCTGTCCTCTGGGGTTACTGACAGGGTTGGTCAGCCATTGAAGACTCGGGGTTTCTGGTTAACCCTAATAGGCTGTTGACTTATACCACTAATGTGTTCTTAAGTTTGGGGTCTGTTTCTGTGTTTATCCGGGGGCATGTTCTGAGGTGGGGTATGGCTTTTGGGAGGGGGGGTTCCGTGGCCTGGCAACTAGGTACCTGGGAGTTAGATTATTTCCACATGGTTTATCCACAGGAGTTGGTGGGTTTGTTATGTCAGAAAAAAGGAAGTTCCACACTTAGTTGATTCCTTCCCTGGGGGCTACTTTCTGGGGGTAGCTAGTGATCTCCTGGGTTTCTCCCGACTGAGTTTTTGGGAGAGTCTTGGGACGTCAATTTTGTAACTTAGAGGTGATAGCAGGAGAGCGTGGGAGTGTGTCTTTGTTTGTCCGGTCGTGAGTGGTTGTTGTGTGTGGGTTGTTTTGTGTGTTCTTGTTTTTTTTTCTTCTTTTTTTCTCTCTTTCTTTCCTCCCTTTTCTCTCTCTTCCCCTCCCCTTTCTCTGCCCTCTATCTCTCGGTCTCGCTCTCTACTCTTCTCTTCTAGCCCGGCTTGATATCTAGGTCATCTTGGGTGACGGGAGACAATGCGAGTGGTGTCCTGGAATGTGAAAGGACTTCGGTCCCCCAATAAACGCATGGTGATATCTGTGGAAGGTATTGACTATAGTATCCATAACATCTACGGCCCCAATGGGGACAACAAACAATTTTTCTGCACTATGGGCGACAGGTTAATGGTGGATGTGGTGACTAATAAGATTGTGGGGGGGGGCGACCTTAACACTGTGTTGGAGATAGGAGAGGACAGGAAGGGATCTGCGGACCAAAATAGGGTGCCTCGGTCAGCGGACAAGGTGCTCCCACCTTTCCTGGCTGCCAATGGCCTTCAGGACCTGTGGAGCTTGCAACATCCAGCTGACGGTGAATACACCCATTACTCTCACTCTCATGGGGCGTGGTCCCGTATTGATTACCTCTATGCGAGTGAGGGTCTTGTGGACAAGGTGGACAGCTCTGAGATACAGGACATGGTTATATCAGATCATGCCCCTATATCGGTGGTGGTTTCAGAGAACTTCCGGAAAATACAGGAGTTTGTATGGCATTTTCCGGGCTACATGACAAGAGACGAGAAGTTTAAGAATTTGCTAAAGAGGTGGTGGGCGGAATTCCCCTTGGAAACTCTGTACATGCCACTGATGCACCCCTGTACTGGGAGACAGCTAAGGCAGTCCTGCGGGGGAAGGTGATGGCATATATGTCCTCCTTAAAAAAGCGCACTTGGCAGGAATATAAAGCTGCTAGTGACAAACTGAGGGCAAATTATTCCACTAATGTCTTCTAGCCTTCCCCCGCACACTGCGATGACTGGAGACTAGCTAAGTCCGAGTTCGATCTCTGGGCCGAGCGTAGGTGAAGGCTGCTGCGGACAGACTTAGGGCGGAGTACCACCGCTTCGGAACAAATCGGGAAGACTGGTGGCAAAGCTGGCTAAAGGGCAATTCTCCTCACAGTTTATCCCGACATTGACTGATCCGGAGGGGAGACTTCATAGTGACCCCGCTGTGATCATCCAGCTTTTAGAAAACTACTACACAGATTTGTATAAACAGCCTCCAGCAGCTGGAGTTGGCGGTGATGCTTTTCTTGCTTCTGTTAACATGCCTTCTATATCTCCAGAACAATGTGATGCTCTTAATGCTGACTTCACCGAAGAGGAGGTAGCGAAAGCTATCAAAAGGGATGGCGAATAGCAAAGCGCCCGGCCCCGACGGCTGTAGCAGTGAGTTCTTCAAAGTGTTTAGTGGAGAGATTGTCACGCCTCATGATGGCATATTTTAATCACCTTCTGCATACTGGGGTGGTTCCTTTCCATGCTAACACTGCTCACATAAAATTACTGCTGAAGCCCAACAAAAATCCCCTGCACCCCTCGTCTTACAGACCTATCTCCCTTATTAACACTGATATTAAATTACCCTCCAAAAAATTAGCTGACACACTGAGCCTTTTGCTACCTGAGTTGATCCATCCGGCACAAGTGGGGTTTGTCAAAGGCCGTTCTGCAGTTTACAACATTAGAAAAGTCCTCACAGTATTGGACAGGGTTAGGCACCATCCCCAGCCAGGTCAATCCCCCATCCTACTTGCTCCAAAAAGGCATTTGATAATGTCCGGTGGGACTGGCTGGGGATGGTGCTTGATAAGGTGGGTATCACGGGAGCTTTTAGGACGTTCTTAAATGGATTATACAGTGCCCCTAAGACTCGGATATCGCTGCCTGCGCGATTGTCCCCCAGCTTTCCCTTATGCAGGGGCACGCGGCAGGGATGCCCCCTGTCTCCCCTGCTCTTCAATCTGGCCCTAGAGTCCCTGATTAGGCACTTACAATGCGCTACCATATTTCAAGGTATATCAATGGGAAAAGCAAACGTCAAAGTGGCATTTTTTGCAGATGATGCCTTGCTGTTTTTATCCGACACTCATGCTCAGCTAGGCAGTGTCATCCAGTTCATTAGCGAATTTGGTACCTTCTCTGGGTATAAGATAAACCCTACTAAGAGCAAAGTTTTGGAGCTAGGCACATAACTCTTGAATGGTTTCTGGGCAAAAATAGGGCTGAAGGATGTGGCGAAACCTAACATTACCTACCTGGGCTTAAGGATCGGGGATGACCCCCATTCTCTTTACAACCTAAATTACCCTCCGCTTATTAACAAGATATGCTCTGAGCTGAAAAGATGGTTCCACCTTCCGATTTCTTTTTTGGGAAGGTGTCATCTAATCAGGATGATGAGTTTTTCCAAACTGTTGTACCCTCTCCAAACCATCCCTGTTCTGCTCAAGCATAGAGATGTCAAGAAATTAAATTCGGCATTCACACACTTTATTGGGGCAGGCAAGTGGCCACGCATCGCTATGCAGAAACTTAGATTGTCAAAACTTGACGGTGGCACAAATTTCCCTAACATTAGAGGGTACAACTTGGCTTGCCTCTTACGCCACGTCATGGATTGAATCCACGGCACGAGTAGTTTTTCCAACCTTATGCTGGAATCAGAACTGGCAGCTCCGTGGTCCCTTCCATCTTGCCTCCAAACTAAAATCCCTGCTCTACCCCCTCTTTTAAGGCAGTCGATAATTGTACGAGACACAGTGTTAGCGTGGAAAGCAGTACACAAGACCTTTGGCCTCTCATTTATAATGTCCAAGCAGTTACCCTTATGGCAACACCCGAAATTCCCTCAGGGACGTGACAACCCCCTATTCAGAGAATGGCGGGATAAAGGCATCACCACCGCATATCATCTAATGCATGAAAGTGATAAACGTTGGCTTACAGAGCTGGAACTACAGAAAAAGTATTCCCTTGACAGACGCCATTTTCTGGCTAATAAGCAGGTGACATCAAACAAACAGCGGCTTCTAAACTTATCCAGGGAACTATCCTCTAATGCCTTTGATAATTATGTGGGACCGTCCCCAAGGACCATCACCCTCTCTGACACCTACAGGGCACTGAATTATAGTTTCCTGACCATTGACAAAAGAAAAATCTTTACCAAATGGGCCAGTAAGCTGGGTGACGACGACATTCGAGACAAGGTCCTGGAGAGCTGGGACAGTGTCAGGAAACATGTAGTCAGTGAGGTGTGGAGGGAGACCTTTTTCAAGGTCATGCATCATGCCTATTTTGGGTTTGACCTACCAGCATCCCCGCTCCATCCTGACAGAATCCTGCAGTGCCCTAAATGCCGGATTCCGACGACTAATTTCTGGCATGGTATTTGGTCCTACTCTCTGTCCCAGTCCTTCTGGCAGGATATTGTGACTTACCTGTGTACTCACTTGAAACTGACCCTTCCTGTAGAACCCTTACCTCTAATCTTTCAAAGGATTGAGGGATCCCATGTGGAGGCCTCTGGCCTTAAATCGGTACCGCCTCTGGTCCATGCGGTGCTTTTAATTGCCAAACGTGTGATTTTGCGGGAGTGGTTGAACCCCACCATGCCCACTATAAGTGCAGTGGTGGAAGATTTGAAATATTTCTTGGCTGCCAATAGATTGGAGGCGGAACGGAATACAGAAAAACACGCAAAGAGGTTTTTTTTATAAATGGAAGACGTTTCTCCTGACACACTATACGCCACAGCAGGTTCACTCCTTTGTCCGTCCTTACCGTCACTCTGACTGGTATTTGAAAGGGGATATTAGTGGTACTCTCGGGGCCCTTCGCCTCCCACCCTGAGAGGCTTTTCCTTGGTCCTGGTGATGTAGGGGGTGTTCTGGGGTTTGAGGTCCTGCCTCGGGGCATGTCCTTACCACAGGTTCTTCTCAACCCTCCTTTCCTCTCTCATCTTCTCTATTTCTCTTTCTTGTCCATTACTACCTCAACCTTCTCTTCTTTCTTGTCATCCCGCTCCCCTCCCCCCCTTTTTTTTAAAATTATTATTGTTGTTGTTTGTTTGTTTGCTTGTTTGTTATGTGTTGTCCAGGTAATATCCACGTGGTGTGTTGGCATGTGTAGTGGATTTCAGGTGGATATACCCAATGCCTTACTTCATCATCCAAGGGCTATATTCTTTGTTTTATCTACTGATATGCTCCTGGACTGAGGTTGTGTTCTTTTCAGAATACCAGTTTGGTTATTTTCTTGATGTTCCTTACAGTATTATTACCCTTCTCATGTTATTACAACGATAAAATTAGTAAAAATGAGCCCTTATTTTTTTACGACACCAATTGTAATTTGCAATGGCAGATTTTCCATAAAGTATGCTGTGAAACAAACAAAAAAAATAATATTTGAGTAGTGAAACTGAAAAAGAAAAAAAGGAATCTGTTGTAATTTGGAGGGGTTTCGTGTTTGCGCCATTTGTTCTATAGTAAAACTGACATGTTATCTATGTTCCTCAAGTCAATACGATTACAACAATATGTAATTTATAAAACTTTATCTCATTGCTTTTAAAAAATTTAAACCTGTAAAAAAACTAAATGTGTTTTAAATTGCTCTATTCCCATCCTTATAACGCTTTTATCCTTTGGTCTATAGGGCTGAGAGAGGTGTCTTTTTTTGCATCAAGATCTGTACTATCGGCACCTTTCTTACGTATATGCAACTTTTTAATCACTTTTATTACAATTTTTCTGGATCATCTGTGATAAAAAAAAACGCAATTTTGTACTTTGGCGGGTTTTTGCGCTTTTGCCATGTAAGATCAAGAAGGTGATAATTTGTTAGTTCAGGCAATTACGCATGTGGCAATACCAAATATGTTTATTTATTTATTTATTTATTTTTATTTATAAAATGGGAAAAGGGGGTGATTTGGACTTTTATTAGGGGAGGGGATTTTTTATTAATAAAAAACCTTCTTTTTTATTATTTTAATAACTGTTTTGAAATAATAATAAACAGCAGCCAGGGACTGCCACTATTAGCAGATGTGGGCCGATCGCCATGCCTGGCTGATTAACCATTTAAATGCAGTTGTCAAAACTAGCATCATATTGAAGGCCCATCCCTGGTAATCTAGTTGCCAGATTGACATAGACTGGCGTCATAATTAAAGAGCAAAGCAAATCTTGCAAAGCGCACTGTTAATTTGCTATTTCTTGCAAAGTGAACTCTGCACAATTTGTTAAAAAATTCTCTAAACATGGCTGCGTGATGGGGGATGCACATGTTTAGTTACAGTACTGTCACTTGGCGGGAGCAAGGGATTATCCATAATCCCTTGTGGCTGTCCAATCACTGTGCCCCACTGTGATGTCAGCACCTCACCCTCACGTGAGCCACTGCCTGGAGGCGGGCAGTCGGCTGTGTGCAGAGGAGAGAAGAATCGCATCAGGCATTTAGTTCTAGGCGGGGTGAGGAATAGAGATAGAGTTTGTTATGGGTGGGTGTCTGTGGGTGAAGTGGGGGAAGTTATCCCAGTGTGTGGGAGAAGTGGTCAGTTTCCAGTGAATCCGGGCTGCGAGTGCTGTGAAGCCAGTGTTCATTCAAATCAGTTTTTCGGTGCTGTGAAGCCAGTGTTAATTTAAACCAGTCTTCGGGGACTGTGAAGCCAGTGTCCAGTGAATCCAGTAAGTGGGTGCTGTTGGTGAAATTGTACAGTTGTGTGGGAGAAGTGGTCAGTGTCCAGTGAATCCAGGCTGTGATTAGTTAACCCATTGATATCCCAGTGTGAGGCTGATGTGAAGCCAGTCTCCTGTGAATCCAGTCTGTGGGTGCTGTAAAAGCCAGTGTCCAATCAAACCAGTCTGAGGGTGCTGTAAAGACCATATGCATTCAAACCAGTGTGTGTGGATGCTGTAAAGAAGTGTTGATCCCATCCGGATTGGAGGAAGGTTGCAGAATTATTTAACACCTAGTTGGCAGGTGAATAACAGCCAAGCAGGGATTGTTGACTGCATCCTTCAAAGTTTCAGCTTCTTGGCGGCTAGTATGCAATCCTGGACATAGCAGTCATCATCAGCATTGTCCATGAGTAGTGTCATCACCATTCCATGGCAAGGGCAGGACATGTCCCGTCTTTTGTGTGATCTCAAATACATATATAGGGAAGCTACAAGGCACAACATGTTGCTGTTATTTACACAGAGCACTTTGCTGTGGATTCTGATTAGGTACCTCTGCTGGCCATTTAGTGTAACCTGGGCCAAAAATGACAACCGTTGCCATCTCCATGACGTGAAGCAAGGGGGATAATGGCATTCACATTGTAATCATCTGCCAGAATACATGACTAGGAAGTTAGAGACCGACAATCTATGTTGGTACAGCCCATCAGACAAGTTGAGTGACGTTAGCACATCGCAGATCAGCCGATGTTGCAGTCCAGGATTATGTTGGACCTGGCACAGGATGTTACGTGCCACATACAAGTCGCTGAAGTGGGTAAAAAGTTTCCCTACTATCTTCAGGAGATCCTTTAGTCCTGGAAGGGACAGCCTGACAGCGCTGAGCTTGGCAGCGTTGGTACTCCATAGGGACATGGTTTGTTTCTGTGTTATGACCGGAGGTCTCCAGATGATGTCCAACCAGAAATCTAGGAGGTGATAGCGGTGAGACATCCATTTCTTGTTGCTGCTGCTGTAGCTCTTCCGGATGGAGTGTTATCCAGTGAGCAGTCACTGACAGATACTGCCCCTGGCCATACCTGGAACTCTAGACGTCCGTTACCAAGATTCTGTAATTTTTTTTTTTTTTCATAGAAGCGTGTTGTATATAGTTCATTAACATGTTATAGTTAGTAGTAGTTAAAATTTTGAGGGTATATATTGTAAATATAGATTGTATTTAGTAGGTTGTTAGTAAAGAGGAATGAATATGGGGTTGGACCGATTTTACCCTTATCTTATAGTGTGTTTAATATGTTTTGTTAATTCTTATTCTGTTGTTAAATTAAGATACGGTATGTTTATTTTTGTATTTTTTATTTTAAATATGAATGCAAGAAATACAGGGCAATTAAATTAGCAAGTTGTCCATTTATCATCTTTTCTGTAGGGTGGATGTTGGCATAGTGCTGTCTTTCTGATGGCTTCAGACAGCAACTTTTTTCTCAGCAGTGATGTTTTTTTCCCTCTGGTCCAGATGGAGAAGGCAGAGGTAAATTTGAGGAACCTACTGTTGCCAACTTAGGCTGCCTGACTTGTAGAGATGAGGCTACATGATGGTAGCTGCAGCTGTTGTTGCTTACGGGCAGGAATTGGCATGAGGGTTGATAGGACAATCCACAGGTTAGGTCTATAGATGTTTTTTTTTAAGTAGGGGGGTAATTACAGAATGTTAAGGGAATGAGGGAAAGATACCACAGGAGAGGGAGAGGTTGAATATTTTAGTAAGATGTGTAGTGGCAGCAGAAGATAATGACTGTAGGAGGTGTAAGGTAAGAGGGTAACTAGGGCAGGAAGAAAAGAGGAGATGAGTTGGAGACCTCTTCCTCTGTCACTGGATAAAAAGCTGAGAAAAATAAGGAAGTGGGACAGGGAATGGGATCTAAAGGGGCTGAAAGGTGATATCTGAGTGGATAGTGTCAATTTTAAATTTGAAGTAGGAGGCCAGGTGTTTTGCAGAGAAGTCAGTAATGGGTGTCTGAACTTTGGGCTTAACCCCTTCGTGCTGCAGCTAGTTTTGGCCTTAAAGGGAACCTGTCACCCCCCGTGCCGGGGTGACAGGCTCCCGACCCCCCGTTAGAACCCCCTATACTTACCTCATCCCGCCGGGTCCCGCTTCTGGATCCGGTCGGGTCACGGAGATCTCAGCCGCTGCAGCCCGGCGTGCGCGCTGACAGATGAGTCCAACGCTCATAGAGAATGACGGAGCGCTGGACTCTCCTGTCATTCTCTATGGGTGTTGGACTCATCTCTCAGCGCGCGCGCCGGGCTGCAGCGGCTGAGATCTCCGGGACCCGACCGAATCCAGAAGCGGGACCCGGCGGGATGAGGTAAGTATAGGGGTCTCTAACGGGGGGTCGGGAGCCTGTCACCCCGGTACGGGGGGTGACAGGTTCCCTTTAATGACCAGGCTAATTTTTCATAATCTGACCTGTCTCACTTTATGCTCTTATAGCTCAGTGATGCTTTAACGTATGCTAGCGATTCTGAGATTGTTTTTTCGTGACATATGGCACTTTATGTTAGTGGCAAAATTTGGTCACTATTTTGTGTGTTTTTTGTGAAAAACATCAAAATATCATGAAAAATTGAAAAAATTTGCATTTTATGAACTTTTAAATTCTCTGCTTCTAAAAAAAGAAAGTCATAGCACATAAATTAGTTACTAAGTCACATTACCAATATGTCTTCTTTATTCTGGCATAATTTGGTAAACATATTTTACTTTTTTAGGGTGTTATGGGGCTTAGAAATGTATCAGCAAATTATCACATTTTCGTGAAACTGATTTTTTTAGGGACCAGTTCTTTTTTTAAATGGATTTAGAAGTCTGGTATCCTGAAAACCCCCATAAGTGACCCCATTTTGGAAACTACACACCTTAAAGAATTAATCTAGGGGTATAATGAGCATTTTAACCCTACAGGGGCTGGAGGAAAGTATTCACAATTAGGCAGTAAAAAAATTGAAAATTTTAATTTTCCAATAATATATACGTTTAGATTAAAGTTTCTCATTTTCAAAAGGAATATGAGACAAAAAGCACCCCAAAATTTGTAATGCAGGTTCTCTTGAGTACAACGGTACCCCATATGTGGGCGTAAACCACTGTATGGGCACACAGCGGGGCTCAGAAGGGAGGGAGCGCCAATTAGCTTTTCCAATGCAAATTTTGCTGAAGAAGTTTCTGAGCGCCAGGTGCGTTTGCAGAGCCCCTGTAGTGTCAGCAGAGAGAAAACCCCCCATAAGTCACCCCATTTTGGAAAGTACACCCCTCAAAGAATTCATCTTGGTGTGTGGTGACCATTTTGACCCCACAGGTATTACAGGAAAGTATTCAAAAGAAGACAGTAAAAATGAAAAACTCGAATTCTTCCAATAATATGTTCGTTTAGTTTGAAATTTCTCAATTTCACGAGGAACAAGAGGAAAAAAGTACCCCAAAATTTGTAAAGCAGGTTCTCCTGAGTACAATGGTACCCCATATGTGGGCGTAAACCACTGTATGGGCACACAGGAGGGCTCAAAAGGGAAGGAGTGCCGATTAGCTTTTTCAATGCAGATTTTGCTGAAGAAGTTTCCGAGTGCCAGGTGCGTTTGCTAAGCCCCTGTAGTGTCAGCAGAATAGATTCCCCCCAAAAGTCACCACATTTTGGAAAAAGCACACCTCAAAGAATTCATCTTGGGGTGTGGTGACCATTTTTACCCCACAGGTATTAGAGGAAAGTATTCAAAATTGGCCAGTAAAAATGAAAAACTCGAATTTTTCCAATAATATGTTGGTTTAGTTTGAAATTTCTCAATTTGACGAGGAACAGGAGAGAAAACGTACCCCAAGATCTGTAACGCAGGTTCTCCTGAGTAAAACGGTACCTCATATGTGGGCATAAACCACTGTATGGGCACACAGCAGGGCTCAGAAGGGAAGGAGCGCCAATTTACAGGAGCAAAACCGCAGCTAGTAATGGTTATTAGAATAGCGCAGTTACTAAAATAAAATAAAAAAAAATAGATTACAGGTAATGTGGGGTGGTTACGGGCAACAAGGGGTGGTTATGGGCAACCTGAGGTGGTTACAGGTAATCTGGGGTGGTTACGGACAACATGGGGTGGTCACGGGCAACCTGCTGTGGTTACAGGCAACGTGGGGTGGTTACAGGCAACGCGGGGTGGTTACGGGCAACGCGGGGTGGTTACGGGCAACGTGTAGTGGTCACGGGCAACCTGCTGTGGTTACGGCAACGTGGGGTGGTTACAGGCAACGTGGGCTGGTTACAGGCAACGTGGGCTGGTTATAGGCAACGTGGGCTAGTAACGGGCAACATGGGCTGGTTACGGGCAACCTGCTGTGCTTACAGACAATCTGGGATGGTTACGGGAAACGTGGGGTGGTTACGGGTAACCTGCAGTGCTTACAGACAATCTGGGGTGGTTACGGGCAACGTGGGGTGGTTACGGATAAACTGAAGTTCTTATAGGCAATCTGGGGTGGGTACCTGTAATCTGACATGGGCACCGCAATCTGGAGGGGGTCATTGGCAATTTGGGGTGGTCAGAGGCGACGTGTGGTGGTCAGAGGCGACGTGTGGTGGTCAGAGGCGACGTGTGGTGGTCAGAGGCATCGTGGCGTGGTCAGAGGCATCGTGGCGTGGTCAGAGGCAACGCGCGGTGGTTACGTGCAATCTGGGGGGGTTACATGTAATCTGGCATGATTACGGGGAACCTGGGGGGTTATGTGCAACCTGGAAGGGTTACAGACAATCTGGGATTGTTACTGATAAACTGAAGTGCTTATAGGTAATCTGGGGTGGGTACATGTAATTTGGGGTGGTTACGGGCAATCTGGAGGGGGTCACTGGCAATTTGCGGTGGTTACGGGCAACGTGCGGTGGTTACGGGCAACGTGCGGTGGTTACGGGCAACGTGCGGTGGTTACGGGTAATCTGGGGAGGGGTTAGGGGTAATTTGGGAGTAAACTGCAATTATTACTATAATAAAAAGTGTGTGTTTTATTTTTTTGTATGTTTGTCACTTTTTGTACTTTATACATTCATTTTCACTGTATTACTATGATTACTGTGATATTTTCTATCACAGTAATCATAGTTCAGTGACAGAGACCAAATTGGTCTCTGTCACTTTAAATTTTCAGAGCTTGGCTGGTTGTGGAGCGCATGCGCACTTCATAACCAGCCAGGACGTCGAGGAGGAAGGAGCTCCGTGGGTTCCGGTGAGTATATGGGGAAGGGGGGGTGACTGGGGGACGGGGGTGACAGGGGGGGTGGGGGGCGACTTGGGGGGTGGGGGGACATCACTTTTTATCCCCTGTCACCAATCATTTATGGTGACAGGGGATAAAAAGTGCCGGGAGCACATGGTACAAGCGATCAGCGGTATATAGTATATACCGCTGATCGCTTGTACCGGGACCCCACAGGGGGGGTCCCCGATGACTGCCCCATGCTCTCCGCTACCTCCGGTGGCGGAGAGCATGGGGCTTTCATTCATTTTAACTTTTTCATCGCTGTGAACGGTGAGCGATGGCGGCGGCCATCTTGGAAATGATGGCCGCCGGGGGAGGGGGGTTAGTTATCGGGGCACTAGGGGGGTCTGATCTGGGGTCTGATATACACTTATTTCATCTCCCCCCGCCGTAGATTCACGGCGGGGGGAGATGAAAGGCGGCGGCAGCACCGGTAATCCTCTTTACCGACGGCCGCCGCTATAACGTTAATAGCGGCGATCGTCGGTAAGGGGGGGGGGGCCGGGACGGACCCCACAGATTGCCCCAACCCCTCAGCTACCTCCGGTAGCCGGGGGGATGGGGTGGGGGCCGTCCCGGCCCCGCAGCCTTATTCTCTGCCATCGCCGTAAAAAGCTGATGGCAGCAGAATAAGGCCCATTAGTGACCGCCGTAGAAAGCCGTATCGGCGGTCACTAAGGGGTTAAAGAGTAACTGTCATGTTTTTTTTTTTATTGCAGAAATCAGTAGTATAAGCGATTTTAAGAAACTCTGTAATAGGTTTCATCAGCCATAAAAGCCTCCTTCTGTACTCAAGAAGCAATCTCCCAGCCTCCTCCCCTGACTTCTTATCTGTGCAATTTCAGGCAAACACGTCTTCATTACAGAGAAGCCAGTGAAGACGGGCTCTGCTCTCACCATTGTAAGCCTATGAAGGGGGGAGGGGCCGAGGGAGATGAGGGAGCAGGAAGAGGTGACATGAAGAGACAGTCTGGGCTCCTAAAACGCTAAATTCAGGTGTCAGAAAGGTCAGTGCTTATCTATGAACTTACTGAGAGAAGATTGCAGGGTGTTGTGCTTTGCAAGACTGCTCCGTGCTCAGTCACTCCTAACAGCCCCTCCCCTCTCCATAGCCACATAATGGAGACAGAAATCCTGCTTCATTTGATGTGAGGGGGGGAGGCTGGGAGATTGCTTTTACAGTCCAGAAGGAAACTCTTTTAGTACATAAAACCTATTACAGAGTTTCTTAAAATCGCTTTTACTGTTGATATTTAATGTTTTCAGAAAAATGACCCTGAAATGACAGTTACGCTTTAAGAAGAGAGTTAAAAGTATCAAAGAGGCATTTCGGATTGTTAGACAGTTGAGTAAATCAGGTAAAGTATGCTTGTTTGGCGTGATGAAGGGCAGAGTAATCTGCTGAGGTTCTTGATTTCCTCCACGAATGTTCAGCAGTCTTAGAGCACCACCCAAGAAAGCGAGTTATCGACATTTGCCAGGGCTGCAGGTGTCTGTGGCGGGTGTACGGAGAGTAGGGGGAGCTACAGTGTCTAGGGTAGTTTTCAGAGTTTTGTGGTAATGATAGAATTGCCAGAAAAAACAATGGTCAGAAAGACCTGTATACTTATTAAATGCTCAAAATAGTTCCCTTATAGGGACCAGACTTTTTGAACGCTATGACATCCTTGCAGAGGATAATTCACCTGGAAGGTTTATTTTAATGAAACTAAAAGTGACACTTATTTTGTTGCCACTTAAACTGACAAGGGAACCACACAATTGGAGGGTACTTTAACCCCTTAAGGACCGGGCCTGAAATGGCCTTAAGGAACGGAGCAAATTTTATGAATATGACCTGTGTCACTTTATTCATTAATAACTTCAGGATGCTTTTACCTATCTGGCTTATTCTGAGATTGTTTTCTCGTGACATATTGTACTTTACATTTCTTGTAAATTGGAGTCGATACTTGTAATGAATCTTTATGAAAAAAAAAACAAAATAACGTGAAAATTTTAAAAAAAATGCATTTTTCCAACTTTAAAACTTTTCTGCTTATACAGAAAATGGTTATACCACATAAATTATATATTAAATAGCATTAGCAACATGTCTACTTTATGTTGGCGGCATTTATTAAACTATACTTCTTTTTTTTTTTAGACAATATAAAGCTTAAAACATTAGCAGCAAATTTCCAAATTTTCAGTAAAATTTCAAAATCAGATATTTTTAGGGACCTGTTCAGGTTGTGGCTATGTTCACACTACGTATATATCTGGCCACATATTTTCGCGGCCGGACATATACGTGTAAAACTTCGGCCGGGAATTTGTCGCAAGTTGCGGCCGGCTACGTACAGACCGCTAACTTACGCCTGTAGTCCACTTATGCTTCCCGAGCGCCCTACGTAGCGATCTGACAGCAGTCTTTTACTTGGAAATCTTTGTCTAGCCCCGGACACCCCACAGAACCTTTTGGATCGGCACAAAAAGCTTGCAAAATGAAGAAATCACCACTACGTACAGGACCGCATGTTACGCTACAGGCGTAAGTTACAACATTTTCGTCCGCAAACAATAGTCTGGTTCATTTTTTACGGTGCCGCGTACGATCCGGGCATAAGTTCGTACGTAGTGTGAACTCTGCAGCCATACATCGTACACTTTCCATTGTACGCAAACTACGCAAGTCTCCGGCCACTTATTCACGGAACGCGCTACGTCCGGAGACTTACGTAGTGTGAACATAGCCTTAAAGTGTATTTGAGGGGACTGTATGTTAGAAAGCTTCACAAAGCACCCCATTTCAGAAACTGCACCCCCAAAACTCTGCAAAAGCACATCCAGAAAGTTTTTTTTAACCATTTAGGGAAGTCACAGAAATAAAAGCTAAGTGTGTAAGAAATTTGAAAATTTTAATTTTCTGTGCAGAGATTTTATTGTAATCCAATATTTTTAATTATAAACCTATTACCAGAGAAATGCACCCCAATATTGATTGCCCCGTTTCTGCACTTTATAGAAATACCCCATATGTGGCCCTAATACATTGTTTGACGGACCCACAAGCCTCAGATATAAAGGAGCGCCTAGTGAATTTCAATGGCTCCGTTATATTTGGTCATTTCTGACTGTACCACTTCAGGTTGGCAGAGGCTCTGAGGCGTTTAACAACCCCCCATGCCGACAGGGAGAGATGGCCTGCAGTGTATTTCTGCAGGCCATCTCTCCTGATCGCATGCGGCCGGTCTGCGGCGCCCCCTTAAAGGACCTGCGTACCGGTACGTCATGGGTCCTTAAGTGACAGTGATCCATGACGTACCGGTACGTCATGGGTCCTTAAGAGGTTAAACACAATCCTAACCCACTTTATGATCATAGATGGTGCATACAGTATCATGGTCTTTGCTATTACCAAGATGGAAAAACTGTCACACCTCTGTTCACAGTGAGCAGGTCTTTGTAGCAGGTGAACTGCTTGACTGCTGTTAAATGCCGCTGCTGTCATAGGGTACCCGTTGAGTGCTTGGGTCTTCTTGAATGTTACTCTGCCAACTAGATAATGGTGTTCCCTTTGGTGTACCTTAGGCTTTGCTAAAAGCTAGTCTGCCAACTACAGTAGCTGATGGTGTACCCTTTTGTCTCTGGAACCACAAGTTGTTTTTGGGACCTGATGCTAGCTTGGTGGAACAAACGCATCTCAATGCCCTAATGGAGATGACGACACCTGTGCTCCCAGATTCCCCGTGGGGTCAGCCACATCATCATCATCATAGTCAGGGATGAAGCTTTCCTTTTTAAGGCTGTCTTCCTCCAGTGGCATGACTTTCGATCCCATTTACCCCCTTAAGGACAGGGCCTGAAATGGCCTTAGGGACACAGGCAAATTTTATGAATATGACATGTGTCCCTTTATTCATTTATAATTTAGGAATGCTTTTACCTATCCAACTGATTCTGAGATTGTTACCTTGTGACATATGGTACTTTACATTTCTGGTAAATTGGAGTCGATACTTATAACTAATCTTTATGGGGGGGGGGGGGGGGGAACGTGAAAAATAGCATTTTTCCAACTTTAAAAACTTTTCTGCTTACACAGAAAATGGTTATGCCACATACATTATAAATTAAATAGCATTAGCAACATGTCTACTTTATGTTGGCGGCATTTATTAAACTATTTTTCATTTTTTTTTTTAGACAATAGAAAGCTTAAAACATTAGCAGCAATTTTCCAATTTTTCAGTAAAATTTTAAAATGTTCACACTGCGTATGAGTCCGGCTGTAGTGCGAACCGCGAATATACGCACATAGTTTTAAGGTTGATGTGCTTGCTTGAAAGTATACGATATATGCCCGCACAATGCACACTACGCATGAGCTTACGGCCGGATCGTATGCGGTGCCGTGAAAAATGAACAAGACCATTGTTTGAGGACGGAAATGTTCCAACTCACGGGCGTGGATTTCCATGCGGTCCCATACAAAGTACTTATTTCAGCCAAACTGAACTTGATTTTTCGATCCAAAAGGTTCTGTGAGTTTTATTGGGCTGGGCGAAGATTTCCAAGTAATTGACCTGTTTCAGATCGCTTCGAAACAAGCTAGGGAAGCATAACTGTACTACGGGCGTATGTTCGTGGTTCGTACGCATCCGGCCGCATGCCGATTTTTCCCACGCCCGCAGTTTCAGCCGCACATGTACAGCGGCATACGAAATGGGGCCGTACTCATACGCAGTGTGAACATAGCCTGAAAGTGTATTTGAGAGGAATGTATGTTAGAAAGCAACTCAAAATCCATTCCAACCAAATCCAGCCTCCAAAAGCCAAATAGCGCTCCTTCCCTTTGGAGGCTTTCCTGGCATCCGCATGGCGCTTTATGTCCACATGTGGGGTATTTTCGTACACACGTTTTTTTTTTTAACTTTTAAACCCTTGTGAAAATGAAAAAATCAAGACAAGATCAATGATTTAGTGTAAAAATAAAAAATTACACTAAATGTTAGTTTAGCCTTGATTTTTTCTATTTCCACAAGGGGTTAAAAAAGAAAATGAACGCAAAATGTGTAGGATAATTTCCCCTGAGTACGAAAATACCCCACATGTGGACATAATGTGCCACAGGGCAAGCCACCAAAGGGACAGAGCGCCATTTAGAGGCTGTAATGGAGGATGGAGGCATTGTCAAAATTACAAAGCTCCTGTGCTGCCAGGACAGTAGAAACCCCCCTCAAGTGACCATATTCTGGAAACTAAACCCCTCAAGGAATCTAACAAGGGGTGCAGTGAGAATATGGACCCCACGGGTGACTGACACATATGTAGAACATGTGGTGTGAAAAAAAAAAAATATTTTTTTTTTTTCATTTTCAAGGCACAAATGTGCCCGTCACCAGGTGGTCATATCCCTGCTGCACCCCTTGTAAGATTCCTTATGGGGTGTAGTTTCCAGAATGGGGTCACTTGTGGGGAGTTTGCACTGTCCTGGCAGCACAGAGGCTTTCTAATTGGATCATGGCAAGGTTCTAATGGGAATGGCGGCCATACCTATTTAGCTGGGGAAAAGGGACAATTTTAATTTATTTGCCTTCCAGAGGAAGGCAAAAAACCCTTGTGAGCCAGACAACAGTAGCCTCATCACTGGGAAAAAATTATTTCCCGACTCCATAATGGCAATCAGAATAATCCCTGTATCAATGTGACCCCTGAAATAGGAATAAGGGAAAGAATTTAGAAGTTTAGAACTCCAATGACGTGTGGTACACCTTGAAGCGATCCTGTATGCAGAGGCCCGGGGTGATCAGGACAGGTGTCACACTGAAAAATGGTGTCCAGAAGCGCTGGGTCTGCTCCATGGCTGCTAAATATTAGGGCATTACTGCTTCTGATATTTTCGGATTGTGCCACAAGCTACAGTAGCTCAGGCAGCAAGGGACTGGGGTGCTGGTATAAAAGTTATCACCGCACAGGAGGTAAACTTTATCCAGCAGTGGGAAGATCAGTTCCCAGACCCTCTTCCCACTAACTCAGGGGATGGGGGGGCATTCTGGGGGCTGGATTCAGGTGTCCCTTCCTTCATACACTCTGAGGCTACACAGGTCACGGAACAGCCGGTCTCTGCACGGATCATCCCAACCGGTATTTAAGTACCGTCCGGATGATCTTTCGGCCGCAGGGTTCTGATGCGGGCGCATCAGCGTGCGCCCACATCAGTACCTACCACAGCACACAATGAAGCAAGTGGCCGGAGCCGCTCGCTTCACTGTGTGAACTGACAGGGTGTTCTACGGCCGCAACTCATTGAATTGCGGCCGCAGAAAACTGACATGTCAGTTCTTTGCGGCCCCGTACGGGATTAAGGCCGGAGCACTTACGATGTGTATATGCTCCGGTTGGTATCCCGTAGAACGATAGGCATTGTTCACCTGTACAAAGTACGGCCGTTTTTGTCAATGGCAACAACGACTGTACTTTTACGTAGTGTGAACATAGCCTAAGGGTATGTGCACATTGTGGAAGGGCGACGTCGCGCATTACGCTGCTGCCACCCGCCGGTGGTCTAATGCGTGCGCACACGTCTCCGCTCGTGTCACACTACACTCTATGCACGAGCGGATTCAGCCTTCTGTCCAAAGAATGAACATGTTCATTCTTTGGGCGGACTATGGAATCTTCCCGTGCATAGAATGCAGTCTATGACACAGGCAGAGACGCTCGCGCTTGCATCAGTCTGCCGACGGGTGCCAGCTGCGGAAATCACAAAGGGTTAACCTTGACCATTCCACAATGTGCACGTACCCTAAGGCTATGTTCACACTACGTAAGTTTCCGGACGTAGCGCGTTCCGTGATTAAGCGGCTGGAGACTTACGTAGTTTGCATATAATGGAAAGTATACGAAGTATGGCTGCACAGTTCACACTACGTACGAACTTACGCCCCGGATCGTACGCGGCGGCATACAAAATGAACCAGACTATTGTTTGCGGACGAAAATGCCGTAACTTACGCCCGTAGCGTTACATGCGGTCCCGTACATAGTGGTGATTTCTTCATTTTTGCAGCTTTTTGTGCCGATCCAAAAGGTTCTGTGGGGTGTCCGGGGCTAGGCGAAGATTTCCAAGTAAAAGACCGCTGTCAGATCACTACGTAGGGCGCTCGGGAAGCGTAAGTAGACTTCGAGCGTAAGTTCGCTGTCCGTACGTAGCCGGCCGCAAGTAGCGTAAATCTCCGGCCGGAGTTTACTGCGTATATGTCCGGCTGCAAAAATATGCGGCCGGACATTTATGCAGTGTGAACATAGCCTAAATGTGTAAGTGTACCCTGAGGTACTCTCACAGAGTTCGTAGAATTTCATGCCATACTGTGCTCTCTGTCCCTCTATTCTTCCTCACTGGCTGTTTCGGTGTCGGAGGCAATAATAGAGTATGCGTTCTCCACCGAAAACACCCTGGGGACCATTTTTATATGGGGATTGGTACATGGGGTATGTAAATGTGTAGTGGTGTAGTGTAAGGCTATGTTCACACGGCATGTGAGACCGGCAGTTCCGTCACTTAAGTACCGGCCGGGTGATCTTTCCGGTCACGGAGCTCTGATGCGGGCGCATCAGCGTGTACCTGCTTCAGAGCTTCCCATAGCACACAGTGAAGCAAGTGGCCTGAGCCGCTCGCTTCACTGTGTGAACTGACAGTTCTTTCTGCGGCCGGAAATCACTGAATTCCGGCTGCAGAAAACTGACATGTCGGTTTTTTCAGGCACCGCATGAGATCCCATCCGGAGCGCATACAATGTGTGTACGCTCCGGATGGGATCCTACGGCCGTAGTTCTGCGGCTAGAACTAGGGCCATAGTTTTACGTAGTGTGAACATAGCCTAAAAGTTTATTTCATGTAGAGTAGTGTAATGTAATGAAAAAAAACCTACGTCAAGAAAGAAGTTGCTAATAAATGTTTGTTTACATAATAAATGTTTATGCGGTACTTATCAGCAGACAGTGGCGGTAGGATAAAGAAAAAAAAGCCCTACGCCAAAAAAGAGGAGTTGCTGATTAGAAGCGCACTTACTTGCGATGCTGATCAGCACTCAGCGGCGGTAGTGGGCGTAAAAAGAAAAAAAAAATGGGAAAAAAAACCCTCTCTACAACCTCATAGTTACTGATAAGTGTATTATATACAGTTAACAGCCGCTAGGGGGCAGTAGGACGCAAAAGCCAGAAAAAAAAGATAGACAATGCTGGAGCCGAAGAAAGACGACGGGCCGACGGAAAAAGGCGAAGATAGACAACGAGAAGAAGAGGACACCGAGGGACCCGGAAGACACCGCTCCGGACACCGGGATCTGGTGAGTATGGCCCAATAAATGCTCTGAACACCTCAGCTACCTAGCTGAGGTGATCAGAGCAGGTATTTAACTTTTTGGGGGACATTTATCGCTGTGATCAGCCGGCCGGGCACCATGTCCAACATTACTTTAAACAGTAATGGCGGGCGGTGCCATCTTGGACACCACCAACCGCCATTGCTTTCCAGGTCATCGGGTCACCGATGACCCGGAAAGCTGAAGATCGCCATTATTGGCTGATCTGAACTAATCAGCCAATAGCAGCGATCGTCAACACGGGGGGGTGTTAACCACCCCCCGTACTGACAAGCTATGATGGCCTGCTATGATTTAGAGCAGCCACCATCACCTGATCGCTGTGTGTTTACACACAGCAATCGGGTAAACAGCAGGCGTAAATGTACGCCCGTTTGCGTTAAGGTCCAGAATGCGGGTGCATACAGTTACGCACGATGTCATTAAGGGGTTAATCCCCTTTTGATCTCCTTTCGATACTAGCCTAGCTTGTATTTACCTGACTTACTGGGAGCTGCAACCTTTGTCCAAGTCTGTTAGTATTGGCACTACCATGATCCCATGTTCCACAACTTACACCCCTTTAACTGCTATCTCTCTTGCTGTCACTGGCCAATTTATTTGAATCAAGATTAACTTAAAATTTTAATTATATTGACACTTATATTGATGCCACTTAAATTAACAAGGGATACAAAGGATGCGAAACAAGGGGAGGTGAAAGGGTACTTTAATTAAGCTGGGTTCACACTACGTATATTTCAGTCAGTACTGTGGTCCTCATATTGCAACCAAAACCAGGAGAGGATTAAAAACACAGAAAGGATCTGTCCACACAATGTTGAAATTGAGTGGATGGCCATCATATAACAGTAAATAACTGCCATTATTTCAATATAACAGCCGTTGTTTTAAAATAACAGCAAATATTTGCCATTAATTGGCGGCCATCCACTCAATTTCAACATTGTGTGAACAGAGCCTGTGTTTTCAATCCACTCCTTGTTTTGGTTGCAATATGAGGAACACAATACTGACTGAAATATACGTAGTGTGAACCCAGTAAGGGTGGTTGGAACATGTAAAGGTCCATTTACACAGAAAGATTATCTGACAGATTATCTGCCAAAGATTTGAAGCCAAAGCCAGAAACAGACTATAGACAGACATCAGGTCATAAAGGAAAGTCCTAGGAGTCCAGAGTGGTGTGGCCTCCATTTGGCATTTCTGCTGCTGCGTCTCTAATAGGTAAATGTTTATGTATTTTCTTAAATTAATTGTTAAATGAATTAAGTTCTATTAAACTAATTTAATTTAAATTTGATTAATTTAACTTTGATTTATTAAATTAAATTAATTATTTAATTCATTAATTTAATACATTTAAATTAAATTAACATTTATATTGGTACAAATTAATATAACAGGAAATACAAAGGGTGCCACACATGGAGAGGTTAAAGGTTACCTAAAGTCTGATTGGCATGTGTTAAGTTGTTTTATTAAAAAGTTTATATAATTTATGCCACTGATCCCCCAAAGTCCACTACTGTCCAGGTCGCAAATTGAATGACTTGCTGATTGACAATTTAAAAAAACTTTTTGATGCTGTCACAAGAACAGCTGTTAAACAAACCATCACTCACTAATAGTCCTACTATTGTAGCTACAATGGTTTGTTTTAATGAGATTTGTTTGCATATCCGACCTAATATGCGCAAGCCTTATAAAACTGATTTTCGATTGATTTGCTCATCTCTCATCGCTTATTATTATCATTATTATTATTTATACATGGAAACACTAACTGATGAGAAAATGTAAGGCAGAATATCTCTTGTTTTTATATGTAACTTTAAATTTGCACACAAATTTGCACACAAATGGTATTATGGAATAGAGGAAAAAATATCAATCACCACCAACAATCTTCATATGAGTAATATATGGTAGGGGAAATTGTGGTTTATGGAAGACAGGTATGAAGGGGTCATACAGGTAGAAAGGCTGAATTGTTTCATGTCATTTTCCCCAGAATGTAATATATAGTTAGAGATAGGAAATGGCTTTATATCTTCAACATACGTCTGGGTCCAACTAGAGGGCAAGTATTCCCTTTAGTCCTGCATGTTGGTAAGCACGTCCGTTTCAGAAACAGATATTTTCTGTTTTTACATTCCAATTTACAGTACAGTATCTGCCAACATAGAATTTAGTAAAGATCACCTTTTAGATAGAAAGTATCCTATAGCACAATTGAAAAGGCATTTCACACAGGCTTCTAATCATAACAGAATTGATGGACTTTAAGTAAGAAATACTTGCGGTAAAGAAAAATCTCATAAGGTAACCTACAGTATGTATAGCAGACATTTCAGGAAGATCAGGCACACTACACAGATATTTACCTATTCTGCAACAGGACACTGAGGCCGACTTCACGCTGCCTTAAAATCTTGGAAAAACACCAATAAAAATGTCATGGCATTTTATTATTATTATTATTATTATTATTATTATTATTTTATTTTTTTGCAATAATGCCAGTATCAAAATGTTAGCTGGAGGTCAGCGGAAGTTTATTATATGCTTTACACATATGGGGGAAGATTTATGAAAGGGTGTAAATATGCCCCTGGTGTAAACTGCCCACAGCAACCAATCACAGCTCCTCTTATATTTTACCAGAGCTGAAAGCTGAGCTGTGATTGGTTGCTGTGGGCAGTTTACACCAGGTGTATATTTACAACCTTTCATAAATCTCACAAATGGTGTTTTTAGGTGTTTTTCTCTCCTTTCAAAGGTTCTTTACCTTTTTTTTTCTACCAATGAGATTGTTCTGGTCGTCTCAAAAACTCCATTGCTGTGGTTATGGCATTTTATTTCTGGCGTTTTGTCACTTTTTGTGGTCCAGCATCTAGGTCATGTGATGGCAGAGGAAAAAAAGTTGAGCACACAAATAAACGCCTAAACCAAACATAAAGTCAAAAAAAAGGCACATGCAAATGCATGAAAAAAAAAATGGCAGTTTTTTGGCATTTCTTCTTTTTTTTCTTTTTGGGAGGCCTGAAGCTTACATTTGAATGATAATGTGTTTTCCCTTAGTCCCCACAGCGTCACAATAATGAGTTAATAATGGGGTATTCTTGCCCCTGTGTGCTAGGCAGGACTATGGAATTTTTACTAGTACAAATAAAGTTTTAATAATTCAAAGTAATTAGTCCCTACTCCCTCTAGGATAAGAGGAGGTGGAGCCCCCACAGCAGTGAGTTATTTATAAAGTACAGAAACACAGAAGATATGAAGGGCGGGAAGTTGTGACGCTGTGGGGACTAAGGGAAAACACATTATCATTCAAATGTAAGCTTCCCTTACGTCCCACAGCGTCACAATAATGGGGATTTAGCACCTACCCCTAAACCCCTAAGGGTGGGCCTGTTGAAAGGCTGCATTTACTACTGTAGTAGAGAAATCTGATGTTTCACTTCCCATTCTATAATGTTTGAAAAAGGTTCTTGGCGTAGTCCAAGCTGCTGCCAAACAAATTTGCTCTAAGGGTATGAGAGCCCTTTCAGCCCATGAAGCCGCCATGGCCCTGGTGGAATGAGCTTTTGTGAATTCTGGAGGATCTCTTTCACTTAAAGCATAGCAGAAGTTGATACATTCCGAGATCCATCTCGAGATTGATGGCTTAGAGGCCTTCTTGCCTTTGTTTCGTCCCATAAATGCGACAAACATATTTTCCGATTGTCTAAAGTCCTTCGTCTTGTCAAGGTAGATTCGCAGACATCTGACGACATCTAAAGTCTCTAGGTCTGGATCCTCTGCAGTCATCTCAGTCGGAAATCTAGATATGGAAATCATCTGGTTTAAATTGAAGAAGGACGGATACTTAGGAGTAAAATTTGGCAAATATTTTAGAAGCAACTTGTCCTCAAAAAAGGTAGTATAGGGTTCTGTAGCGGCAAACGCCTGCAGTTCTCCTACTCTCTTGGCCGATGTTATGGCCAAGAGAAAAACGTTTTTCAAGGTAAGCATCTTAAGAGATGAAGATTGTAGGGGCTCGAAGGGTTCTTTGGTTAAAGCTTTTAATACTAGAGATAAGTCCCACGGATTCACGGGTCTACAGACCCTGGGACATAACCGGGTGATTGCCCTGGTGAAATTCTTTACTTCTTGGATCTGTAAAAGTTTCTTTTGTAAAAAAACCGATAGCGCTGCCAACTGAACCCTCAGGGTACTGGGTGATAATCCCTTATCGAATCCATCTTGTAGGAACTCGAGGATTTGAGGGACTGAAGGGTTACTGGGGTCTATCTGTCTGGGAGAACACCAAGATTGGAAGATTCTCCTGACTCTAGCATATGATTTATTGGTAGCATCACTTCTAGAATGTGAAAGTGTGTCAACCACTCTGCTAGAAAACCCTTTAGCCCTTAATAAGGACCGATCAGCCTCCATGCAGTCAGGTGAAGAGACCCCAGGTTCCGGCAGGTCTGAGTGCCCTGAGTCACCAGGTTCTGCTGAAGCGGTAGCTTCCAATATGTCCTTCGGCTCATAGTTAGGAGCTGGGTAAACCATGCCCTTTTTGGCCAAAAGGGTATTATCGCTATTACTGAGGCCTGGTCTCGCTTGATCTTCAGTAATACTCTCGATATCATGGCTGTTGGTGGGAATATGTATGCCAGATTGAAGTCCCACGTTATCGTAATGGCATCCACCACCATTGGGTTGTCTTCCTTGTACAGTGAGCAAAACTGGGGGAGCTTCGCATTCAAGCGAGTTGCCATCAAGTCTATCTCTGGGAGACCCCACATAGAGATGATTTGGCTGAATATTGCAGGGTTCAGAGACCATTCCCCTGGAACTGACAAATTCCGACTGAGTTTGTCCGCTGTTATGTTCAGCTCTCCTCTTATGTGAACTGCAGTCAGTCTGGTCAAATTCAACTCTGCCCAGTTCAGAATTTTGCCCACTTCTCCCAGGAGGGCCCTGGATCTGGTGCCCCCCTGTTTGTTTAGGTAGTACACAGCCGCGATGTTGTCTGTCCTCACTTTCAGCGCTCGACCTTGTAAATGAGGGGAGAGGACTGTGAGGGCCTTGTAAATGGCTCTCAGCTCTAGCTGGTTTGAAGAGAGGGTTCTTTCTAATCCAGTCCATTTCCCTTGGACTTCCCTCTCTCCTAGGTGCGCTCCCCATCCCGAGCCTGAGGCATCTGTGGTCAGAATAACCCAGTTTGGTTCTTCCATACTGGCTCCGTCCTTTACCTGGGCCCACCAGCGTAAAGACTTCCTTACTTGGATGGAAAGCCTGATCTTTTTGTCCAAGGAAGATGTCCTTTTGTTCCATTTCTGGAGAACTTCTGACTGAAGAGGTCTTAGATGCCAAAGGGCCCAGGGAACTGCTTCTGCAGCTGAGAGGAGACCTAGGTACCTCATCAGAGTCCTGATAGGAACTGGGCGAGGCACCTTTAGAAATCGATACCCCTCTGAAATCCTCAATTTCCTTTCTTCGGTAAGGTAAAGCTTCATGTCTTGGGAATTTATGACGAATCCCAAAAATCTCTTGATTGTTGAGGATACAAGGTCCGATTTTTCCCAATTGACCAGCCAACCCAGAGAGGTGATCAGGTCTAGTGTGGAAGCTACATCTTGATTTAGCTGACCTAGAGATCTGGCTATGATAAGCCAGTCGTCTAGGTAGGGTACAATGGTTATGTTCTGAGTCCTTAGGACTGCCACCACAGAGGACACTATCTTCGTAAATACGAATGGGGCTGAAGTAATTCCAAACGGGAGGACCTTGAACTGAAGATGTACAACGTGACGTCCCATGTGTACTGCAATGCAGAGAAATTTCCTGTGTTCTTTGAAGATTGGGACATGGAAGTATGCGTCTTTCAAATCGAGGGACGCCATATAATCTCCTCTGTTTAAGATCATCTTTACTGATTTTATTGTTTCCATTCGGAACTTGTCTTTTTTCATGAATTTGTTTAAATACCTTAGATCTATGATTAACCTGTTCTTTCCCGATGGCTTTGGGACTAGAAAGACAGGGGAGTAAACCCCTAACCCTTTCTCCTCTGGTGGGACAGGTTCTAAGGCTGACATCCGAATTAGATCCTGTATCGATTGTTCCAACACCTCTTGTTTCCCGGGACAAAGACGAGAAGACACGAGAAATCTTCTCGGTGGCAGAGGCTCTAAGGAAAGAAAATAACCTCTCCTGACTACATTTATTACCCATGTGTCTTTTATTAGTTTCTCCCATTCGGGCAAAAAATGCGACAGGCGACCCCCCACCGGAAGCCTGATGTCAGAAATCCTTTCCTTTGGGGGAGGACCTTCCTCCTCTGGAGGAACCTCCCTTCCTGTATCCTCCATATCCTCTGCCTCTTCCTCGAGATCGATATTGTCTATATCTAGGGGGTGACCTTTCCTGTCTGCGACAAAAGGGCTTTTTAACAGGAGGGAGAGATTTTCCTTTCTTATCAGAAAGGTTCATCATTAGGGAATCAAGTTCAGAACCGAAAAGTCGGCCTAGAGAAAACTGCAAATTGCACATATTAAATTTAGATGGGTTATCCCCAGGCCAGAAGCGCAACCACAATGCTCTCCTGGCCGCCGATGATAGTGCCATAGACCTTGAGGCAAGTCTGGCTTGATGTGAAGCAGAATCGGAGATGTAATCCATAGCTAACCCGACTTTGTTAAAAGATGATAGGATGCTGTCCCTATCTACTCCTGAATCTATATCGTCCTGAATCTGGTCCAACCATTTCTTCATAGCTTTTGTGACTTCGTGGTTGAAAACTGCTATGGTAGCTTGGGCCACTGCTGCAGAATAGGCTCTCTTTAGAGATGCTTCCACCCTGCGATCCATGGGATCTCTGAGACTTGAACCGTCATCAGAAGGGACTATAATCTTTTTGGACAATTTGGCAATAGCCATGTCCACCTTAGGAGGCTCAGTCCATGATTCAAATTGTTCATCATCCACAGGAAAAAGATTCCAGAATCTCTTGCTGATGGAGGGGGCCTTATCAGGCCTCTTCCATTCGGATTTAATTAAATCCGTAATGAAATCATCCATTCTAAACACCTTAGTATTTTTGGAGGAGGAAGGTTCTTCATTATCAGGCCGAGTATCGGCCCTGACTAATCTCACTAGCTTGAGGATATTTTCAGAATTGAAAAGGAATTTCCCCTTCTCCTTCTCCTTATCTTCCTCTTCATCTTCATAAGCAGAAGAAAACACTTCATCCAAAACTCTATATCCTTCTACAGACATTGAAGGAGATTCATTCTCTCTTCTGGGCCTTTTCCTAAAGGCAAAGAAATACCATTACTCTTGGCCCAGCAAGGAGGAAAAATTATAACCCCCCCCCCCTTTTTTTTTTTTTTTTTTTAATACCTGGATTGAGTCAGAGATTCTTTTAGGTTGTTGACAGAACTGTGTACCAGGTCGCTGACCCAAATAATCACATCCTGAATAGTGGGCTCATCCTTCCCCTAGGAACAAAATAATTTTTGTACCTGCTGATGGTGGATTTTCGTCAACAAAAGACATATAGTGTCTGTCCTACCTGAATCTTGGGGCGACAAGACTCACAGGTTGTAAATTTGCTGTCATCCGGCAGCGGGGTCTCACATTCTCTACAAGCCAGATGGTGTCTTTTAGAGCCGGACTTGCGGGTAGATGATTCTCTAGACATGACTGAAAAACATGTATATAAGAATCTAGATATAACACCAAGACTTAACGGCATAATACCTACTGAAAGAGTGCAGCCAGGTTGAGCAAATCAACACAGTCACAGCAGTGCAATCATCAGCTGGCTCCAGGAAGAGACAGCAAGATGTGAGAGCCTGGTGTGTGTTTAAATACACAGAGAAGGCGACACTTAGGCTCCGCCCACTTAGGCTCCGCCCACTGTCGGGCGTAAGATTAGATTCCCTACCTGAAAAACATAGGTAGCTGAAAGAATGTACCTGGAGGGGAAGAAAACCGCCCCTCTCACCTGTCTCCCGGACCGAAAACGAACGCCGGGCTAGTTCCGGTCTCGGAGCGCACGCGAGAGGCGGAAATGACGTCAAACGCGTCACTTCCGGGCCTGTGGAACGCATATGCGTTCCACAGCGCCGGAGCTCCGAACAAACAGAGCTGCAGACACCAAAGCGCTCTACAGGAACATAAAGCTCCCACAGAGATAAGAAAACATACACAAAATAGAAGCGTAGGGAGGGAGGAGGGAAAACAGCCCTGCCTTTACAAGGACAAAAAATAACTCACTGCTGTGGGGGCTCCACCTCCTCTTATCCTAGAGGGAGGAGGGACTAATTACTTTGAATTATTAAAACTTTATTTGTACTAGTAAAAATTCCATAGTCCTGCCTAGCACACAGGGGCAAGAATACCCCATTATTAACTCATTATTATGACGCTGTGGGACGTAAGGGAAAAACACCCTAATTGGGATAATGTCTTACATGTTGGACTGCAGGAGGCATCCAAAAGGGGACCAACTTTTAGTTTTTTCTTGTCTCTTATTAGGTTCTCCATTATTAATAGATCAGTTGTAACATGTTGGTAGTGGTTTACGTGCGTTTTTAGGCTATGCTCACACAACGTATATTTTTGTAAAATTATTACGGAAATATACGTTACATAGCTGTCAATGGGATCCCAGCCGGAGCGTATTCACGTGGTATACACCCCGGCCGGGATCCCTCGCGATGCTGCAAAGAACTGACAAGTCTGAATAGCGGCCGCAGAAACCCATGTCAGTGAACACTGTGGAGCGAGCGGATCCTGCTCCAAACACTGCGGTCCGAAAGATCATCCAGCCGGTACTGCAGTAGCGGCCGGGATGATCTTTTCAGAGATCGTCCGTTCCATGACCCATGGGACGGCCGGTCTTATACGTTGTGTGAATATAGCCATAAATCGTTCGAAGTACATCATGCTTGCCCCCGAAATTTCTGGTTACCATTTCTTTTGCCTGGATTAGCCAAAATATAGGCTAAAAGTCTATTCTAGCCATGAGCTAACATACTGTAGATTTTTTACCCTGCTGCACAGCATCCCCTGGTGCACTGGATTTATCAAAAGACGTGCAACTCTTGATAAAGCCAGCGGCACAAAACCAGAAAAATTTAAATTAAGAGCTAGACAAAAAAAAGTGTGCATGTGGATGCATCTGCCCCCTAAATGTGCTAGGGTAGGAATTACAAATTTGGTAGTCTCATTGGCCAAGATAAGATATTTTAATTGGCATGGGCTATAGCATGCAAGTGCCTTGATCTTGAGCCTCTTATATACAGGGCCGTCTTAACAGCATTATGGGCCCCTGGGCAGAGGTGCGAATTGCCCCTCCCCCCCAAACGCCGCCATCAAATCCCCCACATCTTTGCATATAGTGCCCCCCATAGTAGCCAATCGCCCCATGTAGTTTCCCCCATAGTAGCCAATCCCCCCATATAGTGCCCCCATAGTAGCCAATCCCCCATAGTAGCCAGTGCCCCCCATAGTAGCCAGTGCCCCCCATAGTAGCCAGTGCCCCCCATAGTAGCCAGTGCTCCCCATAGTAGCCAGTGCCCTCATAGTAGCCAGTTCTCCCCATAGTAGCCAGTGCTCCCCATAGTAGCCAGTGCTCCCCATAGTAGCCAGTGCCCCCATAGTAGCCAGTGCCCCATAGTAGCCAGTGCCCCCCATAGTAGCCAGTGCTCCCCATAGTAGCCAGTGCTCCCCATAGTAGCCAGTGCCCCATAGTAGCCAGTGCCCCCATAGTAGCCAGTGCCCCCATAGTAGCCAGTGCCCCCCATAGTAGCCAGTGCCCCCCATAGTAGCCAGTGCCCCCATAGTAGCCAGTGCCCCCCATAGTAGCCAGTGCCCCCCATAGTAGCCAGTGCTCCCCATAGTAGCCAGTGCCCCCCATAGTAGCCAGTGCCCCCCATAGTAGCCAGTGCCCCCATAGTAGCCAATCCCCCCATATATTGCCCCCCATAGTAGCCAGTACCCCCATAGTAGCCAGTGCTCTCCATAGTAGCCAGTGCCCCCATAGTAGCCAGTGCCCCCCATAGTAGCCAGTGCCCCCCATAGTAGCCAGTGCCCCCCATAGTAGTCAGTGCCCCCCAAAACAACAAACCAGTTACTCACTCATCCGGCGGCCCCAGCAGCTCCTCTCCCGGCAGAGCACATACTCCCGTCATCCTCCGGCACAGGCGGCGGGGTACAGAGAGACTGCCTGTGCCGGAGGTGTCCTGCTGCACGACACATCCAGGACACAGGCAGCGTCTCTGTACCCCGCTGCCTGTTCCCGGAGGATGACGGGAGCGCGCTGCCGGGAGACATCAGCTGCTGGGGCCGGCGGACGGGTGAGTTCCTGGACTGCCCAGCCCACCACTTCTATTGCCGCTCAGCTGAGTCAATCAGAAGCCCAGGAAAGTGCTGCTCATTGCACTTTCCTGGGCTTCTGATCGGCTCAGCTGAGCGGAGATAGAAGGGGCGGGCTGAGCGGAGATAGAAGGGGCGGGCTGAGCAGAGATAGAAGGGGCGGGCTGAGCGGAGATAGAAGGGGCGGGCTGAGCGGAGATAGAAGGGGCGGGCTGAGCAGAGATAGAAGGGGCGGGCTGAGCAGAGATAGAAGGGGCAGGCTGAGCAGAGATAGAAGGGGCAGGCTGAGCAGAGATAGAAGGGGCAGGCTGAGCGGCGATAGAAGGGGCGGGCTGAGCGGCGATAGAAGGGGCGGGCTGAGCGGGCTGGGCAGGCGGAGGGGGCAATACAGGGGGCGGAGGGGGCAATACAGGGGGCGGGCGGGACGGCTTCCTTGCGGTGCTCAGCACTGCTTGGGAGCCGTCTTCGCTTTGTAGGACGCACTTAGTTTTATTAGATTATTATTTTTTTAATACTTTAGTTTTCAATGACAATATAGTGCTTTTCATGGGGTGACATTGAGTTAGCTTAATATTACACTCCCCATATGGGTATTGAAAGCAGGGGCATTTTACTTATATAAGGTTTTTAGTCATTTACATTCAGGACTAAAATTGTGCCTTTTTGTGTATTCCATTTGGGGAAAAAAAATCTAATTAAAGTGCAGACTATTATAGCCCTTCTACTAAGAGGGAACCGAACATAGAACTTTGATGTGAGGTCAAGCTGCTTTGCAAAGACTACTGTGTTGGCAAAATGCTATATAGAGACAATTGCTTAATGGGTATAATTACTGAGTGCATTGTTATAGTGACATGGGGCTATATAGCTCTCCTGCCTAATCAAATGTCTTGGCTATGCAGCCTTACAAAAGCGTATTGTCATGAATTGTGTGCCCAGAGGTGTACAAGCGTATTGATTAAAACAGCCAAACTTTAAATGATGGGTTGAACCGTAAACTGCAAACTTCTGAAAAAGGGGCTGCATACTGACAAAAATATCTAAAGAATATAAAATATTCTTCTATTCCATCATGAAATTTGCATACAATATTTTAAAAAATAGAGATGAATGACACTTTTAAGAAAGCACCTGAAGAATGGTCAGCAATCCGGGTCACAACAGTCTGGCAGCAAAGGTACAAAATCAGGATCCAAAAGAGTAGTCGAATAACAGGCAATTAGGTCAGGGGCAGGCAGCAAGCAAGGGTAGTCAGAAAACAAGGCAAGGGACAGAAAACCAGAAGTAACGCAGATAGATGCAGGCAGAGCTGGAATGCAGGACAGGGAAGCTATACTGAATAACCAGCAATGATCTGGGATACTGAGAACAACTTATAGTGAACCAGAGCCCGGTCCAGAATCCCATTGGAGCAGCCTACTGACTGCAGAGCATACACAGCTGACAACAAGGAAACTGACTGGCTATAAGATCCCTCAATCACAGAAACCAGAGCAAGAAAGCTTAACTCTGAACCTGCCAGAGAGCTACACAGGTGGACACGGGTGTGGTGGAAGCATGCAAATCACCACCAAGCAAGGGCTGGAATAAGACAGTGTTCAGACCAGGTTCAGACAGAAATGAAATACAAACATAAAAGTGCAGAATCATGGCCAAAAGCGCAGTCTCGGTCGTATCTTACGAACTGAGGACTGCGCCAAGGTTCCAACAGGAACATTCATGACAGTACCCCCCCTTTTATGAGGGGCCACCGGAACCTCACTTAATAACACAAGAGTGGACGGTAAGTGATCTCTCACCACGCAAGTCTCATCACTAGATATGTCACTGTCAGGTCTCCCACTCCTCAGAGGAAGTATCCAGCTGACTGACAGATGGTTCATCAACAGAATTTACAGGACCTTTCAAATCAGAATCAGACACATTTTTGTCAATGTCAGAGTAATTTTTGTCTGAACACATAGATATCACTTTAGTAGGCTCAGCTAAGGAACCATGCATATCCATACCACCTAGAAGTACCTGTGCGCCCAGGTGACTCTCCTGTTTGTCACCTGGACGCTGATGACCTTGTTGCCGGGGACGTTTCAGGCAGTAGTTGATGAAATGAGTACTGTCACCACAGTAAAAGCAAAGTCCATAACGCCTCCAGTGTTCCCTTCTGGTCTCGTAGCCCATAACTCCCAACTGCATGGGTTCATCCTCGATATAATCATGGGGAGGGACAGGTTTTTTCAAAAAGAGAGATGGAGAGACAGAAGGTTTAGAAAAGTCAGGACCTGCTTTCTCCTTTTGCCTATCCCTGAGCCTGCGGTCTACGCGAACCGCCAAAGCCATGGCCTGCTTTAGGGTAGGTGGCTCTGGATGACCTGTCCAGGCATCCTTAATACCATCAGATATCCCCTGCTTAAACAGTGCTTTAAGCGCGGCCTCACACCACCCGGTTGTTATACTATGGCGCCTAAACTCAGCACAATAATCCTCAACAGGTCTCTTGCCCTGACGAATGGTCAGTAAATGTGTCTCAGCTAGGCCCACATGATCGGGTTGGGCATAGATGGCTCCTAGAGACTGAAAAAAATTCTCTAAATTGCTCCACTCCTCAGCCTCAGGAGGGAGCCTGAGGGCCCAAGCCTGGTGATCTCCCTGCAACAGTGAGACAACAATACCCACTTTCTCTTGCTGTGTAGGGAAGTGGTTGAGACGAAAATATAATAGGCAAGAATTTTTGAATGTCTCATATTTGTCACGGTCACCAGAAAAGCGGTCAGGGAGCAACATTGTGGTTTTGGAAGGTTTAACAACCACCGGGGGCGCTACTACTGTTTCAGCCTGATTTTGAGAAAGAATCTGGACCTGTTTAACTAGGTCCACTACCAAGACTGACAAAGCCTCCATTTTAGTAACAAGGTCCGAGTCCATTAGCTGATTAACCTGGTTGGCCAGCTTGACCACCAGGCCTGACACCCCCTCCACTTGGGTAGCAAGATCTTTGACTGTAGCCATAACAGAGGGGGGCAGTATATTTTGGGCTGGTTATTCTGTTAGGAACCGGACAGCAGGACAAGACAAGACAGTGAGCCCTAAGCTCAGCCCCGCCCACTGTCCTCTACCTACTTGCCACAATCCGCCCTAAAATGGCGGCGAGCAACTGGGCGGCAGTCCCTGCACTGGCTAGGTGGGACACAAAGACAAGACAGACAGACAAAACACAATGAAGAATGGTCAGCAATCCGGGTCACAACAGTTTGGCAGCAAAGGTACAAAATCAGGATCCAAAAGAGTAGTTGAATAACAGGCAATTAGGTCAGGGACAGGCAGCAAGCAAGGGTAGTCAGAAAACAAGGCAAGAGACAGAAAACCAGAAGTAACGCAGATAGATGCAGGCAGAGCTGGAATGCAGGACAGGGAAGCTATACTGAATAACCAGCAATGATCTGGGATACTGAGAACAACTTATAGTGAACCTGAGCCCGGTCCAGAATCCCATTGGAGCAGCCTCCTGACTGCAGAGCATACACAGCTGACAACAAGGAAACTGACTGGCTATAAGATCCCTCAATCACAGAAACCAGAGCAAGAAAGCTTAACTCTGAACCTGCCAGAGAGCTACACAGGTGGACACGGGTGTGGTGGAAGCCTGCTAATCACCACCCAGCAAGGGCTGGAATAAGACAGTGTTCAGACCAGGTTCAGAAATAAATTAAATACAAACATAAAAGTGCAGAATCATGGCCAAAAGCGCAGTCTCGGTTGTATCTGTATCGTATCGGTCGTAACTGAGGACTGCGCCAAGGTTCCAACAGGAACATTCATGACAGCACCATCCATTTAGTCAATACAGTATATATGTATGTCAAGTATTCACAATAAAAGCACATAGTACTTAAAAATCACTTGTAGTAGTAAGCAGTGTACAAGATAAATGAGAGCTAATCAATCATTTACTGTACATTCTACGCAGTAATAAAATGCACATAGTGAAATGCATAACATACAAATCAGTGAGCATACAGACATAGGCTATGTTCACACAATGTTTTTTCATCTCAGTTTAAATTGACGTTCGTCATTTTGAGTCTAAAATAACGGACGTTATTTAGCTGTCTGGCCTCCCCTTGCAATGACTAGTGTTTGCACATTATTTTAGTTTAAAATTCCTAATTGACCTTTGGGTGTGTCTTAATTGAAAAGTCAATTGAATTTAATAGTAAAAACGGAGAAAGAACAGTGACAAAAGAAAAACTGTGTGTGAACAACTAATAAAAAACATCCGCTGTTTGCAAAAGACGTCCGAAAATAATAATCATGTTCCGCGGCGAAAAACTTCTGTTATTCAATGCATTGTGTGCATTGGATGTCCGTCTTCCCATTGACTTCAATGCATTGCAATTGCAGTCAGTTAAATCGTGGCAAAAAGTGACGTTATTTTAAATATCAAAAACCTTTTCTTTATTTTTGACGTTGTGTGAACATAGCCTGAAACATGTGAATGCATCTAATACACCGAATTTGAATGCGCGCCCGCATCTGAGCTTCCCATAGCACAGAGTGAAGCAAGCGGTCGGAGCCGCTCGCTTCACTGTGTGAACTCAGAGGTCCTTCTGAATTCCGGCCGCAGAAAACTGACCTGTCAGTTTTTTACTGCGCCGCACAGATCCTGGCCGGAGCGTATACGATGTGTGTACACTCCGGCCGGGATCACATTGAAGATAGGCTATGTTTCCACCCCGCAAAACTACGGCCATAGTTCTGCGGCAAGAACTAGGGCCGTAGTTTTACGTAGTGTGAACATAGCCTAAAAGTCTCAAGTCTTCCCATACTTATCAGCTGCTTTATGTCCTGCAGGAAATGGTGTTATCTTTTCAGTCACATACTGCTCTCTGCTGCCACCTCTGTCCCAGACAGGAACTGTTTAGAGCAGGAAAGGTTTTCTATGGGGATTTCCTACTGCTCTGAAAAGTTCCTTTCTCAAATAGAGATGGCATCAGAGAGCATTGTGTTAGCCTGGAAAGAATACATCTCTTCCTGCAGGACATACAGCAACCGAAAAGTACTAGAATTTTAAATATAAGTAAATTACAAATATATATAACTTTCTAAAACCAGTTGATTTGGAAGAAAAAGATTTTCGTTGAATAACCCCTGTAAGAGTGTCACTAGTAGTGTCAATTAGCTTTCTATGATATTTATATGACCAGTTTTTGTTTTATTTACTTGGATTTTTTTTTTTACTTTTGTAAATTTTTATTAACTTTTTTCAGTCTCAAGATTAACGTTTTCTATCTGAACACGTGATCCTCTGATCCCTCATATAATTCACTTAAATACTTCTATATTATAGTGTATTGCACCCACAGGCATCCCACAATTGCATGAAAGACAATGAGACACTGACATTGTGGTTTGTCAAGTTACTCTTTGGCAAACATCAGTCATTCTTTTTTATGTCTTTTATTCAGCAGTGGTTTCTTCCTTGGCCTTCGTACATAAAGCTCTGCTTGGTTTAATGTCTGGCGTCTGGTGCTTTTTGAAGCCATGACCCCAAACTGTTCCAGGTTGGCCTTCAGGTCTTAGGATCGTGGATTTTTTTTCTACCATTCACACCACCCTTTGAAGACATCTTTTGTCAATTTTCCCCCCCATGTCCAGGGAGGCTCTTGATGGTTCCATGCTTGGCAAACTTCTTAATAATATTGTGCACTGTTAAAACTGGCATAATAAGGACATGGCCTTATACAGTACCTTTTGAAAGTCTTGTGTTCACCAAATATAGCAGTTCTGATGTCTTCAGAAAGCTCCTTTGTCTTCACCATTGTGGCACAGGAACAAGGCCTACGAACAATCATTGTACGAACATGACGCTAATTGTTTGTGTTTGCCGATCACAAACAATTTGTTCAATGATCGGAATGGCTATAACCATCATTTTCAAACATCATTTTCAATACGGAACTTGAGCGAACGAATGTGGAATTATAGCAAACGATTAGCGAACGATTACCGAACAATAAACAATAATTTTAGGTTCAGATCTAAATCAACGATCAACGACATAACGAATTATTTTTTGATCGTTGCCTGCAATTACACAGAACGATTATCGTTTAAATTTGAATGATATAACGATTTTTCACACGATAATTGTCCCATGAAATAGGGCCCTAATGGTGCCTTTACACAGAGAGATTTATCTGACAGATCTTTGAAGCCAAAGCCAGGAACAGACTACAAACAGAGAACAGGTCATAAAGGAGAGACTGAGATTTCTTTTCTTTTCAAATACATTCCTGGCTTTGGCTTCAAAAATCTGTCAGATAAATCTCTCTGTGCAAAGGTACCTTAAAGGGGTTATCCAGCGCTACAAAAACATGTCTCCTTTTCCCCCTCTCTTGTATCCAGTTCAAGTGTGGTTTGCAACTTAGCTCCATTTACTTCAATGGAACTGAGTTTGAAACCCCACCCAATCTGGAGACAAGAGAGGGGGAAAAGTGGCCATGTTTTTGTAGTGCTGGATAACCACTTTAAGACCCATTCAGAGTTGTCACAGAACTGTTTGTGAGCTTTTCTACTAGTAATCTTCTCGAATTATGTTCCCCCCCCCCCCAGACATTCACAGGATATGATATATTAAGTAATAATAATGTATTTTGATAGAGATATGTGTCATTTTCTTTTTCTTCAGTTGTTTAAAAACATGAAAGAGGTTTGCTAAAGTGAGAAGAAAATATTCTACTGTATCTTTGGGATATAATAATCGTTATAGATACAAACTGAGATGACTCCTGTATGATCCACTTACATAGTTCCCATAGCCTAGAGAAGACCAGGTTATGCCAGTGCATGCAATTTACAGTTACTGGTATGGACATCTGTGTCTTATGCGGTGCTAGGCTGTAGGTCTTCACCCTGATAGCTAGGGAAGCTATCATAGTTAGTTTCCAGTTGATTTAGAATTTTCCTTGTACTGTTTATATGATTTTCTTTAATGACTATCACATACAGATTGTTGAGGTCAGTTTCAAATAAAATCGTCTGATATGTACTAAACTTTTTAGTGTGCCTGCTGCCATAAGCAAACTATTTATCTAAAATTGATACATATGGTGGAGGACGCATAAAAATAGCACAATAATTATGTGATGAAATTTTAAAGGCAGTCCTGACCTGTAAAAGACAGGTCTGCTGATTAAAAGTAATGCCAGGAAGAGAAATTTGTTAAACAACACACATAGTACAGATGAATGCATAGTGCTGGAAAATCAATGCTAAACAGAATGAGGGTATTGAAAAGTTCATGGAAAACCTTTCAGCAGGAAAGGAGCAGATTAAAGCACTGAGATAGAGGCACTGAGTTTTATTGCTGCATGGAACCTATCTCCACTTGAAGAAGAGTGCAATCCTCACAAAACATACTGTTCCTCACTATTTTTGAAAGAACATCTGAGAGATACAGTTTCAGAAGACCAGTTGGTGGATATAGATAGATAGATAGATAGATAGATAGATAGATAGATAGATAGATAGATAGACAGATGTATAGATATTCTTATACACTTAACCCTTTAAGGACCGGGCCTGAAATGGCCTTAAGGACTGGGTCAATTGTCACAGCACTCTGACTTTCTTTTACCCTGAGGTGCCCAGATTAGACACCAGAAGGTGGAAGCGTCAGCACTCTGACTTTCTTTGACTTTGAGGGGCCTAGAACAGACAACAGGAGGTAGAAGCAGCAGCACTCTGACTCTCTTCGACCCTAAAGGGACCTAGAACAGACACTAGGAAGTACACTACCGTTCAAAAGTTTGGGGTCACATTGAAATGTCCTTATTTTTGAAGGAAGATTTTCCCACTGTACTGTATTTTCTTTCTGTGTTTAGGCTGTCTCCAGCTTAAATGAACAGGGGAGGGGGATACCCCTAATGGGGTATTGGAGTGACCTTCCCACCATCGCTTTGATCACTCCCAAAAAAATCACTCTAATGTTGCATTTACATATCGTTTTAGAGCTGCTGTTTGAAACTATCATCAGATCTTTATGCCGGACAGGAGAGATGAGCGAAGCAAATCTGCTGAAGCAAGGTTTGCTGCAAATTGCAAATGGTAAGATTCCTTGGCACAAGTGCCAGGGTTGAAACTCCACGGCTATGGTAAACAAGAAATGTGCTCTTTGTGAACCATAGTCATGTGAATGTGTGTCTAGATAATCCTGTTCTTGGGGGCATGGGTTGTACATTGTTCTTAAGCTGGGGTGAATAATATATGCTATGTTGGAAATGTTTTAACATGGGCACTAAATTTAAAGATAGGAGGGGGAGACTTAACAAAAGGGTGTGAAGAAGAACTGTCTCAGCTGCCTCTAGCAACCAATCAGATTCCACCATTTTTCACAGATAACTTGAAAAATGAAAGGTAGAATCTGGGGCAACTGAGACAATTCTGCTTTACACCAGTTAGAAAAACCTCCCCCCATATATCCAAATTGACAATGGGTTGCTATAGGATTATCCTACAAATATTTGGCGGAAGGGGTAAAATTATCTGGTAAAAATAAATGAAACTATTTAACGTGGGGGAATATTTTATTAAGGACTTTGATGGAGACTGGCAAGTCCCCTGGGGGTCCTGGTTGTTCCTCTGAGCAGGCACACTGGTAGTGTCTTCTGGACTGCCACTGCTGTTGCCTTGTCGTACTCCTCGAGTGTCAGGGCCTTTTATGATGTCTTTTGGCTTATGCTCTTGATCAAGCAACAGCTTAATTATCTGATGATGAAGTTGAGGATGTAATTTGTGAACATGGATTTCAAGTGGGGTTTGTAACCTGATCATCTTCCTAATCTGGGACAGATTTTTCCTCTCCCAAGCTTTCTTCCTCCATGGCCATGCTATATAATCCCGTACTGCAGAGAGACTCTGTCCCTGCCTAGCTCTCCTAACTGCTCTGGGACACGTCAACCCCGGAAATCTTAATACTTCCTTCGACTTGTTGCCTCCCAGGAGCTTCCTAAAAAAGGTCCTCTAAATTTAGTGTCTCAGGGTCTATGGAAGCTGCTAGGCTCATCTGTAGGTCTCTTGCTGAAGGCACTGGCAATTTCAGTTGGGTCTCAGACACCCAATCACCACTCCCACAAGTCTGAGTTTGACTGGGATGACCTTCTGTGCCACTGGTCATACCCTGATAAGGCCCAGATTTTTTTGGCATGTTTGGACATTGTGTATTACTTTTATTGTATTGCAGATGTATTTACAGCTCCCAGTGATTTATTAAGTTAAACACTGTCTTCACAGTACCTATTCACTTGTTATGCACACCCAGTGACTTGTTATTATGCACAACCAGCACTCATTTACTCTGTATACTGGACACTGGCTGCAAGGCTGCCACAGAAAACCACCTACAATCTACCCACAGCCCTCAGTAAAACCTCCTACCCTCTCATCTCTGTCCCTAAACCTCACTATTGCTCTCCTTGCTCTGCTCTGCAACCTTCACACCACTACACACAGCCAACTGCCCGCCTCCACAAAGGGAATCGTTCTAATAGAGGGTGAGGTGCTGACATCACAGAGCGGCTTGAAGGTGATTGAACAGGTGCTAGGGATTATGGATAAACCCTGGCTCCCGCTATGTTACAGTACTATAACATAACATGTGCTTTCTCCATGTTTAGCGAATTTGTTAATGAAATGCTGTGAATTCTCTATGTACACCCCAAGTCTATTTAATATTTATGAAGGGGATCACTATGTGTGACTACAAATGTGGCATGTAAACTAAGCAGGCTGATTGCCGAGATATGTCCTTCAATTGATGTTATACATTGGTTAACTGAAGAAAAACTTTTGAAGAATAGACATAATGTTAAAGTTTTTATTGTCTTTATTGTTCCTCTTTATCTGTAAAATTTCAAAACTCTTACTATATGTAGTAGTACTAATAAAAATGTTAAAAAAAATAAAAAGTAGTTAATAATTATTAGGATAAAACAATAATTAAATTATCTGTGATTAGATTTTATTACACAAAAAAGACAAAGGGAAAGGCTCTAAACATTATAAATATTTCTGTTTCCAATATTTCATCTGTGTTTCATTGCAGGATGGCAGAATTATAAAGCTAGGTGTCACTGTTTTACCAGACTTTGCTTTTTGTGAACAGCTGATATACTAGTAAACTAAAAATTCCTAGCTGAATGGGGGCATAAGTATTTCCCTGCATTATAGAAAGGAAATGTAACTTGTTTTAGCAATGAAAAGATCACTGATCTCTGTTGAAGTTAGCTATCCTGATCTTTCTCTATATGCGAGTGTCCGAGATTCTGGTATGAGCTTTGTGAAGGCACTGCTCATAGACATTTCACTCTTTAGAATACTCAGTTGCATATTTTATGTTTACATTAACATGATAACAATAAAGGTGACAGTGATTTCTGAATAACATAAGTGCCGAGCCTGCATGGAATAATTATGATATTGCTGTTGTAAGACACTTTCATTAGCTGTGTCTTAAGTAAGAAGGATGTTGGCTTTTTGTCAGTACCATTTTGAAACCTTGTTAATTCTCCACCATGAATATGGAACTTTCATACACATTGACATAATTAATGAAGAGGCAGGCAGCATGTGCTACCAATTAACACCACAGGGAAAAGTAAAATTGGCTTTCTTGTTTTGTGTGGTGCCAAAGTTAAGGACTGTAACACAGCACAGATAAATGGAGAGGCTTTTAATGAGCTGTAAGATCGAGCCCAGGAACCGATAAGGAATGTTGGGTAAACACTGCTTGTTGTTTAGACTGTTGCAAAAAAAAAATAATTGATGAGATTTGATAGAAAATGGCAAGAAAGAGTCAGTCGAGTGTTCAGGAAACTAGTACATTTCTTATAAAACATTTCCCCAGTTTCTAATTAATATACACATTGAATTAAAAAAAAAAGCCAATATGCAAGGCCCAACACTGTGATGCTCTTTTAGTGTAGTTTCTATGCCGCTGCAATACTGTGCTATACAATGTGGAGCTTATGTACGATGCGTTGAAGCAACGTCACCTATTGTGTATAAATATTTATGTGCTTGCTTTTGTGCATTCTGCTGCAGTTATATATTTTAATAGATTATAACCAATCAAGGCAATAACTTCTCTGTCTAATCTAGTGGCAGAAAGTCTTAAAGAGAAATTATAGCCAGGCATATCCTTCAAGTGAAAATTCTTTTATTACTAAATTATTATTGATATTATAATGTCTAGCTCTACATTTCCGAAGATTGAGATTTATGGTGGTGGCTGAAGCCTTTATAGGAAAATATAGCCCTTGAAGCTCATACAGTAATGTTCAGCATTCCTTTTATTTCTTTGAAAATGTATTCATATAGCTATGTTCACTCCATGTTTAAAGGAATGCTCTTGGCGGAAATGATTAAGAATACATCACTGATCGGAGAGGTGTAAACACCTGTTACCCTTGTCGATCAGATGTTTGGAAAACCATGTGTGTCATTCCTTGCATAGTAATGGTGGTGCTGGGTTACTGCAGCTCATGTCTCATGCACTTTAATGGACCTGAGCTGCAGTAACCAGGTGCCTCCACTGCATCTTATGATCAAGATTATTTATAGGTTAACATTTTGAATGGAGAAAACACTGGAACAATTATAAACTCATTCAAGTTTACAATCAATGCAACCTTCGGTCTAAAAGATGGAAAATGTCATAAAATGGCCATATCTGGAAGAAAGGTCACATATGGTTCTGTCGACCCTAGGGCCTGTAAGTCTCCTACCCTTTTGACTGAGATACCATGCCACCACAAGCTCAATTAACAGTAGTCTCAGCTGTCAATTGCTTTAGTAAAGTCTTTTATTTCCTGAATAAGTAGTAATTTTTACACAGGAAGGCTTACAGTGGGGAAAAAAGTATTTAGTCAGTCACCAATAGTGCAAGTTCTCCCACTATTTACATCATAGGTAGATCTCAACTATGAGAGACAAAATGAGAAAACAAATCCCGAAAATCACATTGTTTGATTTTGTAAGAATTTATTTGCAAATTTTGGTGGAAAATAAGTATTTGGTCACCTACAAAAAAAAATCAAGATTTCTGGCTCTCACAGACCTGTAACTTCTTCTCCTTCTTCTTCTTCTCCTCTTTCCTCCACTCATCACCTCTAGTATTGGCTCCTGTTTAAACTTGTTATCAGTATAAAAAGACACCTGTGCACACCCTCAAACAGTCAGACTCCAAACTCCACTATGGTGAAGACCAAAGAGCTGTCAAAGGACACCAGAAACAAAATTGTAGCCCTGCACCAGGCTGGGAAGACTGAATCTGCAATAGGCAACAAGCTTGGAGTGAAGAAATCAACTGTGGGAGCAATAATTAGAAAATGGAAGACATAAAAGACCACTGATAATCTCCCTCAATCTAGGGCTCCACGCAAAATCTCACCCCGTGGGGTCAAAATGATCACAAGAACGGTGAGCAAAAATCCCAGAACCACGCGGGGGGACCTAGTGAATGAACTGCAGAGAGCTGAGACCAATGTAACAAAGCCTACCATCAGTAACACACTACGCCGCCAGGGACTCAGATCCTGCAGTGCCAGATGTGTCCCACTGCTTGAGCTAGTACATGTCCGGGCCCATCTGAAGTTTGCTAGAGAGCATTTGGATGATCCAGAAGAGTATTGGGAGAATGTGCTATGGTCTGATGAAACCAAAGTGGAACTGTTTGGTAGAAACACAACTTGTCGTGTTTGGAGGAAAAAGAATACTGAGTTGCATCCATCAAACACCATACCTACTGTAAAGCATGGGGGTGGAAACATCATGCTTTGGGGCTGTTTCTCTGCAAAGGGGCCAGGATGACTGATCCGGGTACATGAAAGAATGAATGGGGCCATGTATTGTGAGATTTTTAGTGCAAACCTCCTTCCATCAGCAAGGGCATTGAAGATGAAACATGCCTGGGTCTTTCAACATGACAATGATCCAAAGCACGCTGCCAGGGCAACAAAGGAGTGGCTTCGTAAGAAGCATTTCAAGGTCCTGGTCTCCAGATCTTAACCCTATAGAAAACCTTTGGAGGGAGTTGAAAGTCCGTGTTGCCAAGCGACAGCCCCAAAACATTACTGCTCTAGAGGAGATCTGCATGGAGGAATGGGCCAACATACCAACAACAGTGTGTGCCAACCTTGTGAAAACTTACAAAAAAAGGTTTGACCTCTGTCATTGCCAACAAAGGATATATAACAAAGTATTGAGATGAAATTTTGTTACTGACCAAATATTTATTTTCCACCATTATTTGCAAATAAATTCTTACAAAATCAGAAAATGTGATTTTCTGGATTTGTTTTCTCATTTTGTCTCCCATAGTTGAGGTCTACATATGGTGTCAATTACAGGCCTCTCTCATCTTTTTAAGTGGTGGAACTTGCACTATTGGTGACTGACTAAATACTTTTTTTTCCCCACTGTACATGGCTGAAATCTGTATCCTAAGGAACTTTGTCTCAACCTTTTGTTGAATCTGTCCTGTAGGAAGTTTAAAATCTTTGGAACATTAGGAGAGGAGAGAGGGAGTCCTCATCTGTTCACCCGGCATCTGAAGATGTTTTCATTCAGAGTCCATTCTCCTGGAACATTGAGTTCCCGGCTTAGGTGGTCCTCTAGGAAATTCTGTTTTACCTTGATCTGTGTTACAAATAACCTGGTTATCCTCCGCTTTGCCAAGTTGAAGATCCTCTCCACTTCTCTCAGAAGAGACTGAGATATTCTTTTTTGTTGATGTAATAAAAACATGTGATATTGCCTTTCTGTACATGAACTGACTTGTGTAGTGAAGTTTCATAATCCTTGATTGTTGTCTTTTAGAACTCGAACATTAGAGGACAGTTTACTTTCTTTTTCTGTCCAAATCCCAGAAATTTGATGATCGCCCAGATGTTCTCCCCAGCTGGTCCCTTAGGCATCCGTGGTAAGTGTCTACGACTGTGGTTCCTTCATTTCTAATCCATCTCTTGGGTTCCTCCACTATGAAAGGGACCTTCTACTGCTGTCTGACAGAACCATCCTGCGGTCTAGCTACTCCAGATACCTGTCCCAGGCCGCGCATGTGCCATAGTGCCCAAGGTACTGCATCCGTAGTGAAAGAAAGCAGGCCTAGGAACCCTTCTAACTGTTCTGATTGGAACCTGTCTGGGAGTTGACAGAAACTGGCATCCTTGAAGGATACTTGCTTTCCTCTGTGGAGATAAAAAGAGTCCTATGTGTTCTTTTTCACAAATCTGAGGAAGGTCTTCTTTGACATTGCCATCACTAGATCTGATTTCTATGCATTCACTATCTAGCCCAAACCCTTGGATGAAGTGGAGAACTGTATGGACCTGCGTGTTTAGGTCTGCTGTGGTTGCTGTGATGAATCAATCATCCAGATAATGAATAACTCCGATTTCCTGGAGTCTGAGTTCCAAGGAGAGCACTTTTGTGAACACAAAAGGAACTGTGCTTAGGCCAAAGGGTAACACTCTGAACTGGAGATGAACTGTTCTCTGATGTAAACTGCTATTCTCAAAAACCTTCTGTGCACCAACCGGATTGGGAAATGGCAATATGCATCCTGAAGATCCATTCATGTATTGATTCTGGTAATGTAAATCGATTATCAACCTCGATTTCCTGGAGGGCTTTGAAACCAAAAATACCAGAGAAAAAAATATCATCTTCCCCAGTCTTCTGGAGCGACCTCTTCCAGGGCCGCCTTCGAAATTAAGGATTGAATCTCTTCTTCCAAAATATTTCCCTTTGGGAAATGCGCAATTAAAAAATCTTTCTGGGGGAAGTGGATATAGAGTAAGAGAGTAACCCTCCTGCACTAAATTTAGTGCAGATACCCAAGCGTCCAGGAACATTATTAGCCACCCCCACCCCAGCCAGAAGACTGGCACAGTCAGAAGTAAGACTTTTTAGTGGTTCCCTTTGACTGTTGTCAAGTAGAACCCTTTTTGGCAGCATAACACTGTCTTTCTCTAGAGGAGTAGGGAAACTGTCTCATTTTTCAACTGAGTCCTCTCCCTCCAAAACTGCCATCAAAATCCTCTCTGACCCTAGGGAAGGGACTTGCTCTTCTTGTAAAAATAAAATAAAATAAAAAATTGGATGTACAATTGCCCATCCAAGAACTCAACCACAAGGCCCTATGGCCTGCTGTGGAGATCAACATAGACCTAATAGCAAGTCTCACCTGCTAGAAAGAGGTGTCGCGTAATCAATGCCCATATTTATCTGTTTAAAGGAGGACAAGAGATAGTCTCTCCTAACACCGGCCTCAATATCCTCCTGCATTTTCATCAGCCACTTCCTAAGTGCTCTTCCAACTGTGAAAGAGGTGACAGATACAGTACCTTTAACCCTTTGAGGACCAGGCCCAAAATGACCCAGTGGACCGCGCAAATTTTGATCTTAGTGTTTCCGTTTTTTCCCTCCCTCCCTTCTAAGAGCTCTAGCACTTTCAGTTTTTTATCTACAAGGCCATGTAATGGCTTATTTGTTACAGGAATAGTTGTACTGTGTAATGGCGTCATTCATTTTACCATAACATGTATGATGGAATTCCAAATATATTATTTATGAAGATATAAATTGGTGAAATCGCAAAAAAGAATGCAATATGGTAACGTTTGGGGGGTTCCTGTGTCTACGTAATGCACTATATGGTAACAGCGACATGATACTATTATTCTATAGGTCAGCCTGAACACAACCACATGCAGGTTACACAGATTCTCTAATGTTATATATTTTTTTTAAATGAAATCCTTTTTTTTGGCAATTAATTATAAATAAAATGGGCCTATTGTGACGCTTATAACGGTTTTATTTTTTCACCTACGGGGCTGTATGGGGTGTCATTTTTTCCGCCATGATCTCTAGTTTTTATTAATACCATATGTGTGAAGATCGGACGTTTTGATCACTTTTTATTAATTTTTTAAAATATATAATGTAACATAAAATCGGTAATCCGCGCACTTTTTTCCCTCTTTTCGTGTACGCCGTTTACCGTTCGCAATGACGCTTGTTATATTTTCATAGATCGGACAATTACGCACGCTACAGTATATTATATGTTTATTTGTTTATTTATTTTTATATGTTTTATTTATATAATGGGAAAGGGGGGTGATTTCAACTTTTATTGGGGGAGGGGCTTTGGGGTAGTGTGTTAGTGTTTATAACTTTTTTTTTTTACACATTTGAAGTCCCTTTGGGGGACTTGTACATACACTACTTTGATTTCTACACTGATGAATGCTATGCCATAGGCATAGCATTGATCAGTGTTATCGGCGATCTGCTCATTGAGCCTGCCTGTGCAGGCTTAGAGTAGCAGATCGCCGATCGGACCGCACGGAGGCAGGTGAGAGACCTCCGGCGGCCCGTTTTACCGATCGGGACCCCCGCAGTCACACTGCGGGGGTCCCGATCGGTAAGTGACAGGGGACTCCCCCTGTCACTTACACTTAAACGCCGCGGTCGCGCCGCGATCGCGGCGTTTAAGGAGTTAATGACACGCGGCAGCGCGATCGCTGCAGCGTGTCATTGCCGGTGAGGTCCCGGCTGCTGATTGCAGCCGGCCCCCACCTGCTATGAAGCGCGCTCCGCTCCGGAGCACGCTTCATAGCGGGAGAAACACCCAGGGCGTACAGCTACGCCCTAGGTCGTCTGGGGACAGACTTCCATGGCGTAACTATACGCCCTGGGTCGTCTAGGGGTTAAGGAGCAATCTCAATACAACCATCTATAGGATCTTTCAAATTTGAGCCATCTTCAGCCAGTACCAAGGTCCTTTTGGACAGTTTAGCAATAGCTATGTCCAGTATAGGCGCTGACATCCAATCTTTAGATTTCTCCTCGACCAGAGTATAGTGGATCTTGAATCCACATGAAAGCCACTTTTGTCTTTATCATTTTCAACATGGACTCCTTGACCTAAAAAGCCCTATGTCCTTTTGAAATGGATAGCCTCTCTCCATCTTCTTTCGACTGATTTTGCACCTTAACAGCATTATTGAGCTTATTAACCCTTTACACTTGAAAATAGTATCTTCCTATGTTCAATTCTTCATCCACAGAAGTAGAGCCAACTTCATCTTTGACCTGGAACTCCTGTTCAACCTTGGATTCCTGCATAGGAGAATCACTTGTCCTTGGTCGCTTTCTACTCTGTAGTAGGGACCACTTAAAGTCAGTAATCGACTGATTGGGGCCCCTGAAAAGACATGACAAATTGGATAAGATGGAGGAACTAAGGGCTGATGGCTTCTGAAAAGACAAGCTCTTACTGCTAACCGACGCTCAACATAATCCTTTATCCAAACCAAGACATCACGGGCAGTGGATTCCGATCTGCAGTCTTGAAACTTTAAATACTCCCAATCATCTGAAAAGAAGCAAGTAAGTACATTATCAGCCTGGCTGAAAAAAGTAGAGACAGCACAGAACCTTCTTATCACACTGGACTCAAGTAAGATTTTTTGTTCTTAGTGGTGGTTTTCCGCCCAGCTGGGGTACTGCTTCCTAAACCCTTTCTAGAAGATATCTGGGGGGAAGGGGGAAGCAAAACCATTAAAATAATTACCAACTATGCAAAGTAAAAATCTTAAAGAATCCAAAGTACAACACATAATAGAAGTACACACCAATGCTGCCAGAACACAGGAACAGCACTGGCTAAGTGTTAGCCCGAGGTTTAAGTGGTCATCGTGGTGCCAAAACATAACCCCCCCCCCCCCAGAAGTGACACCGCGAGAGGGAGCAGACAATACACACAGGAGTATCCCAAAAGAAAAGTAGGGGATCGGCATAATCACTGAAAATTAGAGAAAGGGAAGATATATATTACCTGCAAGAAGGAGAGAGAATCACGGCATCAGAACGCAGCATCAGCAACCCGAAAGTATGTCACTCCAGTAGTGTCACTTCCAGGTCACTCCCACCAGGCTACACGAAGCACTACACCATCATGGATATGCAATGGAAACACAGCTTAGCAAATCAAAAATAATAACCAGAAAACACACCTAAGGGCAGAATAAGATGCGCAAGCCGTGGTCTCCAGAGGACAGGTTAGATAGCCGCACAGGGCAGCAATACTACTATAAGAGAACCACAAATCCCTAAAACAATGTCCCCTACAAGCTTCAAAGGATGAAACATAACTGAGATAAAGGGGGTCTGGAGGCAGGTTACAGTGTGTGGCAGTGGATTTTTTAAATTAAGCTCATATATCTGTAAAAGCACAAACAAATAAAAATGGTTGCCTATCTGATCTTATGGTGTGAACAGCAACCAAATCAGTAAATACATTTACACTTGGTGTGTGGTTAACTTATCATCACTCCCTGTATGACAACTCCCAAAGATAATGAAAATGAGAAAATCCGCTGCTATCCTTCCGGATTGACACCAGGATCCTCCAGCATAGATATAAGCAATAAAAATATTTTAAAAATGGAGAGCGGACATCAAAATCATAACAACTTAAGCTGTCATCATAGTGAAAAAAAATCTCTGGATTGAACTCACTTGTTGGAGGGGAGTATGTGGCAAACTCCCCCCCCCCCAGCCTGGATAGTATTGTCAGTGGACTCTCCGCAGTATCTCCCTGTGCATGTGCCGCTGTATCACTAGCCCTTTTGATCTCAGCTTTTCCTTGTCCTCGATTGCAGGGCGTCTCTGTGAACTTCAGAACAAGCAGGCTTCTTTCAAACAATAGTAGGTATACAAAGTTGTCATATAAAAAGTTGGACAATAAATGTACTTTGTTTATATGATAAATTTGTATACCTACTATTCTTTGAAAGAAGATCGGTGAAACAGAAGCCTGCTCGTTCTGAAGTACAGAGAGATGCCCTGCATTCGGGGACAAGGCAAAGCTGGGGTTAAAAGGGCTAGTGATAGGGCGGCACATGCACAGGAAGATGCTCTGGAGAGCCTTCTAACAAAACAATCCAGGCTGGAAGGGGGGGGGGGGGGGAGTGTGTCACATACTCCCCTCCAACAAGTGAGTTCACTCCGGAAAAAAAATTTCACTATTATGTCAGCTTAAGTTGATATGATTTTGATGTCCGCTCTCCATTTTTAAAATATGTTTATTACTTAAATTAAGTTCATTAAAATTCCTTGTCACAGTGGCTGAGCTCCCCCCCCCACACACACACATACACACACACACACACACACACACACAAACACCCACATACACACACACCCATCCCTTGTGAGGCTAATAGGATGTAAGGGATAAGGGAAAGGGTCAATAGACATAATTTACATTGAATCTAAGATTAAATTTTTAAGTGTGGCATTTAGTGTGCTGTAGTCCTTCTTTTGCTTTAAACCTAGCTAATAGTGATGAGCGAATACTGTTCGATTGAATAGATATTCAATAGAATAGTAAGGTATTCAATCTATTGAATATTATCGAATAGTTCGCAGAATATTCAATAAATATTCGATAAGCGTTCAAAACCCCCAGCTTCCGTTTTTTCCCTCCAAGTGGTCGAGTAGGTGTTTTGCAATGATCAAATACTTGTTCCCATTGACCTTAATGGGATCGAATATTGATCGAATAGGTGAATATCCATACAATATTCATACGAAAATCGAATATTTCACTATTTGCTCATCACTACTAGTTAAGTTCTGCCCAAAGTATGCTCAGAAGAAAGGACATGCAAAATAGCTCTCACACCTCTTAGGCAAAGAGGTGCCCCTCCAAGCAGTTGTGTAGCTACCTTATACGCCACTGCTAAAGGCCTGCATGGCAGGGGGGCCAGGGCCTCCCCCCCAGTGAAGCGTGGTCTATCTCTATGGTTGTCTCTTTTGTGGCCAGAGGATTCATGGGGCCTCATACAATTTCCTGCTATGGGGCCCCATAAATCCCAGCTATACCCCTGCCTTCAAGTCAGTTTTTAAATCTATGTAGGAGTCTTACAACATTGATTGAGGATCTGTGACATACCAAAAGCTTCACGTGTTTCAACACTTACCCACCCCCTTCCCAAAAAAAAAAAAAAAAAAAAAAAAAAGGTAAAAATATTTTTCAAAACCTTTTTTGTGTAGTATGTATTAATATGTATAGTATGTATTCTAATGTACAGCAGTGTGGATAATAATTCAGCTTTGGAACAGGAACTTCTAGCTTTACCTTTGGTTTTACTATACAATTGTACATTCAATTAAATTTTTAAGCTCTATTCAGGGTGTATTTGTATGTTGTTTTGTCTGAGTTTCTGTCACATTCTTTTGCTCACTTTGCAGCAACATGACACAAAACAACTCCTTTAAATAGTCTCTCAATGTGAATCAACAAGCACTAAAAAAACAAAAACATAAAAGTAAGTAAAAGTAAGAAAAAGAGACAATAAAATAAAAAAGCTATTATCATCATGTTCACATTATCATCATTATCATTATGTTCACAAAATACACAGTGGAATCTCAATATGTGAATCAACAGGCAGAGCTGTCCATACAACGTTTAGATAGCAAGTGGTGTTTATTTCTTTTTAATGACAATGAAAAGTGACCAGCTTTATTCTCTCCATGGTTGGTGCTATCCTGTGGAAAATGTATCTGCACTGCAGCCATTCCTACTGCAGTGCAGACACCTACTGTACACAAGTAATTTGGACATTTTCAACCATCAGAAGATGAAGATTGCTCAGGATTCCCCGTGGTCACTGCAGTACAATTCCAGGTAATTTACTGCTTCAGCTGAAAATGTATACATCGCAAATATCAGACATTTGGATGGGAAATACTATATATAGATATTCATCTACTGCTGGATTCAAAATAATAATAGGTAAATGAGCTGAATTCTTATTTTAGACTTTTAATATAACAGTAAAATCTGCAAGATTATGTTTCTAACTGAAAGGAGTTTTCAGCCAGCATTGACAATACATTTCTTTTTTATTCCATGATCATCAGAAAAGAATTATTTGAATTATTATGTGAAGTTTTACAAATTGTCCTTTGTTATTTATATAAAAAGCTACCCATTATATGTTATATCTATAAAAGTAATTGAGTTTAACCATGAAATGCAGAATTTATCAGAAAATTTTAAATGATATTCACACTTGAAATATAGAGAAGTTGGTCTCTACAGGAATAGTGACACATTTACAATTGCTTAATTATGGAACAATTTCTAGGCATTATATTTAGCTAACATAGCATAAAGCGTACCTACCACCAGAAAAAAAACATTTCACATGTCACATAGATGTTTTTTTTGTCACATGTTTTTATCGGTCAGGGTCTGAATGTTCAGGCTATGTTCACACACTGCATGAACAACTGTTGTTAAAAACAACGGTTGTTGTGAGTGTCTAACAATTGCCTTTATTGCAGTGAAAATTGCATTGATTTCAAAGCAGAAATAATTGCCCTAAAAAAAATTTCCACAGCCGCATTGAACATAGGCCGGTGTTCAATACACTGTGTGAACAATGACCATTGCTTGCATTGACTTCAGTGCAACACATTTTTTTTATGAAAACACAGTAATCACTGAGCTCAGGGAGATGAGTGAAAAAAAAAATCATTGAAGTATTCACTCAAGAGTCTCCATTGCTACATACAGGCTAGGGATATCTGGCTATTCCTGTGTTTTGAGACTCCACTGACCCCTTTTTTTGCATATTTAAATTTGTAGGGGGTAATGTATAAATGGAGACTATTGAATCAGTTTTTTTTTCACTGATCTCTCTGATCTCAGTGATTGCTGTGTTTTGCTGGTCTAATTCTCATTGCCTGCCTTGGTAAATTCTTGTCATGTCGCAATACTTTCAACCAAGCTAGACTTTGTCACAAAAGGAGCCATCCTGTTGTTTCCCTATTTCTGTTTCAATACTCACAACCGAGTGGGACTTAAGGGGTTACCTATCTGGGTCATTTGGTGATCTCCACATCTGGAGGGACCCCTTGGCAACAGGCTAGGAATATCTGGCTACTCCCATGTTTTGAGACTTGCAACCGAGGCTCCACGACCCCTTTTTTTGCACATTTTTTCATGACAAGAATGGCCGTTGTGTTCAATGCAAACAATGGCTGTTCTTGTCATAAAAATATTAGTCTATTGACAGTATACCATTATAATCCTAAAGAAGTCACCAAGTGTGATGGAACATGTGGGGTTTAGGAAATCTCATTCCCTGGTATCCACCCTCCATTGGGTGATACCATATTTTGTCGTACCCCTTTTATTTTCCTATTTGCACATGTTCACTTGCACTGTTTATGTTTTGTCTTGTATTATCACCTTTATCATGCAGTAAGAATTTATACATGCATTGTTGTTCATAGAAGTGAGGATTGATTTTGGAGTTCTGTAAGCATCGAATTTATTGAGTAAACCCCCCTACTGTTTTTTTTTTTTTTTTTTATCGCTTTTAAATGTATTTTTGCTTATTATGTTTATGCAAAGAATAAATTGAGTCTGCAATGCACAAGAAAAAGGGTCGGCACTAACCTTGTCAATGTGTTTGGCTCTGTGCAGGAGGAGTACTGTAGATAGGGTGCTTGCCACAACAGAAGAAGTCTTTAAGCTATGCACTATCCATGTAGATACAATAAAAGAGGTAGCACTCACCATCCAATGAATATTCTGTCGCTTTATTTCATAACAAAAAACAAGACAAGTAAGGTGCACACATATTTAAGACAGACGCCAAGAGGCATAGCTTTTCCAGCACCCGGGGCAAATATTCCATTTGGCGCCACCTTACCCCCTCCACCCGGACACCTCAAACAGAAACTTCTCGCCACACTGTACTTAGGGCCACTATAAAACCCCTGATCAGTATCATGCGCAGATCGGATTCTTGTAATAGGACACATGACAGATACACATATACAGACATATACACAAATGCACATATACAGACACATATGCACATATGCAGACACATGACAGATACACATATACAGACATACACATATACTTACACACATATGCACATATACAGACACAAACACATATACATACACATGACAGATACACATATCCAGACATACACATATACATACACACATATACAGACACATGACATATACACACACATGCACATATACAGACACATACACACATATGCACTTATACAGACACATGACAAATGCACATATACAGACACCTGCACATATACAGATCCATACACACATATGAACATATACATACACATAAAAGATACACATATACATACACACATATGCACATATACAGAAATATGACAGAAATAGAAACAGATGAACATATAGACACAAGAACGTTCACTTTCAATGTAGAGAAGATGCATACCCCCTCCTCCTTTATGGTAGCTAGCACCAGTAGCTTCTCAAACTATTTCCCCTGCTTCTCCAACATCAGAAGGTCCCAGGAAGTGGCCTGAACTCCTAGTGAGGGGGTGGGGGAGGAGCCCGAAGTGCAGGGCCTGAATGCCTGGACACTGCTCTGTCTAAAGCCCCAGCATCCCTATATGTACTGTATGGCATGAAGTATTAATCCCTTAGTGACCTTTCATACATGTTTTTACATCGGTCACTGAGGTACTTTATGCTAGGCTGCTGCCCAGCAGTTTAACCTATTACACGTGGTGATCAAATCATGACCATAGAAAGTAACGGATATGAAGGTCTTCCTTAGCCCATTATCAGTCCAGCAACATAATCACAGGCTGCCTATAGGTTTCTACGGCAGCGGGAAGCCTTATGAAGGCTGTGAGGACTGCTATGTATGTGCCTTTATACAGTCATGGTGGACAATGTTGACAGGCATAATGCACTGCACTACAATGTGGTGCCTTATATAAGTGGTCAGAGGATTTCAAATTGTATTCCCCTGAAAGAGGTACTTAGATGTCAAGTAAAAGAATAAACATGCTGCATATGCAAATTATTATTTTTTTTTTATATAAAATATGCAAAAAGTATTGCTTTCCTGTCTGCCCAGGTCTATAACTACTAAAAATGTATTTGTTTTGGGGTCTGAGTTCTTAATTTTGTGGTCATTCTGCCTAGTTGAGCTTAGCTTGCTTTTCATCAGCTATTTATTACAGTCCTTCTACCCTGCTTACTCCCTTCCAATGCACCCCTGCCAGTTCTCCTGTTAAAGCTGTTGCAGAACATCTTATTTCACTGCAGACATTTGCATAATTAGTGAGGTTGCAACAGAGAGGGTAGGAAAAAGAATCTACTCTTGAGACTTGTCTATGGTATTGTCAGTAACCAGACAAGACAGTGAGCCCTGACGCTGAACCCACCAACTGACCCTACCTACTTGCCTCAAACGGCCCTAGGTAGCTGTGGACAACCACAAAGATGTTCCCTTTACTAGTATTGGTGCACACAGAACATGACAGACAAACAAACACAATAAGGAATAGTCAACAGTCCAGGTCACAACAATTAGGCTGCAAAAGTACAAAATCAGGATCCAATAGGTGAAGTCCAAGTCCAGGAACAGCAGAACCAAAACAAAAATTAACCATGACATGGCCAGACAGAATTCAGCAGGTGCAGTCGGGCGCCTTTTTGTCCGCACAGCACGAGCTGAGGGGCGCATAACGCTCCGAAAAGGTACCATCCTGACAATACCCCCCCCCTTTTATGAGGGGCCTCAGGACCCTTACAGGACTTAACCCTTTAAGGACCGTGCTAACTTTCGTTTTTGCGTTTTTGTTTTTTCCTCCATGTGCTTAAAAGGCCTTAGCACTTGCATTTTACACCTACAGACCCACATGAGCCCTTATTTTTTGCGTCACTAATTGTACTTCGCAATGACAGGCTGAACTTTTCCATAAAATATGCTGCGAAACCAGAAAAAAATTATATGCCCAGTGAAATTGAAAAAAAAAAAAACGCAATTATTTTTCTTTGGGGGGGCTTCATTTTTACGCCGTGTGTCCTATGGAAAAACTTAGTTGTTATATATGTTCCTCAAGTCATTACGATTAAAACGATATGTAACATGTATAACTTTTATTGTATCTGATGGCCTGTAAAAAATTAAAACCATTGTTAACAAATATACGTTCCTTAAAATCGCTCTATTCCCAGGCTTATAGCGCTTTTATCCTTTGGTCTATGGGGCTGTGTCAGGTGTAATTTTTTGCGCCATGATGTGTTCTTTCTATCGGTACCTTAATTGCGCATATGCGAGTTTTTGATCGCTTTATATAAAATTTTTTCTGGATTTGATGCGACCAAAAATGCGCAATTTTGCACTTTGGGATTTTTTTGCGCTTATCCAGATTTGTGCTGTTTGGGGGCATCTTCCTCCGCCGGTGGTGCTGGCTGGGTTTTGGTGTGGCATTTTTGGGTCTGATCCTGTGGCATGGGGGTTGCAGGGCCGTTCCATGGCCTCCCTTCCCTGACTGTGCACGCCTGTGGGGGTGGTGGTCGCTGACTGGCACAGTGTGGACTTAGTGTAGGGACCCATGTGTATCAGATACCTGCACGCGGTACATGGGGCAGTGTGGCTTGATCAATTCACATACAGAATTCTGATGTTTTTTATGCAGCCGAGAGGTACAAGTATCAGTCATAGGTGTGAGGTGCAGCACTCTTTTTCTTCCCTGAACCTTATTTTGTTTCTCTCTTTTCTCCGTGTTTTGCACTCCTCCTGGTGAGACCCACATGACCGCAATTAGCAGGAGACACCTGAGTGCACATGGTTTTAATCCCTCCTGTCTGTCCCATTCTATCTTTGATAGCTATGGTGAGTGCAATACCTTATCCAGATTTGTGCTGTTTGGGGGCAGCTTCCTCCGCCGGTGGTGCTGGCTGGGTTTTGGTGTGGCATTTTTGGGTCTGGTCCTGTGGCATGGGGGTTGCAGGGCCGTTCCATGGCCTCCCTTCCCTGACTGTGCACTCCTGCGGGGGTGGTGGTCGCTGACTGGCACAGTGTGGACTTAGTGTAGGGACCCATGTGTATCAGATACCTGCACGCGGTACATGGGGCAGTGTGGCTTGATCAATTCACATACAGAATTCTGATGTTTTTTATGCAGCCGAGAGGTACTAGTATCAGCCATAGGTGTGAGGTGCAGCACTCTTTTTCTTCCCTGAACCTGATCTCCCATTGAGATCAATCCTGTGTATATAATAGAGCAATGATCCATCAGATCGGTGCTCTATTATAATGGTCTGCTGCAGACCATCTGAATAGATTGCCGAGCCGGGATCAGCGCCATTCCGACGCTGAGCCCCGGCCTGCTCATTAGAACGGATCTCCCCTCCGCGATCGCATCGCGGGGGGGAGATCCCCCACTGGACACCAGGGAGAGGGGGCACAGCTGCTAATCAAATGCAGCTGTCAGCTTTGACAGCGGCATTTGAATAGTTAATTAGCCGGCAGCGGTGATCGGCCGCGCCCGCTAATACACGCGGTCCCTGGCTGCCCTTAGCAACCGGGGACCGCGCGCTGCAGAGAGGGCTCACGCAGGGAGCCCTCTCTGTTTACTCTTAACGGCCGCATGATGAGTATACCCGTCATGCGTCGTTAAGAGGTTAACCTCTTAAGGACATAGGACGTACCGGTACGTCCTATGTCCTCATTAGCACTTCAAAGCGGGGCCGCGCGGCGGCCCCGCTTTGAAGTGCCGCGATCCCGGGTGCCGCGTGTAGCCCGGGACCGCCGCTATTAGCGGGCACGGTCTGATCGCCGTGCCCGCTAATTAGCTAATCGGAGGCAGCTGTCAAAGTTGACAGCTGCCTCCGATTACCGGAGGCAACGTTTCCCTGGTGTCTAGTGGGGGAGATCGCTCCTCCGGGACCTTGTCCCGGAGGAGCGATCTCCGTTACTGATGCCGGCCGGGGACGCGTCCAAGATGGCGCCGTCCTCGGCTCGGCACTCGTTTGTTTCCGGCTGCAGCAGCCGAAAGCAAACGAGTGCCGATCTCATGGATCTCTGCAGCATATCTATGCTGCAGAGATCTCTATGAGAGATCCAAGTGTATATACTAGAAGTCCCCCATGGGGGCTTCTAGTATATGTGTAAAAAAAAAAAACAACGTGTTGTTAATAGTAAAAATCCCCCTCCCCTAATAAAAGTCTGAATCACCCCCCTTTTCCCAGGTTTTAAATAAAAGTAAACAAATAAATAAATAAATAAACATGTTTGGTATCGCCGCGTGCGTAATCGCCCGAACTATTAATTAATCACATTCCTGATCTCGTACGGTAAACGGCGTCAGCGCAAAAAAATCCCAAAGTGCAAAATTGCGCATTTTTGGTCGCATCAAATCCAGAAAAAATGTAATAAAAAGCTATCAAAAAGTCGTATATGCGCAATCAAGGTACCGATAGAAAGATCACATCATGGCGCAAAAAATGACACCTCGCACCATAGACCAAAGGATAAAAGCGCTATAAGCCTGGGAATGGAGCGATTTTAAGGAATGTATATTGGTTAACAACGGTTTGAATTTTTTACAGGCCATCAGATACAATATAAGTTATACATGTTATATATCGTTTTAATCGTAACGACTTGAGGAACATGCATAACAAGTCAGTTTTACCCCAGGGCGAATGGCGTAAAAACACATTTCCCCCAAATAAAAGAAATGCGTTTTTTTTTTTCAATTTCACCACACTTTGAATTTTTTTCTGGTTTCGCAGTGTACTTTATGCAAAAATTCAGCCTGTAATTGCAAAGTACAATTAGTGACGCAAGAAATAAGGGCTCATGTGGGTTTCTAGGTGGAAAAATGCAAGTGCTATGACCTTTTAAACACAAGGAGGAAAAACCGAAAACGTAAAAACGAAAATGGGCCATGTCCTTAAAGGGTTAAAGCGTTACTGTCATGTTTTTTTTTTTATTGCAGAAATCAGTAGTATAAGCGATTTTAAGAAACTCTGTAATAGGTTTCATCAGCCAAAAAAGCCTCCTTCTGTACTCAAGAAGCAATCTCCCAACCTCCCCCCCTGACTTCTTATCTGTGCATTATGTGGCAAACGCGTCTTCATTACAGAGAAGCCAGTGAAAACGGGCTCTGCTCTCTCCATTGTAAGCCTATGAAGGGGGGAGGGGCTGAGGGAGATGAGGGAGCAGGAAGAGGTGACATGAAGGCCAGCTGTTTGTAGACTCTCTGGGCACCTAAAACACTAAATTCAGGTGTCAGAAAGGTCATTTCTTATCTATGAACTTACTGAGAGAAGATTGCAGGGTGTTGTGCTTTGCAGAAATCCTCCGTGCTCAGTCACTCCTAACAGCCCCTCCCCTCTCCATAGCCACATAATGGACACAGAAATCCTGCTTCATTTGATGTGAGGGGGGAGGCTGGGAGATTGCCTTTTCAGTCTAGAAGAAAACTCTTTTAGTACATAAAACCTATTACAGAGTTTCTTAAAATCGCTTGTACTGTTGATATTTAATGTTTTCAGAAAAATGACCCTGAAATGACAGTTACGCTTTAACTTCACTTAAAAAATTGCCATCTGACTCCCATTCGGCAGAAAAAGAGTCCATGGCATGGAGAACAGGCTTACTGACAGGACGAGGAGAAGAACGTGATACATTTTCATCAGGTACAGCAGAACTAGAAAAAATCTTTTCGCAGGAGGGTACCTGTGCTCCCAAGTGACTTTCCTCAGAGTCACCTGAACGCTGATGATCTGGGTGCAGGTTTTCTTGCCGCTTGGGACACTTGTGGCAGAAACTGATGAAATGGCCACTGTCACCACAGTAATAACATAGACCGTTGTGTCTTCGATGTTATCGCCTGGTCCTGGTATCCAATCCTCCCAGCTGCATGGGCTCGTCCTTAGGAATGTCACAGGTAACAGTAGGCTTTTTGACAGAATAGAAGACAAGGGTTTTAGAAGAGTCAGAGCCTACTCTCACCCTATGTCAGTCACGGAGCCTACGGTTGATACGTATGGCCAAATTCATGGCCTGCTTAACCCCTTAACGACATCGGGCGTAAACTTACGCCCTGATGCCGGTAAGGGAGTTCAGAGCGGGGCCGCGCGGCGACCCCGCTCTGAACCGCGGCGGTCCCGGGTTCCACTTGTAGCCCGGGACCGCTGGCATTAGCGGGCACGGCGATCGGACAATAATAATAATGTAATCAGATGCAGCTGTCAAACATGACAGCTGCATCCGATTACCGGACGCAGCGTCTCCCTGGTGTCTAGTGGGGAGATTGATCCTCCGGGATGTTATCCCGGAGGAGCGATCTCCGTAACTGAAGCCGGCCGGGGACTGCTCCAAGATGGCGCCGTCCCCGGCTCGGCACTCGTTTGTTTCCGGCTGCAGCAGCCGAAAGCAAACGAGTGCCGATCTCATGGATCTCTGCAGCATATTTATGCTGCAGAGATCTCAATGAGGGATCAAAGCACTTAAAATAGAATTCCCCTAGGGGGGCTTCTAGTATAAGTGTAAAAGTAAAAAAAAAAAGTGTCATTATTAGTAAAAAGCCCCCTCCCCTAATAAAAGTCTGAATCACCCCCCTTTTCCCAGGTTATAAATAAAAGTAAATAAATAAATAAATAAATAAACATGTTTGCTATCGCCGCGTGCGTAATCGCCCGAACTATTAATTAATCACATTCCTGATCTCGCACGGTAAACGGCGTCAGCGCAAAAAAATGCTAAATTGCGCATTTTTGGTCACATCAAATCCAGAAAAATTGTAATAAAAAGCGATCAAAAAGTCGTATATGCGCAATCAAGGTACCGATAGAAAGAACATATCATGGCACAAAAAATTACACCTCACACGGCCCCATAAACCAAAGGATAAAAGCGTTATAAGCCTGGGAATGGAGCGGTTTTAAGTGACGTATATTTGTTGACAATGGTTTAAATTTTTTACAGGCCATCAGATACAATATAAGTTATACATGTTACATATCGTTTTAATCGTAACGACTTGAGGAACATATGTAACAAGTCAGTTTTACCCCAGGGCGAATGGCGTAAAAACACATTTCCCCCAAATAAACAAAATGCGTTTTTTTTTTTTCAATTTCACCACACTTTGAATTTTATTCTGGTTTCGCAGTGTACTTTATGCAAAAAATCAGGCTGTCATTGCAAAGTACAATTAGTGACGCAAAAATAAGGGCTCATGTGGGTCTCTAGGTGGAAAAATGCAAGTGCTATAGCCTTTTAAGCACAAGGAGGAAAAACACAAAAATCGAAATTGGCTCTGTCCTTAAGGGGTTAAGGGTGGAAGGATCTGAATGCCCTGTCCAGGCATTCTTAATGCCATCAGACAACCCCTGCTTAAATTTGCATCTATGTGCTGGATTATTCCACCCGGATGGAACGCACCACTGGCGGAACTCGGCACAATACTCCTCCACTGGTTGCTTGCCCTGTCTCAAAGTTATCAACTGCCTTTCAGCTGCTGCTGCCCTGTCAGGTTCATCATAAAGTAATTCCAATGCTGAAAAAAAACTGATCTAAAGAAGAAAATTCAGTGGCATCCTGCGGAGGTCCTTGTAAGGGTGACATAAAAATGCCCCCTCTTTGGCTTCCATCCCCAGAGGGCCTGGGACAAAGTCTAAAAAACAACTTACATCCCTCTCTGAAAATTCAAAAGGCCCTTCTATTGCCGATGAATCTTTCAGGAATCTGCACTGTAGGTTCTGGGGGAAAAGCAGCAGATAGCACAACATTCTTTTCCAGGAAAAACTCTACCTGCAGCACACGTTGCGCTAGGTCCACAACAAGTTGGTTGAGACTTTGTATTTGCTCAACCAGAGCTATCATAGGGTCCATAGCCAGGTGAAAAAAAAAGTAAGGCTGGTTATTCTGTTAGGAACCGGATGGAGGGACAAGACAAGTCAGTGAGCCCTGACCCTGAACCCACCAACTGACCCTACCTACTTGCCTTAAACAGCCCTAGGTAGCTAGGCGGTCCCTGCACTAGTGTAGGTGCACACAGAACAAGACAGACAAATAAACACTATAAAGAATAGTCAACAGTCCGGTTCACAACAATCAGGCAGCAAAAGTACAAAATCAGGATCCAATAGGCGAAGTCAAAGTACAAGCAATATGGTCAGGGGCAGACGGCAAGCAAGGGAGGTCAAAAATACAGTACAAAGCAAAGATCAGGAGAAGTAAAGAACAGAAGACACACGCAGGCAGAGACAAAGCCAATACCCAGCAAAGAGAACACAGACTGGGTTTAGTTATAAAGGAGGCCAGGGCTCTGATCCAGAACGTAATTTAACCATCCCCCTGATCTCCAAGCACAGACACCTGACAACAAAACACATCCATTGGCAGGAAACCTGTCAGTCACAGCAGAACCAAAACAAAGATTAACCATGACATGGCCAGACAGAATTCAGCAGGTTCAGTCGGGTGTGTCCACCAAACCAAGCGAGCAGATAAACCAGTGTTCAGACACTGCAAAACAAAACACAGAAACAGAATACGAGAAATTCAGCACCTTCTCGGCCGCGCAGCCCAAGCCAAGGGGCGCATAACGCTCCGCCAAGATACCATCCTGACAGGTATCCTCCCTCCATTATGAAGCTGATCTCAAAAAAATCTGACAGGAGAAGCTGAAAGACAAATAATGACCAGGGGTAGTGCAATTCCCTATTTACACAAAACTATAAGGTTACAATTTTTTTTACATTAAACAGCTCAACATTAGGAACAGACATTGGGACATTGTAACAGACAGTAAGGGTGGACTGGCTGTGCAACTCAACCAGTTTGGCTTTACCCTTCATCCCTCTCTAGGATGCAGAATCTGTACTTCTGCGGCTAGAGGACACCAGATCACTCTACACTGGTGTGGTACCAATGTGAGCAGCAGCTAGTTCCCAAGAACCAAAGTCAGTGCAAAACACCGGGGAACAGGCTGTGTATATGTGGTTAGCAAGCCAGGTGGTCATCAGGAGAGTCAGCGCAATATCAGGGATGAAACAGGTTTTGTAGTAAGATAGGTGAAGGGTCAGGACAGGCAGCTTAACCTCTTAAGGACCCATGACGTACCGGCTTGTCATGGATCACTGTCACTTAAGGACCCATGACGTACCGGTACGCCGGCCCTTTAAACGGGCGCCGCGCGAAATCGCGCGGCGCTCCGGTAAAGATGGCTGCTGATTCTATCAGCAGCCATCTTCATGTGTCACATAGGGGGCAATTTCCCTGCCCCCCGTGACGACGATCGCTGTGATTGGCAGATGACTTGTCATCTGCCAATTACAGCGATTTGCTGTATTTCCGGGACCGGACCCCGGCACAGAGCTGTGATTGGTGCTGTCCGAGACAGCACCAACCACAGCAGTGCCTGGGCATCACCTGCCCTTAGATCCGGCCCCCCGATCGCCCGTGATTACGGGCGATCCACACTACTACCCCCATCATCACCTTCTCTGCTTGCTAAGAATGTGCAGCAGAGAAGGTGATGATGGGGGTGGTGAGTCCTGTGCCCGGCGCCCGGTGCGGTCCTGGAGTTTGCCGGGCGCCGGGTGCCTCCTCCCCCCGTGCTGCCTCCTCCTCCGGTAACAGGGAGATGATAATCTATCTCCCTGTTACCGGAGGAGGAGGCAGCTCGGGGGGAGGAGGCACCCGCCACACTCCAGGACCGCACCGGGTGCTTCCTCCTTCCCCTGTGCTCTATGCCTCCCCCAATCCCCCTCCACAACCCCCCCCCGGATACCTCCTCCTCCTCCTCCAGTGTCCTCTGCCAGCTCCACCCTGTCCAGCTCCAGACTCCCCCCCCCCCCCCCGTCCAGCTCCAGGCAGCCCCCCTTTCCAGGCAGCCCACCCCTGTCCAGGCAGCCCCCCCCGTCCTGCCAGCCCCCCCTGTCCTGCCAGCACCCCCCCTGTCCTGCCAGCACCCCCCTGTCCTGCCAGCACCCCCTTGTCCTGCAAGCCCCCCTGTCCTGCCAGCGCCCCCCCCTGTCCTGCCAGCACCCCCTTGTCCTGCAAGCCCCCCTGTCCTGCCAGCGCCCCCCCCTGTCCTGCCAGCACCCCCTCCTCTGTCCTGCCAGCCCCCCTTAGTCCTGCCACCCCCGCCGTACTGCCAGCCCCCCCTCCGTCCTGACACCCCCCTCCGTCCTGCCAGCCCCCCTCAGTCCTGCCAGCCCCCCCTCAGTCCTGCCAGCCCCCCCCCTCAGTCTTGCCAGCCCCCTCCGTCCTGCCACCCCCCTCCATCCTTCCAGCCCCCCTCAGTCCTGTCAGCCCCCCTCAGTCCTGCCAGCCCCGTCCGTACTGTTAGCCCCCCCTCCGTCCTGCCACCCCCCTCCGTCCTGCCACCTCCCTCCGTCCTGCCATTCCCCCCTCTGTCCTGTCACCCCCCTCCGTCCTGCCACCCCCCTCCGTCCTGCCAGCCCCCCCTCTGTCCTGCCAGCCCACCCCTCCTCCGTTATGCCACCCCCTCTCTCCTCCCACCCTCTCCCCTCCGTCCTGCCACCCTCCCCTCTTACCCTCTCTCCCCTGCCACCCTCTCCTCTTACCCTCTCTCCTCCGTCCTGCTGCCCCTCTTACCCTCTCCGCTGCCACCCTCCCCTCTTACCCTCTCTCCCCTGCCACCCTCTCCTCCTACCCTCTCTGCTCTCCCCTCCGTCCTGCCGCCCCTCTCCCCTCCCCTGCCACCCTCTCCTGTTACCCTCTCTGCTGCCACCCTCTCCTCTTACCCTCTCCCCTCTGTCCTGCCGCCCCTCTACTCTTACCCTCTCCCCTCTGTCCTGCCCCCCCTCCCCTGCCACCCTCTCCCCCTACCCTTTCCCCTCCCCTGCCACTCTCTCCTCTTACCCTCTCCCCTCCCCTGCCACTCTCTCCTCTTACCCTCTTGCCCTCTCCGCTGCCACCCTCCCCTCTTACCCTCTCTCCCCTGCCACCCTCTCCTCCTACCCTCTCTGCTTTCCCCTCCGTCCTGCCGCCCCTCTCCCCTCCCCTGCCACCCTCTCCTCTTACCCTCTTCGCTGCCACCCTCCCCTCTTAAAAAACACACGAATAAAATGTAAAAACAGTACATAAAACACTAACACTTACACGTGTAAAAGCATAACACTTACACACCCCTCTAAGGATGCCTTCACACACACCGGATCCGCAGGGGATTTCACGCTGCAGATTTGCAGCGAAATCCGCTACGGATCCAGCACCAGTGCATCCCTATGAGAATACATACACACAGCAGGAATGACATCCCCCTGTGTGTATGTAAGTTAACCCCCCAATCGCCGGAGCATACATCACCTCCTCCCCACTCTGGTTTGCTTCGGGGGTTCTCAGCAGGACATCCGGCTGCGGCGGGGCAGCTCACTGATTGGCTGCGCGGGATGAGCAGACGCCGGGAGCCCCGAAGCAAGCCGGAGCGGGGAGGAGGCAAAGTATGCTCTGGCCAGCGGGCGTTAACTTACATATAGGCAGAGGGATGTCAATCATAGGGATGCACTGACGCTGGATCCGCAGTGTGCGTATCCGGTGTGTGTGAAGACATCCTAAAGAAAAAAAAACAAAATGGCCACAGGTTGTTCTCGGCTGAAGAGGCATTCGCCTGGATTGCCTCCGATACTGAGACAACCAGTGAGGGAGAAGAGGAAGATCCCTCGTTCCCTCTTCCTTCCTCTTCTTCCTCATCGTCATCACCATTTAGTGATGACAAGCCCCCAAGGCGCTGCCCCAGGACTAGGCCCCAGGAAGCCCCACAAGCCCCCCCAAGTGACCCCACCCCGTACGAACCACAGATTCCTGAGTTCGTTGGGGTCACTTGTGGGGGGTTTCCTCTGTTTTGGCAGCACGGGGGCTCTGAGAGCCCTTCGTCCTCCATTCTGGCCAAATCCAGCTTCCAAAATCCAAATTGCGCTCCTTCCCTTTGGAGGCTTTCCGTGCGGTTACTTTGCACTTTGTGTCCCCATGTGGGGTACTCTTGTAATCAGGGGAAATTGCGCTACGTGATTAGGCATTTATTTTTTTCTTTTAACCCCTTGTGAACATGAAAAATTCAAAGTTACACCAACGTCTTAGTGTAAAAAATTAAATTTTTCATTTTAACAGCACATTGTTCCACATTTGTGCCTGTCACCAGTGGGGTCCATATCCTCACTGCACCCCTTGTTACATTCCTTGAGGGGTGTAGTTTCCATAATGGGGTCACTTGTGGGGGGTTTCCAATGTTTTGGCAGCACGGGCACTCTGCGAACCCGACATGGCCTTCGTCCTCCATTCCAGCCTCTAAATGGCGCTCTGTCCCTTTGTTGGCTTGCCCTGTGCCCATATGGCACATTATGTCCACATGTGGGGTATTTTCGTACTCAGGGGAAATTACCCTACACGTTTTGTGTTAATTTTCTCTTTTAACCCCTTGTGGAAATGAAAAAATCAAGGCTAGACCAACATTTAGTGTAAAAAAAAATTAAATTTTTACACTAAATCATTGATCTAGTCTTTATTTTTTCATTTTCACAAGGGGTTAAAAGATAAAAAAACACGAAATGTGTAGAACAATTTTCCCTGACTACAGAAATACCCCACATGTGGACATAAAGCGCCAAGCGGGTGCAGGGTAAGCCTCAGAAGGGAAGGAGCGCCATTTGGCTAGAATGGATGGTGAATGCCATGTTGCATTCAAAAGGCCCTGTGTTGCCAAGACATGGAAAACCCCCCAGAAGTGACCCCATTCTGGAAACAACACCCCTCAAGGAATATAACAAGGGGTGCAATGAGGATATGGACCCCTTGATGACGGGCACATTTGTGCTGTGAAAATGGAAAAACAAAATTTTTTACTTTCATGTCACATTGTTCCACATTTGTGCCCGTCACCAGTGGGGTCCATATGCTCTTTGCACCCCTTATTAGATTCCTTGAGGGGTGCAGTTTCCAGAATGGGGTCACTTGTGGGGGTTTACCACTGTCTTGGCAGCATAGGGTCTTTGTAAATGCGACATTGCCCTTGAAATCTATTCCAGCCAAATCCAGCCTCCAAAAGCCAAATGGTGCTCCTTCCCTTCGGAGGCCCGTCTTGCGGCCGCATCGCGCTTTATGTGCACATGTGGGGTATTTCCGTACTCGGGACAAACTGCTCTACACGTTTTGTGTTTTTTTTCTCTTTTAAACCCTTGTGAAAATGAAAAATTCACGGCTAGGCCAATGTTTAAGTGTAAAAAATTTTATTTTTACACAACATCATTGATCTAGTTTTGACGTTTCTCATTTGCACAAGGGGTTAAAAGAGAATAAACAAAACAAAACATGTCGAGAAATTTCCCCCGAGTATGGAAATAGCCCACATGTGGACTTAAGGCGCTATGTAGCCGCAAGACGGGCCTCTGAAGGGAAGAAGCGCCATTTAGCTTTTTGGGGCTGGATTTGGGTAGAATGGATTTCGAGGGCCATGTTGCATTCAAAAACTCCCTGTGCTGTCAAGGCAGTAAAAGCCCCCACAAGTGACCCCATTATGGAAACTACACCCCTCAAGGAATGTAACAAGGGGTGTAGTGAGCATATGGACCCCACTGGTGACGGGCACAAATGTGGAACAATGTGGCGTGAAAATGAAATATTACTTTTTTTACACTATAATGTTGGTCTAGCCTTGAATTTTTCATTTTCACAAGGGGTTAAAAGAGAAAAAAAACACAAAATGTGTAGAGCAATTTCCCCCGAGTCCGTAAATACCCCACATGTGGACATAAAGCGCCATTTGGGTGCAGGGCAAGCCTCCGAAGGAAAGGAGTGCCATTTGGATTTTGGAGGTTGGATTTGGCTAGAATGGATGATAAACGCCATGTTGCATTTACAGAACCCTCGTGCTGCCAAAACACTGGAAACCCCCACAAGTGACCCCATTCTGGAAACTACACCCCTCAAGGAATCTAACAAGGGGTGCAGTGAGGATATGGACCCCTTGATGACGGCCACATTTGTGCCTTGAAAGTGAAAAAATGAAATTTTTCACTTTCACGTCACATTGTTCCACATTTGTGCCCGTCACCAGTGGGGTCCATATGCTCACTGCACCCCTTATTAGATTCCTTGAGGGGTTTAGTTTCCAGAATGGGGTCACTTGTGGGGGTTTTGCAGTGTTTTGACAGCACGAGGGCTCTGTAAATGCGACATGGCCCTTGAAATCCATTCCAGTGAAATTCAGCTTCCAAAGGCCAATTGTCGCTCCTTCCCTTTGGAGGCTCGTCCTGCGCCCGCTTGGCACTTTATGTCGACATGTGGGGTATTTCTGTACTCGGGAGAAACTGCGCTACATGTTTTATGCGTTTTTTTTCCTTTTATCCCTTTGTGGAAATGAAAAATTGAAGGCTAGAACAACGTTTCAGTATAAAGAAATAATTTTTAATTTTTTACGCCATATTGTTCAGATAATCTGTGAAGCACCTGTGGGGTCCAGATGCTCACCGCACCCCTTGTTACATTCCTTGAGGGGTGTAGTTTTCTAAATGGTGTCCCTTTAGGGGTGTTTTTTAGGTTTTGGCACCCCAGAGCCTCTGCCAACCTGAAGTGGTACAATCAAAAATGACCAAATATAACTGAGGTGTTCAAATTCACTAGGCGCTCCTTTATATCTGAGGCTTCTGGTTGCGTCAAATAGCGCAATAGGGTCACATATGGGGTATTTCTATAAACTGCAGAAACGGGGCAATCAATATTGGGGTGCATTTCTCTGGTAATAGGTTTACAATTATGAAAGATATTGGATTACAAGAAAATCTCTGCACAGAAAATTAAAATTTTCAAATTTCTTACACACTTAGCTTTTATTTCTGTGACTCCCCTAAAGGGTTAAAAAACTTTCTGGATATGCTTTTGCAGAGTATGGGGGGTGCAGTTTCTGAAATGAGGTGCTTTGTGGGGCTTTCTAACATACAGGCCTCTCAAATACACTTTAAACCTGAACAGGTCCCTAAAAATATCTGATTTTGAAATTTTACTGAAAATTTGGAAATTTGCTGCTAATGTTTTAAGCTTTCTATTGTCTAAAAAAAATGAAATATAGTTTAATAAATGCCGCCAACATAAAGTAGACATGTTGCTAATGCTATTTAATATATAATTTATGTGGTATAACCATTTTCTGTATAAGCAGAAAAGTTTTAAAGTTGGAAAAATGCATTTTTTCACAATTTTTCACGTTATTTTGGTTTTTTTCATAAAGATTCGTTAAAAGTATCGACTTCAATGTACAAGAAATGTGAAGTACAATATGTCACGAGAAAACAATCTCAGAATCAGCCAGATAGGTAAAAGCATCCCGAAGTTATTAATGAATAAAGTGACACTGGTCATATTCATAAAATTTGCTCCGGTCCTTAAGGCCATTTCAGGCCCGGTCCTTAAGGGGTTAAGAGGCGGGTCTGGTAATCTGAGTCAGAAACAGGAGAGGCAGATAGTATAGACGATGGTCAGACATAAATCATAATCGGAGAAAAAAGGCACAGCTCAGGATACACCGGAATACAGCAAAAACAGCAGATACCTTTACTTAGAATCCTAGAGTCCAACAATGTTCAGGCAGGGAGGGTTTGCTGGAGCTTGGCAAACTGCAGTAGCAGGTGAAAACAAGTTCCAGAGCAGTTGGCCGCCTTCACACCCTTGTGGTCAGAGGTGTCATTGCAGCAGAAGGAGGAAGAAGATGCTAGCAACAAGCAGCCCCAGTGTGTGCTTGGAGCACAGCAGAGGAACAGAAAGCCATTTGAGTCTCTTCTGGCAGCCATTCACCCTTAATTCTCAATTACATCTAATCTTGATTTTTTAATAGATAGCATGTGTATAGTATATTTTAAGACTCTATATATATATATATATATATATATATATGCATAAAGTTAGTGGTGTTTGTGTTTTTTAATATCAATCTAGAATATTTTTTGTTGTAATAATATTTTGTTCCTGCTTTACCCACTTATGTCAAAATTGCAATGGCCTATGCTTTGTGAGCTTAGATGCAATTTGTGCCTTGATCTGTATTTAATCAGTTCTACCACTCAAGTGTAACACGGTATCTGTGACTCTGAAGGCCAAGTCAAATAAAAAACAAAGCTGCTTGTTTTCCTGGCAGACTGGGTCTTGGTAACAACAGACTCTTCTTCCTATCAGGATTGCATGCTTAATATTGTTAATCTAAATATATTTATACCAAATAAACAAATATCTTACCCTATTTATGTATAATTGGCATAAAGGCTCTTACTGTTTTCACAGTATGTTTTCTTTTTGCTGCTTTATTGTTGGTAATATGAAAATTCTGTATTGGTACATAACAACATCTTCTTTTAGATAGTTAATCACTTTACAGTAAATATTTCATAGCTTTGGCCGCAGGTCATTGGGCTAATTACACAGTCATCCTATATATGTACATGTTACAAGTTAATGGTAATTGATAAACCAATCAATCATATGGACATCGAATTTGTAACTTATCTTCACTTGATTGGTCGGCATGCTAATATCTCTTTGTCTTAATATGTAATATGAAAACATTAATGCAGTGCCTTTGCTAATGAAAGCTCATTGTAAAACATACTCTCCTGGTCTGTAAAAGAACCTCTATATAGCTATGAGCATATACACAGTATATGGAATCTGTATGGAGTGGCAATAATCCCCTTTTATTTACACTTGATCCTAATACACATTCAGCATCAACACAGGAAATATAAACTGGAGCCCTGTGACAGTACTTGAAAAATGAGGTATTGCAATTTACATTTACTTATCCCCTAGCCACAGGATAGGAGATAAGGTAAGATCAAGGGGGATTTTGCTGCTGGGCTCCCCCATAATCTCCAGAACAAAATCCTTTGTATAGAATGGAGCAGAGGGTCGACATGCGCTCGTGCTGCCCCATTTATTGTCTGTCTGTCTGTCAAAGAATGCTGAGTACAGCACTCCGCTACCTTTGGAAACTCCTAAAGTGAATAAATAACCTGATAGCATGCTTGCCCTCCTCTTCATTCAAAACAAAATATTCAGCGCCCTGTTCTGGAGAGTGTGAGGTTACACTTATGCCATAGAACAGTGATGGTGAATCTTCCGTACTCCAACTGTCCAGATACAGCATAATGGGAACTGTAGATTTGCGACAGCTGAGATGAAAAGGGTTCTCCATAACTACCAGGTATGATAGGGATTGTAGTTTTGCAACAGCTGGATTGTCGGAGGTTCAGTATCACTGCCATAGCCTGTGGGGAGACTTTTTTTTCCCCCATAACATTTTTATTTTAATGCTGACAGAATTGTATGATGACTTACACTTTTAATTTAAATAAAATCTAATGCAATTTTAGAACATTTATGGAGTAAAATAAAAAATATCCAATTGCCTAATTTTGTAGGGCATTATTTTATACTGTATAGCAAAACTGACAATGCCAGCTTTGTAGAGTAGAATGATTACAAATTATAGCAAATTTGTAAATTTTCCTTTTTACTACTACTTTTAAGAAATAAAAAAAATCAACTTTTTTTCATTGCCATGTCCTGACTGATTTTTTTTTTCACTTATGGACTTGCATAAGGGGTCATTTTGAGCATTTTATAGCATTTTTATAATATTTGGGGGTGGATAAGATAATTTGATGGCTTCCTTGGCTGCTTATTCTATTTTCTGGGATGTGATTTGAATAAAAGGTGTTTTTCGGGATATTGCCATTTTACAGGTCCACTGTGCAGAATGAGGCTATGTTAACACAATGTCTAAAATAGAGAAAAGGTGACCAATTTCGATATTTGAAAGATCGTCCGTTTTTGCTGTGATTTAACTGACTGCAATGGCAATGCATTGAAGCCAACTGGAAGATGGACATCCAATGCACACAATGCATTGAATAATGGATGTTTTTACAGCGGACGTCAAAATAATGAACATGATCATTATGTTCAGACATCTTTTGCAAACAGCAAGCGCTTTTTCTCCATTTCTACTATTAATCAATGGACTTTTCAATTAAGCCACACCCAAAGAGCAATTAGAAACCCCAAACTAGAATAATGTACAAACACCAGTCCATTATTTTTGGATTCAAAATGACGGACGTCATTTTAAATGGAGCTGAAAAAACTTTGTGTGAACATAGCCTAAATAACATTGTTTTTTAACCCCTTAAGGACAGAGCCTGAAATGGCCTTAATGACAGAGACAAATTTTATGAATATGACCAGTGTCACTTTAGTCATTAATAACTTCGGGATGCTTTTACCTATCCGGCTGATTCTGAGATTGTTTTCTTGTGACATATTGTACTTTACATTTCTGGTAAATTGGAGTCGATACTCATAACAAATCTTTATGAAAAAAAAACAAATAATGTGAAAAAATGCATTTTTCCAACTTTGAAACTTCTTTGCGTATACAGAAAGTGGTTATACCACATAAATTATATATTAAATAGCATTAGCAACATGTCTACTTTATGTTGGCGGCATTTATTAAACTATCTTTCATTTTTTTTAGACGATAGGAAGCTTAAAACATTAGCAGCAAATTTCCAAATTTTCAGTAAAATTTCAAAATCAGATATTTTTAGGGACCTGTTCAGATTTAAAGTGTATTTGAGGGGCCTGTATGTTAGAAAGCCCCACAAAGCACCCCATTTCAGAAACTGCACCCACCAAACTCTGCAAAAGCACATCCAGAAAGTGTTTTAACCCTTTAGGGGAGTCACAGAAATAAAAGCTAAGTGTGTAAGGAATTTGAAAATTTTAATTTTCTGTGCAGAGATTTTATTGTAATCCAATATTTTTCATAATTATAAACCTATTACCAGAGAAATGCACCCCAATAATTATTGCCCCGTTTCTGCAGTTTATAGAAATACCCCATATGTGGCCCTATTGCGCTATTTGACGCAACCACAAGCCTCAGATATAAGGGAGCGCCTAGTGAATTTCAACGCCTCCGTTATATTTGGTCATTTTTGACTGTACCACTTCAGGTTGGCAGAGGCTCTGGGGTGTCAAAACCTAAAAAACACCCCTAAAGGGACACCATTTAGAAAAATACACCCCTCAAGGAATGTAACAAGGGGTGCGGTGAGCATCTGGACCCCACAGGTGCTTCACAGATTTTCCGAACAATATGGCGTGAAAAAAGAAAAATTTATTTTTTACACTAAAACGTTGTTCTAGCCTTCAATTTTTCATTTTCTTAAAGGGATAAGAGGCAAAAAAAGACAAAAAATGTGTAGCGCAGTTTCTCCCGAGTACAGAAATACCCCACATGTGGCGATAGAGTGCCAAGGGGGCGCAGGACGAGCCTCCAAAGGGAAGGAGCGCCAATTGGCTTTTGGAAGCTGAATTTCACTGAAAAGAATTTCAAGGGCCATGTCGCATTTACAGAGCCCTCGTGCTGCCAAGACACTGGAAACCCCCCACAAGTGATTCCATTCTGGAAACTACACCCCTTAAGGAATCTAACAAGGGGTGCAGTGAGCATATGGACCCCACTGGTGACGGGCACAAATGTGGAACAATGTGAAGTGAAAGGGAAAAATTTCCTTTTTTCACTTTCATGGCACAAATGTGCCCGTCATCAAGGGGTCCATATCCTCACTGCACCCCTTGTTAGATTCCTTGAGGGGTGCAGTTTCCAGAATGGGGTCACTTGTGGGGGGTTTCCAGTGTTTTGGCAGCACGAGGGCTCTGTAAATGCGACATGGCGTTCATCATCCATTCTAGCCAAATCCAACCTCCAAAATCCAAATGGCGCTCCTTCCCTTCAGAGGCTTGCCCTGCGCCCACATGGCGCTTTATGTCCACATGTGGGGTATTTACGGACTCGGGGGAAATTGCTCTACACATATTGTGTGTTTTTTTTCTCTTTTAACCCCTTGTGAAAATGATAAATTCAAGGCTAAACCAACATTATAGTGTAAAAAATGTAATATTTCATTTTCACGCCACATTGTTCCACATTTGTGCCCGTCACCAGTGGGGTCCATATGCTCACTACACCCCTTGTTACATTCCCTGAGGGGTGTAGTTTCCATAATGGGGTCACTTGTGGGGGGTTTCAACTGTCTTGGCAACACAGAGGCCTTTTGAATGCAACATGGCCCCTCAAAATCCATTCCATCCAAATCCAGCCTTCAAAAACGAAATGGCGCTCCTTCCCTTCGGAGGCTTGCCCTGCGCCCACATGGCGCTTTATGTCCACATGTGGGGTATTTACGGACTCGGGGGAAATTGCGCTACACATTTTGTTTTTTTTCTCCTCTTTTAACCCCTTGTGAAAATGATATATTCAAGGCTAAACCAACATTATAGTGTAAAAAATGTAATATTTCATTTTCACGCCACATTGTTCCACATTTGTGTCCGTCACCAGTGGGGTCCATATGCTCACTACACCCCTTGTTACATTCCTTGAGGGGTGCAGTTTCCATAATGGGGTCACTTGTGGGGGGTTTCAACTGTCTTGGCAACACAGGGGCCTTTTGAATGCAACATGGCCCCTCGAAATCCATTCCATCCAAATCCAGCCTTCAAAAACCAAATGGCGCTTCTTCCCTTCGGAGGCTTTCCCTGCACCCGCATGGCGCTTTATGTCCACATGTGGGGTATTTCCGTACTCAGGGGAAATTGCGCTACACATTAAATGTTTTTTTTATCTTTTAACCCCTTGTGAAAATGAAAAAACATGACAAGATTAATGATTTAGAGTAAAAATTTTACAAAAATTACACTAAATGTTGGTCTAGACTTGATTTTTTTCCATTTCCACAAGGGGTTAAAAAAGAAAATGAACACAAAACGTGTAGGGTAGTGTCCCTTGAGTACGAAAATACCCCACATGTGGGCATAATGTGCCATATGGGCACAGGGCAAGTCTCCAAAGGGACAGAGCGCCATTTAGAGGCTGGAATGGTGGATAGAGGCCATGTCGCAATTACAAAGCTCCTGTGCTGCCAGGACAGTAGAAACCCCCGACAAGTGACCCCATTCTGGAAACTACACCCCATAAGGAATCTAACAAGGGGTGCAGTGAGCATATGGACCCCACTGGTGACGGGCACTTACGTAGAACATGTGCCGAGAAAATAAAAAATACAATTTTTTTCATTTTCACGTCCCAAATGTGGCCGTCACCAGGGGGCCATATCCCCGCTGCCCCCCTTCTTAGATTCCTTATGGGGTGTAGTTTCCAGAATGGAGTCACTTGTGGGGGGTTTCTACTGTCCTGGCCGCACAGAGGCTTTGTAATTGCATCATGGCATCCTCTAATGGGAATGGCGGCCATACCTACTTAGCTGGGGAAAAGGGACAATTCTAATTTATTTGGGGGTATTAGGCCAATTATTAGTTTATAAGGTTGAAAATGACAGGTGTCCATCAAATTCAACCTGTGTTGATCCAGAGGAAGGCAAAAACCCCTCGTGAGGCAGACGACAGTAGCCTCATCACAGGGGAAAATTCCTTCCCGACTCCATAATGGCGATCAGAATAATCCCCGGATCAACGTGACCCCTGAAATAGGAATAAGGGACAGAATTTAGATAATGTAGAACCCCAGTGACGTGTGGTACGCCTTGGAGCGATCCAGTATGCAGAGGCCGGGGTGATCAGGACAGGTGTCACACTGGAAAATGGTGTCCTTCCTGATCCCCCTGTTACGCCACACTCTGCACTTCTTCTGGGGTCTCCCTTTCTCCAGTGTGGGGGACGTCACCTGGAAAATGTTGTCCTGGTGCGATACGGGGTCCCTCATATCCAGAAGCGCTGGGTCCGCTCCATGGCTACTAAATATTAGGGCTCTATTACTGCTTCTGATATTTTCGGATCGTGCCGCAAGCTACAGTAGCTCGGGCAGCGAGGGACCAGAAGAGGGGGTGCTGGTATAAAAGTTATCCCCGTACAGGTGGTGACCTTTATCCAGCAGTGGGAAGATCAGTTCCCAAACGATCTCCCCACTAACTTCGAGGATGGGGGGGAGGGGGCATCTGGGGGCTGCATTCGGGTGTCCCTTCCTACATACACTCTAAGGGTACATGCACACTGCGGAATCGCGACAGATAACCCTTCGTGCATTCCACAGTTGGCACCCGCCGGCGGAGTGATGCAGGCGCACGTCTCCGTCCGTGTCATAGACTCCATTCTATGCACGGGCGGATTCCGCTCTCTGTCCAACGTATTCATTCTTTGAATGGACGACGGAATCTGGCCATGCATAACATGGAGTCTATGACACGGGTGGAGACACGCGCCCGCATCAGTCCGCCGGCGGGTGCCAGCTGCGGAATGCACAAAGGGTTATCCTTCGCCATTCCGCAGTGTGCACGTACCCGAAATCTGTAAGTGTACCCTGAGGTACTGTCACAGAGTGTGTAGAATTTCACACCATACCGTCATCTCTTATTGGGACGGTACTGGCGGAAAAGACGTGTCTGGGGGGCAGCGTACGCTACGCTACCCCCAGACACGTCACTGGATGATGAGGATGAATGGAGGAAAGAAGGATCCCCCCATTCATCCTCACTGGCTGTTTCGGTGTCGGAGGTAATAATAACGTATCCCTCTGATGCCGAAAACACCCTGGGGGCCATTTGTATACGGGGATTGGTATATGGGGTATGTAGTGGTGTAGTGTCAAACTTTATTCAATGTAGTGTGGTGTAATGTAGTGTTTTTTTTACAGTAAGTATAAAAAAAAAACCTACGCCAACAAAGGAGTTGCTGATAAATGCCGCACTTATCAGCAGACCGTGGCAGTAGAATATAGAAAAAAAACACCCTACGCCAAAAAGGAGGAGTTGCTGATTAGCAGCGCACTTTCGTGCGATGCTGATCAACACTCAGCGGCGATAGGGTGCGGAAAATAGAAAAAAAAAATTTGAAAAAAAAAAAAAAAATTTCTACATTCTGAACATCCCTGTAGCTGCTGATAAGTGTATTACACATATCAGCCGCTAGAGGGCAGCAGAGCGCAAAATACGGAAAGAGCCGACGCTGGAGCCGAAAATAGCCGAGAGAAGCCGAACGTGTCGTCACGGAAGAAGCCGAAGACCCGAACGAAGACGAGGATGCCGCGAACCCGGAAGACACCGATCAGGAGCCCGGGACAGGTGAGTAATGTACAAATACCTGCTCTGGACCCCTCGGCTACCTAGCTGAGGGGTCCAGGGCAGGTATTTACTATATTGTGGGACTCTGATCGCCGTGCCACCGGCCCGATCGCCGTGAACGGCCGGCTGGCCGTTCACGGCGATCGGGCCGGTGGCACGGCGATCACCATTACTTTTTACAGTAATGGCGGTCGGTGCCGTCCTCGGACAGCACCGACCGCCATTTTTTTCCGGGTCATCGGGTCGCCGATGACCCGGAAAGGTTCCGATCGCCGCTATTGGCTGATCTGAATTGATCAGCCTATAGCGGCGATCGTAAGCACGGGGGGTGTTAACCACCCCCCATGCCGTGAAGCTAAGATGGCCTGCTATGATTTATAGCAGGCCATCTTCCCCGACCGCTGTGTGTGAACACGCAGCGATCGGGGAAACATCGGGCGTAAATTTACGCCCTGATGCGCCAAGTACCAGGGCGCGAGGGCGTAAGTTTACGCCCGATGTCGTTAAGGGGTTAAGTCCACACATTTGTACACTTTTTTACTCCCCCTAAGTGACTTGTATAATCCAATGCAAAACTATTGCAATGCACTGAATTGTCAAATAGGTACTTTATTATTACAGCCTGCCTGTCAAATTATTGTGGGAGCTTTGAGTCTAAAGCTGAACTCAACCCTCCGTCACTGCCTACTTAATGGGGCAGCAGACCCCAACTGGGCCATGGTCCTTACACTGCTAAGTGCTGGGGGCGTCAAGGAAGAATATTCAACTGTCTGCATCAAGAAATCAAGTTAAAATCAAACCATTTACACAAGCTGGCATCTGCATTACAGGGCTGGCTCAAGCAACCCTCTGTCAGGATCCGAGCCGCCAGAGCGCGCGGCCGGACCCTGAACAAAGCCGCCGGCGTCCCAGGTGATGCGCTGGGCCGGTTGCTGGGGGCGCGCCGACGGCGTCCCTAGCAGCCGGCCTGCTGCTATGACGCCGCGGCTGAGCTGCGCTCCTGACTGAGTCATCAGGAGCGTGCGGTCGGCTTAGAGAGACGCCTGCGGCGTCCCTGGTTCAGGACCGGTTGCTAGGGGAGCGCCGACGGCGTCCCTAGCGGCCGGCTATTGTGAGTGCACCGTAGCGCTTGGATAGCCGCAGCTGGGCTCACTCTGCCCCAGCTGAGCGGCATTAATCATTAGGTGACTGATGGCTATATGCCCCAGTCAGAACTCCTCCTTGCACTGGCCTTGAGTTGCAGCTCCAATCAGGGAAGGGGGCTGGAACTCCGGGCTGTATAAGTATTGTTCCCTGTCCTCATTTGAGCGCCTGTGATAGAGCCTAGTACTCCTAGTGTCCTCTTGACCTCGCATTCTTTCCTGACCTTGCTATTCTCGTTTTCCCGACTATTTTGGCTTGTACCTTGACTACCCCTTGGATCTCGATTTTGTACCTTGTTGGCCGGCTGTTACCGACGCAGACTTCTGACCTTCCCTTTTTGTCTGTACGTCTTGTCTTCGTTTCCGTGTTTTCACTTACGCCAGGCTAGGGCACGGCTCCAAGTTGTCCTCAGTCGTTTAGGGCTGTAGAGGCAAGCAGGTAGGGCCAGTGGGGACGGGTGTCAGTGTCAGGGCTGCACTTGTCTGTTGTCGTTCCTGAGCCCCTTCCAGACACCCTCCCTGGCTGACTTACCCTCCCAGGCTGACCCTCCGCTGGCTGATTTACAACAGCATCACCAACCCAAGTGGATACAGAGATGCCGCCCTGCCTCCATCATAGCGGTGAAATAGAAGAGCAACTGGAGTGCAGAGTTTCTGCCACTACCTGTAATAGGCATTAATAGAATATATGTGAATGGAGGCAAAGAGGCATTCAGGCACCCTATGATTGAAAGGCAGGGGTGCAAATCCAACTCCTAACCCACCTTATTGGCAAGATGCTTTGATTGCTATTGGTCAAGACATCTAGGTAAATGACCAGCAAAACTCCCAAATTCCACATCTATTATTATTATTATTATTATTATTATTATTATTGTTAATATTATTAATTTTGTATTTTGAAATAATAATAATAATAATAATAATAATAATAATAATAATAATAATAATAGTAAGAACAAATTCCTCCATTTTATAAAACATGCCATCACAAATAATCTACAAATTAGTAAAACAAATCCCAATAAAATTGATTGTTAAGATATAGATACGACGATTTCTATCAAGGGCACCCACTCTTTATCGACTTTGATCAAATATAGCGTAGGATGACTAAACAAAAACAATACATTTTTAGTACTTAACAAGATGTGCTATCAATGTGAGCAAAAAAAAAAAATATATAAAATTTTCCAGCACAAACACCTGCATAATTATATCAGGAGTCAAAATGCTAGAAGATGTTCAAGTAATTTACGTGTAATAAAGCACATTCTTGAATCTTTCCTCCCAGCTTGTTTCTTAAATTGTTTATTAAATAAACATTGTTGTCTGGTAGCCAAAGAAGATCCCTAGGACCAAGAGGGTGTGCTGTAGATTGCTTTAATACATATCTCTTAACCCTTTACGGACGGGGCCAATTTTCGTTTTTTCCTCCTTGTGTTTGAAAGGCCATAGCACTTGCATTTTTCCACCTAGAAACCCACATGGGCCCTTATTTTTTGCGCCACTAATTGTACTTTGCAATGACAGGCTGAATTTTTTCATAAAGGACACTGCAAAACCAGAAAAAAATTCAAAGTGTGGTGAAATTGAAAAAAATAAAACACATTTCTTTTATTTGGGGAGTATTTGTTTGTACTCCATTTGCCCTGGGGTAAAACTGACTTAATGTGCATGTTCCACAAGTCGTTATGGTTAAAACGATATATAACATGTATAACTTTTCTTTTATCTGATGGCCTGTAAAAAATTCAAACCATTGTTAACAAATATATGTCACTTAAAATCGCTCCATTCCCAGGCTTATAGCGCTTTTATCCTTTGGTCTATGAGGCTGTATGAGGTGTCATTATTTGCGCCATGATGTTCACTTTCTATCGGTACCTTGATTGCGCATATACAACTTTTTGATCGCTTTTTATTAAAAAAATTGGGGGATTTGATGCGACCAAAAATGCACAATTTTGCACTTTGGGATTTTTTGGCGCTTACGCCGTTTACCGTGCGAGATCAGGAATGTGATTAATTAATAGTTCGGGCAATTACTCACGCGGTGATAGCAAACATGTTTATTTATTTATTTATTTATTTATTAACTTTTATTTAAAACATGGGAATAGGGGGGTGATTCAAACTTTTATTAGGGGAGGGGGCTTTTTACTAATAACAATAATTTTTTTTTTTTTTTGCACATATACTAGAAGTCCCCCTGGGGGACTTCTAGTATATACACTTTGATCTCTCATTGAGATCTTTGCTGTATAGTAATACAGCAAAGATCAATGAGATCGGCACTCGTTTGCTTTCGGCTGCTGCAGCCGAAAACAAACGAGTGCCGAGTCGGGGTCGACGCCATCTTGGAGCGGCACCACACACGTAGATCGCTCCTCCGGGACAATGTCCCGGAGGAGCGACCTCCCCCACTAGACACTAGACACCAGGGAATGGAGATCAGACTATGCCTGCTAATAGCCGCGGTTCTGGGCTACACGCGGCACCCGGGATCGCGCGGCCCTGCTCTGAACACCTCCTAGGGACATATGACGTACGGGTATGTCATATGTCCCTAAGAGGTTAAAGTGTCACTGTCAATAATTTTTTTTTCGGGGGGTTGGGTTTATTAGCCGAAAAATGCATTTTTATCATGAAAAAGCAGTTTGAAGACCCCCCCCCCCCCCACACACACACACACACACACACAAACACAAACGTCTTCATTGTTGTGGAGAGGGGAGAGATGAGGCACAAAAACAGGACAACAAAGAGTTAATTTACAGCTACATCACCAGGCAATCTCCTCTGACATCAGCAGTGACCTCTCTGACCTCTAAATAGGGTCTTTCACCGGCTGCCTGTGGTGTAATCCTTTGTTCTCTGCTCTCTGCTGCCGACTAATCCCCCTCTTCCGTCCTCCCCTCTCCATAGAACAGACAGAATACGACTGATGTAAAACAGCCAAGATTTCCTGATTCTGAGCAGTGGATGACAGAAAGGAGAGGAGGGGGGGACCTGGGGAAAGTCTTTTTAAATGCAGATAATGGCATATTTGCCTAATTTATTAAATAAAATAAAAAACGACAGTCACTCTTTAACTTCTTTCTGAGGTTGCTGCTGCTGCTTCTACTGCTTTTAACTTGTGCTGTGAGATTACTGCATGGTATCTTATTGTCTGATATCCAAGAAAGAGTACATTGACGTGAGAGGTTGTGATGTAGATTGCTTTATTCCGGGAAAATTAAAAATGTATCCCTATCCAAAGGAAAGGGAAAAATAGGACATCACTGGGGGGCCGGCCTCTGTACCCCCTGCCGATCTCTGTATCGGGCCCCGACAATTCTCTTATGAATAGAGCTGGGTATGGGGCATGATCCATGGCTCTATTCATTCTAATGGAATAACGAAAAGAGCCAAGTACGGTGCTCTTCCAGCTTACTCAGCTCTTTCCAACACTTTATAGGAATGAATAGAGGCGCGGGTCATGCACCAAACCTGCTGCCCTATTTATAACAGAGCCAGCGGGGCCTGATATGGAGATTGGCGGGAGAAACAGAGGTTGGATCCCCCGCAATCTCCTACTTTCCCCTATCCACAGAATGAGTGAAAAATTTTCTAGGAATACCCCTTTAAGTCTCTCAACTCTCTGTTGTTGAAGCTTCTCCATTTAGATTGTGTGCCAGGAGATGGCTGCACATTATGAGCCATGAACAGTGTGAGATATTCGTAGCTAAATGCACACACTTATACAAATATATGCTCCTGTCTTCTTATTTATTTGCAGATTTGTCATACCTAAAGAGAAGAAATACTTTAGTGACAAAATCATTACACTGGAGTCCTGCAATGACAGATTATGGTATAGCTGCAGCCCAATGTCTATCGCAAGGACAGGGGAGTAAGGAATTGGGGCAGCTTCAAAGAGGGATAGAAAAGGCAGTCTAATGAAGAGACCATCCTGAACCCACCCCACTGTGCCTACTTATTCGGACACTGTGCCCTACCTTGCACTATACAGGCATAATCCGACAAACCAGGTCAGATCCAGATGAACTTACCAAAGACAAAATTAGAGACCAGTCAGAGTGCAAACGAGAGCACCAGAGCAGAACAAACCCAGAAAGTATGACGAGTTAGGGAAAAAAGGGGTCTCCCGGTGAGGAACCATAAGGGGGGTGTCTGCGACCACAACTATGCAATTATGGAGAGTTTTCCATTAAGGTAAGAATTGGGGCCAGGATAGTGTGCAGAGTTACATAGACGGGGGAGGAAGAGGAAGCCAGGGAGAGCAGGTGGAAAAAATCATGGACATAAATGACAGATAGCCTGGTCAGAAGCAGGACAATTTTCTTTAGATACCCATTCACCTTATTGTTCTGTTGCATGGTTTTTACAAATGTCTTTTAATTATGTGAAAGGTTCTTTATCTAGGGATTTATTCAGATTTTTGGAGTCGAGGAGGAATTTTTTCCCTGCGATGGGGCAAATTGGTATCGGCCTCATGATGGTTTTTGCCTTCCTTTGGATCAACACAGTAGGGTTATACCTTATTAACTGTGCAACTTTTATGTGAGGGGGAAATCACAATCATTCACCCAGGGTTATGGCAGTTGGACCAGAGGCCTCTAGGCAGGGACAGTTCTGCTTGGTCAAGGGGAGAGCCTATCTGTGCATATTACCCTCAGAAATTGACCCTTTTAGCTTCCAGGAGAAAGGTTCGTGATTTGTGTCAGGCTTCCCTGTTTGTGCTTTAGTGTTTCATATACAGTGGAGCAGATGCTGCAAAATGTCCACCAAAGTATGTTGTGTTTGTAATTATTGGAATTTGTAAGGTATAGAATTTTGGGTGGTTTTGGAAGTGGGGTTAGCAGGTTCATGCCTTATGAGAGTCTGTGCAAGCAGGGTCAAGCCTGGAGGGAATTTCAATGTTTAAATCAGCAGGCAAGTGCAGGAATCAGAAAGAGGCCTCATGCACAAATGATTTTTCAGGTCCACACATAGGTCGACTATTTTTATTCGGTGATCCATATCTGCATTTGTATCTGCAAAAATGTTGAACTGTTAAAAAGAAAAGAAAACTAGTTTGTTTAGATTTGATACTAAAAACGTGTATCCCGTAGAATTCTATTGGAATCTATCTGTACAATAATCACATGTCCGAAACGGATTGCGGATCCATAAAAAAACGGAATGTGTGAATAGCACAATAGAAATTAATGGGTAATAAACTTATTGATAATTTTGGATCCCTATTCAAGGACAACTTTGCGGTATGTGTAAATAGGGCTTTTAGGTGTTTTTTTTTTTTGCCTTAAAAAGGTAACAAAAACTGCCTGCAATCTTTACTGCATTTTTTTTGTTTTGTTTTTTCCCTTCTTTTTCTTTCCCTTTTTTTCCCCTCCCTTTCTTTGGCTATGTTCACACAACACTTTTTCAGCTCCGTTTAAAATGACATCCGTTATTTTGAGTCTAAAATAACAGACGTCATTTAGCTGCCTGGCCTTTCCTTACTGCAATGACGGCTGTTGGTACATTATTCTAGTTTGGGGTTACTAATTGCCCTTTGGATGTGGCTTAATTGAAAAGTCCATTCAATTTAATAGTAAAAACGGAGAAAGAATGGTGAAAAAAGAAAAACTGTGTGTGAACAACTAATAAAAAACACCTGCTGTTTGCAAAAGACATCTGAAAATAATGATCATGTTCATTATTTTGACTTCCACGGTAAAAAAGTCGGTTATTCAATACATTGTGTGCATTGAACGCTAGTCTTCCCATTGACCTCAATGCATTGCCATTGCAGTTAGTTAAATTGCGGCAAAAATGGACGTTATTTTAAATTGCAAAAACGACCGCCTTTTCTCTATTTTTGACATTGACATTACTTTTCCTTTAAAGAATTGGTTTATAGGGGATTGCACAACCAAAACCACCCTATACAAATATTCCAATTAATCCCCATAGTAAGGTAAAATAAATAAACAAAATAAATAAAGAATTACAATCAGAAAATAGTAACTAAAAATATGTTTCTGTATCTGGCTCTATTTAGTAAAAAAAAAAAAAGTTGGTGTTACAGTCCATGTTTACTTAAAGGGGTACTCTGGCCTAGGGCTATTTTTGAGCTATGGCGGCGGAGGAGGTAGTTATAAACGGTGGTGGTCACTTATCTCCCCGTTTCCAGCGCCAAGTCCCGGATCGCGCCGCCCCGTACACCGTTCCTGGTGTGAGCTGCGGCATGAGATGTGACATCTCAAGGCAGCTCAGCCATTAAGCGGGCATAAGTGGGACCTGGAACTGGGAAGCTAAGTGGCCACCGCCGTCTATAACCACCCCCTACCCGGCCATAGCTCAAAAATACCCCCGCGCCAGAGTACCCCTTTAAAGCAATTGATTCCACAAAACAAGTTAAAATGTATGATAATTATGGATTTCACTTTTGGGATACCTTAGATAGAAATTACAGCAAATTCAGACTTATTGTAAGCTTATTGAGGAAAATAATGCATTGATAGATTTAAGATAACCAAACTGGAAAACTCAACAGCATATAAAAATTGCTGTTTAAAATCAATGTTTCACAACCACACTTTATTTATACACTTATACACTTCTAAAAGGAATAACTGAAGAATAGTAGTTACAAGTAAAGATGCTACAGGATTACACAGGATGCAGGATATAATAAATGTATTTAATATAAAATGAAATATAGTTATGGCATGGTTTAGCAGATCTCAATTTATATGAAAAAAAAAACACAACTGGTGTACCTTTTGCAGAATGCAAAGGTCAAATCTTTTTTCTTCCAACCAGTTTGTTTTAAGATGTCCTGGAGAGTATAATCCTGATTAGGATTTTTTTCTGATATGGAGCAATGTCATGAAAGATGTCCCCCCCCCCCCCCCCCCCCCCCCCCACACACACACACAAATCATTGCTTTATCAGACAACAAAATCTCCCACTATGTTGTAATGTGATGGGTCATGTCCCAGCAGGATGGAAATAAACAAGGTAGCTTACAGTATATAGCCCATTTGACGTAAAAATTGTTAATGTTAGGGTAAATTAAAGTTGTCTACAAAGTATAGATTATAGCACTACGGCATGTCTAATCGAGTATTGTGTATGGGTGTTTCTACTTACCAATTGAATTTCTATGTATTCATTGCAATCCTAAAAAATTTGGTCAGGGTTCCCAGGGCACAGCAGAAGTAAGAATTTTGATGGATCACCTTCAACATGCATTATTTGACTCAGAAAAAAGTCCTAAGGCCATATTACACGGCCCGATAATCTATGTAAGGGAGTGCCAATCTTATAGCTCTGCACTCGCTTACCAAGTCTATTACATGATCATGCAGCAAAGGCGGCATAGACATCATTAGCGATGTCCGTGCAGCTCTTGCTACATATAAAGAAAACAACAAAGTTGCTGGCACTTCTGAGACATTTCTGAAGTGACAAGCCTCTCAGCCAATCTATGGTCATGAAGGGACAGAGCTGTAGGTGAGTGACTGGCTGAGCAGCCTGTCATTGCAGAGAATGTTTCAGACACTTCAGCAGTGGCTGTGGTGAGCTGGGAGAAGCTGGAAGGACTCCGGGGAGTGAAGAATAGTTAAGGTGAAGAAGTAAAGTATAGTTTTTTAAAATTTTCTGTACACTTTCATTGGCTGCTGATCACCCACCTCCTACATGGAGCAATACGCGATTGCCGACTAATAATTTTCTAGGCGGGACAAAAATTCACGATCAGTCCATGATCGGTTTCATTGGCTGATCATTGTCTTTGCTACATGCAGCCTAATTCGGCAGATTATCACTCTGTGTAATAGGGTTCTTACCTACTTCAGTTCCCTAGAGGTCCTGCTGCAGCTTTTTTTGGTCTCCTGCTCTTTATCTCCTTCTGCTACTGAACTGATGTAATGGAGAAGGATAGAGATGGGACACTACTGTGGCAAGTTATAAGATGAGCATGACATTTCCTGCTCTGATGCTATTCTCCAAAGCAGGGAAAAGAGAAGAGCAGAGGGGATACAGGATGGAGCCATATTGGAACCTGTGGGAAAAGCATTTAGAAGGAAACTAGAGTAGAGAAAAGTATGGTGACAGATTGGCAGCGTGGTGCAGGTGCTTATAAGCAAGGTGCTTACCCAGAGTATGGCCGTCCACAAGCTCTTAGGGGTGGCCTGAGGAGGTAGAGGAAGATATGTGACCACGGCCTTTTCAACCATAGCATATATTTTCCACACCAGCTTAATGCCTCGGCAAAGTACAATGTGCAACCCTCACTCCAAGAACAGGATAATCCAGACACACATGCCCATGACTATGGTTTACGTAGAGGACAATTCCCTTCTTGTTAACCATAGCGGTGGGGCTTCAACCCTGGCACCTGTGCCTAGGAATCTTACCATTCATGTCCCATTTTTAAGGACATGCATGGTAACTGGACAGTAACTGTTGTTGGAGCTTTTAAGATATCACAAGGATACTTAGAGCTTACTTAGATGTTCCTGTGATCCCACCGCTGCCTGTCATTAACCTGTTAAACCCTGCGATGCACAGCGATCACTGCGTTTAAGGTAGCCAGGATTGCGGTGGTTTAGAGCTCTTCATAAAGGGGTTAAAATTATAATTGTATTTCAAATCTAAATATATTAAATTAAATTGAAATTGAAATAAAATTGATGCTTAAATTGATGGCACTTAGGCTGCGTTTACACGGAACGATTATCGTGCGAATTCGCACGATAACGATCGAATTCGAACGATAATCGGACGTCTAAACGATGCGAACGATCAAACGACAACATGTTCTTAAATCGTTGTTCGTTGTTCGCAAAAAATTCGCAGATCGTTCCGTGTAATCAGTCGTTCGCTGATTTAACCAATGTGTGAGATAGGCTTAAGCGATCGAAAAACGATCGCAAAACGATCGCAAAACGAATTTCCGTACGATATATCGTACCATCTAAACACTGATCGTTCTGAAAAAAAAATTGTTACTCTGATATCGTTAATTGTACGATCGGGCGAATTATCGTTCCGTGTAAATGCAGCATTATGTTGCGTTTACACGTAGAGATAATTCGCCCAATCGATCGTTAACAATTTTAAAGCAACAATTTGGCTTTTATAATGATCAGCGTTTAGACGAATAAATTGTTAGAAAATTCGTATGAAAAATCGTTATTGTGATCGTTTTTAAGATCGCTTAAGCCCATATTTAACATAGGGTGAATCTTTGAAAGACGGTTTACACAAAGCAATCTGCAAATTTTTTGTGAACAATGAACGACAGTTTGTGAACATGTTGAGAGATCAAAATGAACGATTTTTCACTCATCGCTTGATCTGTTGTTGTGTTTACACGAAAGGATTATCGCTCAAATGCGATCGTTATTGCGGAAATACGAACGATAATCGTTCCGTGTAAACACACCATTATGCTGGGTTTACACGGATCGATAATTCGACCAATCGAACAATTAAAGATTTTGAAGCAACAATTTGGTTTTTATAACGATCAGCGTTTAGATGGAGAAAAATCGTTAGAAGATTCGTAAGAAAAATCGTTATTGCGATAGTTTTTAAGATCGCTTAAGCCCATCTTTTACATAGTGTGAATCTTTGAAAGACTGTTTACGCAAAGCGATCTGCAAAATTTTAGCAAACGACGGACGACGATTTGAGAACATGTTGAAAGATCAAAAAGGACGATTTTTCGCTCATCGCTTGATCGTTTGCTGTGTTTACACGGAACGATTATTGCTCAAATGCGATCGTTATTGCGAAAATTTGAGCGATAGTCGTTCCGTGTAAACGCAGCATTAAACTAACTTGGGAGACAAATGTTGCCACAACAGGGGAGTGGAAAGGTTACTTGAAGGGTTATTGGAAAGTTTGAAATGTTTTATTAGAAATGTTTGTAATTCTCTGCCGCTGATGCACCAATATCCACTGCTGGCCTTGGAGAAATTAATATGCAGCTGATGCACCAAGGTCCAATGCTGTCCATGGCGGAAATTGAATGATTGATTGGCTGATTGCTCTCTAATAGTCCCAATATTGTATCTACTATAGTTTGGTTGTTTTAAAGATTTTTTACTTGATTTACAAATGTTATCAAATCTGACCCAATATTTGTGAACCTTGCAAAATGAAATTTCAGGTGCTTCGCTGATCTCTAATAATGACATCTCTGTGAATGTCTTTTAGTGGCCCAGCCGGAGCCTTGATCTCTGGATAAACCTAAAAATAGCTGTCCACCAATGGTCCCTATCCAACTTGACAGAACTTAAGAAGATATACAGAGAAAATAACAGAAAATTCCAAAATACCTGTGTACAACTTTTGTGACATCATACTTAGGCAGACTGGGGTCTGGAATTGCTCCCAAAAGGGCTTTAACTAAGTACTAAGTAAAGGGTCTTAATTTAGAAGTAAATTAGCAAAAATATGTAATATTTTGTTTTCATTTTGTCATTATGACATATTCAGTGCAGAATAATAGTGGGAATGAAATGTGAAGCAAGTGAAAGCATCATATTTTTTAAATACATTAAATTTTTAGTAAGGTCTTTGTGAATTATTACATATAAAATTCTAGTGTCTAGGGATCCAAAATCAGGTTGAAATTAGTATTCTTCTTTTGGGCGTTTTGGTCCTGGTAGAATGAATGACACGTTATTGTATGTAAACTTTGTTTCACCAATGGAAAATACAGTACTTTGCAGTTTCTCCTCCATAATTATTTGTATTTGTATGCTGTTTAATAAACATAGCATAACTATTGTATATAGCAAGGGCCTCTGTAGCTGCTGCTACTACTATATGTATATCCACTGTATGTTTCTGGTTACTATATTTAATAACGTTTTATAGTGATCTGGGCTGCATATCTACTTCTAACTCAATTGATTTTAGGACAGGAGGAGTCTAATTGTCAGCCATGAACAGTAGTAACTTCTTTCTTCTGTGATGTCATCACTTAACTACATTGCCCATCATGAATAGCTGGCAGGTCATTCACGGTGGATCAATGCCTGTTTATACATTATTCACTATGTGCTTTCAATGCCTATATGCATTATTTATATGTTTTATATGCAGTTAGTTTATTGTTGCTTCCACCTACTGCATTGAGGGATGATTAACACCCATGTTTCATTCATAATGAACCCCTAAAGTCTTATAACACTCTAATAAAGAAGAGTTAGTATAATTAGCAATATTTGTTCTCAGTAGAGAATTTGTGGTTTATTAGGGTAAAGGGCTAAACCATTTAAGGTTTTAGACCTAAACATTCTATGTTGTTAAGAGAATAAAAATAAATTATATATACAGTACAAAGTTGTAAATGAAAAAGTGCAAAAGTGCATAGTTTCAGTTTCGGCAGAGGATGGAATATGCTATACAATATGATCATTTTAACCAGAGTGCATATAAATATCTAAGTCTTCTCTTTACTTGTAAGAATATTAAAAGCGTTAACCATAGCACTTTTGTTTTTTCCTCCTTGTTATGAAAAGGTCAAAAGGTTATAAAATTTATCAAAGGTTGGAAAATAAACACTGGTGTAAACTATCCCATCGCAACCAATCACAGCTCAGTTTTTAGCTCTGGTAAAATAAAAGAGGAGCCCTGATTGTTTGCTGTTGACAGTTTACACCAGTGTATATTTTATACTCTGATAAATCTAGGTAGAAGTGCTTGCATTTTTTACCTGCATTTCCATATGAGCTCTTATTTGTTGCAACACCAATTGTAACTTGCAATGACAGATTTAATTTTACTATAAAATATGCAGAGAAACTTGAAAAAAAGTGAAAAGGAAAGAAAGGTAATTCCCCCCCCCCCCCCTTATTTCTGAGGGTTTCGTCTTTATGCCATTCACCCTGTGCTAAAACTGACATGTTATTATTGCAAGGCACTGATTGTTAATAGAGATTAATGTAGCACATAGGTAGTGCATTGATCAATGCAAGTGGCACTCGATTACCTTAGGCTGCTGAAGCCCATAGTAAACTATTACTGAGCGGGGATTAGCATCACAGCGTCAAAAAAAGGACCGGGCCCCTAGGCACTAGTGGTACTTTCCTTTTAAAGGTGTAATCTCTGTAGATCAGATTTGTTTTTCAGGGTGACCACAGTTGATAGTTCGAGAATTTAGGGGCAAAGTCAACATATTCTGAACTTTCCTGAAAAATTCTTGCAGTATGGCAGGACACATTATCCTGCTGAAAGAGGTCTCTGCATTTAGGGAAAACTTCATGGAGGGATGTACTTAGTCTGCACCAATGTTTAGGAAGTTGTAAGAGAACATTTGAGCGCTTTCAAAACATTTCCAAAAAGTTAAACTAGCTTAGTTCACCAAAACATTTTTTTTTCTGTCAAATTAACTGGTGTAAGAAAGTGTTACAGATTTGTAATTTACTTCTATTAAAAAAATCCCCACAGAAAACCTCTCCTGATCTCCAGACTGGAGAGAATACACCACTTTCTGCAGGACATAAAGCAGCTGATAAGTACTGGAAGACCTGGGGGCTTAAGTATGTAATCTCCAGAAATGTAACATAAGGCATTGTGACTGTTCCATCACTGCCGATAAATTTAGGCTCAATCAAATTCTATACAGATTTAAAAGACGCTACCAGAATTTTTGCAAACAGATTTTACTGCCTCTGCAGCAGCATCCAGACATGTCTAGGTTTAAATAGTCTGCAACAATTCCACTCTAGTTTTGTTACTCCAATGCAATGCAAGTAACTTATGCCATTGTTTGCCTGTTATATATAAATCACATAACGGCACATATATTGGGGACAGTACATGGTTAGCCTGAAAATATACACCAAAAATACTAAAACAAAAGATTTCAGAAAAACAGTATGTGATTTTTCAAGGTAATTTTTGTGATCAACAGCTCAAATAACATTAGTTACACTTAAAGTTTTTCAGAAAAAAAATCTATGATGTCCAGTGTGATCTATAAGTGGCATTGAAAAACTTAAGTAAAAAACAAGAGGACACAGTGAGAGGTTAGTTGGGGGAAACATCAGAAGCTACGTGAGAAAATACTGAAATAGTAGTAGATGAGTGGAACAAACTATCAGATGTGGTTGGTAAATAACATAATTTAATCCTGCCTGGGATAAATATACATCTCTCCTAAGATAATAGGAAGGGAAATACTAAAAGGGCAGACTAGATGGACCAAGTGGTATTTTTCTGCAGACAGTCTTCAATGTTTGACTATACATCGGGAGAATTTCACTATACACAGAGGCCAAACTTTGTGTAAACCTAACTGAACTAAGGCATAGAAATAAAATATATCAACATTTGTAAATTTTGTATTTAATATTATAATTTTATTTAAGTTAAAGAGATACAGCTCATACAAAGAAAAATATTGGACCAAAAACTGATTTTGTATTCCTATTAGAGATGAGCGAGCATGCTCCTCCGAGCTTGGTACTCATCGAGTATTAGGGTACTCAATGGTTCTCGTTACTCGGACGAGCATCTTACGATACTCGAGACAATGGCATCTTCCTCTTCCTGCATGTTTGGTGGCTTTTTCTCAGCCATCATGCAGGAGAGTCGTTGGGAGCCCGTAACATCAAGTGGGAACCCTACTTGTCGACAGCAATTGGCTGATCAGATCAGATGACCTGGGCATATAAAAATCAGGTCCCGCAATGCTCGCTTCAAACTCAGGCTGAAAGAGATTAGGGAGAGAGGTGCTGTCTGTCAGGGAGAGTGTTAGACAGGGAATTAGTGTGGAGTTAGGCAGGGATACAACATAAAGAACCCAATAGTCCTTCTAAGGGCTTACATTTTTTAAAACATATTTTTTTTTCTTCTCTTGGTTGCTGGCTTAGACTAGTAGTGCAGCTGTTAGTAGGCAATTTGTCCTGTTGCTGACATTCTCTTGGCTGGCTGGGATCTGTAGTTCAGCTATATCTATCCTCACTGTGCTGAGTTCTGTGCACATGGTGCCTTAAAAAGAAAAGTACCACATACTCTATACAACTTCCCCCAAATCTGCTGTCAGTAGTCAATTTGTCCTGTTGCTAACATTCTCTTTGCTGGTTGGGATCTGTAGTTCAGCTATACCTATCCCAGAGGAATCCATACATGCTGCCCCTGCTGTCTCCTGTCCCTTTCCTTGTTGTTTCCATCATTTTCATCATCAACCTTCCCTGTGCAGAGCTTTGGTCCGCTGTAAAAATGCTTGAGTTTCCCATTGACTTCAATGGGGTTCATTACTCAAAAAGAGCACCTGAGCATCGGGAAATATTCACCTCGCGTATCGAGCACCTAAGCATTTTAGTACTCTCTCATCTCTAATTCCTATTATACTATACCTGAATGACACAGTAATCACTACAGTCTATGCATGGGGTTTATGTCTACTTCCATTAGCACTTTGTGACTGATAATGATACTTAATAGACAAACTCAGCTTTATTCTTACTACATTAAGACACTTGTCACTTTTTATTTGTTTAAAGACAGATGCTGCTGTCACTGGTTTCTGCATGTACAAAAAAATAAATATTTTATTTATAGCTGCATTTCAAGAGTCTAGCTTACTGTACCAGAAGGTACAACCCACTAAGATTAAAAAATATATTAAGTCTCCACGTGTATTATTTTATTTGGTTGAAAACATTGAAAAGAGAAGGTAAGAGAATAATTGTCCTTTATATGTTTTATCAAATGCAATAAATACAGCAAAAGTATAATACAGACAGATAACCCCTGTGCTAAGCTTTGGGTGAGGCTGGTGCAGGCATGGGTAGTAGACTGGCATCTAGAAGAGTATGGTCAAGGCAGCAGACTGTATGTACAAGTGGAAGCAGGCAGCAGACTGTATGTACGGAATCAGGTACTGGCAGAAGAGTCACGGACAGGTTCAGAATTAATATTCCAGGTCATACACAGGGGGAGTAACATAGAAGCATAGAAAATTGTTGACAGAAAACCACCTGATCCATCTAGCCCGCCCTTATATTTTTTTCTTTATTATAAATTTAGGATCAATATATGTTTATCCCAAGCAGGTTTACATTTAGTGTTCATGATTTTACCAACCATATTTAATGGAAGTTTCTCATACTTTTTCAATAAAGTAATATTCTCTCATATTTTGCCTGATCTTTTCCCCAACTAAACTTATATTGTGTCCCCTTGTTCTTGTACTCAGTTTCCTATTAAAAACACTTACCTCCTGAACCTTTAGCCTTTTAAAACTTTTAAAGGTTTCAATCATATGCTCTTTTCCCTTCTTTCCTCCTGACTATATAGATTTAGATCCTTAAGTCTTTTATGCTTTAGGGTTTCCATAATTTATGTAGCTCGTCTTTGGACAATGTCAGGTAAACAGCTACAGGTCAGATATAGGTAGCAGATCTGGAACAATGCACTTTCACTATGGGACAACCACACTATTGCTCAGGCAAAGGTGAGTGGGCAGAACAGCTTTAGCTTTGCAAGTTTGCAAACCTTGTGGAGGATTTTGAAGTAGCTTGTTGGTTAAAGTTCAGTTTAAGGGACCTGCTATGAAAAGTCAGAAATCAATTTCCAATGTGATATATCAGTCCCCCCAAATCCCCATTCCAATGAGTTGGGTTTTTTTATAGAGGGATTTTATACAGCATGGCAAAGCCAGTACATATAAGCCTGGAACAGCTCTGGACAGGGTTGTTGAAGTTTGTAATTTTGTCAGCAGGCCTGTCTGTTCTTTATGTTTGCACTTAATAAATGTAACAAATAAAGCTATTATTATTTATTTACATTTCTGCTGTCTTAATGGTCTGGTATAAATTAAGCATCTGGACCATTATACCACTGGCATAATTATATTATCATGTCAAAATGGGAGCATGATTATGTGCATTTAAATCAGCCTGCCATATTTGCATTGCCTTTATTTAGCACCAGGTGAATGGCAATTTACAGTATATATGACTTATTTTGGTACTATAGAAGTGACAAATATGTATATAGGTTTATATGTACCTAGAAGACTTGGATAAGAAGTTCCAGAAGTGCAACGGTTTAATAGAGCAAATTTTTTACTTGTACAATTTTTAATGGCTAATTGAGTACTTAGAGTACTGCTCTACTGGTATGTGGTAACACAGTGGCATGGCTACCATTGTTAGAAATTTAATTGGAATGTATCAGACATGTTTGCTATATGACTATCACACCTTTAAATGAGATGAGAAAAAAATCAAATGCAGGCAGGGGGGTAAAGGAACAAAATAATCTATACTTATCCTTCCCCTTGCCCCCGTAAAGCTGCATCACCACCCACAGACCTCCTAAGGCTCCCTATACTGCAACATCACAATGTGGCTCAAGTTACTGGCAGTATCCTCCTCCACTCCAGACGGGTATAACAGGCGCAGGTCCAAGAGGTAGTAGTGATATAAAATAACATAAAATTTATTAATAGAATTATGCCAGCAACACAACACATTTCGGTCTCTTCATCTTTGTCTCATACCATAATAATTCAATGGTGTATATATATATATATATATATATATATATATAATATAATATATATATATATATATATATATATATATATATATATATATATATATCAAAAAAGGGGTCCGTGGAGCCTCAGTTACGAGTCTCAAAACACTGGAATAGCCAGATATCCCTCTCTCCAGAGAAGGAAGCCCATGGGCTTCCTTCTCTGGAGAGAGGGATATCTGGCTATTCCCGTGTTTTGAGACTCGTAACTGAGGCTCCACGGACCCCTTTTTTGCATATTCAAATTTTGTATGGGACAATCAATATAGAGACTCGTAAATGAGTACTCCATTGGAATTTTTCACTGTTCTCCCTGAGTTCAGTGATTGTTGTGTTTTGTTGATATATATATATATATATATATATACGTATACGTATATCTAGTGACATAGCGGAACTTGAGTTATGGAATGAATGAAACATAACTGGAAACTTGGTTTGTCACTATGTAAAGCAACTATATGGACATGTATGCATGTATTCAGTGACACAGCTGCATCCAGTATTGGGAGAAACTGCATGGCATGGCCTGTTACCATGGTGAATAAAATGGCCTCTGCAAGTAGAGATATGGGGAGACTGAGTTGCATCGGGTTACTAAGACAACGAGGGGGCGTATACTATGGATGAAGCTGACGTGGGTGGTGAAGCCCCATGTCACCCAGATGACGCCAGGATTTCCCTATGATGTGGCTCTATGTGCGCAACCTCTGTGAAGTTGTTTACAAGCCAGCGCTGGAGATCACAATGGCATGCAGTCCTGTTGCCGGTAGGATCGGATGCTGTTTTGAAGGTGGAACACTAGGTCTGGTTGAAGATCATGAAATATGATATGTAATGTATAGACAGTTATTCTATGAATGTGGGTTTATAATGATTTGTTTATATGTGAAATCCCGCCTACTCTGTATTGATTGGCTGATTTTCATTGATGTTCTCTGATGATTGGGTATTTGTAATATAAAATGGCTATTTGTATTACTTTGTTTTATGCTTGATAAAGGCTCATGTAATAGAGCTAAAACATTGCACTTTTTTGCTATGCAAACTGGCACAATAAAGCAATAGCACTTTGGTGAGGAGATGCTGTCCTTCACTTGCTTTTCTTGAATACGATTGGGGCAAGGGTCGAAGCTGGAGAGGACTGTGCATCGCAGATTGTGTGCGGACCAAGCCTTGCTTTCTATATATATATATATACAGTATATATATATATATATAATGAAAGCAGTGGTAGTTTCATATACAGTATATATATATATATATATAGAGAGAGAGAGAGAGAGAGAGAGAGAAAGAGACACCACTGCTTTCATCATCATAGGGATAATCAAGGAAAAGCTAACTCTTAAAGGACAAGTGCCATGAAAAACTTTTTCCCAGTAATTGAAGCACATTACAAAGTTATATAACTCTGTAATGTGCTTCAATCACCTATCTGCCTCCCTTCCCTGTCTTTTCCCCCCTCCACCCCCTACCAGGAAGTGTCCTGACTCACACAGACCTCATTACTGTCGTCACCGTCACCAAGCTCTTCTCTCAGCTCTTTCTCCTGTTACACTAGACTCCCCCCTCCCCTTTCAGGTGACAGGCTTGCTCACCTCCGATTGGCTGAACAACTGCAAGCCATCACTTGTCATATCTCACTTGCTTATCTTCCCTCCGACTGACTCCGGCACATAGGCAGCTCCCCCCTCCCCTCATACCCTCTCTCCTGCTGCCATGGACTCAGTGAAGGAGTCATGTCACTAGAGAAGATAAGCTGAGCAAGCAGAGTCACCTGACAAAGAGGGGAGGGGAGGCTGGTGTAACAGGACCTAGAGCAGCCCTCCTGCTGATGACTCATCCTCACAAGAAGGAGCTGCCTGGTGACGGTGACGACAGTAATCAGGTCTGTGAGTTTCTTACACTTCCTGGTGGGGGGGTGGAGGGGGGAAATTGCAGGGAAGGGAGGCAGATAGGTGAATGAAGCATATTACAGAGTTATATAACTTTGTAATGTGCTTCAATTACTGGGAAAAAGTTTTTCATGGCACTTGTCCTTTAACATCCAAAATATACATGATTTGCTCTATCATAAAGTGATAAATATCTCATGCATATAAATCCACTATAAAAATACACATATTAATATCGCTATAAAAAATATTGTAAATATTCTTTATAATTAACAATAACTCCACATAAGTCCAAATCAACAATTATAACTAGTAAACTGAACTAAGCAAACAGTTGTAGTGTGAGTAGCATGGTATCTGACAAAAAACTACAATTGTTAAGCCGAGATTATTGCACATAATCCAATGAACTGGCTGCAGTGTGTGAACAGATACTATAGGACATAATCCAAAAAACTGGGGCGGGACACTGCTAAAATAATTTAAATTTGTCTACCTATCTTTAAACTCAAGTACCGCATTGACAGGTTTGACATAGCAAGTTTATTTCGTTGTTTGTATGCAATGTTAGTATGGAGTCATCCTAGTTCAAAGACAAATAATTATGGAAACTGAATCCCTATTTCAATGGTTTTACATGGTGAAAAGATGTTTACTTTATTATTCATGAAGTGCTTTACTATCCATCTAGAACCTTAGACACAACCAAGGGAGTTCAAAATATAGAAATTAAACTAGAAACAACTTCTAAATAACTTCAGGAATTCTGGAGAAAACTAAAGAGAGAGAAAAGACCAAAAAGGTTTCTGTAGCAATGCATACCAGGAAAATATGTTTAAGCACAATGAAATGAGACCTATAATGGAAAATTCATTCTTCCTGCATTGAAACACTATGTAGGATGTTCAGGGGCTGCTTTGCTACCTTTGAGGCTCGAGGCCTTGAATGTACAACAAGAATAATGTGGGCCAAAAGTTTTTCCTAAGAAAAGTCTAAGAAAACAAGGCTTTGATCAAACATAATGTCTTACAAACACAAAGATAAAGACCCCAAGCACACATTTAAAAGCACACAAGAACAGTTGAGATGGAAAAGTAAAATCAATTGTTTTAAACTGTCCCTATACAATTGAGAATCTCCGGAGAGCACTGCTATTAGTAAAAGGAAATCTAGAAAAAAAAAAACTAAAAAAAAAAACAGGGCATTAGAGGAAAAATAAAACAGTGGGAACAAACTGACAAGAGTTGCAAAAAGTTGTAATATTAAAGTTTCTGTGTTTGTTTTTTTCTTTGTTTTTTTACATTCTTTTTTATTCAGATTTTCAACAATTTTTACAAAAAACAAGTGACATACACAATGACATTATTAACAGTTAGGTATAGTTTCACACAAAAAGTAAAATTATGAGTCCCATAGGTGACTCTTAGGTGGAACTCAACTTTAATGTAATTGCTTTGCGACCAGATATCCCAATTTATGTAGGGAATTAGTTGTGCTAGATATTTTATACTTGCACCAGCAGTTTGAAGGTATTTCCCTTAAATATAGTAGTTCCAGTTAAAAGTGATTTTTGTTTACACAATAGTGATTATTTGAAGACATATTGTTCTATGTGGTTTTTTAATCAGTTCTGAGTCTATGTTTACTAGGGCTAAAAATAGTATGATTTGGACAGGAATTTGACTATTTTTAACTTTTTTTTATTTTTTTATTTCATTGCATTCCCACCGAAAATGTAGAAATGTTCCCATGGCTAGTTTTGATGGAACCATATACCATTTATATAGAAGCTTATTAGACACTTCCAGATGATTTGTGTAGTGCCAGATGGAAGAAATAATTAAGTGTGCTGATTCCATTGAGAGTTTGTGAAGATTTTTTGCTGAAAATCAGCTTCCCATTTCTGCTTATTTAGGTCTGTTATGTGGTACAATTGTAACACTATTTTAAAGCTTTTTAATCCTTTCTGGACCGAGCTAATTTACGTTTTTGCGTTTTTCGTATTTTCCTCCGTGTGCTTAAAAGGCCATAGAAGTTGCATTTTTTTATCCACAGACCCACGTGAGCACTTATTTTTTGTGTCACTTATTGTGCTTTGCAATAACAGGCTGAATTTTTGAAGAAAAAAATTATAAGGGCAGTGAAATTGAAAAAAGAAACAAAAAACAGTATTCTTTTTCTTTGGGGGGGATTCATTTGTACGTGTTCTATGGAAAAAATGACATGTTGTATATGTTCCTCAAGTCGGTATGATTAAAATGATATGTAACATGTCTTCTGATGCAGCTGCTACATGCCGCACCAGGACCGCGGTTGTTCAGGCCAGGGTCTCCGCGCTTCCCCGCTCTGAACTCCCCCATTCGCGCGAGGACGTACAGTTATGTCCTCGTGCAGAAAGGGGTCAAGATTCCCTTAGAGTTCTGTGAGTGGGAGATTAACCAGCGATAAAGCTCAGAATCTCTGCTATATGCCAGAATTTCAGATCTAAAAAGACATGTTTTATCTGAAGGTATTTATAAAATCCCTATGTTGTAAGTTATATTTATTTTTTTTAGGTACTAAATTTGTAACAAACACCCATAATCGAAGTTTTCAATTTCTATTTCTTGCCATACTTTTAAATTCAAATTGGAAATGAAAACTTTTAAGACTTAAATCAGAGCGGAAGCTGTATTGGTGCTCATTAGGTTTGTTTTATTAACAAAATTATGTCATATTTCAATAATAAGCTTAAGAGTTAGGTGATAGGAAATTTGTAATTATAAAAAAAATCAAGTAGGTAGTTACAGATTAGCTGGTGATTAATAAAGGATCTTCCTATTTCTATCTGGAGCTTTCCTGATTTAGGACACTACGTCCTTCTCGCCGCAGAACTACGGCCGTAGTTTTGAGGAGTTGAACAATGCCTTATTTCCAATGGGATCCCTGCTAGAGCGTACACACATCCCATGCGGCGCCCCAAAAAACTGACCTGTCAGTTCACACAGTGAAGCAAGCGGATCTGGCCGATCGCTTCACTGTGCGCTATGGGAAGCTCTGATGCGGGCGCGTGCTGATGCGCCCGCATCAGAGTACCGGCCAGGATGATCCAGGCTGAGACCGGCCGTTCTGTGACCTGACCGGGGTCACGGAACGGCCAGATGTTCACAGCATGTGAACATAGCCTTATAATGCAAGAGTGTCTTAAGGTGAGGTAAGATGGTCTGCCTGTAGCGATGCAGAAGTGATGAACATTTATAACACCCAGGATGTAATCTTGAAACAGTATGTCCATTAACGTTCTGGCTGGGTTTGGTCTTACCCCAGAAAAATCCCATTATAATAACTTGCATTTTGTAAACTGTAAGTAAACTGTAACTGGGATATTTCTGAATATTAATCTATCTATCTAATTTAGAGTAGACTAAGCATTTTAGCAGTCTGCTAAGCCATGTGATTCCAAAACGTTTAAAATCCTTTATTGTTAGGGATTTAAAAGAAGAGATGGATAATTTTCTTAAAAGAGTTTGTTTGATGGGTATGCTAAGTATATACCTAAATAAAGCAGAGCTGGTGAAACCCACTTAAATGAATACTTATTCTGAAGGAATTAAGCTATTTTTTGTGTGAGGCCCAAGATAAGGATTTGAGATTTCCCTTTGTTCACTTTGTAATAGGAGGAAATCCCAAACGCAGTCAATATTTCTATGAGTCTAGGAAAAGCCTCTAGTGGATTACAGTGTGCAATAATAATATACTCTATAAGCAATTGTTTGTTTTTAATCTTGTCGATATTAGGTTTCTTCTTTATTTATTTTGTAAAATTAATGCATGTATGACAAAAGTCTAATTGATTTTTAGACAGTCTGAAAATATTGTAGTGATTCAAAATTGGTATACTGTATGTTCACTTATTTCTGAAGGGTGTCCGTAATGACCATTGTATAATGTATTCTATATTATACCATGCTTGTGTTTTGAACTCTTTCCCAACATCAGACATAGATGTATACCCTGGAAGTCTATGCCTTAACAACACATGGCATACATTTACTCCCTAAACACTGCATAGAAGGTGATAACTAGCTGGTTACCAGGTTCTTACTGTTAATGATGGGCAGCAGCCATTGGAGAATTCAAGTGTCAGTGACAGGAGTTGACTTCCTGTCACTGTCCATTAGGACCCCCGCAGTGTGACTGTGGGTGTCCCGATCATTTTCATTAACTACCAGAGGTCTAATGCTTACCTTGGTGCAGTCCAATCTGCAGTCTGTTAATAGAGTCTGCCTCAGACTCTATGTACAGAGCGCCGATAACACTGCTTAATGCTTCACAATGGCATAGCAATGGCAATCTAATGATTGCATGTAATTGTCCTCTAGGAGTACTTAAAAAGTACCTTTTGTTTGAAAAGTAAAAAAAAAAAAAGGTTTTAAAAAAAGGTTTTAAAAATATCACAAAGCCCCTTCCCCAATGAAAGTTAAATCAAGCCCATTTTACAAATAAAACATGTGAAAATAAATAAATATATGATGTATTGCAGTATGTGCAATTGTTCATAGTAACAAACAAAAAGAGGGGGAAAAAAGCATGATAATTGCAGATTTTTTGTCATATTATTTATAAAAATAAAAAAGTATAAAACCAAAAATACAAAAAATAAATAAATAAGTGTGACAATAATAAAAACTAGAGATTGTGATGGAAAAAAATGATGCCCTTACCAGGCCAATAGGTGATAAAATTGAAGCACTATGGCTCTGAGAAGGCAAGTGAAGAACAAAAATGAAAATTGGCTCCGTCTATAAGGCCAAAATCTGCTGTGTCATTAAAGGGTTAAAAGGATTATCAGGTAAAGAAAAATTGTATTTAAATCAAACTTTCACCCCAAGATATATAACTTTATAATGTAGTGTTATTACTAATAGTACTGGCTTTAGTGTGGTTTTGCAGGCTTCGCCCCTGAAATGAAACAGAAAATAGAAGGACTACAAATTTAGTCTTGTCTACAGTTCCCTGACCTTCCCTTTTCCCTTTGCAGTGAATGAATCACTTTTGATGTCACAGGAGGCTTGACTGGATCTTTTCTTTGAGTTTTTTTTATGTCTTTGAGTGATGACTAGCCCAGTCTACTATTCCCCCTTTGTTCCCTCATGGCTTTTTTTTTTTTTTTTTTTGCATTTTTGGTGCGGTTTTCTGCTATTTTTTAGGTACTTTCCTTCTGAACAATGGCTGAATCAGGACGTACAACCACAAAATACAGAACTAAGAACCTTAAAACAAACTTATTTTTGTTGATTTCAGAACTGAGACAGACAGGTAAGCAATATTACATGCTTCTGCAGCATTTTTTTTTACCTGATGTTGGAGTACCTCTTTATTTATTTTTTTTATTTCTTTTAGTTCATTAAGCTAAACATTAGTTGACTTTTACCTCTCATGTCTAGTTTAATCCCTTTTTATAGATATTATGCATCGTATGTCTACAATTTCTTTGCTTACAATTTATTTGCTTAGTTTCTACTTTACAAATAAGTTGAAGGTATATCGACTAAAGTTTTCCAACATTTTAGTTTAAACATTTGATCTTGATACTATCCAGCAAACTAATTAAGACTAATTAATAAAATCCATGACATTTTATTTTTTTCAAGATTATTTATTTATATTCTTTGCAAACATAAAAGAAAACTTTAAATGTGTTTTTAATGGGAGTCTGAACCTACATAGCAGTAACTGCACAGTACACGAAGAGGGCCAAGAATATAGAATAAAACTTTTTAAAAGCCCAAGAAAAAAATAAAACAGAAGTTAATGTATATTTACTATTAATTGTGTTCCGAATACTATTTCCAGTTTTATAATAGTACAGTCATCAGTTTTAACTACAATTTTGTGCACTGCGTGTGATTTTACTATGCGAATTTTAATTACATGCAAATGATACAGAATACATTTATGCAGATTTTGTATCCCCTTCTAATGCAGTAATTAAGATGAAAACATAGCACTCTAATGAGCTTGTTAAGATAGACAATTTCTTGATTATGTTATTCAAAACAAACCCCAAAATGCAAAAGTCATTGCACCTAATATTGTGATAAATACCTACAGAGACTTTTACACTCATGGGATCTCCATGGGCTGCCTTATTTAAAAAGCATGTTAACTAACGTAATAGCTGGCTACATACAAATGAGCCCGCTTCTAATGTATTTCATATTAGATGCAATGGAAACATTAATATCATCTTAACATAATTAGATTTTTTTTTTTTTAAGACAACTTTAAGGGGAAATGCCACAAAACTACACAGCGTTATGCCTTATACTCGACCTGAGGGATGATGTAAGATACATTTAATTACAGTACACCAAAAAGAGACTCCCTGAAGAGACCTAAAAATCTAATAAATATATAACTTGTCAATATAGAGATATTAACCATAATCTAGTTGTATCTTCAACAACAAGTAAAAGGGTTTGGCTGTCCAGGAATGATGGGAATTGCAATTTTGCAACCTGTTTGTCTCTGGTGTAAAGGAAAAAAAGTTTCAACAGCAATATAAAATGGAATCTGCCAAATGATGTTTCCATGGTGATATCACTAAATAAGTTCAAAAGTCAAAAAGTGCAGTAGGCAAATCATACACATTACACCTTTTATGATTAAAAGAAAAACTGTTGCTCATAGAACCCAATGATGGTGGTGCTTTCATTTCAAAGTGCAATTTGAACCATGAAAGCTGAGCTCTGACTGGTTGCTATGAGCAGTAAAAACCTCAAAAACATAATCATTTTATGGCTCTTTATACCCTTTGACTTTAGTGAGCCATCACACAACACCCATAGGTTACTAATAGTAACTTATTATTGTTCTATATGCCCTTAATTTCATATGAATCATACAAATTTCATCATTGACAAATAGTTTTTAGTGGAACTTTCTCTTAGGGGAGCTTTCTTAATATGAAGGAACATACAATGGCACAATCATTGCCTGTAACTTTATATTATGTTACCAAATGGATTAAAAATAACATAGATTCAAAGATATTTTTTTCAGGTCAGTACAGCATACTGATTTTTTTTTTATTGGGGGTGGGTAAATGTATTGATTGTTCATAGCCCATTTCCTCCCCCTTTGTAGACTTTTATCAGTTAACTAAATGTAGAATATTTACTATTCAGTCTAAAACTTGCCTTTTTTTTTTTTTTTTTTTTACAGAATATTCGTCTGTTTTTTACCCAGCCAAATAGGACTAATTCAACAAATGATTCATGAATAGGCTTGGTTTTACGTGAAAAAAGTTGCAAGTGATGTATTGTGCACAAAGGATCGTGCGAATATTTGGGTAAATAGGCAAAACAGGCAGATTTTAAAAAGTTGCATCTAAAAAAATATTTGCTGGTCGAATTCTGGTTCATATATAGAACTTAGACCAAAAATGGGTAGAAAATCCAATTATTTACCTAAAAATAGGTGCAAAGCCCTTGATAAATTTCCCCCATATTTCTATGCAAAGAAAAAAATGGGGCTGTATATAAAAAAGGAGCTTCAACTGCTATAAAAATATATTGCAAAATGAATCAGTAAACAATTTGAGACATAAAATGTCTCAAATGTTTAAAAAATGTTGTTGATAGGTGACCATTTGCTATAAGAGAAAATTATAAGAAGGTCAAAGGGCAGTCACAAGCAATAATATATCCACACGTTTTTCGCTGGAAACCAGATGAAATAGTTCCCTTCCTAATAATAAATTTGAAAGTATTTAAAACTTAATAATGGAACTAAGGAAGGGGGGAGAAGTTGAAAACATGAGGGTCGAGAGAGAAGGTGACCTGAGGAGAGGTTATAAAGGTCAGGAGAGAAGATTGATGTTTTTCACAAGGAATATTTTAGGTTCATTCAAACTGAATTTTCTTTTGAAGAATTGCAAGTGGTGTAATACTAAGAATACCTCGAGAAGCTTTATTGCCTTGGGAATTGTGTTGTAGCTTATATTTATTATTTATAGGTAAAAATGAAGAATGGGGTCTATTAGAAATGTATAACTTTATAAGAAACGCTACCCAAACTGTGGAATGACTTTTGTAGTCATGTAAGGTGATCAAGAAATATTTTCTTTCTTGGCCCTTCTGGGGTGTGTGGAAAGCCTCATAATGTGTATTTTACTAGCCTGAGAGTGTTTCTGATTAGCAGGCAATGATTAAATCTCTCATGATTGATAGTTTTACATAGCTTACTAGTGGATGACATGAATATGAGTTGTCTGATGAACTATCAGTGGCAAGATGCCAGTCAGTGCTTGTCAAAGTATTCCGTTACAGTAAAGGAACTACATCATTTTAGCAGCAGGGTTAATAAGCAGGATTTGACATGCACATAACACTGTTACTTCTATTCATCCACAAGAATATTTTTTCTTCCACTAAACATCAAATGACTGAGATAAACTTCTTTATAAAAGCATTGCTTCTAGTGGAGAATATATGTGATAACCTAGATAACAGCATGTGGCTATATACAGGCTCTTACATCACCATAGGTCTTTAAGCTTGGTTCAGTAGAACCATGGGAGGTCCTGATATTCTTTATAGTGTTTATAGTTTAAGTCTGGAAATAAATATGTTTATATATTTAAACCAATCACAGATCCACTTTTAAATAAAATAAAATAAAACTTCTGCAAAAGCATATAACAATACTTACCTATCTATCCCAGTTTTGCACTTCCAAAAATCCATTTGTTTTGGGGTGTTCTGTTCTGTTTTGTGTTTCTGTATTTCCTGGTTGAGCAGATGTACTAACTACTTCAGGTTCCAGAATGCAATGCTTTCTCCCAGCTGTTCCATCACAGTCCCCCACCCTGCCTATTCCCCACCCAAAACTGTTGCAGAACATGTAGGCTGTGTTCACACATTGCAGTTTCATTGTGTTACTGAATTATTTGCAGTACTCCCTGACGAAGTTCCGGTGGAACATAACACGTAGGGGTATCATAGGCCGCAACGAGTCGCTCCTCTCCCTCTGTGTTTGGTGATGTGCATTATTTGATTTATTGTTCATTTTTATGCCCCAGTCACCTTCATATTACACATGTACACGGTTGTTTTTGATTTGTACACTTTTTGTCTATTGTTCATGGTGTTTACTTAGTCTGCATTTGTTTGAGGGCTGATGGAGTTATATTAGATGACCGAATGCTGGCCTGGGGGTCCCCTATACCGTGTGGGTCCCACCATGTTTTTCCCTCTTTTGGGGATTTTTAAATGTTTTTAATGTGCAGGGATTTTTTTTCCTTTGCTATTCTTTTTTGTTTTGTTTAATTGTCTGATTTATATCAATAAAACTTATTTGTGCATTTTTGCTATATTTGCTGGTGTGCTCCTACTTGTGACATATCTCTCTTTTCTTTAGTGGTTCATGTTTCTTGGTTTGTTGCTGGAAGCACCCCATTTTTCTGATATTTTTTGGTAGTGCAGGCCCCCATCCTCTTTAATATGGTATCAGTGATATGGGTGTGGGTGTGTGTTGGGGGGGGGGGGCGACGATGACTTTACCTGCTACCTGTAAACACGCACCATATTTTCAGTAGTTTATTTTATTTTTTTTACCTTTTTCAAAGGGACTGGACTTACCATCAAGTGGGCATAGCTTCAGTCAAAAGCAGACAGTGTTTAAAAGTTAACAAAATTTTGGTGTATATTTTAGCTAAGAGATGGAGCAAACTTTTGCCAAATTAGGAAAAGAAAAAAAAAGTTACTGTCATGTTTGTTTTTTATTTATTTATATAATCTATACAGTGGAAAAAGGGGGTGATTCAAACTTTTATTGGGGGGGTATTAATAAAAACACTTTATTATTATTATTATTATTATTATTATTATTATTTTTTTTTTTTCAATAACAGTAATTAGAAGCCCCCTGGGGGACTTCTATATACACAGCACTGATCTCCCGTTGAGATCAATGCTGTGTATGTAATAGAGCACTGATCCATCAGATCGGTGCTCTATTATAAAGGTCTGCTGCAGACCTGGATGGATTGCCGAGCCGGAATCAGCGTCATTCCGACGCTGAGCTCCGGCCGGCTCATACAACGGATCTTTCCTCCCGTTAAGGGGTTTAAGGCCCTGTTAGGCTTCTGGGCCCAGGTACATCCACATCCTTTTCACCCCCTATAGTTACACCCTGACTGATAATAGTCATTTACAGTAATGGAAGTCAGTGACAGGTATCTGCAACTACATTGACAGTTGTATAGAATTGCATCCTTTCTGTCAAAAGGCATTTTAGTTGTAAACTGTTTAGCCAAACATGATGTGAAAGAGAGCTAATCTGTATAATTTGTTTATTAGTTGTATGTGTTTTGCTATTATATAGACTTAATTATATTGTTGACAGTCTGCACTGTTTGAATTACATATAGAATTGCATATTGTGCAAATTCAATGAGCATTAATCAGGGTGAAGTGACAATAAAGAATCTATAACTTGTGACTTCATTTGTGCAATAAATACACTCCTACACATAGTAATTTATTAGCTTTACCAATTAAACTAATTTACAAATGCCCAGCAAGTCCCATCAATAAAACATTTTCTACTAATCAGATATTTGATGAGGGTTGATTTAAACAAAGTGCTTCCATGCTAGCAGTAAAAGAGAAGAAAGGGCGAGAACCCTGTAATGAGGAAAATAACAAACAAGATAAAAAGGTGATTATTTTAATAGCTACTGAAACTCAAACTAATGTTAAGCTTTTAGACTGTGATGTTTAAGATGAAAAACAGGATTTATTCTACTAGCCACTTATAAGCACTAACCTACAATTTTCATAGACAAAGAGCTTTCTATAATATTTACGGAAATAACTGTGTAATTGATTTGTCTCTTATAAAAAGGGGTTAAGCTTATGTTCTCCCTTACAGTACACTGGCTAAAAATATTAATTTAAAAAATGTTTGAATGTTGAAAAGTACCAGCATTATCTGAGGGATTGCTCAATGATTTGTTTCTCCTTATACATACTTAGACTATGTTCACACAAGGTGTTTTAAGCTCTGTTTAAAATGTCATTTTGTCATTTGGAGTCTAAAATGATGGACGTCAATTATCTATCTGGCCGCCCCCTCAGTACAATGACGGCTATTGGTACATTATTCTAGTTTGGGTTTCTGAATTGCCCTTTAGGTGTTTCTATAATTGAAAGGTCCACTGAATTTAATAGTAAAAACTGTGAAAGGATGGTGAAAAAAGAAAAAACTGTGTGAACAACAAAAAAAATAATGTCCGCTGTTTGAAATAGACACCCGAAAATAATTGACATGAACATTATTTGGACGTCCACTCAGACAATGTCCGTTATTTTACACATTGTATGCTTTGAATGTCCGTCATCACGTTGATTTCAATACATTGCATTGAAGTCAGTTAAATCGTGACAGAAACGGACGTCTTTTTAAAAAGAAAAAGCTGACGCCTCTTCTCTTTTTTTGACGGTGTGTGAACAAAGTCTTAGGCTATGTTCACACAACGTCTTTTCATCTCAGTTTAAAATGACATCCGTCATTTTGAGTGTAAAGTAATGGACGTTATTTAGAAGCCTGACCTCCCCTTAGTGCACTGACGGGTGTTTGTACATTATTCTAGTTTGGGGTTACTAATTGGACTTTGGATGTGGCTTAATTGAAAAGTCCATTGAATTTAAGAGTAAAAACAGAGACAGAATGGTGACAAAAGGAAAACTGTGTGTTAACTACAAATAAAAAATGTCAGCTGTTTGCACAAGACGTCCGAAAATAATGTTCATGTTCATTATTTTGACGTCCGCGGCAAAAACGTCCGTTTTTCAATGGATAGTGTGCATTGGATGTCCGTCTTCCTATTCACTCCAATGCAATGGCATTGCATTCAGTTAAATCTCGGCAAAAACGGATGATATTTTAAATATGAAAATCGTCTGCCTTTTTAATATTTTTGACGTTGTGTGAACATAGCCTTACACTGTATTTTGTAAATTTTATACAGTGTAAGGCAATGTTCACACATCAAAAATATTAAAAAGGCAGCCGATTTTCATATTTAAAAAAACATCCGTTTTGTCGCGATTTTACTGACTGCAATGGCAATGCATTGAAGTCATTGAGAAGACGGACGTCTAATGCACACAGTGTATTGAATAACGGACGTTTTCGCCACGGACGTCAAAATAATGAACATGATCATTATTTTCAGATGTCTTTTGCAAACAGCAGACTTTTTAATTAGTAGTTCACACACAGTTTTTCTTTTGTCACCATTCTTTCTCTGTTTTTGCTATTAAACTCAATGGACTTTTCAATTAGGCCACACCCAAAGGCCAATTAGTAATCCCAAACTTGCAAGGAGAGGCCAGGCTGCCAAATAACATCCGTTATTTTCAACTCAAAATGACTGACGTTATTTTAAACAGAGCTGCAAAAACGTTGTGTGAACATAGCCTTTATGATGTTTTTTTTTTTTAAGATATGCTCACAATTCACTTGAGTATTGCTATACTTAAAAATACACTATACTTGAGCGAGATGCTTAAATGAAATTGATAGCAGGACCTTTCAGTCCCCATGTGGGGAAGGTACTGGGAAGTCCAGCTATGTTGGCTGCTGTTCTAGCAGTGATTAGACAGTTGCATCAGGCTCCCTGGGTCAATATAGGTCTCTAGATGCTTGAATAAATTGCGGTCTGTTAGCTTACAGGGAGAGCTGCAGAAGCAGGGACAGAGCAGGGGTAGGGCTTAGATTCGTTAATTAGATAGACAATTTGTTTCAATGCCCAACAGTCCGTTTAAACCCTTCATGTCAAAGGTCATTGATGCACTGATTAGGGATGGTCCGAACCTGTCGAGGTTCGGGTTCGTATGAATTGCAATGCTTCCTGCAATGCTTCTGCAATGATTCCTGCTGTCTTAAACCGCCGTGGAGAGGGTGGACACAGCGGGAGGACCGCTTGGAAAACCGTCATACAGCCACAGCCATAGGCTGTATCCCAGTTTTCCAGGTGGTCCTCCCGCTTTATCCACTCTCTCCACAGAGGTGGAAGACAGCGGGAATCATTGCCGAGAGTCCGGGTTCGTATGAACCCAAACCTCGGCAGGTTCGGACCATTCCTAGCACTGATGTCCAGGTCCAGTTGAAACAGTGTTCTTCCCCGCCTTCTAAAAGTCATAACATAATTTTTGTGCCACTATCTGTAGTTTTTAATGGTAGCATACTGGTGTGAGAAAAAAATTTTGATAGCTTTTTATTATTTTCTAATATATTTTTTTCTCTTTTCATTTACGCTGAATATTGTTATATTTTAAGAGATCGGACAATTCCACACACACTACAATATATGATGTGTTTATTTTTATTTTTTTACAAATGTTTATTTTTATAATGGGAAAGTAGGTAATTTAAACTTGTATTGAGGTTTTTTTTTTTAAATATTTTTTAAAATATTTTTTAACATCATTACCTCTGGCTCACATTGGAGCCACATTAAAGTCCCTTCCCTGCAGGAATGTATATGTACGTTCCTACTGCCCAAGGCATGTGCAATAGGAATAAATATAAATGTATTGTGGACGTGAAGGGGTTATGGACTAGTAGTAAATAGTGGTATATGTATTTAGGTGGCAGTTCTCTGTTATATCCACATTCCACAACTTTATTAAAGTCCCTTTTAGGACTATAAAATAAATACATAAATTAATAACCTGCCATACAGTATAGTATCAGTGTTATTCAGTCTAACCAGTGGCTTTGAGCAACTGTCTTGGCATGGTAGTATATGCTGCTACCCATTTTTTCTGAAATGTACTATATTCACTACTGTCTAAGGCTATGTTCAAACAACGTATCCTTTAGTAAAAGTACAGCCGCTGTTGAAATCGGCAACAACGGCCATACTTTTTGCAAAACGATATGTAGCCTACAGTTCAATGGGATCCCGGCCGGAGCGTATACACATAGTATATGCTCCAGCTGGGATCTCTTGCAGCGCCACAAACAACTGACATGTCAGTTTTCTGCGCCCGCTATTCATTGATTAGCGGCCGCAGAAAACCATGTCAGCGCACATTGTGGAGCGGGCGAATGCGGCCGCTCACTTAATAGTGTACTGTAGGGAGTTCTGATGCGGGCGCGCAGGGATGCGCTCGCATCAGAACTCTGCGGCCATAAAGATCATCCGGACGGTACTGCAGTACCGGCCGGGATGATCTTTTCAGAGTCTCATATGTTGTGTGAACATGGCCTAAAACTTGAATAATTATTTCATTTTTTTTTTCTGACTAGTGTATCAACTATTAATCAAATTCTTAAAATACATGATGCAAGTAAACTTGGTTAAAAGACCCAATGGCCATACACACAAGAAACAGCCACCCCACAGGATCAATGGATCAATCAATAAACAATTGCTCTATCATCAAATATTACACAGTGGACTATATTCCAAGAGACACATTGCATGAACCCCCAGCCATTAAAGTGCAAGTAGTAATTGCTTATTGCCCAGGTCCTTTGCTATAGCCAAACTGGAGGTAAAGAAAGTACTATTCATATTACCTGTGGTGTGGAGGTGTGCATGTTCCCCTCCAACGCATGTTTCACGCTAAGCTTTTTCCAGGAGGTTATACAGCGTTATACAGTCTAACTAGTGTCATAGTGCGACAGTGTAGTGGTGGGGATTAAGAATATGTTGCGGTATGCTGTGCTACACTTTTTCCTGACAGTGCTATACTCACTACTGACACATGTAACTCTTGTAAAATGTGTCTTGCACTACATCTTGTAAAACCTAAGCTGCTGTGCAAGACACATTTTACAAGATGTTTCTTCAAGACAAATTAGAATTCTTATTACCTCTTATGTCTTGATTTTTTTAATTCAAATTTTTGAAAATTTTGTCCCTTAATGGGACGATTAAATGAAAAAATAAACATAAAAAGCAATAGGTTTCTGCAAGACACTTTAGTCTGGTGGGATGCAGTCAATTGGCAGCAAATACCATTGGGGTTTTAACCCTGCTGTTCTGTTCGGTTCTACTATACACATACAATGTTTTGGTCATTTTTGACCGGGCCTATTAAGGTATGGATTTTTAACTAACTAGTGTTTTATTTGAATATCTTTTGCATAAGGCTATGTTCACACTAAGTAAGTTTCCGGCCGTAGCGCGTTCCGTGAATAAGCGGCCGGAGACTTACGTAGTTTGCGTATAATGGAAAGTATACGAAGTACGGCTGCATAGTTCACACTATGTACGTACGAAAATTAACCAGACCATTGTTTGCGGACGAAAATGCCGTAACTTACGCCTGTAGCGTTACATACGGTCCCGTACGTAGTGGTGATTTCTTAATTTTTGCAGCTTTTTGTGCCGATCCAAAAGGTTCTGTGGGGTGTCCGGGGCTAGGTGAAGATTTCCAAGTAAAAGACCGCTGTCAGATCGCTACGTAGGGTGCTTGGGAAGCGTAAGTAGACTTCGGGCGTAAGTTTACGCTCCGTACATAGCCGGACGCAAGTAGCGTAAATCCCCGGCCGGAGATTACCGCGTATACGAAAATATGCGGCCAGACATATACGCAGTGTGAACATAGCCTCATACTGTATGTGAACATGGTTGTTAATAAACAAATGAAAAATGAAATAAAAAACCTAATTTATATATTTTTTGTGTCAAAAAAATGTTAGATGGCCTTATTGCATTATTCATGCATATTGCACATTTGCACAAAAAAAGTCTTTATAAAACTGTAAACTATAACTATTAACATCAAACTGTATGTAAATATATATTAAAAAAATATATATTTTTTTTCTACATAAAATGTGAAATAAGGTTCAAGGTGCTAAATTTACTATTTGCATTTGTCACAAGTATAATTTACATGTCTTTTGCATAAGTACTTTGCACTTTGCAACATATCACATTTGATTTGTGATTTCTTGATGTTGGAAAGAAGGCGCATTATTTCCGTTTTAGGCTATGTTCACACAACGTTTTTTCAGCTCCGTTTAAAATGACGTCCGTTATTTTGAGTCTAAAATAACGGACGTTTTTAGAAGCCTGGCATCCCCTTAGTGCAATGACGGGTGTTTGCACATTATTTTAGTTTGGGGTTTCTAATTGCCCTTTGGTTGTGGCTTAATTGAAAAAGCCATTGAATTTAATAGAAAAAACGGAGAAAGAACAGTGACTAAAGAAGAACTGTGTGTGAACAACTAATAGAAAACGTCCGCTATTTGCAAAAAACGTCCGGAAATAATGTTCATGTTCATTACTTTGATGTCCGTGAAAGAAACATCCGTTTTTCATTGCATTGTGTGCATTGGACGTCCGTCTTCCCATTGACTCCAATGCAATGGCATTGCAGTCAGTTAAATTGTGGCAAAAACTGACGTTTTTTTAAATAGCAAAATCGGATGTTTTTTCTCCATTTTTGATGTTGTGTAAACATAGCCTTAGGCTGGTTGCACTGCTGGTGTAGGCCGTGGCCATCGTCGCAGTGCTAATGGAAGCCCTTGGTTCACTTTCTTCAGCATGCTTTGGATCCTGTGGACAGTGGCTGCACCTCCATTACCTCTGGGTGTTACTTTTCTTTGTTCAATATATTGCCTAACCATTGATTTTCCCAATTACTCTTAAAAAAAAATCCCATTCTTCTTTTATACAGTTTATTTTTGTTCCAATTTGGATCTATTTCACGCCATAACACAAATGTATTGTACACCAACACATCAAGAATATTGTAAAAATACAACTATTGGCCACCGATTAGTTTTGCGTTTACAGGTGTAAGTGCCTATGAGTTGATCTAGAGTATCAACTGCCCCTTTAGTGGCATTGTAATGTAACATCATGTCTGGCTTTCTGTTGTCTAAGGCTATGTTCACACTGTGTATGAGTCCAGCCGCATTTCGTACGCCGCCATACATGTGCGGCTGAAACTACGGGGGTGGGAAAAATCGACATGCGGCCGGATGCGTACGAACCGCGAACATACGCCCGTAGTAGAGTTATGCTTCCCTAGCTTGTTTCAAAGCGATCTGAAACAGGTCATTTACTTGGAAATCTTCGCCCAGCCCCGTAAACCACACAAAACCTTTTGGATCGAAAAATCAATTTGGCTGAAATAAGTACTCCGTACGGGATTGCATGGAAATACACGGCCGTGAGTTGGAACATTTCCGTCCTCAAACAATGGTTTTGTTCATTTTTCGCAGCGCCGTATACGATCCGGCCGTAAGCTCATACGTAGTGTGCATTGTGCGGCCGTATATCATATACTTTCAAACGAATGCATCAACCTCAAAACTACGTGCATATATTCGCGGTTCGCACTAAGGCCGGACTCATACGCAGTGTGAACATAGCCTGATACTGATTGAGCAAAATGAGATTATAACTCCTTTTCTTTTTTCAAAAAATGGTTGGAGATTAGTATAAAGGCTATAGTCATTTTTGTACAGTACAAGAGTAAAAAAAAGACATGGAGCAAAAAGTAAAAAATAAATAAATAAATAAATAAAAACTGCTATTAGTAAGAACCCCTCAAATGAGGAAAAGTCAATGAACCACAAGCTTCAGAACCCCATAATGAATATTTCAAAAAATATCAAATTTCAAATTCGGTCATTTTTGACCAAACAGAACAGCAGGGTTAAGGTAACAGAAACCTTACTGTTACATTTTTTGTTCTATTTTTTTATATTTCATTTAAGTATTCCTTAAAGTGACGCATTTACAAAAACTAGAATTGAAAAAAATAAATAAAAATAAAATAATAATAATAATAATAATAATAATAATAATAATAATAATTTAACCAGGTGCAGGGGGAACCTGGTTAAATGCTTGAATTTTCCATTGATTTCAATGGAGCTCGTTAATTGAGTAGAGCACTCAAACACTGAAAAGTGCTCAACTTGATTAACGAGCACCTGAGCATTTTAGTGCTTGCTCTACACTAATAGGAATCCATGATAAAAGTAAAACTACTGCTCAGCTTAGATTTTATTTGCCTGCAAAAAAATATATTCCATGAAGGTATTCATTGATGATATTACTGCAAATTTCATATAAAATATCAATATACTGTATCCTGATAATTTGTGACTGCCTTAATTTTTCACCATACACATATATAGTAAATACCAGATGACTTAGAGACAAGGTGTTACATCTCTAATCTAAAATTATTGCCAAGAAAAATCTCATATGAGTTTGAAGCAGTCTTGATGTGAACTCTCCAGCAGGAGAATTATATGAAGCAAACATTGACTTTATGCTTGCTTATATTAATAAGAAAGTGTCTATATAAGTTGACAGGTATCCCTATGGAACCATTTTCTTTAATAATTGACATGAGTCATTATTCTTAGCTGTGTAGCACTTTGATTAAAATATGTATTCCCATTCAGTACTTTCAGTGAGTCAATCAGAAATGTTAGATGTATGAGAGCTGGGACCCCACTATTATCTTTAACCAAAGAGCGCACACGTTTATCTCCCCCTGAAGTCAAGAAGAATTACAGAAACCTGTGAAGTATCATATGTATGGATTTTAGAGGATTTTCTCCTATTGGTTTATCCTGGGCTTTAAAGGGGGGTTTCCACAATCAATACATAGAAAGTTAATTGGGTAGATTTAAAAACATGTACAGAGCATTGGTGATTCTAATATTTAACAGTACATGACTGATATTGTTTCCCAGGGATGAGGATTTTATCTGAACTAACCTAATCTATAGCAAGCCTTTTTTTTCCTGTTACCTCTCTGTGAAACAACTAGAGATGAGCGAAGCAAATCTGGCGAAATAAGAATTGTGATGTCAATTTGCTTCCCACCGTTAAGGAAATTCACAAAAAAAAAAAAATGTCATCCCCACATGCTGTCTGGAGCATTACTGGGCAGGAGAATTGGATTAACTCTAATCCCTAGTGCCCCACAATCAGCTGCAGGCCTCCCTGTGATGTCAGAACCTCCCCCTTACCTTCAACATGTGGACATAAAGCGCCATGCGGGTGCAGGGTAATCCTCCGAAGGGAAGGAGCGCCATTTGGTTTTTGAAGGCTGGATTTGGATGGAATGGATTTCGAGTGGCCATGTTGCATTCAAAAGGCCCCTGTGTTGCCAAGACAGTTGAAACCAGCAAGACAAGACACCAGTTGAAACCAGCAAGACAAAAACAAAACAATAATGAATTGACACGGAGCGACATAAGGACTCTGGCACGAAACGCTTTTTCCAAAAGTGGAAACCATTTATTCTCACCCATTATACCCCCCAGTGACATTGTACGTCCATTCCAGTTGACCAAGTGGTATTGTACTGGGGCAATAAGAGGCATCTTAGGTGCCTTGCAAATCTCATAATCTCTGCAGAGAACAGGATGTACATGTGGACACAGTTTCTAATATCGGATCTTGAGGGAGGTCTAAAGAATATCACCCATGAGTCCTTTGTTAGGCTCTTAATTTTTTGTTATTGAACTTGTTACTTAACTTGCATTTTTTGCTCTAAGCGTCCACTGGCTTCGAATGTTGTACTTATTCTTGCTATGCTCTCTTTTATTGTGGACATTTGTAAACACTATATTCTGTTTATGTATGCCAATTTTCTCTTTTTTGTTGGAAAGCCCAATAAACATTTTAGAAAAAAAAAAAAAAACAATAATGAATGTATATTGCCAACTTGCTTTATTTCACATCTACTGTTGATTTAAATTTTGAAAGTTATAACGACAGTGACACTTTAAATAAAAAAGTAAGGGCCTTTTCATCTAATTTGTTTCCCACCCATTTTGTTCTACCATAAACCTAAGCACAACTGGGATAAAGAGAAGAGAACCAATTATGTCTGTTAAGCCTTGCTTACACTACCAGTGTGGCTTTTGTTTATTACGGAAACCACAATTCTCTACCATATATATCATATGATGGATACCACCACTGCCCAGCAGACCTTACTGATGTATAATTGGGTCTGTCAGGTTCTGTCATTGTTTTGTCACTCTGACAGGAATAGTGCTGCATGCAACAATATAATGGCTGTCAAATCTGCCGAGACTGCTGAACTGCCTAGGAAGTGCAACACAATACTTGGTGGTTTGGATAGCTGCAGAAAGAACATAGTAATTTGATTTGGAAGCGAGTTTGCTGTTAAATGTGATGACTGCTGTTTTTTTTATTTTTTTACTACGTTTGCTGCACTATTTATATCAGTGCAGGCTTAGATTATAACAATAAACATTACTGCAAGCCCAGAGGAGTAAATAATGGAATGCATGAATACAAAACAATAACACATAATTTGGTTGCAAAGCTAAGATAGAAATATTACTAAATATCTGTTTAATACATTTGTCATTCTTAAGCTCTTTGGTTAAATTATATTAAGAGTGAATTATTGCTAGTTTGGAGAAAATGTTGTGTTGCCATACACTCAATTTCAACATTGTGTGAACAGAGCCTTTATATGATTTCAATCCACTCCTGGTTTTGGTTGCAAAAGGCTGACCAAATACTGACTGAAATATACTGTGTGTGAAAACAGCCTCAGACTGCATATCTTAGTCTATGGCGCTCAGCAACCAGATCCTGACCAATAAAAATGTTCAACATTGTGGAGGAAATGTATCATAGTTTTGTGTACATCGGGGGGAAGGCGCATATTCGCCAACCACGTCCCTGTATGGGTGGGCAGGAAGGCATGGCAAGGCAGAGAGGAGATGCAAGATTTACCATGATTTACACCTGCCCACAGTCGTCAATCATGACAGAAATCTACACCTGCTCAGGTATGCGTCTCTTAGTGAATCTGGTGGGGTAATTGGGGAGGGGCCTAATTTAAGACTGTCATACTAGAACACCACTCTTCATAGATTCCTGCCCGTGAGTTTAAATGTATATAGAATGGGAGGAGAAGATTTAAGGCCTTCCATGATGTCAGAGTCTTGTGAATAGAGATAAGAGAAGTGGATCATGCGAAGCAAACTTCCTTTGCAAATTTGCAAAAACAAACATATTTTTGCTTCAGTTTTGCTTTTGTTAATGAAAAATTGCAAAATTGGAAAAATATGCTGTATTACGTAGATATAAACTAAAATCACTGGCAGCTTTAAAGGGGTTATCCAGCGCTACAAAAACATGACCACTTTTCCCCCTACTGTTGTCTCCAGTTCAGTTGCGGTTTGCAATTAAGCTCCGTTTACTTCAATGGAACTGAGTTTTAAAACCCCACCCAATCTGAAGACAACAGTAGGGGGAAAGTGGCCATGTTTTTGAGCGCTGGATAACCCCTTTAACCCCTTAACGACATCGGGCGTAAATTTACGCCCTGATGCCGCGCGGCCCCGCTCTGAACCGCGCCGGTCCCGGGTGCCGCGTGTAGCCCGGGACCGTAGGTATTAGCGGGCACGGTCCGATCGCCGTGCCCGCTAATACAGTAATCAGATGCAGCTGTCAAACATGACAGCTGCATCCGATTACCGGACGCAGCGTCATCCCTGGTGTCTAGTGGGGAGATCGCTCCTCCGGGATGTTATCCCGGAGGAGCGATCTCCGTAAATGAAGCCGGCCGGGGACCGCTCCAAGATGGCGTCGTCCCCGGCTCGGCACTCGTTTACTTCTGGCTGCAGCAGCCGGAAGTAAACGAGTGCCTATCTCATGGATCTCTGCAGCATATCTATGCTGCAGAGATCTCAATGAGAGATAAAAGCACTTATACTAGAAGTCCCCCAGGGGGGCTTCTAGTATAAGTGTAAAAGTTAAAAAAAAAATGTCATTATTAGTAAAAAGCCCCCTCCCCTAATAAAAGTCTGAATCACCCCCCTTTTCCCAGGTTATAAATAAAAGTAAATAAATAAATAAATAAATAAACATGTTTGCTATCGCCGCGTGCGTAATCGCCCGAACTATTAATTAATCACATTCCTGATCTCGAACGGTAAATGGCGTCAGCGCCAAAAAATCCCAAAGTGCAAAATTGCGTATTTTTGGTCGCATCAAATCCAGAAAAATTGTAATAAAAAGCGATCAAAAAGTCGTATATGCGCAATCAAGGTACCGATAGAAAGAACACATCATGGCGCAAAAAATGACACCTGACACAGCCCCATAGACCAAAGGATAAAAGCGCTATAAGCCTGGGAATGGAGCAGTTTTAAGTGTCGTATATTTGTTGACAATGGTTTAAATTTTTTACAGGCCATTAGATACAATATAAGTTATACATGTTACATATCGTTTTAATCATAACGACTTGAGGAACATATATAACAAGTCAGTTTTAGCCCAGGGCGAATGGCGTAAAAATACATTTCCCCCAAATAAACAAAATGCGTTTTTTTTTTCAATTTCACCACACTTTGAATTTTTTTCTGGTTTCGCAGTGTACTTTATGCAAAAATTCAGCCAGTCATTGCAAAGTACAATTAGTGACGCAAAAAATAAGGGCTCATGTGGGTCTCTAGGTGGAAAAATGCAAGGGCTATGGACTTTTATGCACAAGGAGGAAAAACCGAAAACGCAAAAATCGAAATTTGCTCTGTCCTTAAAGGGTTAATGTAAGGGGAGCCCATCTAATGCATTAGCTGCCAGTTTATTTTGATTTTTTTTTAATCAAAAGTTACTTAATACAGCATACTTACGTTCTAATTTTGCTATTTTTATTTACAATAGCAAAACTGAAACCAAAATATATGTATAAAAATATATGCAATTTCATTGATAAATTTACTGCCAATTGGGAATTTCCAGAAAATGTATCACTGATTACAAACATGGGGAAACAAAACACACAGTACAAAATTAAAACAAAACTGTGCATAGGCAAAAATACTAAAAATTGTGTCAGTATAACAGTTGGAGGGGAATGCGCGCACTGATGGCAGGAGCTGGGGAAATTGGTGCAAAGACAGCTGTGCTCAGGGTTATTATCCGGCCTACCCCTCATCTCTCTCTCCTATCCCCCACACACACCTCTCCCCTCCACAAATCTATCCTTTCCCCTGCACCTCTCCCTTCCACACCCCTAGCTCCCCCCTTCACCCCCATCTTCTCTGACCCCACACTTCCTGCCCTCCCCTCCGTCACTCACCACACAATGCAGAATGCTTTGTGTCCTATGAGCCCGTCAGGCTCCCAGATGCAGTGTGGGGCTTCCAGGTGTTCAGGCTCGGTGGTCACTGATCCTCCGCAGCTTCTTTGTAACAGTAAAACTTGTGCCTGAGGGGCACGGATGAAGGAAAACTATATGTGTAACTTCATTCATGAAAAAATGAGGTACTTATTCAAGTACAAATAAGTACCTCATCTCCTCATGAATGAAGTTACACATATAGTTTCCCTTCCCCCGCTGCCCCTTTATTGTCACAACAGACCCACTACGGGGAGGAGCAGTGACCACCAGGTCCCAACACTTGGGAACCTCACACTGCACCTGTAAGCCCGAGCCCTTCGAATTTCAAAGCATTTTGTGTTGTGTGGTGAGTGACAATGGGGAGAGCTGGAAGTGCGGGGGGCAAAGGAAATGGGGCATGGGGGGGAGAGGAGATGGGTGCAGAGAGGAGAGATGTGGGTGGAAAAGGAGAGGAGTGCAAAGGGGAGAGGACTGGGAGGCAGACAGGAGGGGTGTGGGGGAAGACTGGATATTCCCCCGAAGACCCCAGGACACAGTTTTTCTGGCAACAAGCACTTAGGCCCCAGAAACAACATGACCGCAGCCTCAGCCTCTAGTGAAGCATCTCACAGGACGTCCAGCTAGCGCCACCGCATGTCACCTCCGGGTCTTGGTTTCTTGGCTCCTATCTCCTGTGCTTACAGTCTGGCCACATTCTGTAGCTCTGCCCCTCTCCGATCCCTCATCCCCCTGTGCCTCTGGACTGCTTTTCCTTCCATACATGGCATCCAGTGGAGGAGCCTTTGACGATACATATCAAAATGCTTCCTCCATAGCAAAACATTGCGCCCAAGAAAGGTGTGCAGGCACAGTGGAGGATGCACACTGAAATGTTTCATTACAGACTACTCTTTTTGGATGATATGTGTGGATGGACCAGCTGTCTGGCACCATAAGGGACAAGGGGCCACAGTGGAGTGTACCTGACTGTTATCACTGTAGTTAATTTCAATAAACTAGATTAAGGTGTCCAACCACTTTAAGTCCTAACAGTATAGAATGGTTAAAAAGAAAATGCAACTTTTTATTACTCATGTTAAATAATAAATGTATGCAAATGTATATATTTTAATTATGTATTGTTTAATTTTTATTACAATATGAAAACAGCTGCGCCAGAATAGCAGTTATACATTGCATTACACTATGCAGCGAAATGCTTCTTCTTGCACAAGGGAGAGGGCAGACAAACTGATGATGGTCTGATGTCAGCACAAGTTACGCAACTACCTTCTGCAGAACAAATAGCAGAAGACAGGTCTGTTATAGACATTTCTGTTGCATCTGAGTAGAACTGTTGCTATAGCATATGCAATATGCAAATGTTCGAGAAATTTTTGCAACAAATCTTCTGTGTGACCATACCTTATACCTAATATGACTCTATGATGTTACTCATTTCAGTCATAAGTCCTGAAATTGACTGGAACTTGCATTACAACAAACTGACTCTGCTTAAGACTCTAGACACAGCTCTAGACACAGCACTGTGTTGTACTCTTGTGACAAGCAAGAGTACGGCTCTGCCCTGTCGGCTGTACTCTCGTTTATCATGAGTGCTTTGTAGAGGAGGGCGGCACAGTCTGAAACAAGAGGCACCCTCTGCATTGTTTTTTAACCCCTTCAAGACCGAGCCCATTGATGCCCGGATGTCCAGTCAAATTAATGCAATGTTCCTCCTCGACTTCTAAGAGCCATAGCGCTTTTATTTTTCCACCTACAAGGCTGGCCAGGGTGTCATTTTTTTGTACTATGAGCTCTAGTATTTATCAATATCACATTGGTGTTACAGAAAATATTTGACCGCTTTTTATTGAAAAATCAGCAATCCTGTTTTTTTTTTCTTTTTTTTTCTCCAATTACGCAATTTACCACATAGATGGCCGAACCCACAAGACGGCAGTAAGTGGATTACCCCCTTCCCTCGGCACAAGCAATCGGGAGCCCCGCAGCGCAGCGTTTAGGAATTAATGACAAGCAGCTTCGGGATCGCAGCTGCTTGTCATTACCTCTGGCCCTGGACACACTGATGTGTGCGGGCCGCTCTCACTGCAGCGGTCCCGCACACATCAGTCAGCCCCTTTAGTCAGGAACATATATATACACTCCTACTGCAGTGGACATATGTATGACATTGATTTATGGTAGCTTCACACGTACAGGATCCACAGCGGATTTCACACTGTGATTTTGCAGTGAAGTCCTCTGCGGATCCTGACTCCACTCGCTCCTCATCAGCCAACCAGTGCTGCCTTGTACTGCTTGGCTGATGGAAAGCGAGGGCAGCCGGGAGCCTCACACAGCCCCGGCGCCGAAGCGGTAATATATGCTCCGGGCCAAGGCTGCGGGCAGCGGGATGCGGGGGGTTAAAGGGGCCAGGTCACATATCCGAATAAAAATTACGCTGCGGGTATGTGACTCCATAGCCCTTCACTATAATAGGAAGATTTGCAGCGTGAAATCCGCTGCGGATTCGGTACGTATGAAGCTACCCTAAAACATAGAAAACTGCTTGCAATCACAACCTCTGTTAGGGTCCATATGATCATGTTTAAATATGGCACAGTATTCCTGTTCTTGTAGATAGCCACTTGGAAAAATATTTTCTTAGGGGGCATCAGGAGAACATAACTAGCTGGTTGCTAGTAGTATTAGATGTGAGAAAAGTTGCTCATTTTTTCCCTAAAACTATACATGACTTAAAGAGACTTTGCCTAACTACTGGGGCTTAGATTGCATATGCATTAGGCTGGCACAACCTCTCTGTCCCTCCTTCCCGCCTTCCTCATCATTAGAAATGCTCCATTCAGATTGTCTCCTCTTTGTCAGCTGTGTGAATACTGAACATGGGCTGAAAATGTTCCAGTGGCATTCCAAATGATGAAGAGGGTGGGGAGGAGGGACGGAGGGGTGGTGCAAAGTTAGGGCACATATACTTCCGTTGGGCACGGGGCTGCAAGTTTAAAAGTTGTTTTTTAGGGCAATAACTTCATCACCTGCCGAACGGACCCCAGGACAGATCTTGGATTAAAAGCAGCTATCCGAAGGTACAAGTGGTTTGGGGGGGGGGGGGGTCAGATTGGGGGTACAGAGTCGCTTTAAATTGTGGCTGTAGTTTTAGGTGTGTATATAAGGCAAAACACTATGTATGACCATAATATATTATTTGTAATCGGATTTCTGTTCTGTAGGCTTCCTCTCTGCTTTTCAGGTGACACTGAACTAGTGGGTGAAGACTATCGTCTATGAATGCTTTTATACACCACACAAAGAAGAAAAAATAGCAATAGCAGGGAAGATAATATAAAGAATTTCTAAACCCCAAATCTAATTAATTAAATAAGTTCTTGTGTAGTCTCTTTAAGTCTTAGTTTGCTTCTTTTGCTTTCCAATCAGTTATAATCCAAACTCCTCCTCACCCCTCTCCTCTTTGTAGACTTATATGTGAAGCATGTAAGCTGATCCCCCAGTGGGCCACTAGTCTGTCTTGTAAAGACAAGACAAAATTAAGCTGTTTTTAAATTTTTGAAGCTGTGGATTTTTTTCCATTGATTACTTCAACACCAACTTGCGTCCCCATGTGTCTAAACCTTGTGCTTCACTTCGGGAACCAGGGATCTTACAACACACTATCTACTGGTGAGCTGATTACTTTTCTATTCAGAATTTTTCTAGAAATTGTTCATATATTGATAGCACTTGCTTAGCATTTACAGTATATCATAGAAAAGTAAAAAATAGTTTTTTTTATTTTAAAATATTATCTGTTTGCTACAGGACGCTAACAACAGAAGAAGGTCGCTAGAGTTTTTGTTTTTGTGGGGTCAGAATTACATATGTTTTTTTCACAGTTTACCTTCAAGCTGTACCTCAAAAATAGGTTATAATGTATGAAGTGAAAAAGCAGAGATGCGGAAATTCTAAATATAGATGGGTATTTTCGATGCAGAGACTGACCTCATAGTTTAACACAGTTTTAATGAAACTTCCCACCAAAACTTCCTGATGGATTTTTCCCGATAATGCTATGTGACAGTTGCTGGGTTTCTAGGTTCATCCTAAGAAGTGCAATCATTTTCAGATACTTATGTATCTCTGATCAAGAGGCTGAGATGGTTAAATAAAAAAAAAAAAAAACATTATTAGTTCCAAGGCAATAAAAAAAGTTATGTAACGAGAAATCAATAACCACAGGAGGCTTGTGAGATGTCTTGGCAATGTACTATATATATGTAGCTTGCTGCCAGCTCCTATAAACTAATTTCTACTGCTATTTTTTGCATTTTTTTCCCTCGGCCTTGGGCACATGACTGGATTATAGATGTGTGTGCATGCTATCTATATTTTCTACAGATAGAAGTACTGACATTAAAGCATGAAAATGTTTTCTTCTTTTAGGCTTTTTTTGTTGTTGTTGTAGTTGTGCTGAAAGATACAACAACTGAAAACAGCCTTAGGCTATGTTCCCACACAGTATTATTGCTCAGTATTTTGCAACCCAAACCAGGAGTGGATTGAAAACACAGAAAGGCTATGTTCACACACTGTTGAAATTTAGTGGATAGCCATCATTTAATGACAAATAATTACTGTTATTTTAACCCCTTAACGACCGCGGGCCTTAACGCAAACAGGCGTACATTTACGCCCGCGGTTTCCCTGATCGCTGTGTGTACACACGCATCGATCGGGGAAGATGGCCTGCTATAAAGTATAGCAGGCCATCCCTGCTTGTCGGCACGGGGGGTGATTAAACCCCCCCCCCCCCCCCCCGTGCTGACAATCGGCACTATTGGCTGATCAATTCAGATCAGCCAATAGCGGCGATCTGCAGCTTTTCGGGTCATCGGTGACCCGATGGCCCGGAAAGCAATGGCGGTCGGTGCTGTTTGAGAAGGGCACCAACCGCCATTACAGTTAAAAGTAACGGTGGCCACGGTGCCACGTCCCGATCGCCGTGACGGCGATATAAGTACCCTAAGAGAGGGTTAAATACCTGCTGTGGACACCTCAGCTAGGTAGCTGAGGTGTCCACAGCAGGTATTGACCCATACTCACCTGATCCAGCGTCCTGTTTGCGTCTTCCGGGTCCCGATCGCGTCCTCGTCTTCTTCGGCATCTTCGGCTTTTTCCGGCGGTCCCCTTCGACAATCATCGGCTCCAGTGTCAGCAAACTTCGGCCTTTTCCGGAATTTGCGTTCTACTGCCCCCTAGCGGCTGATAAGTGTATATAATACACATATCAGTAGCTATAGGGTTGAATAAAGTTGTTGTTTTTTTCCCTCCAATTTTTTATTTTATTTTATTTTTCGCACCCTATCGCCCCTGAGTGCTGATCAGCATCGCACGTAAGTGTGCCGCTGATCAGCAACTCCTCCTTTTTGGTGTAGGCTGTTTTTTTCCTATATCCTACAGCCACGGTCTGCTAATAAGTGCCGCACATAAGTTGGCTGGAATGGATTTTGCGGGCCATATTGCAATTAAAAGGCCCCTGTAATGCCTAGACAGTTGAAACCCCCCACAAGTGACCCCATTATGGAAACTACACCCCTCAAGGAATGTAACAAGGGGTGTAGTGAGCATAGAGACCCCACTGGTGACAGGCACAAATGTGGAACAATGTGGCGTAAAAATAAAATATAAAATTTTTTACACTATAATGTTAGTCTAGCCTTGATTTTTTCATTTTCACAAGGGGTTAAAAGATAAAAAACATACAAAATGTGTACAGCAATTTCCCCCGAGTCCGTAAATACCCCACATGTGGACATAAAGCGCCATGTAGGCACAGGGCAAGCCTCCGAAGGGAAGGAGAACCATTTGGATTTTGGAGGCTGGATTTGGCTAGAATGGATGATGAATGCCATGTCGCATTTACAGAGTCCTCGTGCTGCCAAAACACTGGAAACCCCCCAAAGTGACAACATTCTGGAAACTACACCCCTCAAGGAATTTAACAAGGGGTGCATTGAGGATATGGACCCCTTGATAACGGACACATTAAAATTTTCCCTTTCACGTCACATTGTTCCACATTTGTGCCCGTCAACATTGGGGTCCATTTGCTCACTGCACCCCTTTTAGATTCCTTGAGGGGTGTAGTTTCCAGAATGGGGTCACTTGTGGGGGGTTTCCAGTGTTTTGGCAGCACGAGGGCTCTGTAAATGCGACACGACCCTTGAAATCCATTCCAGTAAAATCCAGCTTGCAAAGGCCAATTGGCGCTCCTTCACTTTGGAGGCTCGTCCTGCATCCACTTGGCACTTTATGTTCACATGTGGGGAATTTCCGTACTCGGGAGAAACTGCGCTACACAGTTTTTGGGGTTTTATTCCTTTTATTCCTTTGTGAAAATGAAAAATTGAAGGCTAGAACGTTTTAGTGTAATTTTTTTTTTTTTTTCACGCCACATTGTTCTGAAAATCTGTGAAGCACCTTTGGGGTCCAAAGGCTCACCGCACCCCTTGTTACATTCCTCAAGGGGTGTAGTTTTCTAAATGGTGTCCCTTTAGGGGTATTTTTTATGTTTTGGCACCCCAGAGCCAAACCTGAAGTGGTACAGTCAAAAATGACCAAATATAACAGAGGCATTGATATTCACTAGGCGCTCCTTTGTATCTGAGGCTTGTGGTTGCGTCAAATAGCGCAATAGGGCCACATATGGGGTATTTCTATGGGGCAATCAATATTGGAGTGCATTATTGGAGTGCCCCTCCCCCCTCCATAAGGATAGAATGGAGAGAGCAGAGCCCGTCTTCACTGGCTTCTCTGTAATGAAGACGTGTTTGCCTGATAATGCACAGATAAGAAGTAAGGGGGGGAGGCTGGGAGATTGCTTCTTGAGTACAGAAGGAGGCTTTTTTGGCTGATAAAACCTATTACAGAGTTTCTTAAAATCACTTATACTAGTGATTTCTGCAATAAAAAAAAAATATGACAGTTAAAACAACTGCCATTATTTGACATTAAATGGCGGTCATCCACTAAATTGCAATAGTGTGTAAACTCATGTACTCCTGGTTTTGGTTGAAAAATACTGACAGAAATACTAAGCAAAAATACTGTAGGGGAACATAGCCTAAGAGAGATTGTCTGGTGAGCAGAGTACGGCTGATATCCACTGCTCAACACCACTCACTTTCTAAGATCACATGTTTTAGAATAAACCCTTCCAAAATGGTGTGTGTGGGGGAGGCCTAAGGCACAATCATTGTGTGCAGGTGAAACTTTGCCCAGGCGCAATGCTAAATAGCTGCAGAGTATGTCCGATATTGCAAAAATACTGTGCAGTTTTTGGACATTGTGTGCAGTTATCTTTTGCCCATGACAGATCATGACTTACACCAACCCCCTCCCCATGTCTCAGAAGGGAGGGCGGAGAAAAAGTTTCACCGCAAGCAAACAGAAGGCTTTAGCCATCTTTTCCTCTGAAAACAAGCCCTTTAGTTATATAATATCACAGAGGGAATGTCACTAGCAATCCATTAGCAATGATACACTCGTCATACACAAGTATGAGTGAGATGCTAATTAATTTAAGATACAGTACACACAGCTCATTTTAAAGGTGTTCCAGCCTTCCTTATTATGTATCTTCTTTCAGGATATGTACACAGATGACTTTATCATCTGCAGAAACTTATAAGAGCTTAGCTATAATTTCTTAAAATATTCTGGAAACATTTAAGTGTTTGGTTGCTATTGGCAACCCTGGATATCCTACCACCGCAGAGAGCACATAATTTATGTATACATGTACACAATTTACATGTGTCTGCATGTTCAGTTTGCTTTTTCTATATGTACTGTATATTGCACCTTCCCCTTTGGCAGCTCATAGGCACATGCCTATTTTATATTAACCCCTTAACGACATCGGGCGTAAACTTACGCCCTCGCGCCCTGGTACTTGGCGCATCAGGGCGTAAATTTACGCCCGATGTTTCCCCGATCGCTGCGTGTTCACACACAGCGGTCGGGGAAGATGGCCTGCTATAAATCATAGCAGGCCATCTTAGCTTCACGGCACGGGGGGTGGTTAACACCCCCCGTGCTTACGATCGCCGCTATAGGCTGATCAATTCAGATCAGCCAATAGCGGCGATCGGAACTGTGGCGGTCGGTGCTGTTCACGGCGATCGGGCCGGTGGCACGGCGATCAGAGTCCCACAAAATAGTAAATACCTGCCCTGGACCCCTCAGCTAGGTAGCCGAGGGGCCCAGAGCATGTATTTGTACATTACTCACCTGTCCCGGGCTCCTGATCGGCGTCTTCCGGGTTCGCGGCGTCCTCGTCTTCGTTCAGGTCTTCGGCTTCCTCCGTGACGTCACGTTCGGCTTCTCTCGGCTATTTTCGGCTCCAGCGTCGGCCTTTTCCGTATTTTGCGCTCTGCTGCCCTCTAGCGGCTGATATGTGTAATACACTTATCAGCAGCTACAGGGATGTTCAGAATGTAGAATTATTATTTTTTTTTTTTTCAAATTTTTTTTTTTTCTATTTTCCGCACCCTATCGCCGCTGAGTGTTGATCAGCATTGCACGAAAGTGCGCTGCTAATCAGCAATTCCTCCTTTTTGGCGTAGGGTGTTTTTTTTCTATATTCTACTGCCACGGTCTGCTGATAAGTGCCGCACATAAGTGCGGCATTTATCAGCAACTCCTTTGTTGGCGTAGTTTTTTTTTTATACTTACTGTAAAAAAACACGTAAAAAACACTACATTACACCACACTACATTGAATAAAGTTTGACACTACACCACTACATACCCCATATACCAATCCCCATATAAAGATGGCCCCCAGGGTGTTTTCGGCGTCAGAGGGATACGTTATTATTGCCTCCGACACCGAAACAGCCAGTGAGGATGCATGGGGGGTCCTTCTTTCCTCCATTCATCCTCATCATCCAGTGACATGTCTGGGGGGTAGCGTAGCGTACGCTGCCTCCCAGACACGTCTTTTCCGCCAGTACCGTCCCAATAAGAGATGACGGTATGGTGTGAAATTCTACAAACTCTGTGAGCGTACCTCAGGGTACACTTACAGATTTAGGGTACGTGCACACTGCGGAATGGCAAAGGATAACCCTTCGTGCATTCTGCAGCTGGCACCCGCCGGCGGACTGATGCGGGCGCATGTCTCTACCCGTGTCATAGACTCCATGTTATGCACGGGCGGATTCCGTCGTCCATCCAAAGAATGAATACGTTGGACGGAGAGCGGAATCCGCCCGTGCATAGAATGGAGTCTATGACACGGATGGAGACGTGCGCCCGCATCAGTCCGCCGGTGGGTGCCAACTGCGGAATGCACGAAGGGTTATCTGTCGCGATTCCGCAGTGTGCACGTACCCTTAGAGTGTATGTAGGAAGGGACACCCCAGATGCCCCCACAATGCCCCCCCCATCCTCGGAGTTAGTGGGGAGATCATCCGGGAACTGATCTTCCCACTGCTGGATAAAGATTACCACCACCTGTACGGGGATAACTTTTATACCAGCACTCCCTCTTCCGGTCCCTCGCTGCCCGAGCTACTGTAGCTTGCGGCACGATACGAAAATATCAGAAGTAGTAATAGAGCCCTAATATTTAGCAGCCATGGAGCGGACCCAGCGCTTCTGGATATGAAGGACCCCGTATCGCACCAGGGAAACATTTTCCAGGTGACGTCCCCCACACTGGAGAAAGGGAGACCCCAGAAGAAGTGCAGAGTGTGGTGTAACAGGGGGATCAGGAAGGACACCATTTTCCAGTGTGACACCTGTCCCGATCACCCCGGCCTCTGCATACTGGATCGCTTCAAGGCGCACTACACGTCATTGGGGTTCTACATTATCTAAATTCTGTCCCTTATTCCTATTTCAGGGGTCACGTTGATCCAGGGATTATTCTGATCGCCATTATGGAGACGGGAAGGAATTTTTCCCTGTGATGAGGCTACTATCGTCTGCCTCACGAGGGTTTTTTGCCTTCCTTTGGATCAACACAGGTTGAATTTGATGGACACCTGTCATTTTCAACCTTATAAACTAATAATTGGCCTAATACCCCCAATTAAATTAGAATTGTCCCTTTTCCCCAGCTAAGTAGGTATGGCCGCCATTTCCATTAGAGGATGCCATGATGCAATTACAAAGCCTCTGTGCGGCCAGGACAGTAGAAACCCCCCACAAGTGACCCCATTCTGGAAACTACACCCCATAAGAAATCTAACAAGGGGGGCAGCGGGGATATGGCCCCCTGGTGACGGCCACATTTGGGACGTGAAAATGAAAAAAATTGAATTTTTTATTTTCTCGGCACATGTTCTACGTAAGTGCCCGTCACCAGTGGGGTCCATATGCTCACTGCACCCCTTGTTAGATTCCTTATGGGGTGTAGTTTCCAGAATGTGGTCACTTGTCGGGGGTTTCTACTGACCTGGCAGCACAGGAGCTTTGTAATTGCGACATGGCCTCCATCCTCCATTCCAGCCTCTAAATGGCGCTCTGTCCATTTGGTGGCTTGCCCTGTGCCCATATAGCACATTATGCCCACATGTGGGGTATTTACGTACTCAGGGGAAACTACCCTACACGTTTTGTGTTCATTTTCTTTTTTAACCCCTTGTGGAAATGGAAAAAAATCAAGGCTAGACCAACATTTAGTGTAATTTTTGTAAAATTTTTACTCTAAATCATTAAATTTGTCATGATTTTTTCATTTTCACAAGGGGTTAAAAGATAAAAAAAAACATTTAATGTGTAGCGCAATTTCCCCTGAGTACGGAAATACCCCACATGTGGACATAAAGCGCCATGCGGGTGCAGGGTAAGCCTCCAAAGAGAAGGAGCGCCATTTCGTTTTTGAAGGCTGGATTTGGATGGAATGGATTTCGAGGGGCCATGTTGCATTCAAAAGGCCCCTGTGTTGCCAAGACAGTTGAAACCCCCCACAAGTGACCCCATTATGGAAACTGCACCCCTCAAGGAATGTAACAAGGGGTGTAGTGAGCATATGGACCCCACTGGTGACGGACAAAAATGTGGAACAATGTGGCGTGAAAATGAAATATTAAATTTTTTACACTATAATGTTGGTTTAGCCTTGAATTTATCATTTTCACAAGGGGTTAAAAGAGGAAAAAAAAACAAAATGTGTAGAGCAATTTCCCCCGAGTCCGTAAATACCCCACATGTGGACATAAAGCGCCATGTGGGCGCAGGGCAAGCCTCCGAAGGGAAGGAGCGCCATTTGGATTTTGGAGGTTGGATTTGGCTAGAATGGATGATGAACGCCATGTCGCATTTACAGAGCCCTCGTGCTACCAAAACACTGGAAACCCCCCACAAGTGACCCCATTCTGGAAACTGCACCCCTCAGGGAATCTAACAAGGGGTGCAGTGAGGATATGGACCCCTTGATGACGGGCACATTTGTGCCATGAAAGTGAAAAAATGAAATTTTTCCCTTTCACGTCACATTGTTCCACATTTGTGCCCGTCACCAGTGGGGTCCATATGCTCACTGAACCCCTTGTTAGATTCCTTGAGGGGTGTAGTTTCCAGAATGGAGTCACTTGTGGGGGGTTTCCAGTGTCTTGGCAGCACGAGGGCTCTGTAAATGCGACATGGCCCTTGAAATCCTTTTCAGTAAAATTCAGCTTCCAAAAGCCAATTGGCGCTCCTTCCCTTTGGAGGCTCGTCCTGCGCCCCCTTGGCACTTTATCGCCACATGTGGGGTATTTCCGTACTCGAAAGAAACTGCGCTACACATTTTTTGTCTTTTTTTTCCTCTTATCCCTTTAAGAAAATGAAAAATTGAAGGCTAGAACAACATTTTAGTGTAAAAAATTTTTTTTTCTTTTTTCAAGCCATATTGTTCTGAAAATCTGTGAAGCACCTGTGGGGTCCAGATGCTCACTGCACCCCTTGTTACATTCCTTGAGGGGTGTAGTTTTCTAAATGGTGTCCCTTTAGAGGTGTTTTTTAGGTTTTGGCACCCCAGAGCCTCTGCCAACCTGAAGTGGTACAGTCAAAAATGACCAAATATAACGGAGGCGTTGAAATTCACTAGGCGCTCCTTTATATCTGAGGCTTGTGGTTGCGTCAAATAGCGCAATAGGGTCACATATGGGGTATTTCTATAAACTGCAGAAACGGGACAATAATTATTGTGGTGCATTTCTCTGGTAATAGGTTTATAATTATGAAAAATATTGGATTACAATAAAATCTCTGCACAGAAAATTAAAATTTTCAAATTTCTTACACACTTGGCTTTTATTTCTGTGACTCCCCTAGAGGGTTAAAACACTTTCTGGATATGCTTTTGCAGAGTGTGGGGGGTGCAGTTTCTGAAATGGGGTGCTTTGTGGGGCTTTCTAACATACAGGCCCCTCAAATACACTTTAAACCTGAACAGGTCCCTAAAAATATCTGATTTTGAAATTTTACTGAAAATTTGGAAATTTGCTGCTAATGTTTTAAGCTCCCTATTGTCTAAAAAAAAAGAAAGATAGTTTAATAAATGCCGCCAACATAAAGTAGACATGTTGCTAATGCTATTTAATATATAATTTATGTGGTATAACCACTTTCTGTATACGCCAAAAAGTTTCAAAGTTGGAAAAATGCATTTTTTCACATTTTTTCACATTATTTGGGTTTTTTTCATAAAGATTTGTTATGAGTATCGACTCCAATTTACCAGAAATGTAAAGTACAATATGTCCCGAGAAAACAATCTCAGAATCAGCCGGATAGGTAAAAGCATCCCGAAGTTATTAATGAATAAAGTGACACTGGTCATATTCATAAAATTTGTCTCTGTCATTAAGGCCATTTCAGGCTCTGTCCTTAAGGGGTTAATATTTGCCTATTTTATATTGATTTTTATAGGATACACGATCATTGACCGATGGTGGGGCTGTGACTTCTGGGACCTCTCTGCAATTCCCAGAAAAAAAGGATGCATTGTGTTATTTATTTGCACATATATTAAATACTTCATCTCTTTCGAGGGTCTCGGGTAAGATCAGGAGATTAAGGTGTATCCTAGACACCTAACTATAACAAGACCCTGCACCTATTGGGGGGCATTTATCAGGATTGGTATACAGGCACGCCAGTCTAACATTGAGCCTTACCCTCTTGCCCAATACCAGATTTACTGAGAGGTGCACACATTCGCTCTAAAAACTGTACGTTAGAAATCTACACTAGCTCAGAGCAGGCAGAAATCATGATAGATTAGGAACATTAGGAGGCCTAACCATCATAACCATCAGGTGGTCAGAGTGTACCGAAATGCCAAGCCCACGTTCAATACATCCCCCCCCCCATTGAGCATCAAGAGTTGTCCAAATCTGAAATCACATCCCAAAGTTAGACAGATGCCATTAGTGTGGAATTTTGTTAAACATTTATTTTATATACAACTCTAGAGAAATACAACTATGACAGCATCATTACCATATTCTAATAGATCTAGTTAGCTAAATGGATTCTGGCACTTAGACAAAATACTGTATGTCATTCTGATGAAGCCTGCTGTTTCCAAGAGGTTCAAGTGAAAAGTGATTTACCTAATGTCTCTTTTTCTGTTATGTATAGATCTGCCATGCACTTAAAAGAAACCTGTCATCATGTGAGCGGGGGCCCAAAGTAACATGATGGAGGCTTTCCAGACTTCTAAACAAAACATTAATGAAGTATGCTTATCATATATCCACTTGGAAAGTAGCAATAGGTACTATATGCCCAGTTTTAGGGGGCACCACAACAGGAACCAAGCATAACACTGTGGTGTTGAAGAACTGAGTCTTTACTGAATTGGAACAACCAGGAACAACACTGTAATAAAAAGCAGAGATATACATGTATAGTCCCAAGCTATGGGACCATTCTCTCATCATATTTAGGGCCTTGCAAACTAGCCTCAAGGCCTGACAGGTCAGAAAACAGAATTCTGATGGTATTCTCCTCAGTACTTCATGATCAGAGCAGAGAAAATGATTTCTTTTTACCATCAGGGGTGTAACTAGAAAAGGTTGGGCCCCATAGAAAACTTTTAAATGCACTCCCCTTCCCAAAAAGGGGGAGATTTGCCCCTTTATCATGTCCCCTAGAGGAAGCATCATAACATGAAACGCGCTTCGGGTCACCATCTCATCAGTCCAATATAGGTAAGACTTCATTATAGGATTATGTATCCATCTATGCTGGTTACATATATGTGACATTGTGCAGGGCTAATTATTGATGGGCTGATAATGTTTTTTGATATTCACAACCGGACATTGGAAGGTTTATTTTTGCTAAATCTTTAAAGCGACTCTGTACCCACAATCTGCCCACAATACCTTTAAACTTGAAGCCCCTGCCAAACGGGAGTATCTGTGCACCAACTTTGCACCACCCCTCCTCCCCACCCTCTTCATCATTATGCCACTGAAACATTTTCTCCATGCTGAACATTACACAGATCCTTATCGATCCAGCCCATGTGCTGATACAGGTGGGGAATAGAAGGCAATCTGCCTGGAGCATTCCCAATGATGAAGAGGGTGGGGAGGAAGGACAGAAAGGTTGTGCAAAGTTAGGACACACATTTGGCATGGGCTTCAAGCTTAAAAGTATTTTTTTATGACAATAACTGCATCACCTGCCAAGGATTAATCTTGGATTAAAAGCAGCTATCCGTGGTTTGGGGGTCAGTTTATGGGTACAGAGTCGCTTTAAAGTAAATATAATTTCCAGTTTTAATATAGGTTGTTTCTTATCGGGTTGTCTTTTGAGCACAAATTACATCTTTAATTATCAAATTTTTTATTGAAAATAATAAAGAGTTAAGGATTTTTATAATAGAAACATGTACCCATGTGTTTGTTTTGGTATACAAACTGGCCTCAAGGCCTGACAGGTCAGAAAACAGAATTCTGGTGTTATTCTCCTCAGTACTCAGTTCTATTTACCATCAGATATGTAACTAGAAAAGGCTGGGCCCCATAGCAATCTTTTTGAATGCACCCCCCTTCCCAAGAAAAGTAGCGGATTTGCCCCTTTATCATGGCGTACGCTAGCCGATTGGTGTATGATCGCACGCCAATCTTGATAAATGTCTGAACTAATGAAGTGAAAGAGTGGGACTTAATTGACAGCCAGAAAAAGGTGCAGCCATGCTCTCCAGAGCCCCCACCCCCAGCTGTATCTTGGTATCATATCTCAGGAGTGAGATAATCAAAGTAATCAACACACACCCTTGCCCCGACACATGTTTTGGAATCTGCCTTTGTCAACCCCTTGACAAAGGCAGCATTTAAGGGGTTAATGATGGGGCGGAAGAGAATATGCATGCTGAGATATGCAAATGGTACAGAGGTGCCTAGCCTTACCTTTGAAATTGTTAAATAATGAAGCGTAGCTTCTCATGAAAGACTTTAAAAAGAAAATCCTGGCATGTTAATAGAGATAAGGTTTAAATGGACACAACCGTATATGTCTTAAAAAGTATGTGCCATCAGAAAATAAACTATTGTTTAAATCAAACTGAACATATTTCTAGATAGAGGGAAACATTGGTTTGAATTAACGTCAACTACTCAAGGTGTGTGACAGCTATTTTGCTTATTCTTTCTTCCTTTAATCACACAACAATAGGCCTCAACACACTGCTCTTTACTGAAGAGGTAGAATAACCACAAAATAGCTATCTACAGATGGGCAGTCTTTCCTTTTGGAGAGAGTTATGGCTTTGTATATGTCCCTAGACAATTTTCTAAGACTCCTAAATGGAGTGAAACACTGACTTGGAACACCATCTTCCCATGGTGGTTTGGAAGCTTTTTTGCATATAATTTCTTGACATATTTTAAAGAATTTTTGGTGAAGTTTTTCTGAAATTTTCCATTTTACTAGCTTATTGATAAAATAATTACCACATGGTCCAATATTAACCCCTTCACGTCAGCAATCCATATAAATACGTTCCTACTGCACATACCCCATGCAGTAGGAATTTATATATATGTTCCTGTTATATAAGGTACTCAGTGACAGAACAAGCTTCTGTCACTAAGTGATCGGAACTCCCGCACCCATGCTGCGGAGGTCCCGTTCACTTGTGCTGATGGGATAGGGTTATCCACTTACGTACGTCCTGTCAGTTCGGCCATCTATGTATAGAGTCTGCTCTCAGGCAGGCTCTGTACATAAATCGCCAATAACACTGATGTATGCTATGCTATGGCATAGCATAGATCAGTCTAGGCAATCTATTGATTGCATGGTTTAAAGAGAAAGTAAGTGTAAAAAAAAAGTGTAGTAAAAAAAAAAAGAAAAGGTTTTAAAGGTATTAAAAAACCCTTATAACCCCCCAATAAAATTTTAAAATACCCCCTTGCCCATTATAAAAATAAAAATATTTAAATAAAAAAACATATTATATATCGTAGCGTGCGGAATTGTTCAATCTATTAAAATATAACATTATTGTTCCCATGTAAATTAAAAAAAAAAAGGGATTGCTGATTTTTTAACAATTATATATCAGAAAAAAAAGCGATCAAAATTTTTCTCTTATACCAATATGATATTGAGAAAAACTAGAGATCATGGCTCAAAAAATGACAGCCCAACCAGCCCTGTAGGTACAAAAATAAAAGCGCTATTGCTTATAGAATGCGGGGAGGAACATTGCATTAATTTGACCCGGACATCCGGGCATCAATGGGCTTGGTCTTGAAGGGGTAAAGCTATTGCTTCCTGCTCTGTTTTGGGTGATAAGTAGGAGGCTGCTGTGAAGCATAGAGGTAATTTTTAGACAGCCTATCTACGTGAGTGCAGATTAACAAGATAGATTTTTTTTTGTGATGCCTTTAGAAGGCGCAATCAATTGCGCCACTGGGCCACATGAACAATCACTGTATTTTTTATGCAGCCATTTAAATATATTGCTGTTTGCAATACATCCCCTGTTTACACAGGAAAATATTCGCCTGTTAAAGATATATTTTAGCATGACCCAAAAGATGCGATCAACCAAGGATTGGGCGTTTTCATGCTCCTTGGCTGATCACTGACACTTTTACATGGGTCAATTGTGAGCCAAAAGAGTATTTTCAGCAACACTTCTTGTCGAAAATTGGTCAATGTAAAAGACCACTATGAAAAATGACATCAATAGATATAAAAAACAATAGATGATACTCCAAAATCAGCCTCCCCCTCCCTGTGGAATGACCTCTTTAAAAGTCACAGAGTATGTTGGGTAATGTTTCCATCTCATCTTAAAAGAACAGTTCCTGTCAATTGTCATCTATGTCAATGATGTAAAGCATATAACTAAATGCTGTAAAAATGAAAAAAAAAAAAATCCCAATCAGAAAAAAATCCCATTAGACAAAACAACGTTCTCTCTCTCTCTCTGTCTCTCTCTACAAACAAGCTGATATGTGTCCTTTGAAAATGATTCCATTGAGGAGCCGAAATGTTGCTTTGTATTATCAATTGTATTGGGTGAATAAAAAAGAAAAATGGATCTTATTCTCGGGATACCACTTCTTTAATTTGAATTGTAGAGGAGCACCATATCTAACAATTAAAAATACCATCTCTTAACAGCCACATAATGTTATACAAGATGGTAATACCTCTCTATATATGTGACTCTCTGAAGTATTGCAGCATAAAGAAAAAGAGAAAGTTATAAAACACTGTACATATTATGTGAAGAGTAGAGATGAGCAAACCAAACCTGTCAAACCCAGATTTGTTGCGAACTTTGCAAAAAATTTGATTTGTTAGCGAACCTAGCCGAACTTTCTGCAAAGTTCGGAGGGGTTCGGCAAGATGGCGCCAATCATGTAAAAGAAAAACATTCTCAATTTTTCACGGTTAGGTGGAGTCTCCAAGAAACTTTTTGGTCCCATCCCAGCATCTTCTGTGGTGAAGGCTCACTCAGCTAATCACAGAATTACTAGGATGGAAGCACCACGGCCTGTGATTGTGCTCAGCCAATCACAGACTGCGATGCTGTCCCATCCATATCAGCCTGTTATTGGAGTGACAGCCCACTCAGCAAATCAAAGGCTGATTAGGAAAGGACAGCACTGCGACCTGTGGTTGGCTAAGCAGGCTGTAAGTCTATAGACAAGATTGACAGTTGCTATCTGTCTGAGACAAATACTACACATACTTTTGTCTTAAGCCCTTTTACACAGGGCAATCAGCGGGAGCAAGCGAGTGCCGACCTGTCAGGTCAGTGCTGGCTTGCTCCTCGTTCACCACTCTCTGCCTTTGGTATTACACGTACCAACAGTGAGCAAGTAAAAGCAAAGGGGAGGGAGGGGCAGGAGGGGTTTCCTTAGATCTTTAGATCGATAATCGGCCAAATACGGCTGATAATCGCTTCATGAAATACGTCCTTTAGACAGATTGAAAAATGTGGGCCAATGAGCAGTAAAAAATGTTGTTCAGGCAAATCCAATTATCTGTTGCATGTTGATAGGATGATTAAAACTTGATGCGAGGCTCATGAATCGATGAACCCTTAATAATAGCAGCCATATAAAATAAACACAGTCATGTTTTGAATCTCATAATGCCAAACCAGAGAGTAGAATGGGCACCACCCTATAACATGAGTGCTAAACCAATGCAGAAAAGAAACACAGAAGGACTATGAAGAAAAAGCATATGCACAAAAAGGTAGCACATTAAGAAAAAAATCTTTATTTAAATAGCCTTACAATACACAAAATATATACAAAACAGGAGCAGTAAACCTAGGGAGACAAGCCCTAAATGCCACTCAACATTAAAAACACTAAAATGTCATCCTTGGTCCCAGCCTGGACTCAACACCCTACCTGACCCTGGACACAGCACATGAGCAAAATGCAAGAAAAAAATCCCCCAAACTATTACAAAAATAATGGGTAATGCACTGACTAATAATGAAAATGAGAAGTGTACTAAAAACAATATCACCATGTGCAGTCCAGTAGATGGAAGGAATGGTCAGGTGGGAGCAGCAAAAACATCCCACGCGTTCCTCCGTACCAGGCTTCCTCAGGGATGTCTGAGGAAGCCTGGTATGGCCGAACGAGTGGGGTGTTTTTGCTTCTCCCACCTGACCATTCCACAGGGGATTACAGTCTATTTTCGCAGAATGACTTCAATGACTAGTGGAATAAGCCATGATGAATTGCTGTGGTTCTGACAGCCAATGAAGAAAGTCCATCTACATGGATGTCTCAAAAAAATGTCCAGAAAGAAAAAAATCACCATATATTTGAAAAGTAGCAAGAATGATGGAAGCGTGCAGGCCACATGACCCCTACCTAATTCACAATAAACAGATGATAGCAATACAAGCTGGACCAGAAGCTGGGAAAGGCCAATGGAAAGGTGAGTGGCTAATTAAGGGCCTAATGGGGATTCGGGTGAGCCATTGTACATTCATGTTGGCTTCTTTGTTCCTTTGCAGATGTACTTGAATTTAACCTTGATGATAACATCCAACTCTCTTACACTTGTGTCAGCTACAGCTTCATTTCACAGTAAGATTTTTGTTGCTCTCATTTTATTGGTTTCACATACAGATGTAGCAAGAACCAGGTAAATTCCCATGGTGTGCTACAGTTATTGTATCACACACGTATGGTAGGAACATACTATACAGTAGCTTCCTATTTATACACTTAGTATAAGAACATAAATAGCATAGGGAAATAGCGTAGCCTGCCAGAAATGTGTTTCCTGCCAGAGATTTGATATCTGTAGGGACATTGTATTTCAGCCACGGGTGCGGTTTTATTTTCTGTTGAGGGGTTAGTAGTAAGCCTCCTGTATCTTCAGGGCTCCTAATAGTTTTTTTTTTAAGCCTGTGTGAAGAAGACTGATGCATAAAGAATCTCTGAATACACATACAGTATAAAATGCCAGCGTCATCTGATACTGGAAGCCTCCATACCAGAGGTTCTGGTCTATCACCAGTGCAAACCGTGCACACCTAAGTTACCTCACTAATCAGTTAGAACCGAGTATCTGGACTGACCAAAGGACTGACAAACTTGACTACCGAGTTTTCTCACATTCCGTAAAATGACAGTTTTCTTATATTCCATACCTGAAATCGGACCCTGGTAAATATATGCTCCTCTATAGGTAGCCAGCTGTCCTGAATTTTGCCATGGATTAAACACACTCTTACTGGATTTCCATAAACATAAGGATGGAATCTTGTATATACAGTGTATTGCATATTGTGATTTCCATAGGATCATAAATTATATTATTATTATTGCTAAGTTTACTTTGTTCATTCCAGCTTCAGAAATTATTGCTGAGCCTATCACTGGTGACTATATACCTCCTACACCTTATGGTACATTTGTATTATTCTTGTATAGTCCCTGATTGTGGACCATCCAGATGTTTAAAGTCTATGAACACGCCACAAGTGGTTAATTAAATAACCAGACTTAATTTAAAGGATTTATATGACATGTTGTGAAAATATCATCATATAACAAGTCAAAATATTTTGATGTAAAGAGATAATGTTAGAAAATGTCAGAAATAATAAAGCCACATATGGCTACATTAGGTCCATAGACAGACTAAAATTAAACAAGGTGTTGTTAAATAAAATTAAAAAAAAACCTAGAAAACCAAAGGAAATACTATATCTATGATTAAAACCAAGGTATGAAGTTGAAGGATGCACCCCCACCCCTGCCATAATATGTGGTTTTTAGGACCTGCATATAATGTCAATTGGACTAATCAGGATCTGAAAGGAATATACTTGCTTTAGGACAGAGTTGAACATCACATCATTTAAACATCTAAATATCTGTTCCCAAAACCCCAATACCCTGGGCAAGCCCAAAGAACATACACACATGTTCCTGAAGAACAATGACATTTAGGACATTGATCCAAATAGACTAGATGAAATGTGGTTCAAAACATTGTGGTTGGATAGTATGCTCTATGTACAATAAGGCTATGTTCACACTACGTAAGTCTCCGGACGTAGAATTCCGTGAATAAGCGGCCGGAGATTTACGTAGTTTGCGTACAATGGAAAGTATACGATGTACGGCTGCACAGTTCAGACTACGTACGAACTTACGCCCGGATCGTACGCGGCACCGTAAAAAATGAATCAGACCATTGTTTGAGGACGAAAATGCCGTAACTTACGCACGTTGCGTAACATGCGGTCCCGTACGTAGTGGTGATTTCTTCATTTTTCCACTTTTATTTGCCGATCCAAAAGGTTCTGTGGGGTGTCCGGGGCTAGGCGAAGACTTCCAAGTAAAAGACCGCTGTCAGATCGCTACGTAGGGCGCTCAGAAAGCGTAAGTAGACTACGGGCGTAAGTGCGCGGTCCGTACGTAGCTGGCCACAACTTGCGTAAATTCCCGGCCGGAGTCTAACATGTATATGTCCGGCCGCAAAAATATGCGGCAGGACATATACGTAGTGTGAACATAGCCTAAAGTTGTATTAGTCTTTCACTATAGAAAGAGGAGACAGCCTTGGTAGAAGAGTCCAATTACTTATCAGACAACAAACTCTTAACCCTACAATTGCAAAGAGAGTGGATTCAGAGCAGATTCAGGGCCTTATTTACCACTAGGCACCCATGGTTCAGTGCCTAGAGCAGCACCTTGCAGGGGGGCAACACCAGAGATTAAGGGGAAAGAAACAACTTTTTTTTGTGTGCTTTTTTTTTAGTCTCCCACCTCCCATTCAGACTTGCCATTAAATTTGTTGTCTTTTCAAGGGGGGGGGGGGGAGGTATGATAGAATTGTTCAGGCCTGGAGCTGTTTCCTACCAATCTGTAGGAAATATTTTTCCTCCTTTAAATCAGGGTATCATCGAACTCCAATTTCTGAAATATGGGAACATGGGAAACATATCGAAGTCCCATACCGCAAAATTTTTGAGGCAAGCATTACTTACAGTACCTGGGATCTTGTGAGACTACTACTCTATGAAAAATGTTTAAGACATCAAATGTAAAACTGATCTGGAGATATGTATCCCCAGGTAGGTCATAGAGGTGACGACAAGATGACCATAAGAACAATCATAAGTAACGACTATCATTCCATGTAAATGGGTGAACGATTTCAGGTCATTCACAATAGCGGTCGTTTGGATCATTTATTGTTAACGATTATGCAAACGATAATTGTCCCGTGGAATAGGGCCCAAAGCCAGGAATGGATTATAAACAAAGAACAGGTAATAATGGAAAGACTAAGATTTCTCTTCTTTTCAAATCCATTCCTGGCTTTGGCTTAAAAAAAAACTGTCAGATAATCTGTTGGTTTAAGAAGGCCCTAAGACTATGTTGCAACAGTATTTTTGCTCAGTATTTTGGTAAGTATTTTGCAACCAAAACCAGGAGTGGATTAAAAACACAGAAAGGCTATGTGCAAAATACTGACTAAAATACTGAGCAAAAAAAAACTGTGTGGGAACATAGCCTTAAACTGGTTAAGATACTGAGGTGTAATTGTGCATGCAAGGCATTTGAAAAATACTGAAGAACTAAAACCAAAACTAGAACTACAACATTGTATATGTTTTAGTTGCAACTATAGGGAATAGTTGGTGTACAGTAGGTAAATGCTACTAAAGGGGTGGAGGGTTCTGGCTGATATACAGTATTTAAAGTTCACTTACCTTTTCTCCCTTTATTGCAGATGTTTACTTAATATGCTCAATGGAAAAAAACACGACCAGTACAACTGTTGGTATGTTATTTGTTGTGACATAGTAATGACACCTTGTTATATTAGTAATCAATGCAGATATCCAGGTAGTTCCAAATGGTAAGCTCACTTTCTCTTGTAGATGTACTGTATATATACATGTGTGATATTTTGACATTGCCTTTATTTCTCCTAAAACACAGTGATCTAAAATACAATAAAAGTCTAACAAGCATTGATCCCAGTCACTCAACAAGCTTTTAGCTTAATGGTTGTGTTGATTTCAATGTTAATTAGAAAAGGAGTCTCATATTCAGGTGCTTCTGAGAAAGAAGATTTTCATAATATGGAATCTGAGGGAGCATAGTACAATTTTTTACGGAATTTATATGCAGTCTAACAGTAAACACCTTTATATTCCTATCAAATAGAGATACATGGGAATACAATCCTGCTATCTTGGGCATTCCCCCATGTCTATATACTCCCATATCTATAGCATGCACACAATCCAGCTATTCCACAGGTCTGTATAGATGCCTTTATACCAGGAGCAAATGTTCACAGCATGCAGTGATGAAATATTACCTCTATACAGTTACTGAACAAAATACCCCATACCTAGAAAGATGTTACTAATGATACCACTGCATATGGATACCACTCCAGATCCATGCCAAAACTGACAGCTGACTGGCGATGCCGGCCACCAGTAAGTTAATTTCAATGCAGAACACCTTTTGACGATCGTCCGGGGGACGATGAAGCCCCAGCCGCGGCTACATTAAAAGGAAGCGCCGCTGTGCCCCCAGCAACGGTCCGGGGTGGTTGTCAGGGACGCCAGTTGGGGGGTTCCCTGCACCCGGCCATGCCATTTGCCAGGGATGCCGCAGGCGTTGTCAAGGGGCCACCCACACGCTCCTGTGGTGACCGCCGGATGCTGACAACACAACTATTGTGCTAGTGCACGGTGTTACCGGCCGAGCCAACGAATTAACGGGAAAACTATTGTAAGATCCTGCATTGTGTACCACGAACCGTGAGCTTTCTAAATGGACTTCACCATGACTTCTGCTACCCGAGAACATGTGTGCATTACTTGCATTATAATATGCACATTGACTATGACCTAACGATACAGACATCAATCAGTGTCACCTCATCATTGTTATTCAGAAAATATCGGTTACCTCTGAAACAAATTAGGCTCTATAACACCAATGGACAACTAACCACTAGATACATATACAGTGGTACCTTGGTTTAAGAGTAACTTGAATTAAGAGTGTTTTGCTCTCAGTTTTTCAAAATTGCAACTTGGTTTAAGAGCATTGCTTTGGCTTAAGAGCTCCCTGTACTGGGTGAGAGAGGGAGTGGGGGGGGGGGGCATGGTCTGCATAGCGGGGTCTACAGCACTGTACTCTGACCCAGGAAGTCTCCATCACCTTCCAAATCATAGCAGATCCACTTCAGGCTGGGGCTTGCATCAGGGGATGGGACTGTGGAGGTAATCTCTTCATAGCTGTATACCCTCTCTACCCTGACAGAGAGTGTGCTGCATTTATGTGCTCACATCTACCCTGTTCATTCCTTCATGCTCCCAGAAGTCTCCGGCAGCCCTTGTGTTTCCCATCCTCTCCATTCTGGCATTCTGGCTATAATGTTCCTGCACTTACACTCAGCTATACAAACTGCTGCTAAAGTGTGCCTGCACTTACACTCAGCCTCTGTCACTGTCCTCCTGCACAGCTCTGTGAATCTCACTTCCTGATTGGTCCATGCTGAACACGACCACCCAGACCTCTGACAGCAGCCCTGCTTCTCTATTCTAACCTGTTGTACTACGCTACTGCATTATGGGGATCTGAAGTTCCATCCTGTAGCTACAAACTGCTGCTATTTTTCCTGGTTTATGCTCTTACTATACATTACCCTCTACATGATGATTGCTACACTGTACAGTAACTTATAATGTGAGATATTTAGCTGTTTCTGAATGTTTATTTATTTCATTTATTTTACATGTTATTCAGAATAAAAAAAAATCATTATTTTGGGGGTGGGGAAACCAATTGTCTGCATTTCTATGATTTCTTATGGCAAAATTTGCTTTGATTTATGAGTAATTTGGATTACAAGCGCGGTACTGAAACGAATTGTGCTCGTAATCCAAGGCATTAATATATATATATATATATATATATATATATATATATATATATATATAATTAATGTGTGCGTGTGTGTGTGTTTGTGTGTTTTAAAAAATCATTGTATTCCTATGCATAGCATAGTAATAGACATAAATAAATACATAAAAATAAACAAGTAAATAAATAAATAAATAACAAGATAATTAGCAAACCCATAATAAAGATGTTCAAATCTTTTTCTTTTAATCTTAATCTACCTTGTCAGCAGGGATTAAGCTCTAAAATCTTTACATATTTTCATATTGCACAACAAATTGTCACCAACAGAATTCTCAGCTGTCACATAATCTGGCAAAAAGTAATATATTTGTGCTCCACAGCTCCCAGACACTTTTAGTCCAGTGTCTGCAAGATGCAGTTTTGGCTTTTTGCCCATGTTTCAGTAATTACTGTCATGTCAACAGATTTCCTAGACCAGAAGCCACATTTTTGTAGGAGAGAGCAGAACTGTTACATTTGATTAACTATGTTCCTGAAATTATTTCAGGAAAGCTTTGAGAATAGTTTTAATCTCAAAGGAGATTGTTGATAGAGATAAATAAATCTTTATGAAATGAGTGAATCTCTCTCTATCTCACTAACAAAATGGCTCCCAAAACTGAGTAATCAGTATCCACTTACACTGCTCCAACTGTTCAAAAGAGGATAGCAGCCATTTGTTCACCTATCATTGTGTAACATTTAGAATTTTCTTTCCAATTATTTTAGTTATGCTTAAATTACATGGTTTAAAGACAGTCAACAGATATAAAAATGATCCTTGCCTTATCTATTATATGGTTCTCTAAGAACAGCATACCATATACGTACAAATAATATAAAAAAAAAAATAAGTAAAATTAAGTATATGTTCCTCAGTCACCTCCTGGCATTTCTTTCCCTTCTGTTCTTAAACTAGCTCTCATAGTTGAATGGAAGCCTTGAATAGGTTGTGTAGGCAAGGGCAACTGCTCACCTCTGAGGCATTCCTCATCTCCGAACAGCCTTAACCCCTTGCCGCAAAATGACGTTTGGGGAACGTCATGTAAAGTAGGTAGTTAATGCAACATGACGTTCCCCAAACGTCATGTTGTTCCTGCCTCCCCCCGCTGTCGGTAAGTGAGATCGGGCAGCGGGAGGAGGCAGTATCACACCACATCCTCCCGCTGCCTCTGCCCGGAGGGGAGCCGCGGCAGTTAACCCCATAAACGCCTCGGTCGATGCGACCGCAGTGTCTATGGGGGAGATGTCATGTTTGCCGCCGATCGGGCGGCAGGAGGAGGCTGCAGGACGTTGCCTCCTCCCGCCACCACTGTCACTGTTTCCCCCGGCCCCCCTTCCCCTGCCGCCGGTACCGGAGATCTATCAACGTTATAACGGCAATCTCCGCCGCCGACAGCTTTCATCTCCCCCCACCGTGAATCCACGGTGGGGGGAGATGAAAATGTAATAATCAGACCCCAGATCAGCCCCCCTAGTGCCCCGATCACTAACCCGCTCCCTCCCCGGGCGGCCATCAAATCCAAGATGGCCACCCCCATCCCTGCGAACAAACGATGATTGTTTGCAGGGATGGAAATGAAAAAATGATCAAAGCCCCATGCTCTCCACCACCGGAGGTAGCGGAGAGCATGGGGCAGTGATCGGGGACCCCCCTGTGGGGTCCCGGAACAGGCGATCAGCAGTATATACTATATACCGCTGATCGCCTGTTCCCAGTGCTGCCGACACTTTTTATCCCCTGTCACCATAAATCATTGGTGACGGGGGATTAAAAGTGTTACAGTGTTGCCCCCCAAGTCGCCCCCCACCCCCCCAGTCACCCCCGTCCCCCAGTCACCCGCCCTTCCCCATATACTCACCGGATCCACGGAGGTCCGTCCTCCTCGACGTCCTGACTGCTTCCGATGTGCGTATGCGCGCCAGAAGCAGCCAGCTCTGAAAATTTAAAGTGACAGAGACCAATTTGGTCTCTGTCACTAATTATGATTACTGTGATAGAAAATATCACAGTAATCATAGTAATACAGTGAAAATGAATGTATAAAGTACAAAAAGTGATAAACATACAAAAAAATAAAACACACTTTTTATTACAGTAATAATTGCAGTTTACTCCCAAATTACCCCTAACCCCCCCAGATTACCCGTAACCACCGCACGTTGCCCATAACCAACCCAGGTTGTCCGTAATCATGCCAGATTGCACGTAAACCACCGCACGTTGCCCGTAACAACCGCACATTGCCCGTAACCACCGCACATTGCCCGTAACCACCGCACGTTGCCCGTAACCACCGCACATTGCCCGTAACCAACGCACGTTGCCCGTAACCACCGCACGTTGCCCGTAACCACCGCACGTTGCCCGTAATCACGCCAGATTGCCCGTAACAACCGCACGTTGCCCCTAACCATCGCACGTTGCCCCTAACTGCCCAGGTTGCATTAAATCACAACAGATTACCCTTAACCACCCCAGGTTGCCCGTAATCACGCCAGATTACACGTAACCACCGCACATTGCCCGTAACCACCGCACGTTGTCCGTAACCACCGCACGTTGCCCGTAACCACAGCACGTTGCCCGTAATCACGCCAGATTGCGCGTAACAACCGCACGTTGCCCGTAACAACCGCACGTTGCCCTTAACCACCGCCTGTTGCCCCTAACCGCCCCAGGTTGCCTGTAATCACACCAGATTACCCGTAACCACGCCAGATTACACGTAACCACCGCACGTTGCCCGTAACCACCGCACGTTGCCCGTAACCACCGCACGTTGCCCGTAACCACCGCATGTGTTGCCCGTAACCACCGCACATTGCCTGTAACCACCGCAAATTGACCGTAACCACCGCATGTTGCCCGTAACCACCGCACGTTGCCCGTAATCGCGCCAGATTGCACGTAATCACGCAAGATTGCACGTAACCACCGCACATTGGCTCTAACCGCCCCAGGTTACCTGTAATCACACCAGATTACCCGTAACCACCGCACATTGCCCCTAACCGCCCCAGGTTGCCTGAAATCACGCCAGATTACATGTAACCACCGCACGTTGCCACTGACCACCGCACGTTGCCACTGACCCCCGCACGTTGCCACTGACCACCGCACGTTGCCACTGACCACCACACATTGCCACTGACGGCCGCACATTGCCACTGACCGCCAGACATTGCCACTGACCACCGCATACTGCCTCTAACCACCGCACACTGCCTCTAACCACCCCAAATTGCCAAAGACCCCCTCCAGATTGCCGTAACCAACCCAAATTACATATAAGCACTTCAGTTTATCCGTAACCAACCCAGATTGTCCGTAACCACCCCAGATTGTCTGTAACCACCGCAGATTACCCGTAACCACCTCCAGATTACCCGTAACCACCCCACATTACCTGTAATCTAATTTTTTTATTGTATTGTAGTAACTGCGCTATTCTAATAACTGTTTCTAGCTGCGGTTTTGCTCCAGCAAATTGGCGCTCCCTTCCTTCTGAGCCCCACTGTGTGCCCATACAGGGGTTTATGCCCACATATGGGGTACCGTTCTACTCAGGAGAACCTGCGTTACAGATTTTGGGGTACATTTTCTCTCCTGTTCCTCATGAAATTGAGAAATTTCCAACTAAAGGAACATATTATTGGAAAAATTCAAGTTTTTCATTTTTACTGTCTACTTTTGAATACTTTCCTCTAATACCTGTAGGGTCAAAATGGTCACCACACCCCAAGATGAATTCTTTCAGGGGTGTACTTTCCAAATTGGGGTGACTTATGGTGGGATTTTACTCCGCTGGCAACACAGGGGCTCTGCAAACGCACCTGGCGCTCAGAAACTTCTTCAGCAAAATCTGAACTGAAAATGCTAATTGGCGCTCCCTTCCTTCTGAGCCCTCCTGTGTGGCCATACAGTGGTTTATGCCCACATATGGGATACCGATGTACTCAGGAGAACCTGCGTTACAAATTTTGGGGTGCGGATTCTCTCATGTTCCTTGTGAAATTGAGAAATTTAAAACTAAACAAACATATTATTGGAAAAATTCGTGTTTTTCATTTTTACTGTCTAATTTTGAATACTTTCCTCTAATGCATGTGGGGTCAAAATGCTCATCCTACCCAAACATGAATTCTTTGAGGGGTGTACTTTCGAAAATGGGGTGACTTTTGGGGGGATTCTATTCTGCGGACACTACAGGGGCTCTGCAAACGCACCTGACGCTCAGAAACTTCAGGAAAATCTGCATTAAAAAACTAATTGGCGCTCCTTCCCTTCTGAGACCGGCTGTGTGCCCATACAGTGGTTTACGCCCACATATTGTATTCAGGAGAACCTGCGTTACAAATTTGGCATGCTTTTTTTCTCATGTTCCTTTTGAAAATGAGAAACTTTAATCTAAACGTATATATTATTTGAAAATTAAAATTTTAGATTTTTTTACGGCCTAATTGTGAATACTTTCCTCCAGCCCCTGTAGGGTTAAAATGCTCATTATACCCCTAGATTAATTCTTTAAGGTGTATAGTTTCCAAAATGGGGTCACTTATGGGGGTTTCCAGTATACAAGCCTTCTAAATCCATTTTAAAAAAGAACTGGTCCCTAAAAAAAAACAGTTTTGAAAATTTTCACAAAATGTGATAATTTGCTAATAAATTTCTAAGCCCCATAACACCCTAAAAAAGTAAAATATGTTTCCCAAATTATGCCAGAATAAAGAGGACATATTGGTAATGTGATTTAGCAACTAATTTATGTGCTATGACTTCCTTTTTTAGAAGAAGAGAATTTCAGAAGTTCATAAGATGCAAAATTTTCAAATTTTTCATGATATTTTGATGGTCACAAAGTAGTGACCAAATTTTGCTACTAATATAAAGTGTCATATGTGACGAAAAAACAGTCTCAGAATCGCTAGCATACGTTAAAGCATCACTGAGCTATAAGCGCATAAAGTGAGACAGGTCAGATTTTGAAAAATGAGCCTGGTCATTAAGGCCAAAACAGGCTTTAGAGGCAAGGGGTTAAAGGGGTACTCCAGCAGGGGGGGGGTGGCACTTTTTTGCTGGGACTGGGGAGGAGGTGGCTGAGGGAAAAGAGGTCCACTCACCTCCCCGACTCCAGCGGCGGATCTCGTATCGCAGCTATCCAGTCCCCGGTTCCCGGCCGCTTCCTGGTGTCTAACGCGCCAGTCAGTGACAGAGGCGGGATCTGAGAGGACTTGAAACGTATCCCGCCTCTTTCACTCACTGGCTGAGCGGACCTGAGACGAGTTTGATAAATCTCCCCCCATGTGTTTTTTATTTAGTGACCTACCAGCAAACTGATGACAAATGAAAAAATACTTTAAACAATAGGGTCCATCTTGTCTATTGTCAAAAGTTTCAATCATTATGTTGTGCAAGAAAGGAAGCATTAACTTACAAAATAGACAACACATTAAATAAAGCACAATGGATTCTTTGTTTCAAATGTGTAACTGCTAATGTAATCCAGATGGCTTTCAACTGCACCAAATATATTTGTTTTATTTTATTATGATAAGTTGGCTCTTTAACATGCCCAGAATTGACTAGCAATGACACCTTTTCAGGAAGTGGCTGAAAGCCACCAAATGCATCAGGGTTAATCAGTTTAAGATACTCTACCAATATGAGTCAGCGAGATTAAAATACATTAAAATAAATAATTTCTGCATTGTACAGTATTAAGCTCTATTGGTTATATAATGCAGGATTTCCAGTCAACTGTAATAGATTTTATTTCTTATAAGTAAATATGCCTGGAAATTGTGATTCCATGCATATTAGAAAGGGATAGTCTATATTTTCTTTGAATAAATCTGGTTCTTACAAGTAGTGATAAGTAAACATCCTGATGTTCAGTTTGAATCCCAAACATGAACATAGAAAACAAAAATGGTCGTGATCCGAACATCCACAAACAAATAATGAATCTTCAGTAGACGCAAATGTTTTGGTCTATGCACATGGTTACAGATTATAAGGCTCAAAGCATAAATTACTCAGTAGCGAACGCAGTTGCGGACAGATTGGGTTTGTTTCGGTCTACAGTTATGCACATGCGTACAGATTATCAGGTGCAAAGCGTAAATTACGCAGTTTAGTTCGTAGCAAGTTCAATTATGTTAGAAAATGACCGTTATAACCATTCCGATAATCTAACAAATTGCTTGTGATGGGTAAACACAAACAATTAGCGTCATGTTCGAACGAACATACAAACATTTACAGTACAACACATGTTCGCTCATCACTACTTATTAGTATAAGTTAATGTAGCATTTTATCAATTACATAAGTGGTAGAAGACTGCATTATCAAAATCTTGTTCATTTGTCCCAAATTAATGTATATGGGGTAATACTGTTGACTTTCCATTGTAATAATAAACAACTTTCCTATGGGTCTAAGTAGACTATTTATACTGGTCCTTATGCAAGTGGTTTATGTAGAATAAAGACTAGTGATGAGCAAACGTGCTCGTCCGAGCTTGGTACTCGATCGAGTATTAGGGTACTCGATGGTACTCGTTATTTGGACGAGCATCTCGCGATACTCGAGGAAATCTCATCATCGGTTTCCTGTAAGTTTGGGCGCTATTTCTCAGCCAATAAACATGCAGGAGACTCTTTGGTACATCCTGCGATGACGTGGGACCCATACATGTCGATAGCAGCGATTGGTTGGCCAGATCAGATGACCCTGCCATATAAAACTCGGCGCCGGCAGTACTCGCTTAAGACGCATGCTGTGAGAGATCAGGGACAGAGCTGCTGCTGGTCAGGGAGAGTGTCAGTGTAGGATTTAGCGTTCCAGTAGGCAGGGTATATACTAGCAATACAAACAAACAGCCCTTTCAGGGCTTAACAGCTTTTATTAATACTATTACTACAGACTGCTGGCTGGGAGTTGCAGTGCTGCTACCGCGATTTAATCAGCACACTGTGGTGACCGGCTGCTGGCAGAAAGGGGACATTAGGTGCTGCATACACACCCCTAAGAAGTGCTCAGTGTACTCCTTTTTTGCGATTTTGGGGCTGATGGTCCTGGTGTACTGCACTGTATTGCTGTGTTGTACTGTTCTGCTCATTGTATTGGGGTGACAGAAAGTGTGTACAGTTGGTGCCCATACCAGAAAGCACCCCCTTAACTAGTGTGTACTACACTGTATTGCTGGGATTTGTAGTGCATCCTGCATAGAACTTCACTGCTCATTGTATTGGGGTGACAGAAAGTGTGTACAGTTGGTGCCCATACCAGATAGTACCCCCTAAACTAGTGTGTACTACACTGTATTGCTGGGATTTGTAGTGCATCCTGCATAGAACTTCACTGCTCATTGTATTGGGTTGACAGAAAGTGTATACAGTTGGTGCCCATACCAGATAGCACCCCGTAAACTAGTGTGTACTACACTGTATTGCTGGGATTTGTAGTGCATCCTGCATAGAACTTCACTGCTCATTGTATTGGGGTGACAGAAAGTGTGTACAGTTGGTGCCCATACCAGATAGCACCCCCTAAACTAGTGTGTACTACACTGTATTGCTGGGATTTCTAGTGCATCCTGCATAGAACTTCACTGTTCATTGTATAGGGGTGACAGAAAGTGTGTACAGTTGGTGCTCATACCAGATAGCACCCCCTAAACTAGTGTGTACTACACTATATTGCTGGGATTTGTAGTGCATCCTGCATAGAACTTCACTGCTCATAGTATAGGGGTGACAGAAAGTGTATACAGTTGGTGCCCATACCAGATAGCACTGTACAGCCCCACCAAACCATTGGTTACTACAACTATTTTTCTAGATATCTGTATTTCATACGCAAGGCCTATCTCAATTCCATACTGTGCAGTGTCCATAAAATGGTGAAACCCAGGGGTAAGGGTCGAGGGCGTGGGTGTGGGGTTCCATGTGATGTGGTTGCTGGAGGCCGTGTTTCAGGGCAGGGTGACACAGCAGCACCTGTGGAGGAGGGAGCAGTGTCACACCGCAGACGTCCACTCCCTAGCTTCTTTGACCAACTTACGGGGTCTCAAGGTAGACCGTTATTGAAACCACAGCAGTGTGAACAGGTGATCACGTGGATAGCAGATAATGTGTCTAGTAACTTATCCACCACCCAGTCTTCAATGCAGTCCGCCCACGTTACCCAATGGAGTGGAACCCTTGCTCCATTAGCTCAGTCTCCTTCCCCACAGCCTGGCCCCTCCAGGGAAAGAAGGGATTCAGATCCACCACCATGCTCCCAGGAACTGTTTTCTGGACCCTTCCCTGAGTCAGAGCAACCGGAGCAGTCGATGTGTCCTGATGCCCAAACTATGCAGCTCACGCAGTCAGTGGGTAATGAGAGTGGGGACTTGCAAGCAGGGTTTGAAGAGGTGTCTGATGATGACGATGAGACCCTGTTGTCAGACAGTGAGGTTGTTGTCATGGATGTAACTCAAAGTGAGGAGGAGAGTGAGGAGCTGGTGGATGAGGACGAGGTGACTGACCCAAGCTGGGTGGATAAGCCTAGTGAAGACCATGCTTCTGAGGGGGAGGCAAGTTCACCCGCAGGACCGGTTGGAAGAGGAAGAGGGGTGGGCAGAAGGAGAGGCAGGGGCAGAGCGAGTAGATCAACAATTGTTTCACGGAGTCAAACTCCCGTGGCCAGGGCTAGATGTTCCGAAGTCTGGAGGTTTTTTAAAGAAACTGCGGATGACCGACGGACTGTAGTGTGCAACGTGTGCCACGCCAGGATCAGCAGGGGAGCAACCACTTCAAGCCTAACCACTACCAGCATGCGCAGGCATATGAGTGCTAAACACCCCACTGAGTGCTAAACACCCCACTCAGTGGAACCAAGGCCATTCAGTGACTGCAAGTCGCACCCCTGCTCCTTCCCCTGTGTCAGGTGCTGGCTCTGTCAGTCTCCCCGCCCAGGCCCCAGGCACGAGCGCCTCCCACCCTACACGCACCTCTTAACCTCCACTATGCTCCACACCCTCCAGCAAGGTGTCCAAGTGCAGCATTCAACTGTCCCTGCAGAAACTGTCCCTTGCCTCCATGTTGGCTACTGCTGGGCCTTTACTGGCATCCATGTTGACTACTGGTGTGCCTGCCCTTGCCTCGTTGTTGCTGGGCCTTAACTGGCATCCATGTAGACTACTGGTGTGCCTGCCCTTGCCTCTTTGTTGCTGGGCCTTTACTGGCATCCATGTAGACTACTGGTGTGCCTGCCCTTGCCTCATTGTTGCTGGGCCTTAACTGGCATCCATGTAGACTACTGGTGTGCCTGCCCTTGCCTCCTTGTTGGCTACTGCTGGGCCTTAACTGGCATCTCGGGTTTGTGTGTAATTAGCAGTAAGCTTGGTTGCGTGTGACAAGGGGCGGAACCTGGTGGCGGCTCTGCAACTCGGCAGCCTCACACATGTACCATGCCTGGCCCACGTCTTCAACCTAGTGTTGCTGCGGTTCCTTAAAACTTACCCCAATGTGGCTGACTTTCTCACCAAGGTGCACCGCATCTTTGCACATTTCCGCAAGTCAACCAGTTAAACTAGCCCCAACTGCTACAGTCAAATTTAAAGTCAAATTCAAACTCAAAACAACGTGGGGGGAGAAGTGGGGAGTCTCATAATGCAGGGAATGTTACCCTAACTGCTAGAGTCAAATTCATAGTCAAATTCAATTTACCTTCCTTGTCTTGTCCATTTTGAACCATATTACCTGTTGATGTCATCCTATCTTAGGGGTGTCCTCTGCCATCCTTTCACCAGTAGCTTCTATCCTTCCTTGGATGTTGTAGACTTTTCGAAGGCAGGATTGACCAGGTCTTTTTAATAGACACTTGCCCTCAAATCAAATTCCGGGGCCTCTTAAGAAGACTGTATTGTTATTTTTTGTCCCTACCTCCAAAGATATGCCTCTCACGCACAACTGCATGTGAGTGTGAGGCTAAATCTAGCCACAATTATATTGTCCACCTTGGTCAAGGTCTGTGGTGTCAGGCTAAGTTTTTGGGTGGTCCATATTCTACCAGTGTTGGTTCCATGTGTTCTCACCGCCATGCTGTGTCAGGCATAATTTTTGGGAGGCTCACTTGCTACCTCACTTTTAATGGTTCTTTGCCATGCTCTGACGTCACACTACGTCTGCGGAGGAGCGGCACTGGTTGCCGGGGGCCTGCCGATCGCGCCCCCGCCAACCAGCCAGCTATTGTATTTATTTTTTTTACTCTTACTCTACTGTGTCAGGCCTAATTTTTGTGAGGTTCTACACCTGCCTCATCTAAAGGCCAGTTATAGCCACTTTATGTTTTTTTTATTTTCTAACCTTCAATTTAAATTTTAAAATCAAATCGACTTCAATTCAAGTGCAATTTTGCAGGGCTGTCTGGTCCTCTATTGTATCTCCAAGATACACGCCACTGTTCAAAGGAACAGACAGTGATAATGGGGGATCCTAATTTAGCATCCTTGTGTTGTCCATTTCAAACCATATAATCTGTGGATGTCAACTTGCAGGTGTTCTCTGCCGTCCTTCAATTTTTTAGCTCGGGGCCTCTTAAGAAGACTGTATTGTTATTCTTCGTCTCTACCTCCAAAGAGATTCCTATCACGCACAACTGCATGAGGGTGTGAGGCTAAATCTAGCCATAATCCGGCTATTTTAGTTTTAGGTACATCAGCACTGCCGTGGGTAAGCGCCAACAGGCGGTGTTCAAACTGCTAAGCAGCACCTTCAACCTTCCTTGGATGTTTTAGCCATTTTTAAGGCAGGATTGATCAGGCCTTTTACCAGTAGCTTCTTTCCTTCCTTGGATGTTGTAGTAACCTTTTTGAAGGCAGGATTGACCAGGTCTTTTTAATACACAGGCTACCGCACTTGCCGTCTCTTAGAGACTCTTTAAAGGATTGAAAGTGTATTTGATCAAATTTCGTGGCCTCTTAAGCAGACTTTGTTGCAGTATTGGTGTCCTCACTGCCATGCTCTGACGTCACACTACGTCTGTGGAGGAGCGGAACTGGTTGCCAGGGGCCCAACGATCGCGCCTCCGCCAACCAGCCAGCTGTTTTATTTTAGTTTTTTGGTCTAGCCGTGGCCTGGGCCTCACCACCCCCGGTCGAGAGGCATCGGGTGTACCCTTGAAGGTGACTGACAGCTGGCCTAGCAGTGAGCTTGGTTGCGTGTGACAAGGGGCGGAACCTGGTGGCGGCTCTGCAACTTGGCAGCCTCACACATGTACCATGCCTGGCCCACATCTTCAACCTAATGTTGCTGCGGTTCCTTAAAGCTTACCCCAATGTGTCTCACTTGCTCAACAAGCACCGCTTCTGTGCGCATTTCCGCAAGTCAACTGGCATCCATGTTGACTACTGCTGACTACTGGTGTGCCTGCCCTTGCCTCCATGTTGGCCACTGCTTGGCCTTAACCGGCTTCCATGTTGACTACTGCTGAGCCTTAACTGGCATCTATGTTGACTACTGCTGGGCCTGCCCTTGCATCCTTGTTGCTGGGCCTTAACTTGCATCCATGTTGGCTACTTCTGGGCCTTAACTGACATCCATGTTGGCTACTTCTGGGCCTTAAATGGCATTCATGTTGACTACTGCTGGGCCTTAACTGACATCCATGTTGACTACTGCTGGGCCTTAACTGGCATCCACGTTGGCTACTGCTTGGCCTTAACTGGCATTCATGTGGACTACTGCTGGGCCTAAACTGGCACCCATGTTGACTACTGGTGTGCCTGCCCTTGCATCCTTGTTGCTGGGCCTTAACTTGCATCCATGTTGACTATTGCTGGGCCTTAACTGACATCCATGTTGGCTACTGCTGGGCCTTAACTGGCATCCATGTTGACTACTGCTGGGCCTTAACTGGCATCCATGTTGAGTACTGGTGTGCCTGCCCTTGCATCCTTGTTGCTGGGCCTTAACTGGCATCCATGTTGGCTACTGCTGGGCCTTAACTGGCATCCATGTGGACTACTGCTGGGCCTTAACTGGCATCCATGTTGACTACTAATGTGCCTGCCCTTGCATCCTTGTTGCTGGGCCTTAACTGGCATCCATGTTCACTACTGGTTTTCCTGCCCTTGCATCCTTGTTGCTGGGCCTTAACAGGCATCCATGTTGGCTACTGCTGGGCCTTAACTGGCATCCATGTGGAATGCTGCTGGGCCTAAACTGGCATCCATGTTGACTACTGGTGTGCCTGCCCTTGCATCCTTGCTGCTGGGCCTTAACTGGCATACATGTTGACTACTGCTGGGCCTTAACTGACATCCATGTTGGCTACTGCTGGGCCTTAACTGGCATTCATGTTGACTACTGGTGTTCCTGCCCTTGCATCTTTGTTGCTGGGCCTTAACTGGCATCCATGTTGGCTACTGCTTGGCCTTTACTGGCATCTATGTGGACTACTGCTGGGCCTAAACTGGCAACCATGTTGACTACTGGTGTGCCTGCCCTTGCATCCTTGTTGCTGGGCCTTAACTGGCATCCATGTTGGCTACTGCTTGGCCTTTACTGGCATCTATGTGGACTACTGCTGGGCCTAAACTGGCAACCATGTTGACTACTGGTGTGCCTGCCCTTGCATCCTTGTTGCTGGGCCTTAACTGGCATCCATGTTGAGTACTGCTGGGCCTTAACTGACATCCATGTTGGCTACTGCTGGGCCTTAACTGGCATCCATGTGGACTACTGCTGGGCCTTAACTGGCATCCATGTTGAGTACTGGTGTGCCTGCCCTTGCATCCTTGTTGCTTGGCCTTAACTGGCATCCATGTTGACTACTGGTGTGCCTGCCCTTGCATCCTTGTTGCTGGGCCTTAACTGGCATTCATGTTGGCTACTGCTGGGCCTTAACTGGCATCCATGTGGACTACTGCTGGGCCTAAACTGGCATCTATGTTGGCCACTGCTGGGCCTTAACTGGCATCCATGTTGACTACTGCTGGGCCTTAACTGGCATCCATGTTGACTAGTGCTGGGCCTGCCCTTGCATCCTTGTTGCTGGGCCTAAACTGGCATCCGCCTAAACTGGCATCCATGTTGACTACTGCTGGGCCTTAACTGACATCCATGTTGGCTACTGCTGGGCCTTAACTGGCATCCATGTTGACTACTGCTGGGCCTTAACTGGCATCCATGTTGACTACTGCTGGGCTTTAACTGGCATCCATGTTGACTACTGCTGGCCCTTAACTGGCATCCATGTTGACTACTGGTATGCCTGCCCTTGCATCCTTGTTGCTTGGCCTTAACTGGCATTCATGTTGACTACTGTGGGGCCTTAACTGGAATCCATGTTGACTACTGCTGGGCCTTAACTGGCATCCATGTTGACTACTGGTGTGCCTGCCCTTGCATCCTTGTTGCTGTGCCTTAACTGGCATCCATGTTGACTACTGCTGGGCCTTAACTGGCATCCATGTTGACTACTGCTGGGCCTTAACTGGCATCCATGTTTACTACTGGTTTTGGACAACACTGATTACTGGGTGTTCACTCTCCTGCACCCTTGGTAGAAACCGAACTTTTCCACTGTCATTCCTGCCGAGGAACGCAGTATGAGAGTGAATCAATATCAACAGGCCTTGGTGCGGAAGCTCAAAATGTACTTCCCATCTGACACCACTAGCACCAGAGGACGTAGTTCTGTGGGCCAAAGAGCGGGGAAGAGGAGGCCTTCAGGAAGATGGTGAGGGAGTACCTTGCTAACCATACCACCGTCCTTCCCGATCACTCTGCTACCTACAACTACTGGGTTTCCAAGCTGGATACGTGGCCCCAACTGGCGCATTACGCCTTGGAGGTGCTGGCCTGCCCTGCCTCTAGCGTATTGTCAGAGCGGGTCTTCAGTGCAGCTGGTGCCATCATCACTGATAAGCACACCCGCCTGTCCACTGACAGCGCTGACAGGCTGACTTTTATAAAAATGAACAAAGCCTGGATTTCACCTGAATTCAACTGTCCACCCAGGGAAAGCTGCTAAACATGAAAATTCAGGGTCTGGCTTAATTATTGGGAGGCTCAATTGCTTCCTCACTCATTTCTAATGGTTCTCTGTGTCCACACTGCCATGCTCTGACGTCACACTACGTCTGCGGAGGAGCGGGACTGGTTGCCGGCCATCTGTTTTTTTTTTGTTTGTCTAGCCGTGGCTGGGGCCTCATCACCCCCGGTCGAGAGGCATCAAGTGTACTCTTGATAGTGAGTGGTGACTGACAGCAGGCCTAGCCAGTTAGCTGTCAGCACCTGGATTCATGTCCACTACCTATCCCAGCCCCTGGACTCACTCCAATTTTTGGGTGGGCTCACTTGATTCCTCACTCACTTGTAATGGTTCTCTGTTTCCTCACTGCCATGCTGTGTCTGGCCTAGTTTTGGGGAGTCTCACTAGCTTCCTCACTCACTTGTAATGGTTCTCTGTGTGTTCAAGGCCCTGCACTGTCTGGCCTAGTTTTTGGGAGCCTCACTGGCTTCCTCACTCACTTGTAATGGTTCTCTGTGTGTTCAAGGCCCTGCACTGTCTGGCCTAGTTTTGGGGAGCCTCACTAGGTTCCTCACTCACTTGTAATGGTTCTCTGTGTGTTCAATGTCCTGCTGTGTCTGGCCTAATTTTGGGAGGCTCACTTGCTTCCTCACTCACTTGTAATTGTTCTCTGTGTGTTCAATGCCATGCTGCTTCTGGCCTAATTTTTGGGAGGCTCACTTGCTTCCTCATTGACTTGTAATGGTTCTCTGGGTGCTCAATGCCATGCTGCTTCTGGCCTTATTTTTCGGAGTCTCACTTGCTTCCTCACTGACTTGTAATGGTTATCTGTGTGCTCAATGCCATGCTGTGTCTGGCCTAATATTCGGGAGACTCACTTGCTTCCTCACTTACTTGTAATGGTTCTCTGGGTGCTCAATGCCTTGCTGCTTCTGCCCTAATTTTTGGGAGGCTCACGTGCTTCCTCACTCACTTTTAAAGATTATCTGTGTGCTCAATGCTATGCTAGGTCTGGTATACTTTTTGGAAGGCTAACTGGCTACCGCTTCTACCTTGTTCGCTCTGTTCTCACCGCCATGCTGTGTCAGGCTGAATTTTTTGGTGGTTCATGATATGCTACCTCTGTTTTAATGGTTCCCTGTGTTCTCACTGCCATGCTGTGTCAGGCTGAGTTTTTGGGTGGTCCATATGCCTACCTCTGTTTTAACCAGGCTGTTGCACAGAATTAGGCATAATGGTGCCATTAGGCAGCCTCATAGGCATGCATACATGCTGCCACTGCTGTGTCCTGTCCATTTGTGTTTCCATCAATTTCTGAGGTTGACTGGTTTTCACACGACCTTCCCTCTACTGAACCTGAGTCCCCTCAAAAAATGCTCAAGTCTCCCATTGACTTCAATGGGGTTCGTTACTCGAAACGAGCACTCGAGTATCGGAAGATATTTGTTTCGAGTAACGAGCACCCGAGCATTTTAGTACTCGATCATCACTAATAAAGACCTAAATAGAATCTATAGTAATGTTTAAGCTTTTCTTCACAGAGACTGAAAATCCTGCATCTCGAGCAGTGTTTCTCAACCTTTTGAAGACAAGTACTGCCATTATGATGACATGTTTCAGCCAAGTACCCCCAAGGAGGTGATAGTATGCCTCCAACAGCCACTATGTCCCCTGCAGCAAACTTTGCCACGTACAGTATAACCGAGTTTATGTTACTGAAGCCAGATAGGCCCCTTATAGCCCAGTATGCCAACTGCAGACAGGTATGACCCCACAGCCAGATATGTCAACTGTACCTAGGTATGCCCCTGAGGTCACATATGCTAATTGCATCCAGGTATGTCCTTTGAATCCAGATATGCCCACTGCAGCCAGATATGTCTCCTGTATTCAGATATGTCCCTTGAAGCCAGGTATGTCCCATTAAGCCTGATATGCCTACTGAAACTGGACATGTCCCTAGCTAGGTATGAACCCTAGAGCCAGATTAGTTCCCTGCAGCTACATACTGTATTCAGCTAGTAGCCACACATGCCATCTGGAGCTAAATATGTCCCTTTCTCCTAGGTATGCCCCTTGCTGCCAGCAGGGGCGTAGCTAATGTCTCCTGGGCCCTGGTGCGAGAGGTCAACTTGCCCCCCCCCCCCCTTTCACGACCAAGTGATGCTACTGGTAGGTGTATGTGTGTGTATGTAAATATATATATATATATATATATATATATATACACTCCAAGACAGATATTACCAATAACACCAGCATATAGGAAGTGAAAATATTATCACCATATATATTACCGCCATACTTTTACTGTATACTGAGACCAATATTACCAATAATACAAGTATACAAGGGGCAAATATTAACGCCACACCACAACCATCACCACCATATTGTTACTGACCAGAACCAGTATACTGAGACCAATAAAACACAGAACCAGATAACAAGTAACAAATATTACCACCACATACTGACTAACACCACTGCTGCTACTGAATAAGATCCACTGTACACAGATCTACACACTACACACTATCACCTCATACAGTCATATAGAGGTGGAAGCAGCTCCACACAGGTTGTATACACCATATACATTACAGTGCAGTTATATCAGGTGACTCACAGGGGATGTCTTCTCTGATCGGAGTTCTTTCCTTTTCATCTTCTTCTCCATCTGCCCTGTGCCATTATGAGAATTTCTCCGAGCCACGAATCCACAGAATCTGCCAGACAGACATATTAGTCTCCTAACACTGACACCATCCTCATCTCTATACACACTGCACATCTGTACTGTCCCCTTTACACCCTCATTTAGTAGGTATAGTATATATAGATGGCCCCCACTGCATGTTGCACCCCCCTTCCCTTATAGATGGCCCCCCCTCCCATTATAGATGCCCCCTCCCCCCCATTATAGATGCCCCCCTCCCCTTATAGATGACCCCCTCTACCCCCATTATGGATGCCCCCCTGCCCTTATAGATGGCCCCCACTCCCCCCCTTGAAGATGGCCCCCTCTTCTCCCCCCCTTATAGATACCCCCTCCCCTTATAGATGGCCCCCTGTCCCCCCCCTTGAAGATGGCCCCTCTTCTCCCCCCTTATAGATGCCCCCCTCTCCCCCCATTATAGATTCCCCCCTCTCCCCCCTTGAAGATGGCCCCTCTTCTCCCCCCATTATAGATGTCCCCTCTTCTCTTCCCCCCTTATAGATGCCCTCCTCTCCCCCATTATAGATGCCCCCCCTCTCCCCCCATTATAGATGCCCCCTGTTCTCTTTCCCCCATTATAGATGCCCCCCTCTCCCCCATTATAGATGGCCCCCTCTCCCCCCCCTTGAAAATGGCCCCTCTTCTCCCCCCCTTATAGATGCCACCCTCTCCCCCATTATAGATGGCCCCCTCTCCCCCCCTTGAAGATGGCCCCTCTTCTCCCTCCCTTATAGATGCCCCCCTCCCCCCTCATTATAGATGCCCCCCTCTCCCCCATTATAGATGCCCCCTCTTCTCTTCCCCCCTTATAGATGCCCCCTCTCCCCCATTATAGATGCCCCCCCTCTCCCCCCATTATAGATGCCCCCCTGTTCTCTTTCCCCCCTTATAGATGCCCCCCTCTCCCCCCATTATAGATGCCCCCCTGTTCTCTTCCCCCCATTATAGATGCCCCCCTTCTCTTCCCCCCATTATAGATGCCTCCCCTTCTCTTCCCCCCATTATAGAAGCCCCCCTCTCCCCCCATTATAGATGCCTCCCCTTCTCTTCCTCCCATTATAGATGCCCCCCTCTCCCCCCATTATAGATGCCCCCCTGTTCTCTTTCCCCCATTATAGATGCCCCCCTCTCCCCCATTATAGATGCCCCCCTTCTCTTCCCCCCATTATAAATGCCCCCCCCCCCCTCTCCTCTATGCTAAGCAGTATTTAAAAAAAAACAAGCACACAAACTCACCTGACAACCCGCTCCCCCGGAGATCCTCTTCTTCTTCAGGTGCTGTCCCCGGCTGATGCGCGGCTGCCGGGGGTGTCCCGTCCTTTCCCCGGCAGCGCGGCGCATCAGTGAGCTCCCTGTACGCCGGGGCTGGGACTTCTGACACAGGATGCACTTCCTGTGCTGAAAGTCAGGGCCCCAGGCAGCTCACTGATGCGCCGCGCTGCCAGGGATAGGACGGGACACCTCCGGCAGCCGCGCATCAGCCGGGGGCCCTGACGAGCACGATCTTGTGACCGCAAGCAAATCAATGCTTGCGGTCACAAGAGTAATTTAAGGGGTGAGCAGTGCATTGGCAAGGGGGGGGGCCCTCGCGGCGACCGCTGCGACCCTGGTAGCTACGCCACTGGCTGCCAGATATGTCCCATGAAGCCAGATATGTCCCCTGCAGCCAAATATGCCCCTTTCCAGGTATGTCCCCTTGTAGCCAGTATGTCCCTTGAAGTCAGATATGGCCCTAGCAATCACATATGCCATCTGTATCTAGATATGTCCCATGGAGCCAGATATGTTCCCTGTAACCAGATGTGCTCCTAGTCAGGTAAACCCCCTAAAGTTGAATATGCCCTCAACAGCTAGATATACCCCTAGCCAGGTATGCCCCCTGTAGCCAGATATGCCTTTTTCAGCCAGATAAGTCCCATGGAGCTGGATATGCCTCTAGCCAGGCATATACTGTACATCTCCTGTATGTCCCCATGCAGTATACTGAAACTGAGTTTCCCTAAGGTTGGGCAAAGAATGGATCCCATGTTACATTGGCATAGGTTTAAATAAAATGTAATTGTTTCACTATGCATCATAGAGTGGAGCTATGGTAGAGATGAGTTATCACTTCCATTTACACACACCAATAAGGGAGTTAGATAACAGCACCACCAACTGCCTCCTTAGTGTATCACGCTAGCTAGAAGAGACATCCAGAAAGTTGGCGGAGCTATTCTAATGACCTCCCCATAAGAGGAAATTGTGACAGGAATTCTCTGAGTGGTCAAGTGTAGCTGTGGTAGCGGTAACATCATTACCTGTGGGGACCACCTACTTATGAAGAGAACTGTGAGGAGATTACCAGGAGTCAACTTAACCAAGACTGAGTTAGTGTGACTATAGAAGTACAAAAAAAACCAAGGAGCTTATTTCTTATTATTGTTGCAAAGAAAGAAAAACTGATCATCTTACTCATTAAGGTATTTTACACTGAGGGGCAAGTTATCAACATACTCTTCATATTTTCTTTATGTTTTAACTTATGGCCCAGCCCAGAAAACCCCAAAAGACTTCCATTCCACTGGTTTGGGGTTCACTGCCAGTATTATAAGAGACAACTCCTCATATATTGTACAGTAAGAGACTGTTATTGTTATATGCCTCAACTTCGAGTAAAATCACTGTTGCACTTCAAGACCTAGACTCCTTGTTGTCTGATTTTCTATGCACCTCACCAACATGTAGGGCATCTCTACCAACACTTCAGGCAGCAGTAATAGAGAAGCTCCAGGGAGAACTACAAGTATCATCATCAGCATTAACACCTAGGTTCAGTACCTCTCTTTAACATTTGTGGCAGTTTTGTGGCAGGGATAGGGAGAGTTTCTGCCACTTGGCCTGTGACAAAGATTTTATTTATTTATACAGAAACCACCTCTAATTCCTGAGTTCTCCTCACTCCAGTCTGCTGCACCCATTTAACTAGATATGTCCCAATGTAGCCCCCACCTGAAGCCTTCAGCACACCCAGACACCCACTTTGCCATGAACACTCCCTGGTCGGTGGCCAACACAGGCGTAGAACTTGTCTGTATCGGGCCCTACCAGCAACTGTTATACACGTGACCCACCGCCCTCTGGCAGACACATAAACATGAAACACACACACAAAACATTGCTGGACCCACAGGCCACTGTCGCTGGATTCCCAGCTTTGTGCCTCACAAATTGTTTTATCCTTTTTATCTAATTCTTTAAATATTTAAAGGGGCTGGCCCGAAAAGGCTTTAATTACATCTCTGACTCTGACCCTCTGGGCAGAGGTTCCTTACCCACATGGCCTTCCCTCAGCCATCAAGAGAACAAACATAAAAATATCAAAATATACTTTCCCTGGTGCCCCAGTGAAGATACAGTTTTGGTAAATCTCCCCCCCCCCACACACACACACGCACCCACCCCATGCTTCTTACTATTTGCCCCTTGGTGAGAGCAGTTTGTCTTCTTTACTAGATGAAGACACATCCAACTCTACACTTATCAATATTGAATATTATCAATCCATGAATCAGAAGTCTACACAAAATATTATACTAATGTATGAAATACACAGTGTAAATATACATTTAAAATCACACCACATATGACATCACTTCCAACATTGTATGGACAAAAGACAAGGCAGTCCATATTCCTCACAGAAGGATAAACTGTACTCAGAGGTCAATATCTAGGAGATAATATATGCAAAATCAGCAGACAAGGGGTTAATGGGTATATAGTACAAAGAGCAAAGCTAGGCAAATGATCCAAAAGTCAGTATCCAGTAAACAAATTATAATAGATAGAAGATTTAAATTCATAGCCCCTTACTCAAGGTACTATAGGTACATGATTTAAATAGACACAATAGGGGACATGTATAAAAAGGTGTAAATGCCTCTTTTAGGCGCAGATGGGGCAAATCGGCGTAAAAATATTCACAAACTGTATTTTTGTGAATATTTTTTCGCATCTGCCCCATCAGTGCCAGTGGGGTGGAGAGGGGGAGTTACGCGGGGTGCGGCAGAACGCAGAAGGGGCGCGGCCTCTGCGTGCGTGGCATTTATAATTTTTCAGTGGAAATTATACTGAAACCTATGCCAGCTCTGAGCAATGTGCCTCTACATAAATCCCCTGAATTCCTGAGCTGCGGGGACATTTGTAAGCCCGGCGTAAAAAACACCAGACTTCATAAATCTCCCCCAATATATTAAAGACATTGTGGCCATGGTAAATGCTTGGACATCAACATTGAGCACTGCTGAATTGAACACAGGGGAAATGTGGGACACAGGCCCAGCCAAGCAAATGTTTTAATTTAGGTTTATTTAAGGTGTTATGACATCTTACATGTTATGACTACACTCCAGTAATCGAGGTAAATTATCATAACAAACCAGGGATCAAGATAATGCTTGCCACATCTGTATTTTACAAATTTCTTCCTTTGCAACCAAATGGGATTTCAGTAATACAAGAAATCAGCAGAACCCTCCCCCCCCAAAAAAAAAAAAAAAAAATCTTGCAGCTGCTCTCCTGCTACCATAAGCAAAATACAGGTGTCAATCACCAAAGCTTCCATTCTGCAGCTGGAAAGAAAAGATGGGCTGCCAAACTATGCTGACGGGCTTACAACAGCTCCTCTGGTGCTTCCATTCTGCTGACGTTGCCAGGAAAACAACTGTAGGGAATTAAATTTTCCCACTATTGTCTTCATCTTTAGGCTGAATCACCTTCACCTGTATTTAACAGATGTAGAATTCAGATTACACCACCATAAATTAAAATGGTTTCATTCTTACAAAATATACCATAAAGATATAATTCATAGTCCTATACAAATGTAAAAAAAAATGACCATATGTGTTTTTATTATCACATATTCTTCTTAGAAAATAACTAACATAAATCAAAGTGAAATAAAATGTTTCTCCCTATTTAGTCATCTCAAGTCTTGAAAAGGTAACCTCAATATTATAATTTATCACCTATTCACAAGTACATCAAATGGTCATGAAAATGGGAGTCCCAAGTGCCCAACGTTTGAAGGAAGAAGTGGTCAATGATGACCAATGATGGTAAATTGTGATTTTAAGGTAACCCCTTTAAGAATGTTGCCTTTAGTTTTATTTAAATTGAATTTTCTGATACTAAAATTTCACTTTATGTTTTAGCTAAATGTACTGTATATCTAACATACTAAACAAATCAGTAACTAACATGTATACGTTAATTAAGGGTATGAAGAATGTCTACACTGATCATTGCTCTTAAACAGAATGCTCAGAAAAACAACAATCAAAAATAATTGTATCATGTAAGCTGGTCAAAATATAACAAATTATTCAAAAACATACAGATAGGTAAATTTAGATTGTGAGCCCTATTGGGTACAGGGAGCAATAATTGGCAAAAAAAACAACTATGTGAAGTGCTGCGGAATTTGTGTGCGCTATACAAATAAAAGCATTAATAATTATTATTATTATTATTATTATTATTATTATTATTATTATTATTATTATTATTATTAACCCATTCAGGACCAGGGACATAAGTGTACGTCCCTTTTTAGCTGCACCTTGCCGTTCAGAAATGTACAGTTACATCCCGGAATAAAACGGGTGCAGGAGCTGCGCCCATGCCATCCCGTGGCGGGTTCTGTCTGCCAGTGCCATACGCAAATTGCGGCAGTTAACTGTTTATGTGCTGTGATCAGGCCAATCTCAGTACCTAAAGTGTAGAATAGAGAGAGAATCTTCACTCTTTTCCCATCAGGGCTGAACAAAAGTGATCGCACAGCCCTGATGGTTGCTATGACACCAGGAGATTTCCCTGAAGCCTCCTGTGTAATGACTATGGTGGCTGAGCCTAGTCAACTTTGCCTATTAAAGGAACATTACAATGCAATGCAATGTGGATCTGCATTGCAATGTGCCTGTAATCAAGCAGTCAAATAGTGATGTCCCCATAATGGGACAGTAGAATGAAGTATAACAGTAAACAAAACAAACACACACACACAAATCTTAAAAAAATAAATAAAGTACACCACACATAAAATCCCCATAGCCCCCAATGCAATAATAAAAAATAAGAAAAAAATAAATAAATAAAAACGTACACATATTCAGTAATGCCATGTGCATAATAACGCTGGCAATACAATTATCACATAACTAAACCCGCCCGGTGACCGCAGAAAATAAAACAAATCTGAAAAACACAAATGTCATTTTTTTTTTCGTGAAATGGCATTTTTCTCAAGAAAAATGTACGGATATTGGCCAAATTATACTACTATCCTACAGTACAATTTGTAATGAAAAAATAATTTCAGAATTGCTAGGATAAGTTATAGCATCACATGAAGTGATACTGGTCAGATTTCAAAAATGGGCACTTAAGGCACTACCTGGACCGGTCCTGAAAGTTTTAATGTGGTGCTGAAAATCCAAACAAAGAAACATACAAGAGACAACAAACGACTACTTGGTCCATCTAGTCCACTCTTTTAGTACCGACTGGAATGATCTTTCTGAGACCGGCCGTTCCGTGACACGGCCGGGTCACAGAGCAGCCGGTCTCTTACGAGGTCTAAACATGGCCTTATACTGCAAGTTACCCCCTTGAGATAAACCATCCTTGGTGACTTGCTAGGTCAAAAATGGACCCTGGAACCCAATGGGAAACACTTTTTAGTGGAGAGCTCCACACAAGGAAAACTTGTTTTCTATTAAAAGTACATTAAAAGTTATATAGATATGTCTATGAATATGTATTACCATATCTGTGTGGTTCTGCCACACTGGTAGCTGATTGAAATGCAGGAAGTGAAGAAAAATAGCCCCTTTGCCAATCCACATTGTCTCCTGCTCCCACTGTTTTCCCCCCTCAGGAGACAAATCTTCCATGCCTCTGTCTCACATTGTGTGTGTTTGCTAGGCACAGGCTGATAATGCAGACGGGGGACAGGGTGTGATTTCACAGGAGGAGTTTCATTGCAGTACTGCAGCGTATTCACAAAAATGATGCAGTAACACAATTAAATTATGCTAAACAGCACAGAGTATCAGAGTCGGCACGGCCAATCCCATCTTGACAAAAAAGCAAGGCATAAACAGTATATCCCATGTAAGATAATATTGGATAAAGTCTTTATTGTGGGGATAAACCTCAAAGATAAAAGATCCTTGATCATAATATGTGCAGGGAGATGGAAAAAAAATTAAATTAAAAAGGTCTTTACTTTATTCCAATATCAGCGTTACAGGTAGTAACTGTGTGCTTTGTGGTGTTACAGGAAGAGAATACAGCGTGCTGTGTGGTGTTACAGGTAGAGAATACAGTGTGCTGTGTGGTGTTACAGGTAGAGAATACAGCGTCCTGTGTGGTGTTACAGGTAGAGAATACAGCGCGCTGTGTGGTGTTACAGGTAGAGAATACAGTGTGCTGTGTGGTGTTACAGGTAGAGAATACAGCGTGCTGTGTGGTGTTACAGGTAGATAATACAGAGCGCTGTGTGGTGTTATAGGTAGAGAATACAGTGTGCTGTGTGGTGTTACAGGTAGAGAATACAGAGCACTGTGTGGTGTTACAGGTAGAGAATACAGAGCACTGTGTGGTGTTACAGGTAGAGAATACAGCGCGCTGTGTGGTGTTACAGGTAGAGAATACAGGGTGCTGTGTGGTGTTACAGGTAGAGAATACAGGATGCTGTGTGGTGTTACAGGCAGAGAATACAGTGTGCTGTGTGGTGTTACAGGTAGAGGATACAGCGTGCTGTGTGGTGTTACAGTTAGATAATACAGAGTGCTGTGTGGTGTTACAGGTAGAGAATACAGCGTGCTGTGTGGTGTTACAGGTAATACAGTGTGCTGGGTGGGTGGGATAACAACGAAATGATAAAGTACTGCAAATAATTCAGTAACAAAATGAAACTGCAATGTGTGAACACAGCCTAGATGTTCTGCAACAGCTTTGGGCGGTGAATGGGCAGGGTGCCGGACTGTGATGCACAGCTGAGGGAAAACATTGCATTCTGGAACCTGTAGTACTGTGTACAACTGGTCAACCAGGAAGTAAAGAAACACAATACAGAACAAAACCCCCCAAAGCAAATGGATTTTTGGTAGTCTCAAAACTGGGATAGATAGGTAAGTAATGCTATTTGCTTCTGCAGAAGTGTCATCCCCCCCACACACCTGGAGTTCCCCTTTGAGTCCTTGATACGACACTTATCAACAGCATCCTTTTTGTTGAGTACCCCTTAAACTTTAAATAGTCCCTTGACTCCATAATAAACATTTCCTATAAACAACTGTGGTCACTGTCATAGCATTTACAAGATAAAATAAGACTTCTGGCACTGTAAATCTGTATAATGTCCTTTAAATAAGAAGTTCCTTTTTGTAGATAGACATAGTCTAGCACATAGCAAGTAATGCCCATTAAAGTCTCTGTGTACAAAGGTCGTTAAATATGATCTTTTATAAAAGACAGCCAGAGCAATTACAGTATTAGGCTATGTTCACACAATGCAAGTAGGTTTAGATCAGTGCTGCACACCTCTCGCTGGTTGGTGCTCAGTGGGTTGTGGTTCTTCAACCATGCATACTAAAGCGTAGAGAAATCCACGGCACTCGATATTATGCAGAAGTGATAGTTTATTTTACAGTGATAGACATATAGTGTATACTCCGACCAATATGAAATACTATGCAGTGGAGACCATAAATATAAAGCAAGCTTTCGGCCCTTCCCGGTCCTTCCTCAGGCTAATGGATCTCACAATCGTCAGTCTAACAGGAGACACTCCACCAGACTCCTGTTAGACTGACGATTGTGAGATCCATTAGCCTGAGGAAGGTCCGGGAAGGGCCGAAAGCTTGCTTTATATTTATGGTCTCCACTGCATAGTATTTCATATTGGTCGGAGTATACACTATATGTCTATCACTGTAAAATAAACTATCACTTCTGCATAATATCGAGTGCCGTGGATTTCTCTACACACAATGCAAGTGACCGGCCGAACTCCCCACTGACATGGTTTCTTCGGCTGCTATTCAATGAATAATAAGCAAAACTTTATTGAGTTTTTATTGATCAATTGGAGTCCACAACCTTTTGTGACACATATCTTTTCTTCTCTTCTTTACATATTACCAACATGGCACAACTTAAAAACCTAGTTTCATGCAATGCCACTTATATTGGTGTCCAAGCTCATTGTTGCCTCCCAGTATGATGGGGGTGGATCATCCAGAACTTGTTCCTCACCCTAACTAACCCTAACTAACCCTCACCTAACCCTGACTCAATAGACTCCCTGTAGCTGAGTGGAGGTGCCAAGGAAACTGTTTGTTGTGACTCTTTTTTCCTCATGGCTCTGGCAAAGGCATCAGTGAATGGCTGGACTGCAGGTAAGCAGCTTTCATGGGAGCACCTGCACCGCATTGCCGACCTTCTGCCATACTTTCTTGGAGTTTACTTTCCATTTCAGACAGGGGCAGAAACACAGACACAGAGATACAACTCACTATTGGTATTCACCAGGCTTTTCTGTTTTGATGCATTTTTCAGCCAGAAAATCAAAAGCAGAAACGCTCCAAACAGCCGCTTCTCCCATCGAAATGGATGGGCCACATTTTTTGCATGTTTATTCCAAAAATAACCTTTATAGTCCTATTATATTAGCTGCCATTATTTAGCTGTTTTAGTTCCGTTTGTTTAAAGTTTGGTTTGGACCAACTCTGACTTTTCGTTTAAACTTGACGAACTGAACTTTTGAAAAGTTTACTAACCTCTAGTTGTAATATATTACCTGTAAGGGATAAGGAGGTAGTTCACATTCAAGTGCTGGAGATTTGTAATTTACTTCTATAAAAAATTCTCAAGTCTTCCAGTACCTATTAACTGCTCTACGGTGCTATTTTTTCCAGCCTGACACCATACTCTCTGCTGCCACCTCTGTCCATGCCAGGAACTGTCCGGAACAGTAGCTCTATCCCCATAGAAAATCTATCCTGCTCTCCAGACTGAAAAAATACGACACTTCCTGCATGATATACAGCAGCTGCAGTACTTGAAGACTTGAAATTAAAAAAAAAAAAAAGAGAAGTAAATTACACCAGTTGCTCCAGTTCATTTAAAAGAAAAAATCTTTTGGTCAACTATGCGTTTAGCCAATCAAAAGTTACAGTCAATAAAATAGTAATGGCCATATGAATTGCCAGAAATAAAAACAGGGTAAAATAAAGCAATAGTACAGAATCTCCCTCCTAATAAACAAGTGAATATGTTATTACAATTTTGTTCAGTTTTCAGTGCAATGTCTTACTGCAAGGTCACATATTTTAAGCTGCATATGCTTGTAATGGCACACATTTATCATGAGGTGACAGGCATTCAGTGGTATATGTGAAATAAGATGGAGCTCCCAGTTTATATTCTATTGGATATTGTTGGAAATTAATTGGACATGTTGAACTTAAAATCCAATTTCAGATAATATGGGGTCATTTAAAACATATGCATATTATCTAAGGCAGGGATGTTGATTACAAAACAATCTTGTAATTTTTTTTTCTTTTGTTAAAAGTATTAACAAAGTCTGACATTATGATTTTTTTTTATAGTTTACCAGAAATAAAACAATTTTTTTAAGCTATTACATTACCAGAAATAAAATAAGTTCAGTTTTACAGAAAAGTGGTAATGGAGCACACTAATAGATATACTATAAGACAGCCATACTGTGAAGTGACCCACCTTCACAAATGCATCTACTATTTAAGAACTTTAACTACTAGCTACAATGCCATTGCAATAGCAATTATATCCATAAGATGGCTAAGCAAGGAGGAGCCTGTGATATACATGTCACTTGGTGTCTTCCATATGCTGCTAACAAAAAACCAATGTAGGTTCAGAGGTGGTTGCAGAGGGATAAATCAGAATTTTAATTTAAATATAACTAAAGTGTAAGCTTATTGATGCTTTTAATGTACCTTCCTTTAACCCTTTAAGGAAGGAGCCATATTTCATTTTTGCACTTTAGTTTTTTTCCTCCTCGTGTTTAAAAGGCCATTGCGCTTGCACATATTTTCACCTACAGACCCACATGACACCTTATTTTTTGCAACACTGTTTATACTTTGCAATGACAGACTTATTTTTTCCATAAAATACAATGCAAAAAAAAACAACATTTTTTGCAGTGAAATTGAAAAAAAAAAAGCTTACAATAATGGAATGCCAGGTAAATTAGTCCACACTGACATCTTCTCCAAGTTTTGCCAATAGATAGAGCATACTGTCCATTCCATTCAGTGAAAAGTTGCTGTTTTAATATAAATCAGCAAGTATTTCTTCCATACTTGAATTAGTCTGAGTCACTTAAGTCATTACATTAAACACTATTTGATAACTAGTATAATGTAATGTACTATTTCCTGCGTACTCTGTGGAGGTAATTATATCAGCAAGGATTTACTTAATATATAGACGTTATTGGGTTTAAGCCACTTTAAATATAGGTCTGGCAAGCAACTTGGTCATTAGAGAATTATTCCTAGATTAGACATTTATGACGTATCAACAGAATACGCCATACAAAATAGAATAAGAGTCCTCAACCCATATTTCACATGGTGAGGAAGCCATTGGTTGCCACATACAACCAATATTTGAAGAGAGGCATAGTACAGCAAGCTGTATTATTTATGTAACTTCAATTCATTTCAGAAATTCATTTCTAGGGAAGAAATCAAGTGAGTTGGGCTTTTTCTACAATCCTGAAACCTAAATACGGTTATATTACAAATAGAGATGAGCGAACCTCAAGCATGCTCGAGTCGATCCGAACCCTAACTTTCGGCATTTGATTAGCGGTGGCTGCTGAACTTGAATAAAGCCCTAAAGCTATGCGGAAAACATGGATATAGTCATTGGCTGTATCCACGTTTTCCAGACAATCCTAGAGTTTTATCCAAGTTCAGCAGCCCCAGCAAATCAAATGCCGAACGTTCGGTTCGGATCGACTCGAACCCGGTTCGCTCATCTCTAATTACAAAGTATATATGTGTATGTGTTTTACATTGTAATATAACTTTATGAAATAAATGTATCCTTTTTATTTACATTTGCACTTCCATTGACTGGCAGAAGTAATATATACTACTGTCTATAAGAATATACAGTACATGGGGGGAACGGAATGTCGCTCTGTATTCTGCTGTGTGACAGTCCTTGAGCAGAGCAGGGGATTGGGAACTGCAAGGCTTAGGCACTCCTACATTTTTTTGACACAAATGTTGGTGGCAGCAGAGGGCCATCAACTGGTGCCCATCTGCTGGCCATCGCTAACTGTGATAACCCAGCTGCTGATAGCAACTGGCCCTCACTCTCTATGAAATTATCTCAGCTTCTGAGCTCACTTGGTAGAGTCCATGTGCATTATAGCATAACAGTATGGCATAATGCAGAAAGTTACTGACTTTTATGGTGTACCTGGATGTCATTCGTCAAGAAGTAGTCAAAGCATTATATTAATAATTAAGATTAATAATTAATTATATTAATAAATAAAAAATCTTCAAAGTACTCCTTAAGGGTCTGTCCACACGTACAGACTCGCAGTGTAAATCTCGCTGCGAGTCTGTCAGGTCCTGGCAGTTCCCTGCCACTACATACTCGCTGCGGTCTGGACGACCGCTGCGAGTATGTAATTCTGCTGCCCCCTTAGCCCCTTCTGCCACCGCACGGTGTGTCTGTATACATTACCTCTCCTCGCTGCACGGGGTCCCAGCATCCTGCTCTCCAGACCCAGCCAATCAATGTGTTGACCAGCCGCAGCCACTAATTGGCTGGGCGGGAGAGCAGGACACCGGGACCTCGTGCAGCGAGGAGAGGTAATGTATACAGACACAGCGGACGGCGGCAGAAGGGGTTAAAGGGGCGGCAGAATTACATATTTGCAGTGGTCGTTCAGACCGCAGCGAGTAGGTAGTGACAGGAAACTGCCAGGACCTGACAGACTCGCAGCGAGATTTACGCTGCGAGTCTGTACGTGTGGACAGACCCTTAAAGGTTTGTTCTGCTTGCGCACAGAACTTGAGGGGCATGGGACCATTTCTTGGCAAACCATCATTTCAGAGTCAGCTGTTTCTCCACTCTGAACTATGGAGAGGAACAGATTGACACCTACCTTTTAAGATTCTTGTCTGACTAAGACATTGGTTTTGTTTTGTGTTTTTTATTAGTAAACAGTGGAAAAGAGGGGGTACAAAAGTGAAAAAAATGGGGCAGGGACAATTGGCAAGTCAATCTTCACAGGTCTTAATACTAAACAAAAAAGTGAGCATAGAAAAGTTCCAACATAACGTAGCATATATCCGAATAAGTCATGTATATATCAGATAGCATTATGAAGGAGTGGATGTGAAAACAGGCAGTTCCCTGCAAGAAGGAAAAAGCTCCCAAGGGGGAGAGCAGATATAAGGCAGGGGAAAGAAAGGGAAGGGGGGGGGGGAGAGAAATGTCAGCACAGTACGGGGAAAGAAAAGGTAATCCACATGAATGAGCAAGACATTGGTTTTCTATTTTTTTTTAATTATTATTAAAACTATCATAATTACCCCTTCATGACCAAGCCCAAAAAAGCTAAATGACCAGGCCAATTTTCAGTTTTGTATTTTCATTTTTTTCCCTCTTCGCCTTCTAAGAGCTATAGTGCCTTAATTTCTCCATCTACAGGGCCATGTAAGGGCTTGATTTTGTTTTCTCGGAAAATTGTCCTATTGTGACACTTACAGTGATTTTATTTTTTCCCCTACAGGGCAGAATATGATGCAATTTTTGTACGATGACCTCTAGTTTTTTTTTAGTTTGTGTATAACGGACATTTTGATAATTATTTATAATCATAAATTGTTGTATATTTATTTGTATAGTTTATTGGGGATGGGCTTTGTGATATTTATTTATTTAGATTTTTTTAAGTCCCAAAAATGATTTACCTGCAACCATTAAATTGCATATATTTGTCTATGCTATGCCATGGCATAGCATTGATTAATGTAATCGTATATACATCCGGCAGTCCAGGTAAAGGATCGGGACCCCTGCAATGATACTGCGGGGTTTCCGATTAGTGAGTAACAGGAGCTGTCACACTAAAATGCTGTGGCTTGTAATTAAAGGTGAGGGCCCGGCTGTTGATATTGCAGCTCATAGCCCTGCACAAGGTTTGGGCAAACAGGTACTACATTGGTGTAGTGACAGGTGCCTGTGCCATACCTGTACAGCAAGGGACATCTAGATGTTAACAGTCATTCAAATAATATTAAAATCCAAATCAAGCACTATAGAATGGAAAATTGCACAAAATAATAACAATGTATGTCTTATGAAAATGCCATGCATATTTCATAATCAAACAAAATAGCTAACTAGCATGTAAATGAGCCTCAAGGGAGATATCTAAAGAGATAATGGTGCAGTACTTTATATGTTAGAAAGAATATATGAAGAACTAGCAAGCCAAATGCATTTATTTACTGTAATGCTTACATTATCACTTAATCTTTGCACATTATCATAATAATGGTTTTGTTTTTTTCTCAAGCGTTGGAATCATCAGACATGTTTAAGGTTACATCATAAATGGACTATACTGCATTTTTATGTATATTATTTATATTTTATGTGTCTACAGCAAAATCATCGAACTGCAGATGTCAACATCTGCAGAGTTTTTATGATCTACCTATGCTCATGTTCAGTTTTCCCATGCACTCCAGAAGCTTACAAATTGGTTCCCTATGAAATCTACCCTGAGGACAATTAGATTGTGAGTCCTCTTGGGGATATGGAGTAATGTGACTACTAACAATTTCTGTTTCCATAGTTATTACAGTTTTTACACAAACTATACAAATTACTGTCAGGCACCAGACGACAGGAAAAAGACAAGACAGTGAGCAAAAACACTGAATGCACCAACTAGGTAGCCGCGGACAACAATGAAGGCAGTCCCTGTACTAGTATAGGTGCACACAGAACAAGACAGACAAACAAACACAATAAAGAATAATCAACAGTTCGGGTCACAACAATCAGGCAGCAAAAGTACAAAATCAGGATCCAATAGGCAAAGTCAAAGTCCAGGCAATATGGTAAGGGGCAGGCGGCAAGCAAGGAAGGTCAAAGATACAAAGCAAAGATCAGGAGAAGCAAAAAACAGAAGACACAAGCAGGCAGAGAATAAGTCAATAACCAGAAATGAGTGCACAGACTGGGGTAGTTATATAGGAGGCCAGGGTTCTGATCCAGAACGTAATTGGACCATCTACCTGATCTCCAAGCACAGACACCTGACAACAAAACAGATCCACTGGCAGGAAAACCTGTCAGTCACAGCATAACCAAAACAAAGATTAACCATGACATGGCCAGATAGAATTCAGCAGGTGCAGTCGGGTGTGTCCACCAAACCTAATGAGCAGATAAACCAGTGTTCAGACACTGCAAAATCAAACACAGAAACAGAATACGAGAAATTCTTCTTGGCACCGCACAAGCCGAGGGGCCCATAACGCTCCGCAAAGATACCATCCTGACAAATACATCATATAACATAGCCAGGTAAAAAAATCAGCTACTATACATATTCATAAACACAATATAGCCATTAAAGAATAATTCCACTGAACAGTGTCTCTTAGAGATAAGGCACAAAACAAAGTGTCAGGAAATACACAACAAAACATTAACAATAACAATATCCAGACATTTCCTGAACAGTGGACATGTGAGCTGTTGCATAGTGAAGTAAATAGATAGATAAATAGAGAGCTGTGTCTCCATGGGTGCCAAATTTTTGAAAGCTAATGATAGTATGATTGCCGTATGCCACAGCTTCTTCGTAATTGTATGCAACGTTAAGTGACTGGCCTAATTAGGCCATATTAGGGATCTCTGTGGACTTCCAATATGAGTTTTGCTATCATAAATATCTTCACCAATAGAATTATATAAGTTATGTTAAAGTCTTGTATGCCTATTAACAAAAGTGCTTGTTGTGGTGTTTTAGGAATCCTCTCAACCAGCACCAATTCCAACATCTGCCATACAGCACTCCAGTATTCTTTGGCTCAAGGACATTCTCAAAGCAAGTGGAGTAGCGTGCTAATTTGTCTACAACCCCTCCAACATCTATCAGAAGACGATACAAATATTCTATGACGTCTTTGGGGGTAAAATACTACTTCAACCTAGTTTTAAGGATGGATTCTATGTAGGATATGCATCCAAGAGGCCTACTGTATATGAACATCTAAAGGTGACCTCCCCATCATTGTTCGATGGAGATCTGAAGGTCCTTGGCCAAGAATCATATAAGCCTATAGGTGCAAACACATGGAAATTATTGTATAAAAAAATTTAATCTGTTCATTTGGGTCTTAAGCAGGTGAATAAGCTCTAAGTCACAACATACTGTAATGTCTTTTCTTGTAAATAAACAGTTTCTAAGTTGGAGGAATTAATGGAAGTCACAAGACGGTAAGTTAAAATCTCTTTGCAAATTTGCCCATGCGGTCATTTTCAACTTTAAGCATCTATATCAATGGTAAGTAATTAGCTGTATAAAGAGATTTTAGGGGGCTGTCAAATTTACACCAAGGTAGACTATACAAGATTCCCTCCAATCTAATGTGTATTTAGAGTTCAGAACTTCCACCTTATTCAAAGGCATGTTAAGGGGAAAGGCCTGGATCTTTGTAGAGTTAAGTTTATAGAAGGAAATATCCCAAAATCTATATAGTATTTGCAAAATATTTGGGGTAGACTGCATGGGATTGGAGACAGTAAGAAGGATGTTGTCCGCGTATAAGGACACAGTATGAGTTTGGCCTCCAATACATATCCCTGTGATCCACCCTCCCCCATCCGTGCGCAGCAGTTGTGCCAGGGGCTCTATTGACAAAACAAAAATCAAAGAGGAAAGGGGAATCCCTGCCTTGTCCCACTGGAGATAGCAAAGGGAGAGGACAGGGTGCCAGTGGCAAACATTTGGGCCATCAGGGCTGAATATAGCACCACAATGGCCCTAAGTATGGGGCCAGCAAATCCCATTTGTTGCAACACCAATAAGGCATACAACCAGTTTATGTGTTGGCAAACACCTTTTAGGGGTCTAGCGTTAGCAGTAATGCAGGGTCTCTCCTGTTATTGTAACCCTTTCTACCCCGAATAAATCCCAATTGGTCTTCCTTTGTCAGGGAAGACTTTATAGGGGCTAATCTCAATGTTAATAGTTTGGCAGATATTTTCAAATATGTGTTGAGGAGTGATACTGGCCTAAAATTTTGTGGCAGACTTCCGGTTCCGGCATGCAGATATGAGGACATGCAGGAAGGAGCTCCCTCACAGCACCCCAACCTACCCGCATATAAATCTGCAAGCTGTCTCCGGATGAGATCCCTGGTATCGCTATCTTTTTCCCGTGCCTACAGGGGAGCGAATCCTGTATGGATCACTTTGTGACGCGGATCCCAACTAATACAGTGGTAACTGCGCCATTGCACGAGGCCCTGCCGCAGCAAGGACAAACCATGATGGCGGGCGCAACAGAGAGATACGAGACAACAGTGAATTCCCAGGTACTGTTTGAATCTCTGCAGACAGAGCAGTGTCCACGGGCAAACGAGCCACCAGAGAACATCATTCTCAAGACTCCCAATTTCCATCTTTATTGGAACATTCAGAGACGGCTAACCCAGGGTTAGACTCTCAGGCCACGATAATACCTATAAACTACAAACAGCTAGCCCTCGCTGTAGCAGAAAGATTAGCTCCCGATCTAAAGAAGACTATGATCACTGTTATCAGCCTTCATGCAAGTATTACAACAAGAAGTAGCCCGTAATACAACCTGCATATGTGACCTAGAACAGCGTACAGCACAAGTAGAAGACGTGACTTCTAGAATAACTATACAAGTACGCAACATACACATTGAAACCACCATGCTTAAAGAAAAGCTGGAAGATCAGGAAAATAGAGCAAGGCGCAATAACCTGCGCCTTGTAGGACTGCCAGAAAATTGTGAAAGCCCAACAGCTTAAATAAATCTGTGAAAATGACCTACCGGAGGCCTTGGATCTGCCGCCCGCACGGAAGGTCGAAAGGGCCCGTCGCTTGGGACCTAACTTAAAGGGACCAGACGTATCCCCTGAACTCAATATAAGACCACGTCAAGTCACAATGCGGTATTTAGATTTTAATGACAGAGAGAACATTCTCAAAGCATTCAGGGTGAGAAAGACCCCACTACTTTTACATGGAGCAAAAATACTCCTGTTTGCCGACTACTCAGCAGAAACCACAAAAAAGAGATTCAATATGGTATGTTCTACGTTGCACAAAGAAGGCATAAAGTTCCGACTACAACATCCTGCTACCACATGTCTATAGAAACCCCGGGACCATCTGATGCAGCCAGCCCAGAGAAGAAGAGACACAGAGATTGAACACTTTAACACTGTAAAAGGGACATGGATCTTATAGAAAGACAATAACCTCCACTCGGACACGACCTCTGACCGCCGGTTACCACCGCAGAGGCCTACAGTTGGATTTGCTGGGACCTGAGGCCCCCTTACAGAATAAGACCTAATCTTTTTGATCCACAAATATTTTTCTCTTTTGCCCAATCTTCCCCTCTTCTCCAACTACCCCCCCCCTTCCTCTCCCCACCTCCTCAGTGGAATGCGGTGAGTCACTCTTCCAACCCACCTCCATTACGAGAAAGGGTACTCCCCCTGTTGTTGGAACACGCCTCATTAATAGACCCTTGGAGAGCTCTTCATCCTGCAGAAAGATCGTATACATTTTACTCAGCCACACAAATGTCATGGTCTCGTATAGACTACATCCTGCTTAGTCAGGAATTGTATTCTCAGCTCCTTCATGCTTAGATAGAACAGCTAGTTATTTCAGATCATGCCCCGATTACCGTAATACTTAGAGACACACACCCTAAGGGTACTGATTGGTTGTGGCGTTTTCCAACATCATTATCCACAGACGGAAATTTTATATCACTGCTAAAGGCTTGGTGGCTAGAATATGTATAGGCAAACGCAGAACATGTCCAAAACCCCCCACTATATTGGGACGCCGCAAAAGCAGTAATCTCCTATGTTGCGAGTAAAAAAAAGGAAACAATGAAAGCTTATGTTACAGCCAGTACAAAATAATGTAATGCATATACCTTGTTTTTACAGACCCCCATCACCAAGCTCTAAAATTGCCTGGGAGACCGCCAACAGGGATTTTAATGACTGGGTGACACAGAGGGAGGTGTTCTATAGGCCTGAAATGGACGCCACATTGCATCGCTATGGGAACAAGGCCGGTAAACTTCTCGCAAATTTAGCGAAGGGCGTAAACCAATCCACCATATCCCTGCCCTTTATGATGAAAAAAATGCCTTCTCACCGACCCAAAAGCCATCAGTGATCGATTGGGTTCCTACTTTACGTCACTCTACTCTGACAACGCTGACCTCACGCAACTTTATTAGATAGAGTCCCCCTCCCTCAGATGACGCCAGATCAATTAGATAGTCTTAATGCCCCCATCACTCCTCAAATAGTATCAGCCACTATTAAAACACTGAAAAACAGTAAAGCCCCTGGACCTGATGGGTTCGGAAGGGAATTTTACAAAATTCTCACTGATCAAATCAGTGAAACACTGTCTAATCTATATAATACGGCCATGCAACTTCCAACTTCATTTGAAACATCATATGTAAAACTCCTCCTCAAACAAAATAAAAACTTATTAGATCCAGGATCCTATCGCCCTATATCATTAATCAATGTGGACTTAAAAATATTATCTAAAATCATGGCAGACAGACTTTCAGACATAATGCCCCATCTTATAGCTAAAGAACAAATTGGCTTCATCAAACATAGATCAGCTGTCACCAATATGCGGACAGTGTCGCAGTCCTAGACAGAGTTCGCCTTTCTCCATATCCTGGAGGATACCCAACCCTAGTCACCCTTGACACAGAAAAGGCATTTGACAGCCTGAGGTGGTTGTGGATGAGGGTCATTCAGATCTCTTTTATCCCTATTATACTCCTCCCCGAAAGCCAGGATACATACGCCAGGCTTTCTATCTCCCATTATCCCGCTTCAGAGAGGCACCAGACAGGGCTGTGCATTGTTGCCATTACTTTTTGACCTAGCACTGAAACCATTGGCGAGGTACCTCAACTCAGGTGATGTGTTCGCAGGTATAAAAATAGGTGAAATGGCGATGCGGACAGCTCTGTTTGCAGACGATTTGTGATGAGCGAATACTGTTCGATCGAATAGATATTCTATCGCATAGTAAGGTATTCGATCTATTGAATATTATCGAATAGTTTGCCGAATATTCGATAAATATTCGATAAGCGTTCAAATCCCCCAGCTTCCATTTTTTACCTCCAAGTGGTCGAATAGATGTTTTTCAATAATCGAATATTTCCCATTGACTTTAATGGGATTGAATATTCGATCGAATATTTGGGAGATATTCGTACGAACATCGAATATTCAAATATTTCACTATTCGCTCATCACTACAGATGATGTCATTATTTTTTCTGATAACCCCTGGAAGGATTTCCCCAATATTATGACAACACTTAATGAATTTGGAACATACTCTTTAGAATAAATAAAACAAAATCTGAAATACTGCCTTTAACCTCCCTATCACAGTCACAATATACCAACCTTAAACAACTAGGATTGACAATAGCCACTACCCACATTAGCTATTTAGGGATTAAAGTGGGCAGATCCCCCCATTCTTTATACACATTAAATTTCCCACTAATACAAAAGATTCAAACCGAGCTCTATAGATGGAATTCCCTCCCCATATCTCTATTAGTGAGATGTCACTTAATCAAAATGGCTAGCTTTCCAAAACTCCTGTACCCCCTACAAACAATCCCATTACTCCTTAAACGATCAAACATAAACACCCTCACCTCTACATTTACTAAATTCATTTAGGCCGGTGGGAAGGCAAGGATAGCTCTATCCAAACTTACCTTACCTAAGGAAAAAGGTGGAATTAACTTTCCAGACATAAGGAGTTACAATGTCGCGTGCCTTTTCAGGCAATTATTAGACTGGTAACATGATTCTTGTGTCTATTCTAATACACACTTGGAAAGACAGCTAGCGGCCTCGTGGGGTCTTATGGCTATTTTACATGGCCCTTTACCTTCTCTGCCGCCAGTCATCAAACACTCTTTAACCTTGAGAGATACTATTTTGGCTTGGAAAGCTAAGCGTTTGAAATATGGTCTATCTGTGCAATGCTCCAAACATTTTCCACTATGGAATGTGCCAGACTTCTCCCCTGGATATGAGAATTCCATGTTCAAACCGTGGAAAACAGCAGGAATTTCTGTTCTGGTTGACCTCCTACACCCAGTAGAAAAGAGATGGCTGACCCTAGCCGAATTAGTTACCTTACATAAAATCTCTCCTTAAAATGTCCTACCATATTCACAAATTGTGTCATACTTTTCTAAGAGATTAGCTAATATATCCCTAGAAGCACCAGAAAATGACTTTGATAGTCTCTTCCAAATACCATCTATTAACTCTATTTCGAACCTCTATAAAGTTATAGAACCGATCTTTCGGCATTCCCAAACAACCCAGGTAGGAAAAAATGGGCTAATGCTCTTAATTCCCCACATATCCTCACCCATATCCCTACTACTATAAGAGACTTTGGAAAACATATCATGAACGAAAAATGGAGGGAGACCCAACTTAAATTGTTACACCACGCTATATATGCTTTTGAGCTCCCTCCATCTCAAAATTTTCCACATAGAAAAGCAGAATGCCCTAAATGTGGTGCGCCTAAGACAGACTTATTACACAGGATTTGGCAAGGTCCGCACTTAACGCGGTATTGGGCAGATACTCTAAACATAATACAAAAAAAACCTTTACCTTTACTAAGCCACTAACTCCAGTGGAAGTCATCTTTCACATTACATTAGACGAAAATGATCCCGGGGAATCATGTAACCACCTCTCAGCAATGTGCATACTATACTAATGGTAGCCAAACTACAAATATTACAAAAATGGTTATCTAGTTCTCCCCCACAGGCCGCTGATATCTTAGATGCACTCAAATCTCTCTTTCATACCAAAAGACGGATAGCATTACACAATAAGGAACAATTGACTGGACCACTGTTCCGAAAATGGAAGTAATTCTTATGCCAATTCTTGTCGGCAACGAATGTGAGAGATATTATGATTCCCTTTCGCCAAGCGACATGGTACCTGGAAGAGGACCTGAAGGGCACTTTATGCCCCCTTAAGGTTCCATGATTCCCTAGATTAGGAAACACTGTAAAGCATCAGTACATATTTTGCTACTACATGTTAACTACCAAGGTAGGAAAGGTAATTGGAAATATCCCACTGCACAAATAGAGATACATACTTATGGTCATGGGAGGACTCCTAGCTTTATCCTCTTAATTCTTCAGACAGGAGACATGGTTTGTTTAGATGTTTATTTGTTATGATGTTTATTTTTTGTGCAGTCACAGATAACTAAGAAGCGTAGGTTTTCCAGGTGTCTATCTACTAACAGATATACACATGATGTTGTACTATAAATGGAACTGAAACAAGAAAATATCAGTTCGGTATAACCCTTTCTCCTTCTACTTCCTCTCTATTCTAGAGGCAACACAAATATTCTTCCCCCTTCTTTTCTCACTCTTATGATACTCGATGGTCATGTAATTTTAGTGAGACAATGTTAATTGTTGAATTTTCATTTAAGATAGATTCCTGATATTCATGTATATGGCTTCCTGGCTTTTCCCTGGTTTGGGGAAAGTAACTATGAATGTCCTTTGATTTCCACAAGGAAGAGATCCCATGTGTAGCGTGAGGTAAAGATGGTGTAGCGCTGGGTCAAGTATGGGGTCAAAATATTGGCATATACTTTATAATATTTACTTGTTAGGCCCCTTAGTGTCCCTGCCTACTAGCCTCTATCAACCCTAAGCAGCTGCAGACAACTATGGTAACAATCCCTAACTTATATATGTGCCAACACAGAAGACAGACAGACAAACAAGCAGGGATAGTCGAACAGGCTGCGGTGGTGACCCATGTCCCAGGCCACTGCCACACCCGTTCTCCCCACCGGAACTCCCTAGCAGATGCCAAAGCCCACGTGCAGGGGCCTTGTGCTGCTGTCTCTTCTGTCCCCCGGGGGCGCCTAACCTGGTCACTCTCCTGCTGCGTCCTGCTTTGGCCGGCACATGCGTCCCCACCCCCTTTGGCACACTCATCGGCTCTTGCAAATTTAAAGGGATGGCATGTCCTTCTTTGGTTTATGCACTCAACACTCTGGGCACCTTCCTGACCCCTCTGTTGGAGCCTCTGCATACTTCCTAACAAGTGGTCCCAGCTTTCCCGTGATTCCTGCCCGTGGTAGAGGGTGTCATGCATAAAACATATCAGGAAAGACTTAAGGATTTGAATCTGTATAGTCTGGAGGAAAGAAGGTAGAGGGGGGATATAATTAAAACCTTTAAGTATGTTAACCCCTTCAAGACAGAGCCCTTTGATGCACGGATGTCTGGGTCAAATTAATGCAATGTTCCTCCCACCTTCTAAGAGCCATAGGGCTTTTATTTTTCCACCTACAGGGCTTGTTGGGGTGTCTAGTTTTTATTAATATCATATCGGTGTAAAAAATATTTTTGATCGCTTTTCATATTTTTTTTTTCTGATATATAATTTATTAAAATCAGCCTTCCTGGTGTTTTTTTCCCTTCCATGTACGCCGTTCAACTCGCTGTCACTGCAGCGGTCCCGCACAGATCAGTAAGTATATGTACATTCCTACTGCATGAGGTATGTGCAGTAGGAACGTATATATTTGTATTACTGACGGGAAGGAGTTAAAGGACTAAATAAGGTTCAGGAGGGAAGTTTTTAGTAAAAAACTGAACTCAAGAACAAGAGGGCACAGTGAAAGGTTATTTGGGGGAAAGATCAGAAGCAATGTGAGAAAATATTACTTTACTGAAAAAGTAGTAGATGATTGGAACAAACTTCCAGCAGATGTGGTTGGTTGATCTACAATAACAGAATTTAAACATGCCTGGGATAAAGATTTCTAAGATAATAAGAATGGAAATACTAAAAGGGCAGACTAGATGGACTAAGTTGTCTTTTTCTGCTGATAATCTTCTATGTTTCTATTTTGCTATTCCTTCCCATGGTTCCTGCCCCCAGTTTTCTGTGGTTCCTGTCCGTGACTGCTATCCCGGTTCCAGCCATGAGTCCTGCTGTGTTCCAGCCTGCTTGCCTACCTGTCTCCAGGTGCACCTTGCTCACCCTCGTTAGCAAGCCAAGCCAGGGGTAGCGACCTGGGGGTCGCCTGCCACCTTGGGTTGGGTACTGGTTAAGACCAGTGGCCCCGTTTGACTCCGCTCCCTGGTCACTAGTGGTGGTACAGCGAATCCACCGAATATCTATCCTAATAATAAAAGAAATAATATCAGGGCAGACTAGATGGACCAGGTGGTCTTTTTCTGCTGATAATCTTTGTTATGTGCAAAAATTTGTGCAAAAGGTAGAAAATGGCACATAATACATGATATACAATATACAATACAATATATTATCCTAGTTATAAATATAAGATTTCATGATGCTGCACGCTTTTCAACCAAAGGTCAAGTAAAGCAAAAGAAAACAATTGTGTAAGCATTTATGACTTTTTGATACAAAAATCCGCCACCATTATTACAGTCTCCATTCAATGCTTCACACATGATTATTGCTGCATGATGTAGCAACTGTGTTGGCTATGGCAAGGAGCATTATAGTATTTTCTGCAAGGTGAGTATATATAAGGCTATGTCTGAGAGCTATAGACACTCCATGTGCCACAGTATCCTGCCTCTGTATAGTACAGCATCAGATAAATGTTCTCTTCTGAAACCTACGCATCTAGGGAAGATTCTCTCCGAAATATGGTAGTTTTGCTACATGGCAATGTATCTTTGTAAAAAAGTAAAGGCATACAGGGGAATAGTGAGGCTACATAACAAAGACTCGCATTGCTGATAAATTGTGGCATTGTATAACTAAAAATCCTAATATAATTTTCCTCTTTAAAGTAGAAAAAAACTAGCCATGTATTCTTACATAAACAATTACCATCACTCAGTTGTATTATAAATATATATTTTTTCTTTATTTAAACCTGTTTTACTTCATCAAGTATACACGATTGCATTTTTACCTTTCACTTAAAATGTAAAATAACCTATGTATACTTTATACTTTATGTTCATTTTTGCCCTTCATTTGGTAAATTATATGTGTTTTGTTCTACTAGTTTGTTTATAATAAACGCCCAATATGTACAGTTTCTCCTAGGGGACATACAAAGGAGGCACATAGTACTTCTGCCAACTTATGTAATATAAAATAGTCAATAAAACCCTTCCCTTGCAACTTATGGCATTCTATAAAATGGGCTCTCTTCTGCAGTGAATAGTGGCTTATAGCACAGTATTTTAAAATGTACTGTACAAAGTGGCAATTTGCCTGTGTTTATGTTCTGCAGTAAAGAGAAAAAAATGTTATGACTTTGTGTGTGCCTTTACATAACCCAGGCCCCAGCGTAATTGAGAAAACTTTTTGATCTATATGTCTAAGAGAGATTATAGATAGATAGAAAATAGACTGATGGATAATAGACAGATAGATAGCTAGATAGCATTTCCATATTTTAAATTTAAAATGCAGATATAATCTAATATACATCATAGCACACTCCTGTTTTAAACATTTGTTTTCCTTCTTATAATTACTATTTTTTTTGCCTAATTCTCTTAGCAAAATCCCAGAGCTGCAAAATTTGCCCCTCTGCTTATTGTTCCTGGAAAATGTAGCCTGACATGAATTATTTTGTTTGATATCTTTAATAGGAACTAGTTCCAGTAGTTGGTTTGTGGCTCTAATTTCTTTCTCAAGAAGCAAAGTCAGCATTATTGTGATCCATATTGTACTTTATTCTCAATTTGCAAACTCAAACTTTTAAGTAGTGTTTTGTATGTTTAATAACCAAATTCCAATAATGATAATTTGCTTAGCACATTGTTAAGAAAGTAACTACTGTTCTGCACTAAACTTTCCCTAATTAAGATAATATTACTATGGAGTCTTTACTTAGAAATTGCATTACGTGCATTTAGTCATTGTTTGGTGTGTCATTTACTGCTTGACAGCTGCTGTAACATATGGCTTGACATCATTATAAAGCTTCATAAAATCATTGCATGAGAGTTTAATGCATTGTCTTAATAATTAGATAAAAGGCGTTGGTACATAAAAGAGGAAAGTAATCAAGGGGGTGGTACAAGAACAAGCGGCGGACCGTGCCTCCTTATTTATTTACCATAACATTCCATTCTGGTACTACATTTATTCATGAGGCAGAACACGCTCACACACTGGCACTTTTGAAATCTGAATTGCACACACATCTGCCTGCCAAGGAACGTTACACTATGGGACGGCAGTTAATAAAGGGTTAGTACTTTAAATTAAGATAAACAATTAAGATAACAATAATAACAATCATTATGATATATATTATTCACGTCTTAGTAGCCATGGTCTGTTTTATAAGGAGCTCTATTTAAAAAAAAAAAAATGGAGGCTGAGATAGGCATCGGTATAACATCCTTTCAGACTCTTTTGTCTAATGTGAAATAATAGCTCAGTTATAGAAAATTTACCCATCAATGAAATGGTGGTTCATTGTCCCATTTCCAGACCAAAGACAATGGAAAATTTGTTGTTTTGAAATATATATGTATATATTTAGACTAACAAATATCCTGCAAATTATAAGATTTTTAAGTAAAAGAAAGGTTTATTCTACCGACAAAAATAACTTATGAAGATGTTAAATCAAAATGTGAAAATACAAATTACCGACTTTTATTTCCTCTTGGTTCTAATCATCTGGTGTGTTGAAGCAAAGCCTAAGGGTGTGTTCACACATTCAGGTATTTAAATGTAGTTATTAAATACAAAGTCATATAGGACACAGGAAAAACTTGTATGATGGTGCTTCTTAATATAATCTCAAGATGGGAGTTACTATAACAGTGTGAGTTTAATAAAAATAAAAAGTAAAATATACAGCAGATAATACATCCGCGGATGATAAATCTTTTCATCAAATCCAGGTAGAATGAGGTATATCAACATAGAGGATATATATTTTCACTCACTGGCCACTTTATTAGGTACACCATGCTAGTAACGGGTTGGACCCCCTTTTGCCTTCAGAACTGCCTCAATTCTTCGTGGCATAGATTCAACAAGGTGCCGGAAGCATTCCTCAGAGATTTTGGTCCATATTGACATGATGGCATCACACAATTGCCGCAGATTTGTCGGCAGCACATCCATGATGCGAATCTCCCTTTCCACCACATCCTAAAGATGCTCTATTGGATTGAGATCTGGTGACTGTGGATGCCATTTGAGTACAGTGAACTCATTGTCATGTTCAAGAAACCAGTCTGAGATGATTCTAGCTTTATGACATGGCGCATTATCCTGCTGAAAGTAGCCATCAGATGATGGGTACATTGTGGTCATAAAGGGATGGACATGGTCAGCAACAATACTCAAGTAGGCTGTGGCGTTGCAACGATGCTCAATTGGTACCAAGGGGCCCAAAGAGTGCCAAGAAAATATTCCTCACACCATGACACCACCACCACCAGCCTGAACTGTTGATACAAGGCAGGATGGATCCATGCTGTCATGTTCTTGACGCCAAATTCTGACCCTACCATCCGAATGTCGCAGCAGAAATCGAGACTCATCAGACCAGGCAACGTTTTCCAATCTTCTACTGTCCAATTTCGATGAGCTTGTGCAAATTGTAGCCTCAGTTTCCTATTCTTAGCTGAAAGGAGTGGCACCCGGTGTGGTCTTCTGCTGCTGTTGCCCATCTGCCTCAAAGTTGGACGTACTGTGCGTTCAGAGATGCTCTTCTGCCTACCTTGGTTGTAACGGTTGGCTATTTCAGTCACTGTTGCCTTTCTATCAGCTCGAACCAGTCTGCCCATTCTCCTCTGACCTCTGGCATCAACAAGGCATTTCCGCCCACAAAACTGCCGCTCACTGGATGTTTTTTTTTTTTTCTGGACCATTCTCTGTAAACCCTAGAGATGGTTGTGCGTGAAAATCCCAGTAGATCAGCAGTTTCTGAAATACTCAAACCAGCCCTTCTGACACCAACAACCATGCCACGTTCAAAGGCACTCAAATCACCTTTCTTCCCCATACTGATGCTCGATTTGAACTGCAGGAGATTGTTTTGACCATGTCTACATGCCTAAATGCACTGAGTTGCCGCCATGTGATTGGCTGATTAGAAATTAAGTGGTACCGTGCAGTTGGACAGGTGTACCTAATAAAGTGGCCAGTGAGTGTATATATATACTGTATATATATATATATATATATATATACTTTGAATGAAATAAATGCAGCACTCAGGGAATACAGTGATGATGGTGCTCAGCAGTAGATACCATTGACCAGTGGTACAGGTAATATCCAAACAAAGAGTTACCGCAGCACTCGTACATATGCAGTCAAATAAACATGTTTATTTCACCCACAGGAAAACCGTGACGTTTCGCTCTTTACACTGAGAGATTTCTCAAGAGAGAAATTCCAATAAAAAAAAACTGATTGAACAACCTCTTTAAGTCTCCTTCCTCCAGCCTGTTGCGTTCTGCTGAAGACACAGAAAACTGTGTGTGAGTGGTTCTTTCCATCTGCCCTTCTGAGATTGATCATGTAAACACATGTAAACAGTTCCCCGACCAGCTGTTTCTACATGATTAATTACAGTAAGGTCATCTGAGTGCAGAGACAGCTGGCCAGTAACACTTTTACATGAGCCATCTCGGAAGGGAGGGAGGGGGGGAAGAAGAGGTGGAGAGAGCAGCTCACAAACAGTTTTCTGTGTAGCAGAAAGCGGTAGGATCAAAACTGGGAAAAAGAGACTGAAAAAGTTATGACAATTATGGATGATTCAGCATGTATTTTACCTGATGGAATGGAATGCAATGGAAGATCTGTTTTCTTAGACTTTAGAGCTTAAAGGGAACCTGTCACCCCCCGTACCGGGGTGACAGGCTCCCGACCCCCCGTTAGAGACCCCTATACTCACCTCATCCCGCCGGGTCCCGCTTCTGGAGGTGGTCGGGTCCCGGAGATCTCAGCCGCTGCAGCCCGGCGCGCGCGCTGAGAGATGAGTCCAACACCCATAGAGAATGACAGGAGAGTCCAGCGCTCCGTCATTCTCTATGAGCGTTGGACTCATCTGTCAGCGCGCGCGCCGGGCTGCAGCGGCTGAGATCTCCGGGACCCGACCGAATCCAGAAGCGGGACCCGGCGGGATGAGGTAAGTATAGGGGTCTCTAACGGGGGGTCGGGAGCCTGTCACCCCGGCACGGGGGGTGACAGGTTCCCTTTAAAAATTATTTCAGGTCTACAGTTATATTTCAGGTCTACAGTTAGAGTTTTTTATGGTTACCTGCTTTCTAAGATCTGTATTTAGTAGGGATGAGCGGATTTACAGTAGAAGCAAAGAAAAGCACTTTTGTCAGGCAGCCAACTGACAAGTCGACCACCGAGCCTAGTGAAGTGCTTTGCTTTGCTACTACTGTAAATTTGCTTATCCCTAGTATTTAGTATACCAAGTATTTTACAGTAATCTGATATACTAAAACTTGCCTTATTGCATTATTGAAACTCAACTAAGATGTTAATGATAGGTCTGAATACAGAATATTCAACTGTTTTTAATGACCATCAGCAGAAGTGGGGATGTGGCTCTGGGCCAATGTACAAGCTGTGACTCACGTTATTTAATTAGTATGTGTATGTGCATTGTTGCATGCACTGTTGGATATCCCACCCTATGTACCTGATATTAGTAAATTTGGTCAAGTGTCTCCAAAAATAATTGTTCCCCTTAAGATGTTTATTTAAAGTATTTAAATTGCTGCAAAGTAAAATTCCTCCAAATACAGAAAAATATGATTCTAATTATTCATTCATTCTATCAGGACTTTATAAAGTAAGGTGCATTGGAGGAAAGCTTGAAATGTTAAAAATAGAATCATGAGTCAAAATGAAGTGGTTTCTACATTTATTCAGCTTTTAACATCATTTATTCAGCTTAAAATGCTTTATGCTTAAGGCAGAACAAAGATAATGGCTGAGTTGATGCTACTGCAAAATATAAATAGGAAATGTGCATGCAGTATCTTGCAGAAGTGCTCAATACCAATTTTCTTATTTTACTAAGTAAAAAAAAAACAACCCTTTTTTTTAATCATGAACACAACTGCATTCAATGCATAGGTACTGTACTGTATAAACAGAAATTTCAGACACTCTTCTTATTCCAGCGATACAAAATAGGTTTGGTCGCAATGATTATTTTTCAAAATGAAAATACACCTTGCCACAAGGCAAAGAGTGTTAAAGTGTACCTCCAGCGAACATTTTGTAAAAGTCTATCACACTGTGCCCAGTATTTTCTATAATGCAAATATTATTTAAATTTGATGCTGTAGGTCTGAGCGCCAGTCTCCTCGCTCCCCACCACACACAGATAAACCTTAGGAGACCTTAGGCACCCCTCTCTGTCTTCATAGCTCCCATCCTTAGTGACCCAGTGCCATAGACTTACATTTTACTTGATCTCAGGAGCTATGCAGTTGGAGAGGGATATGGGGAGAGAAGCATTTGTAACTCTATTCCAGTGCTGGATTTAAAATAGATGTACAGTAAATATTTTGGCAATAATGTGTTATAAACCTATCCTAAACCTAGCCTAAAGCTTAACTCTTTCTTCATTAGAGTCGAGACACAGGCCCCATGTCTGGGCCCCTATACGCACGCCAGAGCAAGACAGTCATTTGATTGACAGCCCTGGCCAGCACGCATCTGTCTTCCAGTCTATGAACTGCAGGTCGTGAAGCAGAAGAACTTTCACAGACCAGAACAAACAGGTTGGGTGTGTGTTTTTGAGGGGAAACTTTAACAGATTGGGTGGGGCTTACGAGTGTGTGTGTGTGTGTGTGGGGGGGGGGAGCAGTGCAAATAAGCAACATGCTACTGAGGGTTGTTGTACAATAGAGTTCAGCCCAGGATGAGCAATTGAAAGATATCCCCCACCCCCTCGTGATGCGCGCCTCCTCTTTTCATTTAGGAATGCCTCCAGTCTCTCTCACAGCCCCACCTCCTGCCTGGCTTAATCTGTCATTGTGCCCTGGTCTCCTCTCAAAATCCTGATGCAATGACAGGATGGGCCAGGCAGGAAGCAGGGCAGCAAGGCAGACTGAAGACATGCCTGAATGAGAAGAAGAGGCACTCATCACGGGGGGATCTTTGAATTGCTCAAGCTGGGCCGACCTACAGTGCACAACAGCATTCATTAGCATATCGGATTCCAGACAAATATAACGGGAACCAGGCAGCAGATTCAAAAAAGTTCCATGTCAGCTGACTGACGGCATCGGCCCTGATAGGGTGGTATGTAAATCTTATAACCCACCAAGTGGTACATTTGCCTAGAAAGAATTCAGGTTGTCATAAGGAGCCCAAGTCATAGAAGAAGCAATAAAGTACTTTCTGGAATATTTTTTTTTTATTCTGGAATATTTTCCACAATTTGATCTGAAAATGTTTATTCTATTATTAAAAAGTCTTGGTCCCTAAAAGTTAAGTGTAATATTCATCTAAAAACACCATATATTTTCATCTTTTTTATCCTTTTAATAGATAGATTGTAACACATGCTCTCAAGCAAAGACAAAATATTTTAGTCATTGATATTTAACATGTTATTTCAAATTCTAACAATATTTAATACACTATTTAATATAGCATCTGAAATTTAAAAGACGTTTATATGCCCTCTGTTGTTGTGTTTCTCTCTTTATTCTCTCTCCGGATGCTAACAAATAGAGTGATTCCCTTCTGGTATGGGAATCCTAGGTCTCCCTTCTGCTTTGATAATTGCATCACTCTTTCACTGTTTTGTTTAGGGATTTGGAAAATTATGACAAGTTTACTTAATTATTGTGCAGAAAATGATCAAGAATAAAATTTTCCCTAGCAAATAATTCATCACAGTGCAGAAAATTAATCACTAAACTTGAGTAAAAGATTCACTGTAGAATATAAGAACTTCATGTTTGTGTGGTAGTTTTTAAAAGGATTTATAACAGTTAGTGTTTATATGTGAGAACTTGTGCTGCACATTTTATCTTTATCTGATTATTCTTTCACTGAAACATTTCCTGAAATCAAAACATGACAAAGAATTGTAACTCCATTTGTATTCATCTTTCAAAACCGATCACTTGATTCAACTGTTCATGATTTATGTTGAATTGTCATATCGGAGAAGCTGTTGGGTACCAATAGGTATAAGTCGATAGAGAATGACTCTAAATTGTGGATACAGTAACATTAGTGGTAAATGGTCAGGGACTGAAAATCAAAGCAAAACTGGCTTAGTTGTCCACAAAAACCAATCATAACCCAGCTTTTATTTTTAAGAGTCAACCAGTGGGTGTTAATGCCATAAGGAAGTGTATGGGTCATCCCAAGACTTCTGAAGTAACAGTGAACAGGAATCAAGGCATATTTAAGCATAGTCCTAAAAAGTCGACCAGGCTGACTATACTAGAACTACAGATGCCCCAAATCACGGAATGCCCTATCTAACCAATCTAGCCTAACTAACTAATCTAGCCTACATTGTAACCCATACAGAGTACATCTTCAGGAGCTGAAATCAGACAACAAACTGAAATGCTGTGACTTTTGCACTGAATTGTAGCTCAGGAGGAGAATGAATTTGCTGACAGGTTGGCGTTCTGTGATAAGGACACCTGTTACCTCAGGTGAAGGTCAGTCATCACACAACAATACTATTTGGGCCTCAGAAAAAACTAGAGATAAGCGAACTTACTGTTTAAGCAGCTTAAAAAATTTGTCCTAGTATGTCTTTTGATCCTTTTTGAATCCTCTGTATTACTATGACCACGGAGGTTATCTCACAGTGTTTTAGATTGTTAGTGGAATTGGAATGTACATAATTATACAGCTATATATTTACATAAGCTAGCCCTCTTTGTTTATTGCTGCTACAACTGGTCGGCCTGGGGTAAACCTCATGCACACAGCCATATCTTAAAGCCATTTTAAGACACCCATAGAATAGGCTCTACTGTACTTATGTATGCCTTCAATTTGAAAGAGATGTCAGATTTCATATGAATACATTTAATAGATATATTCTCTCCAAGAAGCATTGCATCAGATGAAAAATATCTTTGTAATTCAACAGGCAGAAAGCTTTTATTTAGCCTTTGTGTTTCATTACAAGCTTCCGGAACACACCTTAGCCCATGAATGTCCATGAATTTCAGTTTTCTCTGCCTGAATTTCAGTTTTTCCACTGTCAAAAAATATAAATAAATAAATTAATTATTATTAATAATAATAATAATAATAATAATAATAATAATTATAATAATAATAATAAATAACTGCTAATGTTTAGGTACTGGAAGCCAGGATAATAGGAAATAAAAAGGTTACATGTTTAGGTCATCTGAATGTTAACACTATTGTAATTTTTTATTTAGACTGTGTAATTATGAGTATATATACAGTCACCATGCATCTAATGTGATATGCCATACGAGGCTCCAGAAATATAGAATATATACATATATTCTAGGGGCATGCTAAGTTCAGGGAACCAGACTCAAAATAAGCAAACACCAAAGGCCACATCCACTGTAGTTCTCAGCTCCATTGTTTAACAAAGAAAATGAATGTGCATTGAATTTCAATAGTGCAGTGTAATTCATCATTCAAGCAATTTTGCAGACTCTTCAGCGAAATGCAATAACTTTTATGGTGAGCCTTTTTTTGTGGAAGATTGGGGGATATTTGTTTTGGCATTGTCCAGACTTGTGATGAGCGAATAGTGAAATATTCGAATATTCAATATTGGTTTGAATATCTCCCTAATATTCGACTATTCGATTGAATATTCAATCCCATTAAAGTCTACGGGAACAAGTATTCGATTATTGAAAAACATCTATTCGACCACTTGGAGGTTCACCAAGTCCACAATGACACCTCAGGAAATGATGCCTACACCACTGAAATGCAGCTGGGTCAGCAGGGGAAGCATCTAACATCCCAAAATCACAGTATGAACCAGCTCTTAACATTCACTTTGTATTTATGTATGACGTAGCAGCACGTAACACTGGATAAACACACGTACTACTCTTTTTTTTTTTTTTTTAAGATCTAGCAGTCTAGCACGTATCAGCAGCACAAAGCACTTGGTGTACAGAGTGCCTTACAGTAGTACTGCAGCCTGCTTGCACTACTCTTTGACAAAGAGTCTTTGTATTAAATGTAATATTAATCCTTTAGCCCTCAGCAGCCTGCTGAACTGACCTGTTTGATGAGCCCTGAAAAGGACTGTTGTGGGTTAATTAACTCCTGCCTAACCAAAAGCTGAATCACTATCTCTCCAAGTTCTCATCCACACTACCAAATCGCATCTGAGGGCAGAACAGCAGGGGCTGTGTATATATGTTAGTGGGTCATGTGACTGTGCCATCCAATCATTGTTATTCTCGTTTCTTGCGATGCTACGTACACCGAGGGGCTGTGGAAGCCTCCCTGCATGTTGATTGGCTAAAAAAACAGGGAAGGGGGATTTAAACGCTCATCGAATATTTATTGAATATTCGGCGCACTATTCGATAATATTCGATATGATCTAATACCTTACTATTTGATAGAATATCTATTAGATTGAACAGTATTCGCTCCTCACTAGTCCAGACCAATTATTAATACACATATTCTTCATTAAAATGTCGTTTTGTTTTGTGTCTACAACTCCTTATGTCGACTTGTGTGTTTCTATGTGAATAGACTTCCAAGAAATTTTAAGTAGACTGATCCTGATCTTACTCTCTCTTTTGCTCATCCCTCTAAATTAATCTTGGTAGGTTAGCACGAAACACAGTATAAAAAGTTGGATGACTATAGACAGAGACAAAACCACTGACTGGATAGTTGTTATAATTCTTTTTGAAAATAATAATAATTGAATATATATATATATATATATATATATATATATATATATATATATATAGTAGTGATAAGCGAGCATGCTCATCCGAGCTTGGTACTCGATCGAGTATTAGGGTACTTGATGTTACTTGTTACTCAGACGAGCATCTCGCGATACTCGAGAAAATCTCATCATCCGTTTCCTGTAAGTTTGGGCGCTATTTCTCAGCCAATAAACATGCAGGAGACTGTTTGGTGCATCCTGCGATCACGTGGGACCCATACTGTACATGTCGATAGCAGTGATTGGTTGGCCAGATCAGATGACCCTGCCATATAAAACTCGGCGCTGGCAGTGCTCGCTTCAGACGCATGCTGTGAGAGATCAGGAAAAGAGCTGCTGCTGGTCAGGGAGAGCGTCAGTGTAGGATTTAGCGTTCCAGTAGGCAGGGTATATACTAGCAATATAAACAAACAGACCTTTTCAGGGCTTAAAAGCTTTTATTAATACTATTACTAGAGACTGCTGGCTGGGAGTTGCAGTGCTGCTTCCGCGATTTAACCAGCACACTGTGGTGACCGGCAGAAAGGGGACATTAGGTGTTGCATAAAGACCCCTTAGAAGTGCTCAGTGTATTCCTTTTCGATTTTGGGGCTGGTGGTCCTGCTGTACTACACGGTATTGCTGGGATTTGTAGTACATCCTGCATAGAACTTCACTGCTCATTGTAAGGGGGTGTCCGAGAGTGTGTGTATCGTTCTGGCCAATACCAGATTGTACCGTACAGCACCCCCTAAACTCATGGGGACAACACTGTATTGCTGGCATTTGTAGTACATCCTGCATAGAACGTCACTGCTCATTGTAAGGGGGTGTCAGAGAGTGTGTGTATAGTTCCGGCCAATACCAGATTGTACCTTACAGCCCCCCCTAAACTCGGGGGGACTACACTGTATTGTTGGGATTTGTAGTACATCCTGCATAGAACGTCACTGCTCATTGTAAAGGGGTGTCAGAGAGTGTGTGTATTGTTCTGGCCAATACCAGATTGTACCGTACAGCACCCCCTAAACTCATGGGGACAACACTGTTTTGCTGGGATTTGTAGTACCTCCTGCATACAACTTCACTGCTTATTGTAAGGAGGTGTCAGAGAGTGTGTGTATAGTTCCGGCCAATACCAGATTGTACCTTACAGCCCCCCCTAAACTTGTGGGGACAACACTGTATTGCTGGGATTTGTAGTATATCCTGCATACAACTTCACTGCTTATTGTAAGGGGGTGTCAGAGAGTGTGTGTATAGTTCCGGCCAATACCAGATTGTACCGTACAGCCCCCCCTAAACTCGTGGGGACTACACTATATTGCTGGGATTTGTAGTACATCCTACATAGAACTTCACTGCTTATTGTAAGGGGGTGTCAGAGAGTGTGTGTATAGTTCCGGCCAATACCAGATTGTACTGTACAGCCCCCCCTAAGCTCATGGGGACTACACTGTATTGCTGGGATTTTCAGTACATCCTGCTTAGAACTTCACTGCTCATTGTAAGGCTATGTTCACACTATGTATCTGTGTGGCGGTATTTTTTACGCGGCTGGAAATGTGCGGCTGAAACTACGGCCGTGGGAAAAAATAGAAATGCGGCTGGAAACATACGGTCATTTACTTGGAAATCTGATTCAACTAAAAATAACAAATAAAATCTTTAGAAAGTGATGCAAACACCTCTGGAATGCATCTGGGAAAGCAGGGAAACAGTTTACGGGAATCGCTATTACCGGGGTTTGCGATCCTCTGCAGTAATGCCGATGCCTCTCATGGTTAATATATTTAATTAATAAAACACATTTTCGTTGTCATAAAGTCCCTTTCGTTGTTCAATAATTAAATTTAAACGAATCCATCATTTTGCAAATAAATATACTGTTAAAATATATATATAAATAAATGTATATTTATATATATATTTATTTTTTGACAGTATATTTAATTGCACAATGATGGATTTGTTTAAATTAAATTATTAAACAATGAAACTGATTTTATTACAACAAAAATGTGTTTTATTAATTAAATATTAATTAGTACAGGAAGCTCCATTAAGCCGTTAATTCATATTCCCGGTAAATAGAGCATTCTGTACTAATCAACACTTTACTTTAATTAAAACATCAAATGTTTCTACTAATTATGTTATCACAATAGCATTATTAGAAGAAAAATTTTGAATTATATGTGCGCTCAGCTGATTAGCTGATCGGCTGAGCGCACATATAATTAGCGGGTCCGCAGCACAGTGACTTCATTGTGCTGCGGACCAGCGAAGAGGACACATCGGGGTGAGTATAAAGCTCTCCCCACCCCCTCCCCAGCACTGCACCCATCCCAGTAAGGAAGGGGGGGTCACTTAACCCCTTCCTTGCTGGGATGGGTGCAGCCTGACATCAGTCTGGCCCCCAAGGGGTTAAGGGGGATGCAATACATCCTCCCTTAACCCCTTGGGGGCCAGACTGTAAGCAGCGATCTGTAAAGATGTTGCATACTGTAAGGTGCACAACACCGCTCACAATGATGGGTGTTGTGCTCCTGTTTGTGTGTTTCCCCCTTTTTGTTTTTCAGATATCGGAATCCTGTGGATTACGTCGGATTTGGTGGACTACGACGATGACCAGCGTTTTTTTGGTGTTTTTTTTTTTATAAAATGGTCAATGAGGGGTGTGGGGGTGTTTTTATTTGAATAAAAAAAAAATCTTGTCTTTTTTTGTTTCTTGTGTCTTGTCTTTATTTCTTTACTTTATAGACGTAGTAGTGGAAGCCGTCTAATAGACGGAATCCATTACTAAGTCGGGGCCTAGTGTTAGCCGGTATAAAATGGCTAAAACTAACCCCCCATTATTACCCCAGTACCCAATGCCACCAGGGGTACTGGGAAGAGCCGGGTGCCAGTGGTCCCGGAGCGTCAAAATTGGCGCTCCTGGACTGGGGCGGCAGCAGGCTGGTAAGATTTAGGCTGGGGAGGGCCTAAACCAATGGCTCTTCCCACCCTGGTGTTACCAGGCTGCTGTCGCTTGGTTTTTAACCCAGCTGGTTATAAAAATAGGGGGGACCCTATGCGTTTTTTTTCTTAAATAAATAAATAATTAAAGAAAAACGAACTAACCTTTCTGTGTGGTGTCTACTAACCGAGGCCAGATGTTGCTACCTTATGATAGCTGGATCAATGCAAAATAAATCCCCCGCCTTATAGTTCCACGCACTGGAGCGATGGAATATGTGTTTTGAGATGTACTGCCATTATCCCTTGACGCCTCTGGCTATGTTGCATTAACTTTATCTCCAAGATATTTGTGGTGGAACTGTTTACCGCACTGACATCCTCAGGCCCTATTGGCCACTTATGGACATTGGACTGCCCTAACCTATAGTGGGGGGACTATCAATTGTCTTTTGAACGTTGATAATTTTGGAAGATTTTTTTTTTATTTTTTTTATTTAGATCTAGGGGGCCCAGGAGGGAATCCATTCAGGGCTGGATTAAGTGTGTCATATATTTTTGTTTTCCTCTTCCTGTACACTTTTAGTTATAAGGGTCCTGCTATCGGGGGAAACTGTCAGTTTGATCGGGTCGGCCGAGGTGTGATTTGACTGGAGGGTCTGCTCTTGACCTGGACGTTTCAGCAGAATGGCATCGAAAGCTAATAAGAACAACAGTCCAAAACAAGATAATAGGAAAAGCCTCGGCAAGATTGACAAAATTTTTAGTTCCCCCACAGCAGGTAGAAATAAAGACCCTAGCAAGAATGGAGGGGACGGTGTAGAGGGAGGGGGCGGGGGCGGTAGCAGTGACAGCTCCCCGCCGTGGCTGGCAGACATCTTAGCAGCCATTGGTAAATGTGACAGTTCCATCTCAGCAGTGGCAGAGCAGGTTGGAGTCATTAGGAGTGATATAAGTTTGTTAAGGCAGGACCTGAATAATATCAGGGAGAGATTCAGTGAAGCTGAGAACAGGATTAGTGTCTTGGAGGATAGCATGGTCAAGATCCAAAGGGAGGTGGAGGGATTGGTGAGAGACAATACTGTGTTGAAAAGGAAAATGATTGACCTCGAGGATCGCTCTAGGAGGAACAATGTCAAATTGGTCGGACTCCCAGAAGGAGTAGAGGGTAGAAGAGTGGTGAAATTCGTACAGGAATGGCTGGGCTCAACACTGGGCCCCCTAAGGGGCCAGGTGAAATATGGTATAGAAAGAGCACATAGGGTCCCTGCCAAACCTCCACCGCCTGGAGGCCCCTCGTACGCTCCTTGTTAAGTTTCTTTCCTTTCAGGATAAAGAGTTGGTGTTGAGGAAAGTAAGAGAAGCAGGAGAGATTTAGTTTAATGGTAATAGAGTGAGCTTTTTTCCATACTACGCCTATGAGACACAAAAGAAAAGAGCGGAGTTCATCCAAATTAAAAAAAGGTCGCAACAAAAGGATATTAAATACTCGCTCATTTTCCCAGCTAAGTTGAGAATCCAGTATGAAGAAAGGGCTTGGTTCTTCTCTTCCCCTGCTGAGGTCACTACATGGCTTGAACATAAAGGTTTATAACAGAGTATGTAGGTGTTAGAGGTAAACAGGATTATTGCTCAGGTAGAGGGACCCGAGTTTATCTTTGGGTTGATGGGGGGAGGGGGGGGTGGTCCGCGGGCGGGGGAGTTGTGGGGTGGGCGGTGGGTCGTGGGGTGGGTCGTGGGGTGGGGGGTGGGAGGCGGTCAAGCACAGGGGGTTTTCTTCCCCTTTTTTTTTTTTTTTCTTCTCTTTCCCCCTCCCCTCCTCCTATCTTTTTATTCTTTGGTATTAGCTTATGCTGCCTATATTGACATGGAATATTAGGGGGCTAGGGGAGAGGTGTAAAAGGTTGGCGATCATGAATGTGATTAAGAACTATCAACCCTGCATTGTTGGTCTCCTTGAAACACATCTGATTAGGGAATCAGTTGTTAAAGTCCATAAACCTTGTTGGGGTGCACAATATCACACAACCTTCTCTATTTATGCCAGGGGGGTCTCGGTCTTGGTCCACAGGCGGATTAAATGGGTGTTATTGGATCAGCTCATGGACAAGAAGGGAAGATTTGTATGCCTTCATTGCCAGGTAGAGGGGCTAGAGTGCACTTTGGCTTTCATATATATTCTACTTCCATTTAGATCAGAGGTGCTTGAGTTGGTGTTTATGTTCGGTAATAAATACCTTGGGTGTCCGCTTCTGATTTCTGGTGATCTGCAGTCGCCTGTGAGCTGGCTGACCGCTTTAGGGCTTCTATTCCTGTCCGGGGTGTTGGTCAGTCCCCTCTCCTCTCAGTTCTTCGGGAGCTGGGTCTGATAGACATCTGGCGGGAGAGAAACCCGGAGGCCAGGGCCTTCTCTTGCTGGAATAAAACTAGCAATACGCAATCCAGGATTGATATGGCTTTGGTTAACACTGAAATGATTAAATGGGTACACGATATAAAGTATCTGCCTCGCTGCTTATCGGATCATGGCCCATTGTTGGTGGATCTAGATATGCAGAGACGCAGTCCTAGTCGCACTTTTAAGTTTAATGCACATTTAATAGAAGAATCACCGGTATTAGATAATGAACTGGAGAAAATTTGGAGGGTTAATGTTGGTAGAGCTCCTTTAAACACGGTGTGGGATGCTTTTAAAGCTAGAATTAGAGGGAAATATTTTGGCATAATTCAGGGGAAAAAGGCACAATTTAGGAAAATTGAAGTAGAGCTTAAGGGGATTGTTCAAACACTGGAAATTTAGAGGGGATCCATCACCGGAGGCACAGAAAAATTTAGTTGAAGGTCAGGAAAAACTGGATAAATACTTGTTGGAGAAGGCCCGGTCTCAAATGGGTTTTGCAGTAAGAAAGAGCTATTTGGAGTCAGGGACCCCTAATAGGGGGCTCATGGGGATCATCAGAAATCAGAGGGGAGGCGGTGAAGTCCACGCTCTCCGGTTACCGGATGGCCACACGGTAAATTCCCCGGAAGGTATCCTGGGGGCCTTCAGGGAGTACTTCCAGGATACATATAGATCTAGTTGTAAGATGCCAGATGGAGACTTGGTGAGGTTGTTTGATCTGGCCTCGTTACCTAGAGCAACGCAGGAGCAGAGTGAGATGTTGGGGGCCCCTATAGGATTAAAGGAGTTGGAGGAGGTTTTGTTGGGTGCCCCAAATGGCTCCTCTCCCGGTCAGGATGGTATTCCATTCAAAATCTATAAGAAGCATAGGAAGGTATTGCTTCCCGCTCTCCTTCAGGTCTTGGAGAGTTCAATCTCCGGGGGGTCACTCCCTAGATCCATGGGAGAGGCAGAAATTATTCTGATCTTAAAGGAGGGGAAGGATCCACAGGAGAGGGAATCTTACAGGCCAATCTCTTTGTTAAATGCGGACGTGAAATTGTTTGCTGGTGTGTTGGCGGCCAGGTTAAAGAAAATAGTGGGAGGCCTGATTGGAGAAGATCAGACCGGGTTTATCCCAGGACGGCAGATGAAAACCAACCTGAGGAGATTGTTTGAGAATTTGCAGTTAGCAGGTGGGGAGGGTGCCCACTCCATCCTGTCATTGGACGCGGTCAAGGCCTTTGACAGGGTGGAGTGGGGTTACCTGTGGGAGGTGATGGAGAGATTCGGTTTGGGGAAGGAGTATGTGGAGCTGGTGAAGTTGTTATACAATGATGCAAGGGCTGCTGTCACGGTTAATGGTTTACATTCAGCTGCTTTTGGACTGGGTAGAGGGACTAGACAGGGATGCCCCCTCTCCCTCCCGCCTAATTAGGATTGATCGAGATATAATTGGCTTTGGGGTGGGGGGTGAGGGGGACAGGGTGTCCCTTTATGCGGATGATATGCTTTTGTTCCTACGGGATCCGGTGGCGGCCATCCCTAGAATTATTTAGCTGATTCAGGATGTGGGGCAATATTCGGGCCTGGGAATAAACTGGCAGAAATCAGTATTATTGCAGTTGGCTGCGGAGGGGGATTTGTCTTTTCCGCAACTTCAGGTTCACGGGAGGGACGACTCCTTTAGGTACCTGGGGATTCGTGTCTCCTGGAACATAGAGGCTTTTAGTGATCTTAATCTCGTTCCCCTGATAAAAGCAACGGAGGAAAAGGTGAAGGTGTGGCACAGCTTGCCCCTCTCTAGAGCTGATCGACTGGTATTGTTGAAGTCGGTCTGCCTCCCTAAATATTTGTACATCTTTGGGGTCGCCCCGGTATGGGTAGGGCAGAAGGTTTTTAAGAGGATCAGGATTATATGGAATTTCCTGATATGGGGGCGGAAACAGGTTTGCATTAAGTTGGAGTTGTTGACAGCGCCCAAGAATAGAGGGGGCTTGAACCTCCCTTCTATGTAGCTTTATTTCTTGGCCTCTCAGACCTATTGGCTTCTGGATTGGAGGGATAACCGGTTTTTCTCACATTTAGGGGAGGGGGCCAGGGATGAGTCTCTGGACATATTTCAGATTCTTGATGCTGGGATATTAGAGAGAGGGGTTAAAGCCAAATGGCCTATGGTGGATGCTCTGTTTAAAACCTGGAGGGACATTAAAAGGTGTTTGGACCTGAGGGGCTTTTTTTAGCTTTTCTTCTTTATGGGACCATAGCAGTTTGGTGGAGGTCGGGAAACTGGGGGCACTCGACGGAATTTTTGGTCAGGACTTAAGGTTAATCACGGACATGGTGATTATGGGGAAAATTAAAACATGGGAACGGGTTAAGTTAGAGTATGGTTTTAGAGACACCCGATGGTTCGAATATCTACGGCTCTCCAGCGCTTTGGGGGTGGATTAGAGAAGGGTGGAGGATGGAATAAGGGTGAACTTAACATTAGAAAAGTTGAGAGGAATGGGAAGGAGATATAATGGGGTATACATACTCTATAAATGTTTCCTATCAGAAAGAAAGTTGAACTTTGGGAGTCGAAAGGCTTGGGAAAGAGAGATTGGGTAGGAGGTGAACTGGACAGTAGTTTATAGCAACATCAAAAAAGCAGCACCCTCGGCGAACCATCAGCTGATCCAATTTAACATTATTCATAGATTATATTACACCCCCTCTTTCCTGTGTAAAATTAAAAAGAGAACTGATGATCTTTGTCCGAGATGCTTAAAGGAGAGAGGGGACTTTGTTCACATGCTCTGGTCATGTGAAAATTGGGCCAGTTTTGGACCGGGGTCTCCCAGGGGATAAACGAGACAATTGGTATGACCCTAGAGGAAGATTTCTGTTTGTTCATACTGGGGGATACCTCAGGACTCCCTGCCGGGACATCGGGGAAACAGAAAAGGTGTCTGTTGAGATTGTTGTTCTGCACCAAACTATTGCTTATGAGGAAATGGATATCTCCCCTGCCACCTAGAGTGGCGGAATGGGGTCAATGTGTGAGGTGGTATGATTGTGGGAAGGAGGTGAGGGGGTAAAGTGTTGTGGTTGCGTTTTTTTTATTTTTTCTCTTTTGTCCTCCTGTGTTGGCCGCGGTTGGGGTTGGGGGGGGGGGGGGGGGTTTGAATTTGGTGGACTTTATAAAAGCTTGTTGTGAATGGCCCATATGGGGCAGGGGGGGAGGGGAGAGGAATGGGAGGGGGTGGTTCTGGTTTTTCTGCTTTTTATATGCTGTAATCTTGAGGTGTTTAGGCAATTGTATCATGTTATAAAGTGTCCTTTTTGTATCTAAAATTGAAAAGAAAAATAAAGAAATATACATTAAAAAAAGTAAAAATAATAATAATAATAAAAAAACGCATAGGGTCCCCCCTATTTTTATAACCAGCCGGGTTAAAAACCAAGCGACAGCAGCCTGGTAACACCAGGGTGGGAAGAGCCATTGGTTTAGGCCCTCCCCAGCCTAAATCTTACCAGCCTGCTGCCGCCCCAGTCCAGGAGCGCCAATTTTGACGCTCCGGGACCACTGGCACCCGGCTCTTCCCAGTACCCCTGGTGGCATTGGGTACTGGGGTAATAATGGGAGGTTAGTGTTAGCCATTTTATACCGGCTAACACTGGGCCCCGACTTAGTAATGGATTCCGTCTATTAGACGGCTTCCACTACTACGTCTATAAAGTAAAGAAATAAAGACAAGACACAAGTGAAAACATTTTTTTTTCAAATAAAAACACCCCCACACCCCTCATTGACCATTTTATAAAAAAAAAAAACAAACTCCAAAAAAACGCTGGTCATCGACGTAGTCCACCGAATCCGATATAATCCACAGGATACCGATATCTGAAAAACAAAAAGGAAGAAACACACAAAAAACACAAACAGGAGCACAACACCCATCATTGTGAGCGGTGTTGTGCACCTTACAGTATGCAGCATCTTTACAGATCGCTGCTTACAGTCTGGCCCCCAAGGGGTTAAAGGAGGATGTATTGCATCCCCCTTAACCCCTTGGGGGCCAGACTGATGTCAGACTGCACCCATCCCAGCAAGGAAGGGGTTAAGTGACCCCCCTTCCTTACTGGGATGGGTGCAGTGCTGGGGAGGGGGTGGGGAGAGCTTTATACTCACCCCGATGTGTCCTCTTCGCTGGTCCGCAGCACAATGGAGTCACTGTACTGCGGACTGGCTCTTTATATGTGCGCTCAGCCGATCAGCCAATCAGCTGAGCGCACATATAATTCAAAATGTTTCTTCTAATAATGCTATTGTGATAACATAATTAGAAGAAACATTTGATGTTTTAATTAAAGTAAAGTGTTGATTAGTACAGAATGCTCTATTTACCGGCAATATGAATTAACGACTTAATGGAGTTTCCTGTACTAATTAATATTTAATTAATAAAACACATTTTTGTTGTGATAAAATCAGTTTAGTTGTTCAATAATTTAACTCTAACGAATCCATCATTGTGCAATTAAATATACTGTCAAAAAATAAATATATATATAAATATACATTTATTTATATATATTTATTTTAACAGTATATTTAGTTGCACAATGATGGATTTGTTAGAATTAAATTATTGAACAACGAACAGGACTTTATTACAAAGAAAATGTGTTTTATTAATTTAATATATTAACTATTAGAGGCATCGGCATTCGGCATTATTGCCGGCTATTTTTGAAGTACTCCGTATGGACCGCCTGTCAATCCACTGCCGTGAATTTGCACAGTTCCAACCGCAAACAATGGTTTACGATCGGGTCGTAGGCTTATACATATTGTGCACTGTGCAGCCGTGTATTGTATACTTTCCAGCGTACGCATGAACCGGAAAAATACGGCCGATGATTTACAGCCTGCAATACAGCCGCACAGATACATAGTGTGAACATAGCCTAAGGGGGTGTCCGAGAGTGTGTGTATAGTTCCGGCCAATACCAGATTGTACCGTACAGCACCCCCTAAACTGATGGGGACTACACTGTATTGCTGGGATTTGTAGTACATCCTGCATAAAACTTCACTGCTCATTGTAAGGGGTTGTCAGAGAGTGTGTGTATAATTCCGGCCAATACCAGATTGTACCGTACAGCCCCCCCCCTAAACTTGTGGGGACCACACTGTATTGCTGGGATTTGTAATGCACCTTTAAAAAACGTCACTGCTCATTGTAAGGGGGTATCACAGCGTGTATCTAGGTCCAGCCAGTGCCAGATTGTACCGTACAGCCCCCCCTAAACTTGTGGGGACCACACTGTATTGCTGGGATTTGTAGTGCACCTTTATAAAACTTCACTGCTCATTGTAAGGGGGTATCACAGCGTGTATCTAGGTCCAGCCAGTACCAGATTGTACAGTACAGCCTCCAAAAACTAGTGGGAGCACTAGTATCTAAGTTCCATACTGTGCAGTGTGCATAAAATGGTGAACCCAGGGGTGTAGCTAGGGGTCAGCCTAGGAGGGGGGGGGGGCGAGTGAGTCTGATTTGTTACCCATAAGAAACCTCAGCAGGTGACACGGATTTCTGAATAATAAAATGGTTAATTCTTCTACATTTCTTATAGTGAATAAGGATAAAGAGCAGTGTAAGAGGCTTTCTACATCTGGAATATAGAACCACAAAAAAAGTAAAAGGGCTTAACATTACAAAAACATAGCTGCCTTCTTCCACAGACAGCACTATTCTTGTCCTGAGTTTGTGTGTGGTATTCGACTAAAATAAATGGAGCAAAGTTGTGATACCACACACAACCAGTGGCGGAACTACCGCCATAGCAACCATAGAGGTTGCTATGGGGCCCGCCGCATCAAGGGGCCCGGGCCCGGCCAGCTAGTTGTTTGTGTCCTCTCTTGTGCAGACAGTTTCTCCCTGGTTAGGCTACCCAGTGAGAAACTGTCTGCACTCTGCATCTGAACTCCGTGCCCGTGTGCTCCCCCTCCCCTTCTCTCCCTCCCTGTCACTGTGAGGAGAGGACTGCCTATCAATCACTCTTGTGACCGCAAGCATTGTTTTGCTTGCGGTCACAAGAATCTGGCTCCGTCTTCTCCCCGGCTGCTGCGCGGCTGCCGGGGGTGTCGCGTCTTATCCCCGGCAGCCGCGTATCCCAGAGCTCCCTGCGCGCCTTGGGCCCTGACTTCCGGTTCCGGCGCGCAGGGAGCTCTGGGATGCGCGCGCTGCTGGGGATAAGACGCGACACCCCCGGCAGCCGCGCAGCAGCTGGGGACAGACCGAACGAGTGAGGATCAACGTGGGAGCGCGTTGTCAGGTGAGTTAAGTTTTGTTTTTTATCAGCATGCAGGGTGGGGGGGAAATAGGGGGCCATCTATGAGGGTGGGGGGAAAGAGGGGGCCATCTATGAGGGTGGGGGGAAAGAGGGGCCATCTATGAGGGTGGGGGGGAAGAGGGGCCATCTATGAGGGTGGGGGGAAAGAGGGGGGTATCTATGAGGGTGGGGGGAAGAGGGGCCATCTATGAGGGTGGGGGGGAAGAGGGGCCATCTATGAGGGTGGGGGGAAAAGAGGGGGGCATCTATGAGGGTGGGGGAAAGAGGGGAGCATCTATGAGGGTGGGGGGGAAGAGAGGGGCATCTATAAGGGTGGGGGGAAAGAGGGGAGCATCTATGAGGGTGGGGGGAAGAGGGGGGCATCTATGAGGGTGGGGGGAAAGAGGGGGCCATCTATG